>NC_140014.1:27856212-28481680 GCF_964263955.1 Coregonus lavaretus
AAAAAACATGAATGATGCTAATGTATTTCAACTAGGTCAATCTATAGCCAAAATGTATTTATATATTTATCCATATTCCTATATAAATATGGAGATAGGCATATGCCTATATAAATCTGGAGAATAGATTTCCCTTCGAACACATAGTTGAGCGGTGCATTGTGTCGCTTAAATAGGTTGGTGTCAAAAATCGGTTGGAAACTGTTTTTAAAACACTGTCAGTAGCACGTATCGGGTTAGGTTTGGCTCCCCGGTGTTCACCTTTTAGTGCAATTTGCATTTACACTCTTCAAGTACAGTAGATCAGCCCACAAAGAGTAAATGCGTGAACACATCGACATGATCTCTATTTAGCGCTTTACAGAGTATAAACGTTACTACAAAGTTGAATCAGTGCAATGTAATAAATAAGTTAACAAACGTGGAATCCACGCTTGCCATTGGAGTCCTTAAAAGACAAACAAATAAAAAATCTGCCCACTCTTGTAAATCATGAAACGGATGTGGCGTGAGGAGCTGTCCATCCCGGGTTTATCTTGGTTCAATCTTTCCACATCGCACATTGTCCCTTCGGTAACTCTCTCCATGTGCTACACATAAGCAGAGTCACTGGATTGAGTACGACCGAAATTAGGCACACTCATTCGGGGCAAGTCCTTATTTCTGATTTCATAAATGGACTTCCGCCTCGCCTGCACTCCTCGCACGGCCGTTTTAATTTTCTTCCACCCCAAATGATTGAGTTCTGCCAGATTCAGCAACACACAAAAGCCACTGACCGCGAACATGAAGACTAGAAACACCGTCTTCTCTGTTGGTCTGGAAACATAGCACTCGACATCTTTTATGCATGGGTATCGATCACATTCGTACACCGACGGGACGTTGAATCCATACAAGAAATATTGACCCACTAAAAACCCTATTTCCAGCGCGTTTCTGAAAACCACTTGAATTATGTAAAATCTCGAGATACCCTCTTGCCGACTCTTTTTAGACTTCCCAGTAGTTCTCATGGCTGAATTGGGGATCTCTTTGACTTCCAAACAGTCGGGTTCGGCTTCTTTCGTGGAGTTCTCTGTGTTCTGAAGTACTCCATTCACAATGGTGTTTTTAATATTTTTGCTGTCATCTCGTTTCATTGAATCTTGATCCTTATCCAGGGACAGAAAGACGGTGGAGTACCGTCGCTCCTTCTGTTTCGCTGACTGATGCACCGAGTATGTGATAAAACAAAGACTCGGGGTGCAAACCATTATGATCTGGAAAACCCAAAATCTAATGTGTGAAATTGGGAATGCCTTGTCGTAGCAAGCCTGGTTGCAACCAGGTTGTAAGGTATTACAAACAAACATGGTTTGCTCGTCATCATAGACCGTCTCTCCAACTATTGCTACGATTAGAATCCGGAAGATCACCACCACAGTTAGTAGGATCCTAAAAAACAAACAAACAAACAAACAAACAATGTATGAATATAAAGTCTGTAAATTATGTACAGTGGCGCTCTAAACAGGCGTGTGTTTGGGAGCTGTCCAGTGCTGAAAGCGAACGCTCTTTGCTGGGATCACGCTTTGCTGGAGGTTGGGATGCTATGTGTATTATGTTTTGTTGTCATTTGTGTCAGTACGCCATTGTTGTATATTTTGTGTACTCTAAAGTATTTACTAATTGGCATTCATCTGTATTTGTGTTTTTAAATGTTTTGCCATCGTTTGTTTGGTAATGTAAGTGGAGCAGGTCTCTGCTTCTCAGTTAGTACATGGCACAGCGACCCATCTATCCCCAACAACAGCCATTAAAACAGGCAAATCTGTAGTTATTGCAAATACAGTTTACATTTTGACCTTACCTTCCTATCATAGTAGAGTGCTGCTGGACAGCAGCCTCCAGGAGCCTCTCTAGTATGGTCCATTCCCCCATTGTTGTTCATCCGGAGGAGGCGAGAGTCCACGGCACTCTGCACGAACTCCTGCCGAATATGTGGAAAATATTTCCTCGGGTTTTTGGTCGTTGTCACTCTCCAGAGGCTCCGAGGTTATCTGACAAATGCATTGATCACGAGCCCGCAGCTGTCCTGCCCTCTTCTCTCGCGCGTCGTGCAATAGTGTTCTGTGCGTCTGCCCGAGCGCTCGCGCGACACTATCGCTTTCTCGTTGTCTTGGGGAGTCCGAAAGGCTGATTACTATAAACCCTCCTATTTTCGATTTTAAGATTAGACTGATTGGTCGCGCACTGTGTCTGGATGGAAGGAGGTTGGATTTAATGTCTTGCCAGCGTTAATCCGCCTTTAAGTAGTCCCCTCTCTGCGTCACGTGCAGACAGGTTGGCGGAGCGCGGCCAAAATACCAGGTTTTCTCATTTTCAATATTCGACGAATGGAACCCGGGGCCGGCGTGCAAGATTGATCTGTGATAAAATGATTGGTGATAAACTCAATGCACCGGGGTTGTTTCAAGTTTACAGCGCATCAAAATTACTGAGCCAGACCGAATTGTGTCTGGTGCGCGCGCTCAGGGTCATAGAGGTAGAGAGGGAGAGGGATAAAGGTAGAGCGGGAGAGAGGTTGAAAATGCGCTGTGCCCTGAGCCCGCAGGTCAAGATATGGCGCCATGATTTTTTTCGGAGCCCCTTTTAAGGCAAACACTTGTTGCTTTTTTACTGTATTCGTGACAATACAGTCCCCTGTAGCTAAGTTGGTAGAGCATGGCGCTTGCAACGCCAGGGTTGTGGGTTCGTTTCCCACGGGGGGCCAGTATGAAAATGTATGCACTCACTAACTGTAAGTAGCTCTGGATAAGAGCGTCTGCTAAATGACTAAAATGTCAAATGTAATCCTAGTAAAAATTCCCTATCTTAAGTCAGTTAGGATCACCACTTTATTTTAAGAATGTGAAATGTCAGAATAATAGTAGAGAGAATGATTTATTTAAGCTTTTATTTCTTTCATCACATTCCCAGTGGGTCAGAAGTTTACATACACTCAATTAGTATTTGGTAGCATTGCCTTTAAATTGTTTAACGCTTTGGGTAGCCTTCCACAAGCTTCCCACAATAAGTTGGGTGAATTTTGGCCCATTCCTCCTGACAGAGCTGGTGTAACTGAGTCAGGTTTGTAGGCCTCCTCGCTTGCACACGCTTTTTCAGTTCTGCCCACACATTTTCTATAGGATTGAGGTCAGGGATTTGTGATGGCCACTCCAATACCTTGACTTTGTTGTCCTTAAGCCATTTTGCCACAACTTTGGAAGTATGCTTGGGGTCATTGTCCATTTGGAAGACCCATTTGCGACCAAGCTTTAACTTCCTGACTGATGTCTTGAGATGTTGCTTCAATATATCCACATAATTTTCCTTCCTCATGATGCCATGTATTTTGTGAAGTGCAACAGTTCCTCCTGCAGCAAAGCACCCCCACAGCATGATGCTGCCACCTCCATGCTTCACGGTTGGGATGGTGTTCTTCGGCTTGCAAGCAACCCCCTTTTTCCTCCAAACATAACGATGGTCATAATGGCCAAACAGTCCCCATGTGCAGTTGAAAACTGAAGTCTGGCTTTTCTATGGCGGTTTTGGAGCAGTGGCTTCTTCCTTGCTGAGCGGCCTTTCAGGTTATGTCAATATAGGACTCGTTTTACTGTGGATATAGATACTTTTGTACCTGTTTCCTCCAGCATCTTCACAAGGTCCTTAGCTGTTGTTCTGGGATTTATTTGCACTTTTCGCACCAAAGTACGTTCATCTCTAGGAGACAGAACGCGTCTCCTTCCTGAGCGGTATGATGGCTGCGTGGTCCCATGGTGTTTATACTTGCGTACTATTGTTTGTACAGATGAACATGGTACCTTCAGGCATTTGGAAATTGCTCCCAAGGATGAACCAGACTTGTGGAGGTCTACCATTTTTTTTCCTGAGGTCTTGGCTGATTTATTTTGATTTTCCCATGATATCAAGCAAAGAGGCACTGAGTTTGAAGGTAGGCCTTGAAATACATCCACAGGTACACCTCCAATTGACTCAAATTATGTCAATTAGCCTATCAGAAGCTTCTAAAGCCATGACATCATTTTCTGGAATTTTCCAAGCTGTTTAAAGGCACAGTCAATTTAGTGTATGTAAACTTCTGACCCACTGGAATTGTGATACAGTGAATTATAAGTGAAATAATCTGTCTGTAAACAATAGATGGAAAAATGACTTGTGTCATGCACAAGGTAGATGTCCTAACCGACTTGCCAAAACTATAGTTTGTTAACAAGAATTTTGTGGAGCGGTTGAAAAACGAGTTTGAATGACTCCAACGTAAGTGTATGTAAACTTCCGACTTCAACTGTATATATATTTGTATACCGGACTGTTACATTGCTCATTCTTATAGTGATCATTCTGATATTTCTTTATTTTTTACTTTTGGATTATGTGTGCATTGTTAGTGTATTGCTAAATATTATTGCACTGTTGGAGCTATAAACGTAAGCATTTCACTGCACCTGTGGTAACATTTGCAAATCTGTGTACGCGACCAATAAACTTTGATTTGGTCTACATGATTTATAAGTGACCTCTAAAACGTATAGGTTATCTCTATAGGGGATAACTGAAGTGTACTGCAAACCACAATGAGACACAAAAAGGTGTGTTGCAAGTCCCAGGTCTCGTTTATTTATAAAGCTATACATATCCACAAATAAATTGCACTTTAGTGTAAACAAACTGGTCAATGATGACAATACAGTGGGGAGAACAAGTATTTGATACACTGCCGATTTTGCAGGTTTTCCTACTTACAAAGCATGTAGAGGTCTGTAATTTTTTATCATAGATACACTTCAACTGTGAGAGATGGAATCTAAAACAAAAATCCAGAAAATCACATTGTATGATTTTTAAGTAATTAATTTGCATTTTATTGCATGACATAAGTATTTGATCGCCTACCAACCAGTAAGAATTCCGGCTCTCACAGACCTGTTAGTTTTTCTTTAAGAAGCCCTCCTGTTCTCCACTCATTACCTGTATTAACTGCACCGGTTTGAACTCGTTACCTGTATAAAAGACACCTGTCCACACACTCAATCAAACAGACTCCAACCTCTCCACAATGGCCAAGACCAGAGAGCTGTGTAAGGACATCAGGGATACAATTGTAGACTTACACAAGGCTGGGATGGGCTACAGGACAATAGGCAAGCAGCTTGGTGAGAAGGCAACAACTGTTGGCGCTATTATTAGAAAATTGAAGAAGTTCAAGATGACGGTCAATCACCCTCGGTCTGGGGCTCCATGCAAGATCTCACCTCGTGGGCCATCAATGATCATGAGGAAGGTGAGGGATCAGCCCAGAACTACACGGCAGGACCTGGTCAATGACCTGAAGAGAGCTGGGACCACAGTCTCAAAGAAAACCATTAGTAACACACTACGCCGTCATGGATTAAAATCCTGCAGCGCACGCAATGTCCCCCTGCTCAAGCCAGCGCATGTCCAGGCCCGTCTGAAGTTTGCCAATGACCATCTGGATGATCCAGAGGAGGAATGGGAGAAGGTCATGTGGTCTAATGAGACAAAAATAGAGCTTTTTGGTCTAAACTCCACTCGCCGTGTTTGGAGGAAGAAGAAGGATGAGTACAACCCCAAGAACACCATCCCAACCGTGAAGCATGGAGGTGGAAACATCATTCTTTGTGGATGCTTTTCTGCAAAGGGGACAGGACGACTGCACTATATTGAGAGGAGGATGGATGGGGCCATGTATCGCGAGATCTTGGCCAACAACCTCCTTCCCTCAGTAAGAGCATTGAAGATGGGTCGTGGCTGGGTCTTCCAGCATGACAACGACCCGAAAACACACAGCCAGGGCAACTAAGGAGTGGCTCCGTAAGAAGCATCTCAAGGTCCTGGAGTGGCCTAGCCAGGCTCCAGACCTGAACCCAATAGAAAATATTTGGAGGGAGCTGAAAGTCCGTATTGCCCAGCGACAGCCCCGAAACCTGAAGGATCTGGAGAAGGTCTGTATGGAGGAGTGGGCCAAAATCCCTGCTGCAGTGTGTGCAACCCTGGTCAAGACCTACAGGAAACGTATGATCTCTGTAATTGCAAACAAAGGTTTCTGTACCAAATATTAAGTTCTGCTTTTCTGATGTATCAAATACTTATGTCATGCAATAAAATGCAAATGAATTACTTAAAAATCATACTGTGAGAGATTCCGTTTCTCACAGTTGAAGTGTACCTATGATAAAAATTACAGACCTCTACATGCTTTGCAAGTAGGAAAACCTGCAAAATCGGCAGTGTATTAAATACTTGTTCTCCCCACTGTACATGAAAGGCTGCCTTGGCCTGGGCCTGAGCATGAGCCTAGGCCATAAATTGAGTTGAGCGCTTACGAAGCAGAGGTAACTGTGGGGTGAAGGTGGAGGAGCAGACATGATGATTAGAAGCACTTCCGGTGGACGATGGAGGGGCCGGCCTCGTCATACTCCTGCTTGCTGATCCACATCTGCTGGAAGGTGGAGAGGGAGGCCAAGATGGAGCCGCCAATCCACACAGAGTACTTCCTCTCAGGGGGAGCGATAATCTACAAACAAGTGATAATGCCATTGGTTAGTGGCCTAATAGCAGGGTGCTTTATAAAGTGAAAACCAATTTCTGTTCTTATGTGCATAAAATCTACATAATAGACAAGTCTCTCAAAAATACCTCACTTTGTGACATTTGTTGGTCCCAAAGTTTTGTGCCCCATATACCATTAAAACGTTTGAGAAATACATTGTAATAGAACATTGAAAATAAAGAGTTACCTTGATCTTCATGGTGCTAGGGGCCAAAGCGGTTATCTCCTTCTGCATACGGTCAGCAATACCAGGGTACATGGTGGTACCACCCGACAGAACGTTGTTGGCATACAGGTCCTTACGGATGTCAATGTCACACTTCATGATGCTGTTATAGGTAGTTTCGTGAATACCGGCAGATTCCATCCCTGTTTACCAAAAGACAATGATGTTATCATTCAATCTGAGCCAGCCCCTTAGGCAAAATACACTTGTTATCACTGTCAACTGTGAAAATAGTTGGGCAGATGGCCGCTAGAACGTTGGCTGCAAATAGGTGCTGAAATGGACAGCTCCTCTGCAGCAGCTGAATGCTGTTGTTATGGTAGGTATGTCAACAAGCATCTGCAGCTCGTGCTTAACATGCCAGTGTTGTATTTCAAAAGCAGCATCAATAAGTTAGTCAGCTGAGCCAGCAAACTTTGATAAACACACAGAGAGGACTATGATTTAAATGTTCTGATTCATAATGAAAGCTAGAGCTGAATATTGATTTAGTTACGCCTATCCGGATATCAGGATAATTAATTGATTCTGCTTTGTGAAAGTACCGGCAGGCCTATATGCTATGTTAGTAACAGAGTTACCCTACGTCACATAGATTACATTAACGAAGTCTAACTAATCCACAACAGTCTTACGTTTCACCATGATTAGCTCGACTTAAGATAACCGTGCGTAATACACCAACGGCTGGGGAGATCAGTAATACCCACCAATGAAGGAGGGCTGGAAGAGAGTCTCAGGGCAACGGAACCTCTCGTTACCGATGGTGATGACCTGTCCGTCGGGCAACTCGTAGCTCTTCTCCAGGGAGGAGGAGGAGGCAGCGGTGGCCATCTCATTTTCGAAGTCCAGAGCCACGTAACACAACTTCTCCTTGATGTCACGCACGATCTCACGCTCAGCTGTTGGGTTTCAAGTGTGGCATTTGATTGTTATTGAAAAATATAGTCTAACATATGTGCCATATATTTGTGCTAACATTTTTGCGGAATATCATGCTTTTCCTCATTCCTCATCTGGCTAATATTGCCCATGTCCCGTGCGTACCAGTAGTAACGAAAGAGTAGCCACGCTCGGTCAGGATCTTCATGAGGTAGTCTGTGAGGTCGCGACCAGCCAGATCTAGACGCATGATGGCATGGGGTAGAGCATAGCCCTCATAGATGGGCACGTTGTGGGTCACACCATCACCAGAGTCCAGCACAATACCTAAAAGATTGTGGTGATATATGTTAGCATTGAACACGACCTCTCAGGTGGTCATGGCTGAAGACTACTTATCTATCCATCATACCTGTGGTACGTCCAGATGCGTAAAGGGACAGCACGGCCTGGATGGCCACGTACATGGCAGGGACGTTGAAGGTCTCAAACATGATTTGGGTCATCTTCTCCCTGTTGGCCTTGGGGTTGAGGGGAGCCTCTGTGAGCAGGGTCGGGTGCTCCTCAGGGGCCACACGCAACTCGTTATAGAAGGTGTGATGCCAGATTTTCTCCATGTCATCCCAGTTAGTGATGATGCCGTGCTCGATGGGGTACTTCAGGGTCAGGATACCCCTCTTGCTCTGGGCCTCGTCACCGACGTAGGAATCTTTTTGACCCATACCGACCATGACGCCCTGAGAAAACGCAAGGATGGCTATTAATCAACATGGCATATTATATGTTAGGGCTTCTGAAGGGCCTTTAAACTTGCCGAGAAAAGGTTCCAAAGTTGTTTGTTATTGCCTGTTGTGTTACAGACAATAATAACACAACCACTTTGTATTCATTCTGTTTCTTTTGTTTCACACAGCAGCTTCAGGTGCAATACTCTACCTGGTGACGTGGGCGACCCACGATGGAGGGGAAGACAGCGCGCGGTGCATCATCTCCAGCGAAGCCAGCCTTCACCAGTCCGGAGCCGTTGTCGCACACCAAAGCGGTAGTTTCCTCGTCGTCGCACATGGTGTCAGCTCTGATGGTAACGGTACAATAACATGGTAATTTTGATTTTAGCATACACTTTTACGCTTGGACTATATGGCACAATCTTTGGTGTTGCATGCACCATGCTCCAATCAACTTAGCTATGTAAGTCGCTCTGGATAAGAGCGTCTGCTAAATGACTAAAATGTAAATGTAATGTAATGAATTACGCATGTACGGCAACTCAAATGAAAGTGTTAATACTTTATACATGCATTATATTTTATAATTATTTTTACTGAAGGTTTGTTAGTTGAATCACATCAGTTGAAATAAGGGGTGGATGCAACTATCAGACTTATTTTACATTCAGTTTTATAAAGGACCATAGTTTTGCAAGTAGCCTATTTCAGGTTGTTTTTCAGGGTGTTAATGGTTAGTGACTTTTTGTGAGTATGCTTCATACCCACGAAGTTTTAATTTGTTAATGCAGCTAAATCATCATTTGTTACGTGGCACACAATGTCCCCCTCTATTATATGTTGTATGTATACAATAACCAAATGTCAAACGCCGGAAAATAACAAATGGGCTTGAAAATCTAAAAAGAATGCAGTCGAAAAACGTTTAATTGTTGGGGGGAAAATATGTAATAATAATAATAAATAATAATATGCCATTTAGCAGACGCTTTTATCCAAAGCGACTTACAGTCATGCGTGCATACATTTTTTGTGTATGGGTGGTCCCGGGGATCGAACCCACTACCTTAGCGTTACAAGCGCCGTGCTCTACCAGCTGAGCTACAGAGGACCACATGTATATTTGACGCAGTTCCAGTTAGGGAATTACAGTTGGTTAGTTGCGGATGAGAGCATTCCATTGATAATCTTGTCAATCGGGTTAGCATAATTGTAGTCCTCCAAGGTAATTCCAAAATATTTCTCACTCTTGACTCAAGAGGAATAACTGATGTCAAACTAGCGCTACTCACCAGATCAGCACAGTGCGCTGGACCTTGAGTGTCAAGGATAAGGAGCTGTGAGGACACGCCAATTTATACTCTGACAGTGTCCGCGTGGCAGGGAGGACTACGATTGGGGCGAAGTGCGCCACCTTCTCCTTATTTGGTAGCCCTCACACCACTGACAACCGCGAGCCCATTAATGGGAGTCACGCGCGCTGCATCCATCCCCGCGGCCCATGTAGGGAGGAAGATGAGGGCAGCTAGTGCGGGTCAACCTGACAATATACACACACCTCTGTTTCCAACAGATGTCAAATACCAGTTTGGAAGACAATGACTGAAATAAACAAATCCTGTCAATTGAAATAAAGTCTTTGATTCCTTATTGTTCAAATGTGTTGAACATCTTAATTGATGTCCTGATGCTGCTCTATTGATAATATTCTGGGGAATATGTAGCAAATTCTAGAATTGATTTATTGATTGGTTAATTCATTACAAAAATGGGGAAACGTTTAATTCCAGCTGATAAATGGATATGCTACAAATTCTATTATGTATGGGATTTACAAAGAGGACTATGGAAAGAGGCCTACCAAAAGGAACGTTTCCATGTTTTGTCAAGAAGCTTGATATAGTAGTAACATTCCCAGACTATACCCACTGGGCACACCATCTCATTTCAATGTGGATAATTGGGTAATATTTGGTTGAGAATTTGATCAATGAGATTACAACCTATATTCACCCACTCAAAAAGACAGCGTAAAGTTAGTTGAATTTCCAATGTGTATGCTTTCAACTATCTAACAGCACAACCAAATTCCAATGGAAAAACAATGTCTGATTTTTGGTTTAGTTGTCACCCAAATGTCTATCACTGCGCTTTCAACCATTTAAAAGCAGTACAGTTCAAATGATACAACAGATCACTGTGCTTCATCTAATAGCACAACTAAATGACCTGGATTGCAGTTGAGATTACATTAAAAGTACATGGTGCAAGTTAGCAATGCCGTTCGAGATTCTGCACAGATAATTACAGCAATTGTGAAGATCTCCACAGACCTGATACGACCTACAGTGCCTTCGGAAAGTATTCAGACCCCTTAACGTTTTCCACATTTTCTTACGTTACAGCCTTATTCTATTTATTTTTATTAATTTTTATCCTCAGCAATCTGCACACAATACCCCATAATGACAAAGCGAAAACAGGTTTTTAGAAGTTTTTTGCAAATGTATTAAAAAAGAAAAAAAAAGAAAAATCACACATAAGTATTCAGACCCTTTGCTAGGAGAGTCGAAATTGAGCTCGGGTGCATCTTGTTTCCATTGATCATCCTTGAGATGTTTCTACAACTTGATTGGAGTCCACCTGTGGTAGATTCAATTGATTGGCCATGATTTGGAAAGGCACACACCTGTCTATATAAGGTCCCACAGTTGACAGTGCATGTCAGAGCAAAAACCAAGCCATGAGGTCGAAGGAATTGTCCGTAGAGCTCCGAGACAGGATTGTGTTGAGGCACAGATCTGGGGAAGGATACCAAAAAATGTCTGCAGCATTGAAGGTCCCCAAGAACACAGTGGCCTCCATCATTCTTAAATGGAAGAGGTTTGGAACCACCAAGACTCTTCCTAGAGCTGGTCGCCCGGCCAAACTGAACAATCGGGGGAGAAGGACCTTGGTCAGGGAGGTGACCAAGAACCCGATGGTCACTCTGACAGTGCTCTAGAGTTCCTCTGTGGAGATGGGAGAACCTTCCAGAAGGACAACCATCTCTGCAGCACTCCACCAATCAGGCCTTTATGGTAGAGTGGCCAGACGGAAGCCACTCCACAGTAAAAGGCACATGACAGCCCGCTTGGAGTTTGCCAAAAGGCACCTAAAGACTCTCAGACCATGAGAAACAAGATTCTCTGGTCTGATGAAACCAAGATTAAACTCTTTGGACTGAATGTCCAGCATCACGTCTGGAGGAAACCTGGCACCGCCCCTACGGTGAAGCATGGTGTTGGCAGCATCATGCTGTGGGATTGTTTTTCAGCAGCAGGGACTGGGAGACTAGTCAGGATCGAGACAAAGATGAACTGAGCAAAGTACAGCGAGATCCTTGATGAGAACCTGCTCCAGAGTGCTCAGGACCTCAGACTGGGGCAATGGTTCACCTTCCAACAGGACAACGACCCTAAGCACACAGCCAAGACAACACAGGAGTGGCTTCAGGACAAGTCTCTGAATGTCCTTGAGTGGCCCAGCCAGAGCCCAGACTTGAACCCAATCGAACATCTCTGGAGAGACCTGAAAATAGCTGTGCAGCAACGCTCCCC
Organism: Coregonus lavaretus; assembly: GCF_964263955.1. Lineage (NCBI taxonomy): Eukaryota > Metazoa > Chordata > Actinopteri > Salmoniformes > Salmonidae > Coregonus > Coregonus lavaretus. The sequence continues at coordinate 27,868,264 of NC_140014.1, forward strand.
ATCCAACCTGACAGAGCTTGAGGATCTGCAGAGAAGAATGGGAGAAACTCCCCAAATACAGGTGTGCCAAGCTTGTAGCGTCATACCCAAGAAGACTCCAGGCTGCAATTGCTGTCAAAGGTGCTTCAACAAAGTACTGAATAGTTATGTAAATGTAATATTTCAGTTTTTTTATTATTTACTTTAGGTTATTTATTGTATTTCGAAAGTAATATTTAATTGTGTTTGGTCGATAATGCAACCAAATATCAACATTTATAGGATATGTAACTAGTGCTTGGACAGTTCCATCTGTGCCACTGACTTTGTCTGGCTTTAATTCCAGTTTGTTCACTAATTAATAATTGATACAGTATATATAATGTAAATAGGATGTAACTTACAATGTATGATATTAATCCAGTTTAAAAATAATAAAGATAGCCTAACTATAATAAAAAAGTAACAAAACAAGTAACAAAACAAGAAATGATGCAAACAACGAATTGTATCTCATGAAAGAGAAAATAAACTGAGAAAGATGTTATCTTGTTTTAAACAACAACAAGTTACCAAAGGGTAGCTGTAGATAGATCAATTCTCCTTCAAAACAACAGTTTATGTTGATGACTTCAAATCCAATGTGTTTTCCATGTAGATTCCACGTCACAATACGTTGACAAATGACTTTGAAACACGTTGATTCAACCAGTTTGTGCCCAGTTGGTAGCCATTCAGACGGCGATGGGATGAACAGTGGAGCAGCAAATGGGGAGACAACTTGTGCCACACAGCTGGCAATAGCAGCTGCTTGTCACTATTATGAATAGAAATTCCAAAGCTGACCATTCTGGATTCTCTTTAAGCAGAGGAGTAAGGTCATTGAGGCAGTTTGAAGCAACGGCAAGAAATTGTTGTGAAATATATGATTCAGTTGAACCTGTTTTCTTTGTATAGGCCTATATGGCCTGTCTAGTTTATGCCTGTTTCCAAAATAAATTATATATTTAGTGTTCACATCATTTCAGAAAATTCAAGTACTTTAACTGTCATATCTAATGAAGAGGTATTGCAACTGTGGAACCAGGGCCGGTTCCAGGCATAAGCAACATAAGCGGTCGCTTAGGGCCCCTGGCCGCTAGGGGGCCCCGACCCCAAAAAAATCTAATACAAATTATATATATCATTCTTTTAGGAACTCACTCAGGGTCTCAACTCACTATTGAGAGCAAGAATAGTAGAAAACACCAGGTGCAATTTCGAAATTTGGTTGTGTTTCTCTTATTATGTCAGTCACTGACAGTCACTCAATTAGCCATGTCAGCTAACAAGTTTTAGATTGGCAGTTAGTCTAGCCAGCTATCTAAACTTGTAGTAAACAGGCACACAGGGGCCCTGATCTCCAGGGGGCCCCCATTGATTTTCATAGTCATTCTCACTCAGATATCATATTAACATGGCATAAGTCATTACAAAATGTATAGAATTGCAGGAAATTACCTTTAAAACTGCGAACATTTCTCTCCACCCAATGGCTAAATTGGTAGAATTGCAGGAAATTCACTGTAAAACTAGAGAAAAAAAATCTCTACCCCTGGTAAAATGAGTAGAATTGCATAAAATGTGTTATAAAATTGCAACGTTTTCTCTCCACTCCATGGCAAAATGTGTAGAATTTCAAAAACAATTGCTGTAACAGTGCAATACAGCCATTTTTATCTCAATATCAAATCATTTCTGGTAACAATTTAGTACCTTACTGTGATTGTTTTCAATTAAAATGGTCAAAAAGAAACTTAAATAGCTTTTTAGCAAAGATAAATTACTCAAGCAAGAATTTAGCTAGGATTGTTTGGGAGTAGTCTGAGTGGGGATGGGAAAACTGAAAAATAGCTGTTATTGGCAGAGAGGTTTGGTCTATTAACAAATTTACCGCATGGTGATGTCACCATGGAAGGCCAAAACTCCATCTCACCATCCAATCTTTTTAAACAGCCCTTACACTAAAAGTGCATTATCATCATGTTCACAATTTCACAGTATTATTCCAACTTCTTAGTGTGGAAATATATATAAAACACAGGAAAATCACGTTTTTGACTGCACAGTGACTTTAAAACTGCAACATTTTCTGTACTCCCCATGGCAAAATGTGTAGAATTGCAGGAAATTAACTTTAAAACCAAAATGTTCTACAAAATTACTAAATTCTCTCTGCCGTCAAGAGTGGGACCACTAAAATATTTTCCCCGCAAGATGGGGGGCCCCGAAACAAATCTCGCTTAGGATCTCCAAAAGGCAAGGGCCGGCCCTGTGTGGAACTCATACATTTGGGTGATTTGTTTTGCATAAATCAATAACCATGGCCATAACCATAATGCATTATTTAATGTTAATGAGTAAATCGTTTTCTAAAATAGGCATTTTGTTTATTATTGATAGCTATGATATAATGGCTATATGCCAATATAGACTATAACATTTGCATAATGTTGTACTTATTCAGTCAGCAATTTCAATAATGTATTTGTCATTTACAGTGAGGGAAAAAAGTACTTGATCCCCTGCTGATTTTGTACGTTTGCCCACTGACAAATAAATGATCAGTCTATGACTTTAATGGTAGGTTTATTTGAACAGTGAGAGACAGAATAACAACAAAAAAATCCAGAAAAACGCATGTTAAAAATGTTATAAATTGATTTGCATTTTAATGAGGGAAATAAGTATTTGACCCCCTCTCAATCAGAAAGATTTCTGGCTCCCAGGTGTCTTTTATACAGGTAACGAGCTGAGTGTAGGAGCACACTCTTAAAGGGAGTGCTCCTAATCTCAGCTTGTTACCTGTATAAAAGACACCTGTCCACAGAAGCAATCAATCAATCAGATTCCAAACTCTCCACCATGGCCAAGACCAAAGAGCTCTCCAAGGATGTCAGGGACAAGATTGTAGACCTACACAAGGCTGGAATGGGCTACAAGACCATCGCCAAGCAGCTTGGTGAGAAGTTGACAACAGTTGGTGCGATTATTTGCAAATGGAAGAAACACAAAATAACTGTCAATCTCCCTCGGCCTGGGGCTCCATGCAAGATCTCACCTCGTGGAGTTGCAATGATCATGAGAACGGTGAGGAATCAGCCCAGAACTACACGGGAGGATCTTGTCAATGATCTCAAGGCAGCTGGGACCATAGTCACCAAGAAAACATTTGGTAACACACCACGCCGTGAAGGACTGAAATCCTGCAGCGCCCGCAAGGTCCCCCTGCTCAAGAAAGCACATATACAGGCCCGTCTGAAGTTTGCCAATGAACATCTGAATGATTCAGAGGAGAACTGGGTGAAAGTGTTGTGGTCAGATGAGACCAAAATCAAGCTCTTTGGCATCAACTCAACTTGCCGTGTTTGGAGGAGGAGGAATGCTGCCTATGACCCCAAGAACATCATCCCCACTGTCAAACATGGAGGTGGAAACATTATGCTTTGGGGGTGTTTTTCTGCTAAGGGGACAGGCAACTTCACTGCATCAAAGGGACGATGGACGGGGCCATGTACCGTCAAATCTTGGGTGAGAACCTCCTTCCCTCAGCCAGGGCATTGAAAATGGGTCGTGGATGGGTATTCCAGCATGACAATGACCCAAAACACACGGCCAAGGCAACAAAGGAGTGGCTCAAGAAGAAGCACATTAAGGTCCTGGAGTTGCCTAGCCAGTCTCCAGACCTTAATCCCATAGAAAATCTGTGGAGGGAGCTGAAGGTTTGAGTTGCCAAACGTCAGCCTCGAAACCTTAATGATTTGGAGAAGATCTGCAAAGAGGAGTGGAACAAAATCCCTCCTGAGATGTGTGCAAACTTGGTGGCCAACTACAAGAAACGTCTGACCTCTGTGATTGCCAACAAGGGTTTTGCCACCAAGTACTAAGTCATGTTTTGCAGAGGGGTCAAATACTTATTTACCTCATTAAAATGCTAATCAATTTATAACATTTTTGACATGCGTTTTTCTGGATTTTTTTGTTGTTATTCTGTCTCTCACTGTTCAAATAAACCTACCGTTAAAATTATAGACTGATCATGTTTTTGTTACTGGGCAAACATACAAAATCAGCAGGGGATCAAATACTTTTTTCCCTCACTGTATATTTGAGGGAGATGTATTGATGATTCAGTTACCTTGGCAGCAAATACATTTGTGGTGCCTTTGAATTGCCAAATTATAATTACACATCAGAATATAATAAAATATATTTTAATGACTACCAGTTCTTGTGTGTGCGTGTGTGTGTTGAACTATGATTTATTTTATTCTTCAATGATTAAAGGACAAGACATTACAGATTATACTGCCGGTGCTCTTGAAACAGAGAAAGAGAAAGAGCAAGTTGGTCTAAAATAACACAGGCTAAGAGCATTGGACGGGTCAACCACAAGCAAGAAAGACAAAAGGGCACAACGAGCCATGAATCATATGCTGCTGTCACCCGACCCCAAGCCATAACCGCCTCCTTGTGACTCTTTGTTTTTACATTACGTAATGACTGCTAGCCTAGGCCTGCTTTCCTCATCATTCTGCCCGTTTTCAAAAATGGTGTATGTATATGTGAACTATAGGTTTAATGACCGATGGTGCAGGTTTACAAAGTATGAAGCACGTCAAGCTTTGAGCATTGAACACGCTTTATGGAAATGAGTGAAGAATTATACAATGCATTATTGGTCTGATTTTCTTTTCCTTGACAACCTGCTTTTCTCTTACTTGATGAATATGGATGCTGTTGTAGGCATGTCAGCTCTTTCATAATTAATAAATAGGCCTTGTTTTGGTGGACTGCGTAGGGGTTAGGATCTAATAATAAATCGGTGGGTGCTTATAGTTGTCCTATTTCACACGTGTATTAATATGCATATGTGAATTGGTCATATCCCAACTTTCCCTGAGACACCCTTGGAGAGTGGGGTCATGGCCAGGATCTGCCATTATCATCCTGGAGAAATGAGGGTTAAGTGCCTTGCACATCCACAGATGTTCACCTTGTTGGCTCAGGGATTTGAACTAGTGGCCTTTAGGTTTCTGGCCCAACGCTTTAACCACTGGGCTACCTGCAGCCCTGCCAAGCTGTCGATCCTTCTATCGATCTAAGATCATAACATCATCAAAGCAAAACAAAAGCATATTTCTTTTTTCGTTATATACAAATATGAACTTTGCAACAAAAGCTAATCAGTTACTCATTTTAGTCAGTGTTCTAAAATATTTTCTGCGGAGAGAAGGGTATAACAACACACAAAATGTTGCGAGGATTGTACAAGCGGAGCACCCAAGGGTGTGAAAGATTCATGGCGGTGCCAGGGTGAGTGGAAGAGACACTTTGGAAGCAGCTCAAATATTCACATACTGAGATTTCCACATTAGCAGTAGTCATTGAGGCTAAATAAACATGACACTATCATATTTCCTGCGTCATCTCCTTAATCATACACCACAAAGAAGAAACAATAAAAAACTTTAGGACTGAAACCACAATCATAGGGGCAAAGCTGTTGAGCAAAAGTGAGTTGATTTGATTTTCATTGGGAATAACAAATAATTATAAACAAATGTAAAGGCCCCAATTCACACCCCTGAGGGACACCGTTTGCCTAATGCTAGTCTTTACATGTGCATTTTCAATAGATTGAGCAGGACTGGTTTCATAAGATGCAGCTCACTGTGTTTCAGTGCTTTAACAGTTAATCAAAACTGGTTCAATACATATGATATTGAAGCATTTTGTCCTTTCCCACACTATGCCCTGTGGCGAACGTTAGGGGACATTTTGAGGTCACATCAGAAAGGGGTCGAAAGTATTTAAACACATTGCACAGTGACATTTCTGTGGAATGCTTGCACATCAACTCTTAACTGAGAAACAACTGGATTGTCTTGAACATGCTTCAGGTCTTCTCTCCTGGAGAAGGTATTGGGTGCACCCAATTCAGTGAACAACACACTCTGGATGATTCCAATACACATTTATGTGGAAATTAAATGAATGACTTTGCATACATAGGCAGAACACTGACTAAAATGAGTAACTGATTAGCTTTCGGTGCAAAGTTCATATTTGTATGTAACGAATAAAAAAATCTGCATTTTTTTTGCTTTGATGATGTTATGATCTTGGATCGATAGAAGGATCGACAGCTTGGCAGGGCTGCAGGTAGCCCAGTGGTTAAAGCGTTGGGCCAGAAACCTAAAGGGCACAAGTTCAAATCCCTGAGCCAACAAGGTGAACATCTGTGGATGTGCAAGGCACTTAACCCTCATTTCTCCAGGATGATAATGGCAGATCCTGGCCATGACCCCACTCTCCAAGGGTGTCTCAGGGAAAGTTGGGATATGACCAATTCACATATGCATATTAATACACGTGTGAAATAGGACAACTATAAGCACCCACCAATTTATTATTAGATCCTAACCCCTACGCAGTCCACCAAAACAAGGCCTATTTATTAATTATGAAAGAGCTGACATGCCTACAACAGCATCCATATTCATAAAGTAAGAGAAAAGCAGGTTGTCAAGGAAAAGAAAATCAGACCAATAATGTATTGTATAATTCTTCACTCATTTCCATAAAGCGTGTTCAATGCTCACAGCTTGACGTGCTTCATACTTTGTAAACCTGCACCATCGGTCATTAAACCTATAGTTCACATACACTTCTGCATGTATTATAATGGACAGTGACATGTGAGTCAGTTGCCCAAAGCTTCAGCAGAAGTCAGAGGCAGATTTAGCCCTTTGGTTAAAGAGACTGACAGAATAGCAAGATATGGGACAACACGCATAGGAAGGGAAAGCAAGGAAAAAAATCATCCTGCCTGGGAAGAACTGTATTAATGCCAAGCAAAACACCCTTTGGGTTGGAAACACACACACACACACACACCAGTGGAGGCTGCTGAGGGGAGGACGGCTCACAATAATGTCTGGAACGGAGCAAATGGAATGGCATCAAACACATGGAAAACGTGTTTGTTGTATTTGATACCACTCCACTAATCCCGCTCCAGCCATTACCACGAGCCCATCCTCCTCAATTAAGGTGCCACCAACCTCCTGTGACCCACACCCACCAACTCTGTCTTCACACAGACACCAACACAAATTCTCAAACAAACATACTGTACACAATACAACACAGGTTCCCAACATACATAATTACAGTATAAAGACAGCCATCAGCACAAGCAAACCCCATACGTCATTTTTGTTGCACTGTGTTTGTATGATCTTGTTGGTTTAATGAACAGACACAGGTTACCATACCACCCACTCTCCTCTCCTCTCCCTTTGGAAGGTGGCAAACCTTGACATTCCCTGAGTTAGCAGTACAGGAGTATCCCTCCTTGCCGTGTGTGTTTGTACTGTGTGTGTGAGGGTGAAATTACAAAGCAGTATGGGGTTAATTGGATGCTGAGCCCCACATATCCTTTCTCTGAGCCCCCCCAGAGCCTTTTTCCATCCCCAATCTCACACCCAAATAAAATACTCACTAGCCCTGCCGAATCTCTTCCCTCTCTCTTGCTTTCCCTTCTCTCACCCTCTCTCCCTCTTCCACTTTCCTATCTTTCTCCCTTGCGCTCTACTCCCGCTCCTTCCCTCTACCCTATTTATCTTCCTCTCTCTCACGTGCAGCCTCTCAGCTGTCGACTTCCCTGCCTAGGCTGCTCCAGCCAACCAACAAACTTGAAATTTAAATCAGGCAATTTTTGGCAGAGATGTTTTCTGCCCCCAGGACATTTGGAGCAGAGTTGGGCAGATTAAAAGCTACCTAACTTGGTCTTATATGGCACTCACTAAGATTTTGGGAAGCGTCCATCTTTTTTCAAATAAATGTAAAATGTATTTACATTTAAAAAGCATGAGAGAGTTATTTTCACAGTGTGTATCAGTCAATAGTGAGAACGAGAAAAATGAGGTTAAATAGTGCTTTGGATTTGAATAGTTTAATCTTCAAATGCATAGCTCCCCTGGATTTGGTAACGGCATAGGCTACACTCAGCAGTGTTTTGGATAAATCCTAAAAGGGAATTGTAAAGTATTGAAACCTGGGCTATATTTTGAAGGCATTGTGTCAATCAAAACAAGACAGGAAATCATTTTTAGGAGAAAAAGTATGCAAGCACCTCATCTAGCACAACAGAGGAGCTTAAGGAATGTACCAAGCTTTTGTAGTACTTATGCCTGCATAGTCCACTCTGTTTAAATTGGACTTTTACAGCACTGCAATACATTAGAATTCTTCTTCCTTCAGTGTGCATTTACTCTTGCTTTTATTCTCAAAGGGGAACATTTCCATGATGAATGGTTTGAACATAACTCAAGTTTCCCCACAAGTTAACTTTCTGCTAGATGTGCTTGGGAAATTGGAATATTCCACTATCTATTGCCTCTGACCTTGTGTTCTCTGTACATTTCCCTTTGAACTGGAATTATTTTTCAAGTTTCACCTCTTCCATGTCTCAACCACTGATCTGTGCTATAAGGAAAGTTCCATATCACATAGTTTGAGAAAGAAGAACGATCATTGAAAGGTGACACAGGGTAATTTGAAACTGCCAATATTAAATTAGAAGTGGCAATCTATCATATTTTTTAGTGGGTTATGCTCATTCTAACATACGATCCTCAGAGTACCTGAAATTCACATCACCTAGTCATTCTCAATTTCTGCGTTGTGCGGTAAGGGTCAAAGTTGAACTTTTATGATTGCTGATAGAGCCATAAATCTCAGCACTTTATTGAGGGAGAGCCTAGAAGAGTATTTCACATTCACTGTGCATCAAAAAGTGTTATAGGACTACACCAATTTTCATCATCTAAAAATTCACACAAAAGCCTTCCCTATAAGCAAGGAAACGCTGACGAGTTGACACTTATTTGGCATGAATTCCAAATTACTGCATATGGTCATCTCTACAGTCTCATCTTGTATAGTCAAACACAAATAACTGAAACTTCATTTTGTGGAGGAGGTAGTTATCTCTAAGGTTAGAGAAGCAGACAAGTAGTTGGAATTCCACAATATATCTATTTTCTCTGTGGAGAAATAGAAAGCTTGCAAAGTTGCAAGAGTGCAACTTAAATATTCTACATCATTCAAACGTTTTCTGAGGATTGACAATGCATGGAGATATTCCTATGCAAAAAATTGGAGGCAGACAGAAATGGTATTTTCTGTCTAATGACAATTCAATCTATAAACACGTTAGGCAAGTTCAAAATAATTTAATTGCATTATAAATTTAAATCATAAAAATTAAGTCAGAACTGCTCTATTGTTAAAGTTAAGCTGTTGAACATTCTTATCTGGCCTGTGCAGGGTGAATTAAAAACAGCAAATACAGGTAATGAATTCAAAGTATTTGTATTTCAAGTTGTAGTGTAGACAAACCCAAACAAAAAAGAACATCTACTGTTATGACACGTTGATAGAGTGAGCATTATTATTTTGTTAAAAGTTTAGTAAGTGCAAGTTTTCCTAGTGTTTGGCTGACTTTGGAGTGTGAGATATTAACACCTCAATAACGTGACAAGACAAACAATAACACAATGGCCTTTGGCATGAACAGCAACTGTTACACTGACTATTCCTCTGTGCAAGAAACGTCTAGCCGTTTCCACTGCGACAGGACGAGAACCAGCAGTCACTACCAGGACCAGCATCTGGTCCGGTCTGGTCTCAGCACACTGCCTTGCTGTGTCTCATGTTCTGGGCGCAGGTCCGACCCAGGTTGGCCCCCTCCAGGAGCAGGTCTGACAGGCGGTCCAGGCCCACACAGGTGGTGAGGGGGGTGATGAGGCCATAGAGACCCCCCAGTAAAATACTGATTGGCCAGGCTATGATTAGCAAAATCACCAGCCACACAATGCTCCAGAAACACGACCCACAACTGGTCATCCTAGTCTGGGAGAAAGGGAGGAGAAAGGGAAAGGCATTTAAATGTTTCAGTCAGTTAACAAATCAATCATGAATATAGATAATAGACAACGTGCGTCACACAGATAGAATTTGCTGAGTTGACAGAAATAATAAATATTGTTAGGCAACTTTTTGCCTATTGTATTGATCTCTCATCAAAAAGAATAAACAGTAATGTTTATATTGCCAGAGCTGTTCCCCTCCCCATGTGATTAGAGTGGATTAATATTACTTCAGATCATTAGATTTACAAAATCCTACCATCTATACATCTCCCATACAAATATCAATTGAGGTAAATCATCCAAAGATATTGACTCCATGGTCAGCATTGCCTCCCAGCCATCAGATCAGATGCCCAGTGTATTGAGTGCTATTTATGGTGATTCAATCAGAGGATATAAACTCTCTGGCTGCGTTTACACAGGCAGCCCAATTCTGATCTTTTTTTTCACAAATTGGTATTTTGACCAATCAGGCCTTACTACACAGACATACTACACAATCTTGATGTTTCCTCAAAATATCAATTAGTAGAAAAAATATCAGAAATGGGCTGCCTGCATAAATGCAGCCTCTGACACTCCCATCTGTAATTGGAGAGTATCAGATTGAGCGCACCCAGTTGATGATCTGGATGTACTTGTCTGGATTTACTGAAGCATAATAAAATAACCCCACCCCCACCCACCCACTGGGGTTAACAGGGAGTCCACTCCTATGCTACAGAAGAGTTAATGGACCTGACACCTTTCTCACTCTCCTAATGCATTTTATAGGAGTGGAGGTGAACAGCAAGAACTAAGCACTCATTTGGGTTCAGTGTATATCAGACTCATTGGTCTGTAACTGCAGATGTAAATTATGCAAATAGTATAAACTTTAACTTTATTAATTAATCTAAAATAAAATCCTCCAAGAGATCAGTAGCTGAAGTACAAACTGTCAGACTGACGAGTGTAAAAGCCAACGATCAGATCTGTTAGCAAGGCAGTTTCAGCTTTATGAGGTGGGTCGTTCCACCAATTCGGTGACTTTTGAGAAGTGTAACTTTTAAACATTCATAAAGAGCACATGCATGTTCAACTTTATAAAGAAAAGAAAAAAATCCCATCTCAAGAGGAAAAATAAAAAAAATGACTCTAGTAAGTGCCAAATAAAGTAACGGGGAATCGACCATAAATCCCCTTGTGACAAGGGGAATGGAAGCTTGTTGTGTGCAACAGGGAGTGGCCATTGAATGCAAGCTTCACCCCAAAATATTAATCGTTGAAACATTTCTAGCCTGGGTAACAGGGTGGACGTGTTACGCTCGACCCGCTCAGTTTTCCACCACAAAAACAATTGTCAAAAAGAGTAGAACTAGTTCACCAGCTTTTACACTATGATTGGACTATTAGATGCTCAATTTATTTAAAAAAATTTAAGGAATAGTTTCACCATATTAAAACGAGAGTTCAGTTCACGTAAAAGGGTTGACCTTAAAATGATGGACAGTTGTAAATGAATCACTAAATCACACAAAATAAATAATAATCTTCAAAAATGGCTGACAAAGCAACAAAATAACTAGGGAATACAATGATTGGGAAAACTTGTAGAAATGTTGGGCTTAAAGGAAAAGTCCACCCAAAAACTATCTTTTGGTATTTGTTTCATTAGTCCATTGTTGATATAGTCCCAAAATGTTTTGCTTGTCACCAATCAATTTTTCAAAGATATATAACTTTCGAAATATAGAAATCATCCCTGTATGATGCATTTTGCATGATATGATGCTGCGTTATTAAGTCACAGAGGGTGCACGGAGGGACATGTCAAAATGCAGAATTTTCATACTAGCAAGTCTTTAATCATATTAAAAATCTGACATTGAATTCTCCATGTGGTCAATATTTAAGGGAACTTCAATTAGCATAACAGGTTTTAGAATTCAATATTGATGCACAATTTCTTTACGTGTTCTGTGTAATATCCTGTTGTGGTGGGGCAAACTGTGTGATTAGATCAGCTGCACTGGGTAATCTCGAGGCTATCTCGTGCTTCAGGGAACGCCCCTTACATGAGACAATACTAGCATTCAGAAATACTCTACTACTTTTTCCCAGGATCAATTAAATATTTTGATTTAAAAGATAAACGTATGCAATAAAAAATGCTTTCACACTTTGAAGCAATATAAATAAAATGTACATATGCCTGTGGAAAAAAAACATCCTGAGTATAAAACAGAAAAGAGAGAACACCTTTTGAGCTTGTAATTCACCTTCTTACAAAGACCCTTAAAAGATGTAGAAATAAAGTGCAGTTATAATACTGCCTTTGCACATTATATATAAAAAGGACAACAGTTATAGTTATACTGCATTTAGTTAGCGCTAGTGACACAACAAATGGCAACAGTTAGGAGGTAGTTAAAGCCATGCAAAGTAGTGAGCTATGTAAACCCATATTGGGAAGAGTACCTGTCGAGTGAGTATAAAAGACATGTTCACCTTCAGATGTGGCAAGTTTGAGTTATTTGAGAAAGTGAGAGCCTGTTTCTCCTCTTTGCCTGTGGAATGGATATCCCCCTGTCTCAGTTTAGTTTCTGCTTGGAGCTGCCAAAGCCAAGTAAAGTCAATCTGTATGAGTGGCCTCCTCCTCCCAGTTAACGCTAATTTACTGCAACAAGGGAGCCTCTACTAGGGGAAACTGCATGCCAGGGAGGACAGCTGGAAATAAAGATAGTTGGTAATTTGCAGAGTGTTTTCTAGAGGGAGGATATTACACAATGTACTGGTTGCTCAATAAAAAAAAGGGCCCCGTGCACAAAGCCAGGTCCATACAGAAATGGTTTGTCGACATCGGTGTGGAAGAACTTGACTGGCCTGCACAGAGCCCTGACCTCAACCCCATCGAACACCTTTGGGATGAATTGGAACGCCAACTGCGAGCCAAGCCTAATCGCTTAACATCAGTGCCCGACCTCACTAATGATCGTGGCTGAATAGAAGCAAGTCCCCGCAGCAATGTTCCAACATACTGTATAGTGGAATGCCTTCCCAGAAGAGTGGAGGCTGTTATAGCAGCAAAGGGGGGACCAACTCCATATTAAAGCCCATGATTTTGCAATGAGATGTTCGACTTTTGGTCATGTAGGGTTTGTCACACAAGCAATTAACAAAGGTGTATGGAGATGTATGCTAAATACAAAAGTATCACTAACTCATCGCAGCTCTGCCACAAAAATGGAAGAGGCAATTCCTCAAAAGAGAGAGGAATTAATTGGTTTGTCCGCCTCCAATGAAAAACCATGCATAGCTTAAAATGACTAGTATAAATTGTAAAATGTATCAGTTTCAGGTTTGAAAACTATGCCTCATAAAATTCTAGATAGTTGGGATCAGATTTTTTGGATGTCCCAATACCATGGCATCAGATTTATGAACGTATCAATTAGTTTTTTTCAATTTAAACTATTATATAAAATTCTCGCCACAAAAAGAAATGCTCAATAAATGCTCCAATATCCAGCAACTTCGCACAGCCATTGAGTAGTGGGACAACATTCCACAGGCCACAATCAACAGCATGATCAACTCTATGCGAAGGAGATATTGACTGGTTTTCTGATCCACGCCCGTACCTTTAAAAAAAAAAAGGTATGTGTGACCAACAGATGCATATCTGTATTCCCAGTCATGTATTATCCATAGATTAGGGCCTAATGATTGTATTTCAATGATTTCCTTATACGAAATTGTTGCATGTTGCTTTAAAAAAAAAATCATATTTTCCATGTCTAAACTGCCTTTGAAGACACTGTATACCACAACAAAACGGTATAATCGTGTGACATACATTGCTCTCAATGATATCCATACTGGTTATCTAGCTAAGCTGTGTACAAGTCTGTTGAATCACCACCACGGTACTGTGGCTTGGCCCTGATGAGCTGTGGATGCGACCTCTCCTTTCAGACAGTGGGGGTGTAGCGTGGGGGGAGGGTAATGGCGTAGCCTGGCGTCTGTAACAGCTAGTTAACCTCTGGTGCATGATAATGCCTAAATTCCCAGTGTGTGTTGTTAGCCTGCAGGCTGTGGCCTCTCCACGCTACCAGGACCAATGAGGCTACACATGGGAGTCAGGTCAGGGTAGGCTCCAATCCACCACCACAATCTCAGGAATTGTGTCACTGCGTACCTTTGATTCCAAACACTGATAAGGACACTTTGTTATAGAGTGGGGTTGTGTAGTATGTCTGTGAAGTACCGGCTCCCCTCACACCATGGCTTCATGTGCAGGGTGACTGACCTATAAATGCAGCTTAGCGGCAGCTCGTCCAACTGTTATTGGGTGAGCCAATCAGATTGACATATCCCAGTGACGCTGTCTGGGGGAGGGGCAGTACAGGACTGTGTAGACTTTAAGAGTATCATGACAGGGAGATTTTAGGATGGCTGGGTGTGTGTGTGTGTGTGTGTGTGTGTCTGCACATGTATGTATAAGATAAAAAACTCAGACTGCATCACATTGAGAATTATTTTACCAAAAAAGTATTGATTACAAAACAGACCATCTCGGAAAATCGAATTAAACATTATCCTCAAAGCATCCAGTGTCATCTTCATGGCTTCAGTAGAAAATTAATTCCACAATAGGATCATCATTTTAGCTCTAAGCTCTTTTCTAAGGAAAGTCTAGTTGGTGCCAGAATAAAGCAATGCAGGGGCCCACATTGGCCCCTAGGGGGCACTTTAAGGGGCATCCTCCGCTCCGCTATCCTCTCCATCACTGTCACTATCTCGGCCAGGGTGCTCGGGCATTTTGGGGTGCTCCTCAGGCACCTTCTCCTCTTGGTCCCCTTTCTCTGGTGTCTCCTGTGGGGTTTTCTCTGGGCTGGCCTCCCCTGCTGGCTCCTGCTCCATGGGGGTCTCCTCCTGGTTATCCACATTAACTGGGGGCTCGGCTTGGTCCTCCTCTGCCTGGGCTGCTGCCTCTGCCTGGGTCTGCCGAGGGGGAGGCAGGAGCTTCTGCTGTTGCTGGACATGGAAGGGAACACAGGGAAAGGGAGGAGAGTAAGGAGAGGGTGTAAGCGGGGTGCCACGGTGTCATTCCTACATTGATTTAAATGTTCATCCATATCTTGAACTCATGAGAAAATGTCTGGTAGACATGAGACCCTACCAGATTTTACACGCTGTACCAGAAAACACCATTCATATCACTGCTTATCTTGTGTCTCATCCTTTTCCCTCTCTCTCCCTGTCCTCCTGTCTCTCTCATTTCTTCCTAGCCCTCTTGGTTTGAGGACAGAATCTGTGCACATGCCTTAGGGGACAGGTTAGGGAGGGGCACCCTTCTCCCTGTTATGTTGTGGAAACAAAAAGTCCCTCTCCTCTCCTCTGCACCCCTGCCATTTCAGGCGGGTCAAGAGGGGTGGGGAGAAATGTAGCTGCACCCGTTATGCCCCCATCCCCCCTCCTCCATCCTCTACTCCCCACGGCGTAAAACAGAGGAACGCTCTCCTCTTAACTCATTCTGGTTCCCTCATCTAAAATGTTAGGCTTGTGGCCTGTTAATGCTCGGCATGCAGAACTAAAACAATTATTTTACATCTGACCTATTTCAAGCACTGCATTAAAAGGGATATTTCAGGATTTTGGCAAACTGTGTGCAGTTTGAAGGAACTTGCTAACTAGCATTAGCACAACTGCTAAGTAGCGTTAGCACAATGACTGGAAGGCTATGGTAACTGCTAGCATGCTAGTAGATACCATAGACTTCCAGTCAGTGTGCTAACGCTACTTAGCATTGGCTTGCGAAACTACCTCAAACTTCCTTCATTCTGGACAAAGACATAAAAATGGTATCCACAAATTCATCTGACTGATTGCCAAAATCCCGAAATATCCCTTTAAGAGCAGGATAACTTAGTGTAAGATGTTGTTTTGGAGCAGGTGTGTTTGTGAGTACCAGTATTAACCCATCTCAGGTGTGGATAAATACACTTATGGGTGACATTGGAGCAGCTAGCTGCGGTCTGTGCTAGGGGAGCTAGCGGTCTGTGCTAGGGGAGCTAGCGGTCTGTGCTAGGGGAGCTAGCGGTCTGTGCTAGGGGAGCTAGCGGTCTGTGCTAGGGCAGCTAGCGGTCTGTGCTAGGGCAGCTAGTGGTCTGTGCTAGGGGAGCTAGCCTTTCAAATTGATCGTGTAGTGTGTAGTATGGTAGTTACCTGTCTGTACTGCCGGGTGTAGCAAGGTCAGTAGTTACCTGTCTGTACTATCGGGTGTAGCAAGGTCAGTAGTTACCTGTCTGTACTGCCGGGTGTAGCAAGGTCAGTAGTTACCTGTCTGTACTATCGGGTGTAGCAAGGTCAGTAGTTACCCGTCTGTACTGCCGGGTGTAGCGGGGTCAGTAGTTACCTGTCTGTACTGCTGGGTGCTCTGGATCATGTGCATGTACATGTTGTAGACAAGGTTGGCCATCTCCGGCATGTTCTTGATCACCTGGTCAGGCTGGGACGAGCGAGGCTCTCTCTGAGGGAAGACAAGAAAGGTAGGGAAAGGAAGGGAGAGAGAGAGGTAGGGATAGGAAGGGAGAGAGAGAGAGGTAGGGATAAGAAGGGAGAGAGAGAGAGGTAGGGAGAGAGAGAGAGGTAGGGATAGGAAGGGAGAGAGAGAGGTAAGGATAGGAAGGGAGAGCGAGAGAGGTAGGGATAGGAAGGGAGAGGTAGGGATAGGAAGGGAGAGCGAGATTGGTAGGGATAGGAAGGGAGAGAGAGAGAGGTAGGGATAGGAAGGGAGAGAGAGAGAGGTAGGGATAGGAAGGGAGAGAGAGGTAGGGATAGGAAGAGAGAGAGGTAGGGATAGGATGGGAGAGAGAGAGGTAGGGATAGGAAGAGAGAGAGGTAGGGATAGGATGGGAGAGAGAGAGGTAGGGATAGGAGGGAGAGAGAGAGAGGTAGGGATAGGAAGGGAGAGAGAGAGAGGTAGGGATAGGAGGGCGAGAGAGAGAGGTAGGGATAGGAAGGGAGAGAGAGAGAGGTAGGTAGGTAAAGGAAGGGAGAGAGAGGTAAGTAAAGGAAGGGAGAGAGAGAGAGAGGTAGGTAAAGGAAGGGAGAGAGTGAGAGGAAGGGAGAGAGAGAGAGAGGTAGGGATAAGAAGGGAAAGAGAGATTGTTTACAGGTTTTTCCTTTCTCCCTTCAGTCCTATTCAAAGTAATTAGTTTAGACCGTTCCTACTCACTATCAATGTGAGTGACAGAGAGAGATGTCGACAGACAAAGGGAGAGAGGGATACACAAATCGGGAGACAGCATGGGGAGGAGGGCGAGTTGAATATTCACTCAGCTGCATTAATGCCTCCTAAACAGAAGTAATACGCTGGAATTGCAGTGGTCCACTGGGCTGTGTGTGTGTGTGTGTATGTGTGTATGTGTATATGTGTGTGTGGAGGGAGCAGGAAGCTGCCGTGTTTTAAAACAAGACTGTGCAGTGGTTCCATTGCAGTAAAAACATTTAAGGGGAAGCAGTTAAGTGCAACTCACCCGCAGCATTAGAATTACAATACATTAGCAAATTCACGTTTCACCATCTCATGTCATCAAGGACAACTAAGCATAGACAAACTGAATATTACATGATTTCTCTATGTGCTTTACAACAGGTCCTAGATGATATGGTCTATAATGAGTACGGCTTACAGTGATGGTAATGACTGATCCCAAATTAGTGGTTCTGAGGAGAAAGTGAAGCATCTGGGTCTGGACTCTCTGATCGGTCAGAGCTTAACGGGGTGGGGGCACATGTGAGCGCCCCAAAAGAGCTGTCTCCCCGGGAACTGGAGCTCTTGTGCCAATGTGTGTGTGTGTGTGTGTGTGTGTGTGTGTGTGTGTGTGTGTGTGTGTGTGTGTACGTGCATACCTGTGCCACGAGGAGGGGCTAGAGGGGCTTACAGTAGACCCTCCCAGAAAGAAAGAAGCAAGCGAACCCCCATCCCCCCCGATAGTGTGTATGAAAGTGTGTGTGTGTGTGTGTGTGTGTGTGTGTGTAAAAAAACATATACAAGCTGGCATGCTTGTGTGTGTGTGTATTAGTCTCTGTGTGTGCATATGCGTGTGCGAGTGTGATTGTTAGTGTGTGTGTGTATGCATGCAACAGTGTGTGTGGGTGTGTGTGTACTAACGGGCTGTCCCTGTGTGTAGTACTCGTTGGGTCTGATGTGGAGCTTCATGGGTCTGGCAGTGAGCTGGTTGAAGGCAGGGGTCAGCTCAAAGCAGTTCTGGAACAGACTGACCCGAGCAAAGATGTACAGGCCCAGCCTGGACCTGGACATGGCTACCACTAACCGCCTCACATCCCTGTAGAGAGAGAGGGGGAGGGTGGAGAGAGAGAGGGAGAGAGAGAAATATTACATTTCAAACCACTTCATTGAGTCAAATAAAGAGCACCAGCATTGGCAGTTGGCACATATTGCCTCTAAATCGCAAGTTCATACACTATCTACACACCTCTCACTCCAAAGCAAGAGTCGAGAGTGGGAGAGAAAAAGAGGGATGATTGGGAAATAATTTGGAAAGGAGAGAAAGGGACAGATGAGAGAACAAAAGAAAAGAGGCTAAAGAGACCGCAGCAAAGGTGAGGAAGAAATACAAACAGACAGAAAGAAAGAGGGCGGGAGACACAGTGCCTTTAGAAAGTATTCACACCCCTCGACCTCTTCCACATTTTGTGTTACAGCCTGAATTTAAAATGGATTCAATTGAGATTTGTCGTCACTGGCCTACACACAATACCCCACTTTGGATGGTGTAGAAAGTGTGTGTGTAAAAAAACATATACAAGCTGGCATGCTTGTGTGTATTAGTCTCTGTGTGTGTGCATGTGTGAGTGTGATTGTTAGTTAGTGTGTGTGTATGCATGCAACAGTGTGTGGATGGTGTATTGATTTGTATCAATACACCCAGTCATTACAAAGACAATGGCGTTGTTTCATTATTAATACTATATGAGCAAAAAATATTCCACTTTATTTGGAATGGCAAGCCAGACAAAATTAAACAGGCCTATTTATATAATTAATATGAATTCGGAAGGCTAAAATGATTAAATATTAAAGCATTGAACCTCTCACTAAAGGCTTCAGTCAAACAAAAATTACACTTAAATCCGAACTAGTTCTCCAGCAGACTAGTAAGAATGGCACACCCTATGTTCAAAAAAGGAATTTTTCCATTTATTACAACTTCTCACTTTCGGTTATTACCGCAACAATGGATGAGGCAAGTAACTTGCTCGTCGGCCATGCATAAAATACCAACATTTGGGAAGAGATTTTTGATGTGCCGATTCCATGGCACCGGGTTTATGAACTGATACACAAAACAACGCTGGATTCAAAACGTAAGAGTTTTTCAATTTAAATTATTTTAAAAATTATTGCAATCAATAGCATGTTATGTGTATGGGGGATACAACAATCCCAGCTCGGCAGATTTTGCTGTGAAGAGACAGAATCATTAGATCATTTGTTTTGGTACTGCCCATATGTAGCTTGTTTTTGGTCGCAGGTTCAGGAATGGCTGAAAAACCCCACATAATTTACTTAAAGTTATCTTTGCAAATAGCACTGCTGGGTGACTTGAAAAGCCACGGTCAGTCGATCAATAATATAATTGTACTTTTAGTAAAGGTATTAATCTTTCATTTAGAATCTGTGGAAACTATGAGAATAGAAAGGCTCAGAACTTTTGTGAAACATCACAGCACAGTTGAAAACCTGGATAGTTTTTAAAGATAGCTGGAAGGGGTTGAGGGTAGCTGGGTGGGCTAAAAAAAGTAAAGAGATAGCTAATGTAAAATGTACCGTGTCTGTGTACTGTGTCCTTCGGAAAGTATTCAGACCCGTTGACCTTTTCCACATTTTGTTACGTTACAGCCTTATTCTAAAATGGATGAATTAACAAATAGATTTAGCAATCTACACACAATACCCCATAATGATGAAGCAAAAACAGTTTAGAAATTGTTGCTAATTTATAAAAAATAAAAGAGAAATACCTTATTTACATAAGTATTCAGACCCTTTGCTATGAGACTCGAAATTGAGCTCATCCTGTTTCCATTGATCATCCTTGAGATGTTTCTACAACTTGATTGGAGTCCACCTGTGGTAAATTCAATTGATTGGACATGATTTGGAAAGGCACACACCTGTCTATATAAGGTCCCACAGTTGAAAGTGCTTGTCAGAGCAAAAACCAAGCCATGAGGTCAAAGGAATTGACCAAGAACCCGATGGTCACTGACAGAGCTCCAGAGTTCCTCTGTGGAGATGGGTGAATCTTCCAGAAGGAATACCAACTCTGCAGCACTCCACCAATCAGGCCGTTATGGTAGAGTGGCCAGACGGAAGCCACTCCTCAGTAAAAGGCACATGACAGGCCGCTTGGAGTTTGCCAAAAGGCACATAAAGACTCTCAAACATTGAGAAACAAGATTCTCATTTACATAAGTATTCAGACCCTTTACTCAGTACTTTGTTGAAGCACCTTTGGCAGTGAATTCAGCATCAAGTCAAATCAAATTGTATTTGTCACATGCACCGAATACAATACAGTGAAATGCTTACTTAACCAACAATGCAGTTTTAAGAAAGAATACACCAAAAAAACACAAATAAATACAATATAAAATACGAAATAAAAGTAACAAATAATTAAAGAGCAGCAGTAAAAATAACAATAGCGAGGCTATATACAGGGGGTATACAGGTGGAAGAGTTTCTCCCACTCTTCTCTGCAGATCCTCTCAAGCTCTGTCAGGTTGGATGGGAAGCGTTGCTGCAAAGCGGTTTTCAGGTCTCTCCAGAGATATTCGATCGGGTTCAAGTCCGGGCTCTGGCTGGGCCACTCAAGGACATTCAGAGACTTGTCCAAAAGCCACTCCTACGTTGTCTTGGCTGTGTGCTTAGGGTCGTTGTCCTGTTGGAAGGTGAACTTTCACCCCAGTCTCAGGTGCTGAGCGCTCTGGAGCAGGTTTTCATCAAGGATCTCTCTGCACTTCGCTCCGTTCATCTTTGCCTCGATCCTGACTAGTCTTCCAGTCCCTGCTGCTGAAAAACATCCCAACAGCATGATGCTGCCATCACCATGCTTCACCGTAGGGATGGTGCCAGGTTTCCTCCAGACATGACGCTTGGCATTCAGGCCAAAGAGTAATCTTGGTTTCATCAGACCAGAGAATCTTGTTTCTCATGGTCGGAGAGTCTTAAGGTGCCTTTTGGAAAACTCCAAGCGGGCTGTCGTGCCTTTTACTGAGAAGTGGCTTCTGTCTGGCCACTCTACCATAAAGGCCTGATTGGTGGAGTGCTGCAGAGATGGTTGTCCTTCTGGAAGGTTCTCCCATCTCCACAGAGGAACTCTAGAGCACTGTCAGAGTGACCATCGGGTTCTTGGACACCTCCCTGACCAAGGCCCTTCTCCCCCGATTGCTCAGTTTGGCCGGGCGGCCAGCTCTAGGAAGAGTCTTGGTGGATCCAAACTTCTAGTGCTGCATCAGATGACCTGGCCTCCACAATCCCCCGACAACCCAATTGAGATGGTTTGGGATAAGTCGGATGACAGAGTGAAGGAAAAGCAGCCAACAAGTGCTCAGCATATGTGGGAACTCCTTCAAGACTGTTGGAAAAGCATTCCAGGTGAAGCTGGTTGAGAGAATGCCAAGAGTGTGCAAAGCTGTCATCAAGGCAAAGGGTGGCTATTTGAAGAATCTCAAATATAAATATATTTTGATTTGTTTAACACTTTTTTGGTTACTACATGATTCCATATGTGTTATTTCATAGTTTTGATGTCTTCACTATTATTCTACAATGTAAAAAATAGTAAAAATAAAGAAAACCCCTTGAATGAGTAGGTGTGTCCAAACTTTTGACTGGTAGTGTATGTAAATAAGGTATCTGTTTTTTATATTTTTAATAAATTTGCAAACATTTCTAAAAACCTGTTTTCGCTTTGTCATTATGGGGTTTGTGTGTAGAATGATGAGAAATTATTTTTTTCTTCATCAAATTTTAGAATAAAGCTGTAACATAACAAAATATGGAAAAAGTCAAGGGGTCTGAATACTTTGCTGTTTAACTCTTTATCATGGTTGGTGTCTTGACGGATTTGCCCAAAATCATGAGACATAAAACATTACTTTTTTGTCCTTGCATTTATGGCAGTGTAAGAATTAATCAGTTCAATTACACATTGAACTTGAACCCTGTAAGAATCCTGGATCTAGCTGTCGCACAGTTTTTTTTTTATAGAGATGTAACTACATAACATTTTGTGTCTTCTTATGTTACGGGGTGAAAACAGTTTTCATTGGCACACAAATCCAAAATAATGTATGCACTGCAAAATCCAATGCTTTCTAACCGAAAGAGTCACCTTACCTTGATACTTAAAACCTAAATCGATACTGTCATTAACGTGGTTCTTCAATACGCATAATACTTGTTCAATTTCAAGACTCATGAATACTTACGTAAATAAGGTATTTATATTTCTTATTTTTAATACATTTGCAAATATTCCTAAAAATGTCTTTTCACTTTGTCGTCATGGGGTATTGTGTGTAGATTAATGAGGGAAAAAAAATAATTTAATCAATTTTAGAATAAGGCTGTAATTTAACAAAATGTAGAATAGGTCAAGGGGTCTGAATACTTTCCGAATGCACTGTAGCCATGTTCCCCCCTTATATCTTAATGTAATGACATAAAACAATTGGCAGATTATCATCAATGACTTATCAACAGCTGTAACAAGTTGTCCAGGGTAGGAAATCCTCACTGATACCCTGGTTTATAGAAAGACCCATATACTGTATATAGAATACTACTAGAATACTTCAGCTGGTGTAGAGCAAAGCTAACTGCATAGGGCTCTACAGTGCAACCATTTTACTCGCATATGCACCTAAATATTTTGCTGTGTGACTTTTAATTTAGGAGCACCAGTGCACCTAGAAAAATTAAAGGATTCCAGCTTTAATCTCAAATATTTTTCATTGTGCTCCTACATTTCTTTGTGTGTGCCAAAAAAATGTCACACGTGCTCCTTGCTGTACCAGCATCTCCAGCTCTACTGGCACTGATCCTGTCAACATGGGCTGAGGTAAATGCTTTTTGTGGGAGAAGGAAGGAGATTTCTCTGGCTTATTCAAGGAGCTCTGGTGAGATACTAAACGATCTTTGGCTCTGTGTGTAAAGCTCTGGAATAGACACAAACGTACATTCATACACAGACAAGATATGGAATGTGAAACAGACACGAGTAAACCACGAGATTAGGAGATGAATCTACCCTTGTGTGGTGTGTTGTGTTAAACTGTGTGTAGGCGTGTGTGTAGTAAGTCTTCAGTTAACAAGGCAACGACAAGTCACAAGAATGTGGACAATGGAAAAGCTACCTAAAAACACATCACTGCCACAGAAACAAACCACAAGAGGAGCCCTCCAATCAGCAAAGAGCCTGACAAAAGAGAAGCCAATCAGAAGCAGTCTTTGCCTAGGGAAACAGCTCTGTGTGTAGGGGTAGGGGACGCCCACCTGGGTTGTTCCCTGACATGAGGAGCCATGTAGAGGGGCAGTGTGTGTGTGTGTCTGTCAGGGTGTGTCTGTGTCACCCTGAATGTCTTCTCTTTGGTGTGTGTGTTAACGTTAGTGTATACCAGCACATGTGTGTGGCTGTGCACCTGTCAGAGTGTGTCTGCGTCTGAGTGTGACCCTGTGTGTCCCAGTACATGTGTGTGTGCTCCTGTCACAGTGTGTATGTCTCTGTATGTCTCCCTCCCTGTGTTTGTCTCAGTGGGAGGGCTTCTGCTAGGCTGTCAGATCGAGAGGTTAGCTTGTCAGGGAGGGGTCAGCTCGTTAGGGAGGGGTCAGCTCGTCAGGGAGCTGTCAGCCCGTCAGGGATGGGTCTGCTCGTCAGGGAGCTTTCAGCCCGTCATGGATGGGTCAGCCCTTCATTTGGTCAGATGCACGGTAGCGGGTTGCTATTAGCGGAGTGGAATGTAGCGAGGTAAAACCGCTGTACGGGAGCGAGAGAGCTCAGCGTGGGACTGACAGCAGCGGAATTTCCCACAAATCACTGCTTTCCCACCCATTCAGAAAGGCCACCAAGATTTTTATGAAGTTAGCACAGTCACACTCACATGGAGATCCTCTCTAGCTTGATGTATTTCTATGCTCAAAACACAAGCAGAAAGTGTTGTTATTGACTTGGCCAAAAGTGGTTTAATGTCTATCATATCATAAAGTAGACAGCCATTCAAAAATAAAACTTACAATGTGAAACCATTGACAAAATGCTCATGTCTTTCAGTGCAGTTACAAAACAGTATCTCCTCTCCCCATAAAGGAGAGGATTGATGGGCTGGCAGTGAAGTTGTACGGAGGGGCCAGGGATAGTCGCATATTTATCTTGTTGTCGGCACCCCGGCCTGCCCTCTTGTTTTAAAACCCACTTCACGTCGGACAGAGAATGTAATGTGAATTAGGCAGAAGGGTGTAATCTCCTGTGTGAGATTAAATGGGCGATAGGCGAGACGAGGGCAGGCCGGGGTGCCGACAACAAGATAAACATGCGACTCTCCCTGGCCCCTCCACACCACTTCACTGCAAGCCCATCAATCCTCTCCTTTATAAAACACAGAGTAATGGGAGTTTTCAAGAGTTTTTAGACTTCAATTTCAGTCAGCCGCATCGCGGCTCCAATGGGGTATAGGGCTATCTACTAAAACACATTACACCAGTGCACCCACCATAATTGATCACACGGCGGGGCAGTGTGTGTGTGGGTGTCCTGGTACAGAGAGCTAAAACACTGTAGCAGTGTTTTGCCTGGTGTTTAATATGCAGCATATTAAGGAAGAAGGGTCATTACACAGGTGCACCTTGTACCGGGGACAATAAAAGGTCACTAAAATGTGCAGTTTTGTAACAAAGCATAATGCCACAGATGTATCAAGTTTTGAGGGCGTGTGCAATTGGCATGCTGACTGCAACGTCGTTTTAGAGAATTTGGCAGTACGTCCAAATGGCCTCACAACCGCAGACCACGTATAACCACGCCAGCCCAGGACCTCCACACCCGGCTTCTCAAGGACATTCAGAGAATTGTCCCGAAGCCACTCCTGCATTGTCTTGGCTGTGTGCTTAGGGTCGTTGTCCTGTTGGAAGGTGAACCTTTGCCCCAGTCTGAGGTCCTGAGTGCTCTTGAGCAGGTTTTCATCAAGGATCTCACTGTACTTTGCTCCATTCATCTTTGCCACATGACAGCCCGCTTGGAGTTTGGATCCTGACTAGTCTCCCAGTCCCTGCCGCTGAAAAACATCCCCACAGCATGATGATGCCACCACCACCATGCTTCACTGTAGGGATGGTGCAAGGTTTCCTCAAGATGTGACGCTTGACATTCAGGCCAAAGAGTTCAATCTTGTTTTCATCAGACCAGAGAATCTTGTTTCTCAGGGTCTGAGTCCTTTAGGTGCCTTTTGGCAAACTCCAAGTGGGCTGTCATGTGCCTTTTACTGAGGAGTGGCTTCTGACTGGCCACTACCATAAATACCTAATTGGTGGAGTGCTGCAGAGATGGTTGTCCTTCTGGAAGGTTCTCCCATCCCCACATAGGAACTCTAGTGCTCTGTCAGTGACCATCGGGTTCTTGGTCACCTCCCTGGAGGCCCACTGTGTTCTGGAGGCCCACTGGACCTTCAATGCTACAGACATTTTTGGGTACACTTTCCCAGATCGGGTGCCTCGACACAATCCTGTCTCAGAGCTCTACGGACAATTCCTTCAACCTCATGGCTTGGTTTTTTCTCTGACATGCACTGTCAACTGTGGGACCTTATATAGACAGGTGTGTGCCTTTCCAAATCATGTCCAATCAATTGAATTTACCACAGGTGGATTCCAATCAAGTTGTAGAAATCTCAAGGATGCACCTGGGCTCAATTTCAAGTCTCATAGCAAATGGTCTGAATACTTATGTAAATAAGGTATTTCTGTAATACATTTGCTAACATTTCTAGAAACCTGTTTTCGCTTTGTCATTATGGGGTATTGTGTGTAGATTGCTGAGGAATAACATTTATTTAATAAATGTTGGAACAAGGCTGTAACGTAACAAAATGTGGAAAAAGTCAAGGGGTCTGAATACTTTCCGAAGGCACTGTATGCAGCATATTAAGCAAGAGGGGTTAGGGTTGTCTGGTGTTTAATATGCAGCGTTTTAAGCAAGAGGGGCTCGTCAGTATCTCGTATCAGCCTGGAAATTCAAGGTATTTTCACTAGGCATCAATTCAGAAAGGAGAGTGAGGGAGGGAAAAAGAGAAAGGGAGATCGAGGAGAGTAGAGAGAGAAACAAAGAGTAATAGAGAAAAAGAGAAGCGTAAAAGTAGGAAAGAGAAAGGGAGAGTGAAAGAGCAGGAGAGAAAAAAGAGAGAGGGAAAGAGAAAAAGACAGTAAGAAAAAATAAAGGGTAAGAGAGAGGGAAAGACCCCAAACTTAACCCAGGCGAGTGGTTACAAAGAGGGCTCTCTAAATCTTGTAATAGGCCATTTAAAAAAAACTGATGGGGAAGCTGCTCTTTGTTCGATACTCTCACCCCGATACTCTTTACACAGCTGAACTTAATAATCGCTGCAGCTGAACTTTTAAAAATGTCGTTATTATTTTCCACCTCGTCCTCAAAAGCTTCATCCACCCTGTGCGTGACATGGGAAATAAGTCTGTAAAGACTTAACATTTTCAGCAACTTTTTCAGTCCACATTTATTCACACCAAGAGGCTCTTTAAAAAGAGGTATTTAAAAAGAGCTCTCTGGGGGTAAAGCGACTGTTTTTGGTGTTGTGTATTTCTGTTTAGTGTGTGTGGTAAAGTGCCTACCTCAGGTGTCCGACAGCTCTGGTGCGGACCAGTGAGAGGATGATGTAGTCATTCTGCTGACCCTGGAACCTGTCCACCGTCGTCACCTAGAGACAAACACACACACGGATTTAGTTAAAATGTTCACGAGCGAGTGTGTGAGCTTTGCTCCCTTCCTAGAAATTCAGAGGGCAGTGGATCTTTTTAGGGAGGTGGGTATGATGTTGTTCCTGCTGTTATCCTGGTGGGCCACAAGGAGAGGCAGGCGGGTGTAATACGGCTTTGAGGGGCCCAGCCCAGGGTATTTCCTTACAGTACCCAGGCTGCTTACCTGGCCCTCACTGACTCAGGGCCACAACACATCACAGGCCACAAACACACACAGAGACTATATTTAGGGCTATTTTAGGGAGATGGAGGTGAGGGGAGAGAAATGGATTGGGCCTGTCCCTCAGAAGCCGAGGAATCGCGTGTCAGGCAAGTTGCTTTATTCCCCGGTAATCCTGCCCTTATAAGAAGCACATTTCAAATACTTACATTTTCTTGCAGTGAGGAAAAGAGCTGATTTTGGGAGGCTTTATTGTTGACCTTGTGCGATAATGTTGCATACAGTATGCAATAGGTTGAGCTGTCTACTAAAGTGACGACTTTAGTTGAAATACCCAGTATCCATCGAACCCCTCATCCTATGCTTTGTGCATTGCAGAAGGTTTAGGACTTAACATTTACATTTACATTTACGTCATTTAGCAGACGCTCTTATCCAGAGCGACTTACAAATTGGTGCATTCACCTTATAGCCAGTGGGATAACCACTTTACAAATTATTTTTTTTTATTTTTTTGGGGGGGGTGGGGTAAGGGGGGGGTTAGAAGGATTACTTTATCCTATCCCAGGTGTTCCTTAAAGAGGTGGGGTTTCAAATGTCTCCGGAAGGTGGTGAGTGACTCCGCTGTCCTGGCGCTGTGAGGGAGCTTGTTCCACCATTGGGGTGCCAGAGCAGCGAACAGTTTTGACTGGGCTGAGCGGGAACTGTGCTTCAGCAGAGGTAGGGGAGCCAGCAGGCCAGAGGTGGATGAACGCAATGCCCTCGTTTGGGTGTAGGGACTGATCAGAGCCTGAAGGTACGGAGGTGCCGTTCCCCTCACAGCTCCGTAGGCAAGCACCATGGTCTTGTAGCAGATGCGAGCTTCAACTGGAAGCCAGTGTAGTGTGCGGAGGAGCGGGGTGACGTGAGAGAACTTGGGAAGGTTGAACACCAAACGGGCTGCGGCATTCTGGATGAGTTGTAGGGGTTTAATGGCACAGGCAGGGAGCCCAGCCAACAGCGAGTTGCAGTAATCCAGACGGGAGATGACAAGTGCCTGGATTAGGAAATGTGCGCACAGGAAGCGGCACACTTAACCAGTGAAACATTCAAAAACATTGTACCCATACATGGGTGTTGACTGGAATGGTCTAGGACAGGGGTTCCCAAACTTTTTTGGCCCACGACTATCATTTGTTTTTCAACAAGACAATGACCCAACACACCTCCAGGGTGTTTAAGGGCTATTTGACCAAGAAGGAGAGTGATGGAGTGCTGCATCAGATGACCTGGCCTCCATCATCCCCTGACAACCCAATTGAGATGGTTTGGGATAAGTCGAACGACAGAGTGAAGAAAAAGCAGCCAACAAGTGCTCAGCATATGTGGGAACTCCTTCAAGACTGTTGGAAAAGCATTCCAGGTGAAGCTGGTTGAGAGAATGCTAAGAGTGTGCAAAGCTGTCATCAAGGTAAAGGGTGGCTATTTGAAGAATCTCAAATATAAAAAATATTTTGTTAAACACTATTTTGGTTACTACATGATTCCAACTCAGCAAAAAAAGAAACGTCATCTCACTGTCAACTGCGTTTATTTTCAGCAAACTTAACATGTGTAACCTGCAAGTTCCCAGACATTTCTGGGGGAATAGCCCTAGCCTTAGCCCTCACCCTCCGATCCAGCAGGTCCCAGACGTGCTCAACGGGATTGAGATCTGGGCTCTTCGCTGGCCATGGCAGAACACGGACATTCCTGTCTTGCAGGAAATCACGCACAGAACGAGCAGTATGGCTGGTGGCATTGTCATGCTGGAGGGTCATGTCAGGATGAGCCTGCAGGAAGGGTACTACATGAGGAAGGAGGATGTCTTCCCAGTAATGTACAGCGTTGAGATTGCCTGCAATGACAACAAGCTCAGTCCGATGATGCTGTGACACACCGCATCAGACCATGACGGACCCTCCACCTCCAAATCGATCCCGCTCCAGAGTACAGGCCTCGGTGTAACGCTCAATCCTTCAATGATAAACGCGAATCCAACCATCACTCCTGGTATGACAAAACTGCGACTCATCAGTGAAGAGCACTTTTTGCCAGTCCTGTCTGGTCCAGCGACGGTGGGTTTGTGCCCATAGTCGATGTGGTTGCTGGTGATGTCTGGTGAGTACCTGCCTTACAACAGGCATACAAGCCCTAAGTCCAGCCTCTCTAAGCCTATTGCGGACAGTCTGAGCACTGATGGAGGGATTGTGCGTTCCTGGTGTAACTCGGGCAGTTGTTGTTGCCATCCTGTACCTGTCCCGCAGGTGTGATGTTGGGGTGTACCGATCCTGTGCAGGTGTTGTTACACGTGGTCTGCCACTGCGAGGACGATC
This sequence comes from Coregonus lavaretus, assembly GCF_964263955.1. Taxonomy (NCBI): domain Eukaryota; kingdom Metazoa; phylum Chordata; class Actinopteri; order Salmoniformes; family Salmonidae; genus Coregonus; species Coregonus lavaretus. The sequence goes on from NC_140014.1 coordinate 27,897,802, forward strand.
AGCTGTCCGTCCTGTCTCCCTGTAGCGCCGTCTTAAGGCGTCTCACAGTACGGACATTGCAATTTATTGCCCTGGCCACATCTGCAGTCCTCATGCCTCCTTGCAGCATGCCTAAGGCACGTTCACGCAGATGAGCAGGGACCCTGGGCATCTTTCTTTTGGTGTTTTTCAGAGTCAGTAGAAAGGCCTCTTTAGTGTCCTAAGTTTTCATAACTGTGACCTTAATTGCCTAAGCTGTAAGCTGTTAGTGTCTTAACGACCGTTCAACAGGTGCATGTTCATTAATTGTTTGTGGTTCATTGAACAAGCATGATAAACAGTGTTTAAACCCTTTACAATGAAGATCTGTGAAGTTATTTGGATTTTTATGAATTATCTTTGAAAGACGGTCCTGAAAAAGGGACGTTTCATTTTTTGCTGAGTTTGTTATTTCATAGTTTTGACGTCTTAACTATTATTTTACAATGTAGAAAATAGTAAAAATAAAGAAAAACCCTTCATGTAGTAACCAAAAATATATATTTTAGATTTTAGATTCTTTAATGTAGCCACCCTTTGCCTTGATGACAGCTTTGCATTCTCTCAACCAGCTTCATGAGGTAGTCACCTGGAATGCTTTTCCAACAGTCTTGAAGGAGTTCCCACGTATGCTGAGCATTTGTTGGCTGCTTTTCCTTCACTGTGCGGTCCAACTCATCCGAAACCATCTCAATTGGATTGAGGTTGGGTTATTGTGGAGGCCTGGTCATCTGATGCAGCACTCCATCACTCTCCTTCTTGGTCAAATAGCCCTTCACAGCCTGGAGAAGTGTTTTGGGTCATTGTCCTGTTGAAAAACAAACGATAGTCCCACTAAGCGCAAACCAGATGGGATGGCGTACCGCTGTAGAATGCTGTGGTAGCCATGCTGGTTAAGTGTGCCTTGAATTCTAAATAAATCACTTGATAGTGTCACCAGCAAAGCACACCCACACCACCTCCTCCATGCTTCACAGTGGGAACCACACATGCGGAGATCATCCGTTCACCGACTCTGCGTCTCACAAAGACACGGTGATTGGAACCAAAAATCTCATAGCGCTTGATGGGTTTTGCGACTGCACTTGATGGACTGTCGTTTCTCTTTGACAAAAGGACAGATTTCCACCGGTCTAATGTAGATTCATTGTGTTTCTTGACCCAAGCAAGTCGCTTCTTCTTACTGGTGTCCTTTAGTAGTGCTTTCTTTGCAGCATTTCGACCATGAAGGCCTGATTCATGCAGTCTCCTCTGAACAGTTGATGTTGAGATGTGTCTGTTACTCGAACTCTGTGAAGCATTTATTTGGGCTGCAATCTGAGGTGCAGTTTACTCTAATGAACTTATCATTTGCAGCAAAGGTAACTCTGGGTCTTCCTTTCCTGTGGCGGTCCTCATGAGAGCCAGTTTCATCATAGCGCTTGATGTTTTTTGCGACTGCACTTCAAGAAACGTTCAAAGTTCTTGACATTTTCCGGATTGACTGACCTTTGTGTCTGTTTTTTTTAGCTTTTCTTGCCATAATATGGACTTGGTCTTTTACCAAACAGGGCTATCTTCTGTATACCACCCCTACCTTGTCACAACACAACTGATTGGCTCAAACGCATTAAGAAGGAAAGAAATTCCACAAATTAACTTTTAAGAAGGCACACCCGTTAATTGAAATGCATTCCAGGTGACTACCGCATGAAGCTGGTTGAGAGAATGCTAAGAGTGTGCAAAGCTGTCATCAAGGCAAAGGGTGGCTACTTTGAAGAATATAAAATATATTTGGATTTGTTGAACACTTTTTTGTTTACTACATGATTCCATATGTGCTATTTCATAGTTTTGATGTCTTCACTATTATTCTACAATGTAGAAAATAGTAAAAATCAAGAAAAACCCTGGAATGAGTAGGTGTCCAAACTTTTGACTGGTACTATATATATATTTTTTTATTCTCCCGCGACCCCATTTTCATATCAGGCGACCCCCCTAGTTTGGGAACTGCTGGTCTAGGAGATTGAGCATGCACAATGTGTATCCCAGTACTAAGAGACTGGCTTCTTCTATTCTCCTGAGTGGGTGAATAGGCCAGAGGGAAGAGAAGCGCCATAGATACGTCTTTAAATAAATCATCCTATCTAGCCGACTCCCATTGGTCTAATGCACTATTCATTGACTTTGGAGTCCCACAAGCCAAAGCCCCTCCAAGTCGCCTTATGGGCAAAAGAAAGGCAAAGGAGGGAGGTAGAGAGGGTATATAGAACAGGTGCAGCACCAGAAGTAACAATATGTCGCTTTTAAAACAAGGTGAAATGTCCAGAGCTGTCTGTTCAGAAACAATGGCCAGTCGCTCTCAGGAACCCCCCCACCCCCGTAGTGGCATACTATTACCCCACAACAGCCAACACCCCTGCACATTGACTCGGTACTGGTACCCTCTGAATATAGCCTAGTTATTGTTATTTTATTGTGTAACTTTTTATTTTATTTAGTAAATATTATTTGAACTGCATTGTTGGTTAAGGGCTTTGTAAGTAAGCATTTCACAGTACCTGTTGTATTCGTCGCAGGTGGCAATTTTTTATTTATTTGATTTGACATGCACATACACAGGCACACACACATCTCAAATGTACCCACCCAATAGCATAGCCTAGTGGAAACTGAAGGGGCAAATATGCTGTGCAATTTCAGCCAAAATGCTTCACCTTATTTTCCAGAGCAGAACAGAGAATGAGAGAGAGCTAGATAGAGCCCTGGGGCTTAGCATTTTGCATTGTGTTAAGTTATTTATGTGAAATCTTCCAGGGAGGGAGTTGCTGAGGTCAGGACTTCATGGCAGGCACACATCTATGGGCAGTGGGATCTGCTGTAGTGTGTAAGCACACGCCCGCCCACACACTCTCTTATTTTTCTCTGTTATATCACTGTCATACTGGATCTCAGCCATGGTCACCTGATTGAAATATTAATTGCTGTATCTCTGCTCTCTCCCTCTCCCTCCCTCCTTCTCTCCCTCTTATTTATGAGTCTCTTGGTAGCTACTGAAGACAGCATGCCTTATTGTCCGATCTTTCACTGGGTTGAGTGGGTTCCCAGGGCTATGCTGGGGTAGTGAGAGGTCGGCGACCCAGAGGAGGGTGGCAGTGGTAGGGAATGCAAACATTTTTTGGGGGACACTATCTTCCAGACTATGAGTAAGCTATTGAATCAATCTATAAGAGTGTCCCGGTGTGTCGCAGGGTTCCTTTTGATTTCCTGTTGTATTGACTGTGTCCTACCACTGCTCTCAGGAAATGAACCAAGTCCACTGGGAGAGAAAGAGAGATTTGATTTCCATCCCATCCATCCCTGTACCCCCTCCCTTCATAATTCTCCCTCTCCCTTCATCCTTCCCTCACACCACCGCATTGCAGTGAATACCAACTAGGTGAAGACTGATTAACCTTATCGCTTTGGCTACTGATTCTATCAATGTCAATCTATTTTAGCCCTGACCTGCTTGTGCATGTGTGTGCATGCAAGCGTGTCATCGCTCTTAATCGAGTTTGCATTAATGTGATTGTGCGCATTAATCAAATGACCCCTTAACTCAGTTAAAGTAGTAGGTTAAAAAGCAGCAAATGGCTTGTGTTTATAAAAATATTGATTGGTCTCCATTGCAAAGACAGACATTTTTACATTTACATTTTAGTCATTTAGCAGACGCTCTTATCCAGAGCGACTTACAGTTAGTGAATACATATATATATATTTTTTTATACTGGCCCCCCGTGGGAATCGAACCCACAACCCTGGCGTTGCAAACGCCATGCTCTATCAACTGAGCTACATCCCTGCCGGCCATTCCCTCCCCTACCCTGGACGACGCTGGGCCAATTGTGCGCCGCCCATGAGTCTCCCGGTCGCGGCCGGCTGCGACAGAGCCTGGATTCGAACCAGGATCTCTAGTGGCACAGTTAGCACTGCGATGCAGTGCCTTAGACCACTGCGCCACTCAGGAGACGACCACAATACAGACCACCAAGAGCTCTTTTTAACATTTCCACAGTAACTACAAAAACACCTTAAAAATGCATATTACGCCAAAAATGGGAGTTATGTTAAACTTACTCCCGATGCATATGTCTGTGAACCGTTCCTAAGATTCACTGTACTGTGACCCACAGTGGAATATAAAGCTATTAAAATCCAGGACCTGGAGGTGTTTAGCAAGGCACTGCTGGTTTTCATTCTTCCTTCCCCTCTAACAAGGGACGGCTTCAGACCTGGTTGGTACTTGGGACACAATTAAACAAATTTGATTGGTCGTGTACACATATTTTGCAGATGTTATCGTGGGTGTAGCGAAATGCTTATGTTCCTAGCTCCAACAGTGCAGTAATACCTAACAATACACGCAAATACAAAAAAATGTAAGAAAGGAATTAAGAAATATACCTGGCCACTATCTGGCCAATAAGTGACAGTTATACACTCAGTGGTCAGTTTATTAGGTACACCACCCCGTTCACAAAAATGGTTTGCTCCTACAGACAGTGAGTCACGTGGCCGTGGCTTGCTATATAAAGCAGGCAGGCATCGAGGCATTCAGTTACTGTTCGACTGAACGTTACGAATGGGAAAAATGAGTGACCTAAGCGACTGAGCGTTGTATGATCATCGGTGCAAGGTGCGCTGGTTCCAGTATCTCAGAAACGGCCAGCCTCCTGGGGTTCACGCACCACAGTGTCTAGGGTTTACAGAGAATGGTCGACAAACAAAAACATCCAGTCAGCGGCTGTCCTGTGGGTGAAAACAGCTCGTTGATAAAAGAGGTTGAAGGAGAATGGCAAGAATTGTGCAAGCTAAGAGGCGGGCCACAAACAGGCAAATAACGGCACAGTACAACAGTGGTGTGCAGAACGGCATCTCGGAATGCACAACTCTCATCTGTCCTTGTCACGGATGGGCAATTGCAGCAGACGACCACACCGGGTTCCACTCCTATCAGCTAAAAACAAGAAGAAGCGGCTCCAGTGGACATGCGATCACCAACCCTGGACAATTGAGGAGTGGAAAAACATTTCCTCGTCCTACAAATCCCAGTTCCTGTTGCATCACGCTGATGGCAGAGTCAGGATTTGGCGTAAGCACTAAGCAGCATTAGTCCATGGCCCCATCCTGCCTGGTGTCAACTTTACAGGCTGGTGGCGGTGGTGTAATGGTGTGGGGAATGTTTTCCTGGCATACGTTAGGTTCCTTGATACCAATTGACCAACGTTTGAACGCCACACCTTGTAGAATCCGATACTAGATGGTACTAGATCAGTGTACCTAATAAACTGGCCACTGAGTGTATATCAATTATCTACCAGGGAGAAAGGAAAAGCAAAAAAGAGAATGCAGGACCCAAAGGTGTGGATGTGACTGACTTGCCCTGGGTGTAGTGGGTTTACAGTGCCTTGCAAAAGTATTCATCCCTATTGGCGTTTTTCCTATTTTGCTGCATTACAACCTGTAATTTAAATTTATTTTTATTTGGATTTCATTTAATGGACACACACAAAATAGTCCAAATTGGTGAAGTGAAAAAAATTCAAAAAAATTATGGAAAAGTAGTGCGTGCATATGTTTTCACTCCCTTTGCTATGAAGCCCCTAAATAAGATCTGGTGCAACCAATTACCTTCAGAAGTCACATAATTAGTTAAATAAAGTCCACCTGTGTGCAATCTAAGTGTCACATGATCTGTCACATGATCTCAGTATATATACACACACCTGTTCTGAAAGGCCCCAGAGTATGCAACACCACTTAGCAAGGGGCACCACCAAGCAAGCGGCACCATGATGACCAAGGAGCTCTCCAAACAGGTCAGGGACAAAGTTGTGGCGAAGTACAGATCAGCATTGGGTTATAAAAAATATCTGAAACTTCCCACAGCGCACCATTAAATCCATTATTAAAAAATTGAAAGAATATGGCACCACAACAAACCTGCCAAGAGAGGGCCGCCCACCAAAACTCACGGACCAGGCAAGGAGGGCATTAAATCAGAGAGGCAAATAAGAGACCAAAGATAACCCTGAAGGAGCAGCAAAGCTCCACAGCGGAGATTGGAGTATCTGTGCATAGGACCACTTTAAGCCATACACTCCACAGAGCTGGGCTTTACGGAAGAGTGGCCAGAAAAAAGCCATTGCTTAAAGAAAAACATAAGCAAACACGTTTGGTGTTCGCCAAAAGCCATGTGGGAGACTCCCCAAACATATGGAAGAAGGTACTCTGGTCAGATGAGACTAAAATTGAGCTTTTTGGCCACCAAGGAAAACGCTATGTCTGGCGCAAACCCAACACCTCTCATCACCCCGAGAACATCATCCCCACAGTAAAGCATGGTGGTGGCAGCATCATGCTGTGGGGATGTTTTCATCGGCAGGGACTGGGAAACTGGTCAGAATTGAAGGAATGATGGATGGTGCTAAATACAGGGAAATTCTTGAGGGAAACCGGTTTCAGTCTTCCAGAGATTTGAGACTGGGACGGAGGTTCACCTTCCAGCAGGACAATGACCCAAAGCATACTGCTAAAGCAACACTCGAGTGGTTTAAGGGGAAACATTTAAATGTCTTGGAATGGCCTAGTCAAAGCCCAGACCTCAATCCAATTGAGAATCTGTGGTATGACTTAAAGATTGCTGTACACCAGCGGAACCTATCCAACTTGAAGGAGCTGGAGCAGTTTTGCCTTGAAGAATGGGCAGAAATCCCAGTGGCTAGATGTGCCAAGCTTATAGAGACATACCCCAAGAGACTTGCAGCTGTAATTGCTGCAAAAGGTGGCTCTACAAAGTATTGACTTTGAGGGGGTGAATAGTTATGCACGCTCAAGTTGTTTTTTTGTCTTATTTCTTGTTTGTTTCACAAATATTTAATTTTTTTTGCATTTTCAAAGTGGTAGGCATGTTGTGTAAATCAAATGATACAAACTCCCCCCAAAAAATCAATTTTAATTCCAGGTTGTAAGGCAACAAAATAGGAAAAATGCCAAGGGGAGTGAACACTGTAGCTCGTGGTCCTCTGTAGCTCAGCTGGTAGAGCACGGCGCTTGTAACGCCAAGGTAGTGGGTTCGATCCCCGGGACCACCCATACACAAAAATGTATGCACGCATGACTAAGTCGCTTTGGATAAAAGCGTCTGCTAAATGGCATATTAAAAACACTTTCGCAAGCCACTGTATTTAGTCTAGCTGGTACTAAGTAGGGAACGGGAATACCTAGTCAGGTGCACAACTGAATGCATTCAACCGAAATGTGTCTTCCGCATTTAACCCAACTCCTCTGAAATCAGAGCGGTGCGGGAAGCTGTTGTCGTTGGGGGTTAACTGACTTGCTCAAGAGCAGAACGGCAGATTTTTCCACCTTGCCGGCTCGGGGATTCGAACCAGCGCCCTTTCGGTTACTGGCCCAACGCTCTTCACCGCTAGGCTACCTGCCGCCTTAAGTAGCGTAAGTACTGTGTGTCTAATTACACAATGGACTGGACTGGCGGGCTGCTGCTGACATTTGGTGTGTTTTAGACATTGTGACGTGATTGCTGTCAACACTCTCACTCTGGCCAAAACGCTGACCAGCCGGCTTGACCTTTCCAGCGGCTGAGCAGTTTCCCCAAAGACAGTCATTATTTTATTTTCATTCCCTTACCTATATTACTCCCTCTCTCCCTCCCTGGACTATTTAGCAGTTCGTCACCCCAGAGAGGTCAGCTCTCCATCTGAGAGACACGCCTAATGAGAGAGAGAAGGAGAGAAATAAATAATAAGGAAAAGCTGGAGGGGATGAGCTCCCACTAGTAGTGCTAAATATTGAGAGATAGCACCAGAGAGCCACAGAGCTAGCATACACTGATAGCAATGCAGAGAGAAGAGAGAGAATTTTCTGGACACTGTGGGCCAGACTAACACATGACCCTTAGTCCCTCCACTGCTAAAAACTGCAACCACATGCTATAACTCTAGGAGCCTAAGTTAATTTACAGTGGAATGAAAGAGAAATGCAGCCGCCACCTACAGTGGGGAAAAAAAGTATTTAGTCAGCCACCAATTGTGCAAGTTCTCCCACTTAAAAAGATGAGAGAGGCCTGTAATTTTCATCATAGGTACACGTCAACTATGATAGACAAATTGAGAATTTTTTTCTCCAGAAAATCACATTGTAGGATTTTTAATGAATTTATTTGCAAATTATGGTGGAAAATAAGTATTTGGTCACCTACAAACAAGCAAGATTTCTGGCTCTCACAGACCTGTAACAACTTCTTTAAGAGGCTCCTCTGTCCTCCACTCGTTACCTGTATTAATGGCACCTGTTTGAACTTGTTATCAGACTGAATCTGCAATAGGTAAGCAGCTTGGTTTGAAGAAATCAACTCTGGGAGCAATTATTAGGAAATGGAAGACATACAAGACCACTGATAATCTCCCTCGATCTGGGGCTCCACGCAAGATCTCACCATGTGGGGTCAAAATGATCACAAGAACGGTGAGCAAAAATCCCAGAACCACACGGGGGGACCTAGTAAATTACCTGCAGAGAGCTGGGACCAAAGTAACAAAGCCTACCATCAGTAACACACTACGCCGCCAGGGACTCAAATCCTGCAGTGCCAGACGTGTCCCCCTGCTTAAGCCAGTACATGTCCAGGCCCGTCTGAAGTTTGCTAGAGTGCATTTGGATGATCCAGAAGAGGATTGGGAGAATGTCATATGGTCAGATGAAACCAAAATAGAACTTTTTGGTCAAAACTCAACTCGTCGTGTTTGGAGGACAAAGAATGCTGAGTTGCATCCAAAGAACACCATACCTACTGTGAAGCATGGGGGTGGAAACATCATGCTTTGGGGCAGTTTTTCTGCAAAGGGACCAGGACGACTGATCCGTGTAAAGGAAAGAAGGAATGGGGCCATGTATCGTGAGATTTTGAGTGAAAACCTCCTTCCATCAGCAAGGGCATTGAAGATGAAACGTGGTTGGGTCTTTCAGCATGACAATGATCCCAAACACACCGCCCGGGCAACGAAGGAGTGGCTTCGTAAGAAGCATTTCAAGGTCCTGGAGTGGCCTAGCCAGTCTCCAGATCTCAACCCCATAGAAAATCTTTGGAGGGAGTTGAAAGTCTGTGTTGCCCAGCGACAGCCCCAAAACATCACTGCTCTAGAGGAGATCTGCATGGAGGAATGGGCCAAAATACCAGCAACAGTGTGTGAAAACCTTGTGAAGACTTACAGAAAACGTTTGACCTGTGCCAACAAAGGGTATATAACAAAATATTGAGAAACTTTTGTTATTGACCAAATACTTATTTTCCACCATAATTTGCAAATAAATTCATTAAAAATCCTACAATGTGATTTTCTGGATTTTTTCTTCTCATTTTGTCTGTCATAGTTGACGTGTACCTATGATGAAAATTACAGGCCTCTCTCATCTTTTTAAGTGGGAGAACTTGCACAATTGGTGGCTGACAATACTTTTTTTCCCCACTGTAAACCTTTACCCTACCACACAGAATTCAGTTCAACAGCCGGGCCCAGTTGGAAGGGGCCAGGGGGAAACCAGAAGCTGTGTGTCTTATGACCTGACTCAAGACTCTTAACAATCCCATGGGCTCTGTGACAGGATGAGTTTGTGTGAATGGAGGAGAGGCGTGGATGCCTTCTCTGAACAAGAGTAGGGCTGGGCGATCGATCGAATTAATTTGATATTCCAAATGCCTGTAACTCAAGAATCAGTTATTTTTATTTTCAGTTTTTATGCGCGCTTATCTCCGCTGGTTCTCATCTTGTCTCCTTTGCTCCTTCTGCTGTGACTGACTGTGAACCTCCCCTAACCCTGCCCCTCACAACAACAAAGATGAGACATCATTTCTTCCGGTCTGTAACAAGTGGTTTCAACTCGCTTGTCGCTATTTGCATTTGAGGTTTGGTCCAACAGAATCGTAATTTTACGGTAATAGAGGAGAAGTTAACCTTTCCAACAATACCCTTTTTATGTCTGAACTGCTCAAGTTGCGCGCAGAGCAAACATTAACACAGGACTATCATTGAACACTGATTCTGGAAAATGTATGCTCAGTTTGTCTAAACTTGAAATATAAAGATTAGCTGGCTACTCCCTGGTACTTGGGCTTGTGCTTGAGAGATTTTTTATGAGACCTGTGTTAATTTTCTATAATTCCTGCTACAAGAAGTTTGTTATTAGTGAATGTGCATTATGCATGGTTCCGGTTAAATTTGTGGGGGGAAAAAGGCATTTTCATAGACTTGAAAGCCAGATCAGTGAATATTGCATAAAAGCAGGTTAAATGATTTAGATAAAATAATTAAATTATTAGTGGGTCTTATTATTGTGGAAGGCTTATATTTAGCCTAGGTATAATTTCACAAGTCCTGAATTCATTAGATTATTGCTGACTGTTTGAAATGCAGTGTATTTGACCTTTAAATTGTACAACAAAACTTATTTAGATACATATCATGAATCGCCCATAAATGTGAAAAAAAAATAGAGATGATTTTTAGGCCATATGGTCAAGCCCAAACCAAGAGGTACAGACACTGAACTGATGGGCTGGTGGCCATTGTACAGCTTAGAGTAAAGAGTTAACTGCATAGAGGCCACAGAGAGAGAGCGAGAAAGAGCCAGAGACAGCGAGAGGGAGAGAGCGAGCGAGAGAAGGAGATAGAAAAGGGCAACCAGAGGAACACAAACACCTTTGTAAATACAACCAATATGTATCTGTTTATTTATCTTCCCTTGCCATTCACACTATAACTAGTTGCACACTGTTACAACAATGTAAATAGATAAAACATTTGAGATGCCTATATTGCTTATTTCACTTTTGTTTGTTTTTCACTTGCTTTGGCAATTGTAAACATATGTTTCCCATGCTGATAAAGCACCTTTGGATTGAATTTGAGAGAGGAGAGCGAGCGAGAGAGCGAGAGCGTGCTGTGATTCTCACCCAGGACAGTTAAGGACTACAGGTTGCAGAGGGACTTAGTGATAAAAGCTAACAGTGTGTGAAGTGCATGTTGAGGGTGTTAAAGTCAGGTGCAGCTGAAGAGTAAACATAACAGTAAATAGGTGTGTTGTTATTGGGAGCAGAGAAGCCACCTGAGAGACAGGAGAACAAGGTTGTGAAAATCAGGGAGGTGTGAGTGTGTGTGGGTGGAACTTCAAACTTTGTTGAAGAGGCAGAGAAATAGGCTTGGGCGGTATACCGTATACTGGGGTATTTGGAAATAACCACGGGATGGTTTTTCAATACCGTCAATACCGTTGAAACTATTTCTTTGAATTTTTTTTTTTACATTTGAATATTTGTAGCTACTTTTTAAGTAAATACCTGCAGTCAAGTTGTGCAATACGTTAGGAGATAAAGAAGATTGCCTTCTTCATTTCACCTGACACATAATTTTTTATTATGAAGCTTACCGGTTGACACCAGTCACATGGTATTTGTTTACAAGTACACAAGACCAGAGCCTTGTGAGTAAATCACTGTTCTGCAGCACGCGCCAGGTGATCTAGTTAGAGTATGGAATTCACAACTAAAATGTTTGCCAGCTAGATAGCTTATAACTATTAACTTAACTGTCTAAAACGTGCTAAATGCTATGCAATTGTGCATTTGGATTGCTAAGCTATCTAGCTAGGTGGTTAGCTTCTTCCAAAATCAAGCTTTGCTTGGTAAAAGCAGAAGGCCCTCCTGGATCAAAAGCCTTGCTGTCTAATATCTGTTTTGTGCGTGCAGCAAACTGTGAGTAGCATTTTTTAGTTACTTGTACAGCGCATTCGGAAGGTATTCAGACCCCTTCCCTTTTTCCACATTTTGTTACGTTACAGCCTTCTTCTAAAATTGATATTTTTTTTTATCCTCATCGATCTACACACAATACCCCATAATGACAAAGCGAAAACAGGTTTTAAGAATTTTGCATAAATAAAAAATAAACAGAAATACCTTATTTACATATGTATTGTAAATTTTCTGTGAGACTCGAAATTGAGCTCGGGTGCATCCTGTTCCCATTGATCATCCTTGAGATGTTTCTACAACTTAATTTGAGTCCACCTGTGGTAAAATCAATTGATTGGACATGATTTGGAAAGGCACACACCTATCTATAAAAGGTCCCACAGTTGACAGTGCATGTCAGAGCAAAAACCAAGCCATTTTGTCGAAGGAATTGTCTGTAGAGCTCTGAGACAGGATCGTGTCGAGGCACAGATCTGGGGAAGGGTACCAAAAAATATCTGCAGCATTGAAGGTACCCAAAAACACAGTGTCCTCCATCATTCTTAAATGGAAGAAGTTTGGAACCACCAAGACTTTTCCTAAAGCTGGCCACCCGGCCAAAATAGGGGGAGAAGGGCCTTGGTCAGGGAGGTGACCAAGAACACGGTGGTCAGGCTGACAGAGCTCCAGAGTTCCTCTGTGGAGATGGGAGAACCTTCCAGAAGGACAACCATCTCTGCAGCACTCCACCAATCAGGCCTTTATGGTAGAGTGGCCAGACGGAAGCCACTCCTCAGTAAAAGGCACATGACAGCCGCTTGGAGTTTGCCAAAAGGCACCTAAAGGACTCTCAGTCCATGAGAAACAAGATTCTCTAGTCTGATGAAACCAAGATAGAACTTTTTGGCCTGAATGCCAAGCGTCCCATCTAGAGGAAACCTGGCACCATCCCTACGGTGAAGCATGGTGGTGGCAGGGACTGGGAGACTAGTCAGGATCGAGGCAAAGATTAACGGAACAAAGTACAAAGTGATCCTTGATGAAAACCTGCTCCAGAGCGCTCAGGACCTCAGACTGGTGCGAAGGTTCACCTTCCAACAGGACAACAACCCTAAGCACACAGCCAAGACAACGCAGGAGTGGCTTCGGGATAAGTCTCTGAATGTCCTTGAGTGGCCCTGCCAGAGCCCGGACTTAAACCCGATCGAACATCTCTGGAGAGACCTGAAAATAGCTGTGCAGCAACGCTCCCCATCCAACCTGACAGAGCTTGAGAGGATCTGCAGAGAAGAATGGGAGAAACTCCCCAAATACAGGTGTGCCAAGCTTGTAGCATCATACCCAAGAAGACTTGAGGCTGTAATTGCTGCCAAAGGTGCTTCAACAAAGTACTGAGTAAAGGGTCTGAATACTTATGTAAATGTGATATTTCAGATTTTTTTCAGAAGCAAACATTTCTAAAAAACAGTTTTTGCGTTGTAATTATGGGGTATTGTGTGTAGATTGATGAGGGGGGGAAAAACTATTTAATCAATTTTAGAATAAGGCTGTAACATAACAAAATTTGGAAAAGGTCAAGGGATCTGAATACTTTCCGAAGGCACTGTATAACTTTGAGCTGGGATGTCTGTCCTGCAAATACTTTAGTTCAGAGACTGTATAAAATGTTTGCAATGCGCTCGTTAACATTTAGTTAGCATCCTCCATGGGAATTTACATGTACAGTGCATTCGGAAAGTATTCAAACCCCACACACAAACCAGTATCTATTTTTTAGGGCAATCTCGGTAGAAATGGTACAAATAGAGGTTCAAGACTCATAAGGGATCAGATTTTTCTTTCTTTACATACATACATACATACATTACCAGTCAAAAGTTTGGACACCTACTCATTCAAGGGTTTTTCTTTATTTTTACTATTTTCTACACTGTAGAATAATAGTGAAGATACCAAAACTATGAAATCATGTAGTAACCAAAAAAGTGTTAAACAAATCAAAATATATTGTATATTTTAGATTCTTCAAAGTAGCCACCCTTTGCCTTGATGACAGCTTTGCACACTCTTGGCATTCTCTAAACCAGCTCAAATATAAAATATATTTTGATTTGTTTAACACGTTTTTGGTTACTACATGATTCAATATGTGTTATTTCATAGTTTTGATGTCTTCACCATTATTCTACAATGTAGAAAATAGTACAAATAAAGAAAAACCCTGGAATGAGAAGGTGCGTCCAAACTTTTGACTGTATTGCATTCGGAAAGTATTCAGACACCTTCACTTTTTCCACATTTTGTTACGTTACAGCCTTATTCTAAAATGTATTAAATGTTTTTTTCCCCTTATTAATCTACACACAATACCCAATAATGACAAAGCAAAAACAGGTTTTTAGAATTTTTTGCAAATGTATTACAAATAAAAAACTGAAATATCACATTTACGTAAGAATTCAGACCCTTTTCTCAGTACTTTGTTGAAGCACCTTTGGCAGCGATTACAGCCTTGAGTCTTCTTGGGTATACCGTTACAAGCTTGGCACACCTGTATTTGGGGAGTTACTCCCAATATTCTCTGCAGATCCTCTCAAGCTCTGTCAGGTTGGATGGAGAGCGTCGCTGCACAGCTATTTTCAGGTCCCTCCAGAGATGTTCGATCAGGTTCAAGTCAGGGCTCTGGCTGGGCCACTCAAGGACATTCAAAGACTTGTCCTGAAGCCACTCCTGCGTTGTCTTGGCTTGTGTGCTTAGGGTCGTTGTCCTGTTGGAAGGTGAACCGTCGCCCCAGTCTGAGATCCTGAGCTCTCTGGAGCAGGTTTTCATCAAGGATCTCTATACATTGCTACGTTCATCTTTCCCTCGATCCTGATTAGTCTCCCAGTCTCTGCCGCTGAAAAACATCCCCACAGCATGATGCTGGCACCACCATGCTTCACCGTAGGGATGGTGCCAGGTTTCCTCCAGACGGGACACTTAGCATTCAGGCCAAAAAGTTCAATCTTGGTTTTATCAGACCAGAGAATCTTGTTTCTTGTGGTCTGAGAGTCTTTAGGTGCCTTTTGGCAAACTCCAAGCGGGCTGTCATGTGCCTTTTACTGAGGAGTGGCTTCCGTCTGGCCACTCTACCATAAAGGTCTGATTGGTGGAGTGCTGAAGAGATGGTTGTCCTTCTGGAAGGTTCTTCCATCTCCACAGAGGAACTCTGGAGCTCTGTCAGAGTGACCATCGGGTTCTTGGTCACCTCCTTGACCAAGGCCCTTCTCCCCCGATTGCTCTCAGTTTGGCCGGGCGGCCAGCTCTAGGAAGAGTCTTGGTGGTTCCAAACTTCTTCCATTTAATAATGATGGAGGCGACTGTGTTCTTGGGGACCTTCAATGCTGTAGACATTATTTTGGTACCCTTCCCCAGATCAGTGCCTAAACACAATCCTGTCTCGGATTTCTACGGACAATTCCTTCGAACTCATGGCTTAGTTTTTGCTCTGACATGCACGGTCAACTGTGGGACCTTATACAGTGAGGGAAAAAAGTATTTGATCCCCTGCTCATTTTGTACGTTTGCCCACTGACAAAGAAATGATCAGTCTATAATTTTAATGGTAGGTTTATTTGAACAGTGAGAGACAGAATAACAACAAAAAAATCCAGAAAAACGCATGTCAAAAATGTTATAAATTGTTTTGCATTTTAATGAGGGAAATAAGTATTTGACCCCCTCTCAATCAGAAAGATTTCTGGCTCCCAGGTGTCTTTTATACAGGTAACGAGCTGAGATTAGGAGCACACTGTTAAAGGGAGTGCTCCTAATCTCAGTGTGTTACCTGTATAAAAGACACCTGTCCACAGAAGCAATCAATCAATCAGATTCCAAACTCTCCACCATGGCCAAGACCAAAGAGCTCTCCAAGGACGTCAGGGCAAAGATTGTAGACCTACACAAGGCTGGAATGGGCTACAAGACCTAAAATGAGGAATCAGCCCAGAACTACACGGGAGGATCTTGTCAATGATCTCAAGGCAGCTGGGACCATAGTCACCAAGAAAACAATTGGTAACACATTACGCCGTGAAGGACTGAAATCCTGTAGCGCCCGCAAGGTCCCCCTGCTCAAGAAAGCACATATACAGGCCCGTCTGAAGTTTGCCAATGAACATCTGAATGATTCAGAGGAGAACTGGGTGAAAGTGTTGTGGTCAGATGAGACCAAAATGGAGCTCTTTGGCATCAACTCAACTCGCCGTGTTTGGAGAAGGAGGAATGCTGCCTATGACCCCAAGAACACCATCCCCACCGTCAAACATGGAGGTGGAAACATTATGCTTTGTGGGTGTTTTTCTGCTAAGGGGACAGGACAACTTCACCGCATCAAAGGGATGATGGACGGGGCCATGTACAATCAAATCTTGGGTGAGAACCTCCTTCCCTCAGCCAGGGCATTGAAAATGGGTTGTGGAATTTTTTTTTTTTTTTTTACCTTTATTTAACCAGGTAAACCAGTTGAGAACAAGTTCTCATTTACAACTGCGACCTGGCCAAGATAAAGCAAAGCAGTGCGATAAAAACAACAACACAGAGTTACATATGGGGTAAAACAAAACAAAGTCAAAAATACAACAGAAATACATATAATATACAGTGTGCAAATTTAGCAAGTTATGGAGGTAAGGCAATAAAATAGGCTATAGTGCAAAATAATTACAATTTAGTATTAACACTGGAATGATGTGCAAGAGATGATGTGCAAATAGAGATACTGGGGTACAAATGAGCAAAATAAATAACAATATAGGGATGAGGTAGTTGGGCGGGCTAATTTCAGATGGGCTGTGTACAGGTGCAGTGATCGGTAAGGTGCTCTGACAACTGATGCTTAAAGTTAGTGAGGGAGATAAGTGTCTCCAGCTTCAGAGATTTTTGCAGTTTGTTCCAGTCATTGGCAGCAGAGAACTGGAAGGAATTGCGGCCAAAGGAGGTGTTGGCTTTGGGGATGACCAGTGAGATATACCCGCTGGAGCGCAGACTACGGGTGGGTGTTGCTATGGTGACCAATGAGCTAAGATAAGGCGGGGATTTGCCTAGCAGTGATTTATAGATGGCCTGGAGCCAGTGGGTTTGGCGACGAATATGTAGTGAGGACCAGCCAACAAGAGCGTACAGGTCACAGTGGTGGGTATTATATGGGGCTTTGGAGACAAAACGGATGGCACTGTGATAGACAACATCCAATTTGCTGAGTAGAGTGTTGGAGGCTATTTTGTAAATGACATCGCCGAAGTCAAGGATCGGTAGGATAGTCAGTTTTACGAGGGCATGTTTGGCAGCATGAGTGAAGGAGGCTTTGTTGCGAAATAGGAAACCGATTCTAGATTTAACTTTGGATTGGAGATTCTTAATGTGAGTCTGGAAGGAGAGTTTACAGTCTAACCAGACACCTAGATATTTGTAGTTGTCCACATACTCTAGGTCAGACCCGTCTAGAGTAGTGATTCTAGTCGGGTGGGCGGGTGCAAGCAGCGTTCGGTTGAAGAGCATGCATTTAGTTTTACTAGTGTTTAAGAGCAGTTGGAGGCTACTGAAGGAGTGTTGTATGGAATTGAAGCTCGTTTGGAGGTTTGTTAACACAGTGTCCAATGAAGGGCCAGATGTATACAAAATGGTGTCGTCTGCGTAGAGGTGGATCTGAGAGTCACCAGCAGCAAGAGCGACGTCATTGATATACACAGAGAAAAGAGTTGGCCCAAGAATTGAACCCTGTGGCACCCCCATAGAGACTGCCATAGGTCCAGACAACAGGCCCTCCGATTTGACACATTGAACTCTATCTGAGAAGTAGTTGGTGAATCAGGCGAGGCAGTCATTTGAGAAACCAAGGCTATTTAGTCTGCCAATAAGAATGCGGTGGTTGACAGAGTCGAAAGCCTTGGCCAGGTCAATGAAAACGGCTGCACAGTACTGTCTATTATCGATCGCGGTTATAATATCGTTTAGGACCTTGAGCGTGGCTGAAGTGCACCCATGACCAGCTCGGAAACCGGATTGCATAGCGGAGAAGGTACGGTGGGATTCGAAATGGTCGGTGATCTGTTTGTTGACTTGGCTTTCAAAAACTTTTGAAAGGCAGGGCAGGATGGATATGGGTCTGTAACAGTTTGGATCTAGAGTGTCACCCCCTTTGAAGAGGGGGATGACCGCGGCAGCTTTCCAATCTCTGGGGATCTCAGACGTTACGAAAGAGAGGTTGAACAGGC
Organism: Coregonus lavaretus; assembly: GCF_964263955.1. Taxonomy (NCBI): domain Eukaryota; kingdom Metazoa; phylum Chordata; class Actinopteri; order Salmoniformes; family Salmonidae; genus Coregonus; species Coregonus lavaretus. The sequence goes on from NC_140014.1 coordinate 27,915,850, forward strand.
TAGTAATAGGGGTTGCGACAATTTCGGCGGCTAGTTTTAGAAAGAAAGGGTCCAGATTGTCTAGCCCAGATGATTTGTAGGGGTCCAGATTTTGCAGCTCTTTTAGAACATCAGCTGTCTGGATTTGTGTGAAGGAGAAGCGGGGGGGGCATGGGCAAGTTGCAGCGGAGGGTGCAGAGCTGGTGGCCGGGGTAGTGGTAGCCAGGTGGAAAGCATGGCCAGCCGTAGCAAAATGCTTGTTGAAATTCTCGATTATTGACAATGACCCAAAACACACGGCCAAGGCATCAAAGGAGTGGCTCAAGAAGAAGCACATTAAGGTCCTGGAGTGGCCTAGCCAGTCTCCAGACCTTAATCCCATAGAAAATCTGTGGAGGGAGCTGAAGGTTCGAGTTGCCAAACGTAAACCTCGAAACCTTAATGACTTGGAGAAGATCTGCAAAGAGGAGTGGGACAAAATCCCTCCTGAGATGTGTGCAAACCTGGTGGCCAACTACAAGAAACGTCTGACCTCTGATTGCCAACAAAGGTTTTGCCACCAAGTACTAAGTCATGTTTTGCAGAGGGATCAAATACTTATTTCCCTCATTAAAATGCAAATCAATTTCTAACATTTTTTACATGCGTTTTTCTGGATTTTTGTTTTGTTTTTCTGTCTCTCACTGTTCAAATAAACCTACCATTAAAATTATAGACTGATCGTGTCTTTGTCAGTGGGCAAACGTACAAAATCAGCAGGGGATCAAATACTTTTTTCCCCTCACTGTATACACAGGTGTGTGCATTTCCAAATAATGTCCAATCAATTTAATTTACTAGAAGTGTCCTCCAATCAAGTTGTAAAAACATCAAGGATGATCAATGGAAACAGGATGCCCAGGAGCTCAATTTCGAGTCTCATAGCAAAGGGTCTGAATACTTTTCTTTTTAGGATAGTAAAAGGCAGGGTTTCTGCATGTGTGTGCGGTTTATATAGTGGTGTGTGTCCTTACCTTGTGGGGTTTTCCAAAGCAGGGGTTCCCAGCACAGCGCTGGTTGATGACATCTCTGATGAGGTGTTTCTGTCCATTGTAGGTGGTGAGGATGCTGATCCTGTCGGCAGGGTAACCCAGCAGACGCATATACATGAACAGAGCCACACAGTACTCTGCCTCACCCAGGTTCTACAGAGAGATGGAGGGAGGAAGGGTGGGTTGAGAGAGAGGGGGAGGTGAGAGAAAGAGAGGGCAGGTTAGACAAAAAGTTTTGCACTGGAAAAATCGAACTAAATACTATTACTAAACAGATACAAAAACGAATTTCCCAGTGTATTAGAATGTTTTCCCCTAATCGTTTGAATATAAGCGAGAAAGCGAGATGATTACAAAAGTCTTCATGTTCGTAATACACATTTATTTCCACACCAATTCCAAGCTCTTTTAGTACCCAGAGAGCACTGTAAACCAGTGTGTGTGTTTTAATACATCAAATCTGTGCCTGTGCCCATGTGCTGGTTGGTGTGACGCCCATGTGCTGGTTGGTGTGACACGCAGAGTGGGGTCTGATGGGGGTGAGGTTAGGCTGGCTGGGGGATAATGTCACGCTGGGCGGCATGATGGGGTGTGAGGCTCAAGCTCATTGGCCTGCAGCTGAACCACACTGGGAAATGCTTTACTTTCCCTCTCACTACACTAAAACACAGGATGGGGTGGCAGGTCTCATGCACACAGATGTGCACTTACAGATACACAAAGAAATGCATGTAAAGTTGCAGGCAGGATTTTAAGAAAGACCAACTTACAAACAACACACAAATACACACGGACAGGCACGCACACACACGTGCACGCCAATGCATACACAGACATACGATGTGCAGTCAGCTGGCCTCTCAGTGCCTCTATTCTGTCTGCAGTGCAGTGAACACAGGGGGTTTGGAGGATCATGACGAAGTAGAACATCACGCTTCTCTTTCTCCTCCCAAATACAGACAGGTCACAGCTGTTCCAACAGCAGTTGGCCGGCCTCTCTCTACATCCCCCTCTCTCCTTCACACGCTTTCTCTGTCTCTCGCTCCCTTTCTCTCTCGCTCCCCCTATTTTCCTCCCTCTCTCGCTCTCCCTATTTTCCTTCCTCTCTCTCTACCTTCATCTCTTTCTCCATCCAAGTGCTTTTGGCTTCCGGACAACGAAAGAAAGTTGATTTGAAAACCAATAGAACAGGAGAGAAATGGCATAGAGGTGGGTCCAATAGGGAAGTAAATGGAAATACATTTGCCAAAATTATATAATTACTCCTGTCTGTACAGAAATAAATAAAATGATTCAACATACTTAGCCACAGAGGAATTGAGGATCATTAGCTTCTTTAAAAAAAATTGCTGTGAATTGTTTCAAATCACAAGCTCGTAGGCCTATGCCTATTTGGGAAGCTCGCAATTTGGGCAGTGTGCGTGGCAATAGGCCTAGCTGATTATGGAGTTGCGGCTGTCAGTAAAAAGTATCTAAAATATGTGTGAAGATAATGTGTCTTGAGTAGAATTTAAAATGTACAGACAAGAAGAAGGGGAGGGGTGTGTGGTGAAGATAAAGGCGAGTCTCTCCAGAATTGCTCAGCTGTCTCCCGCCAATCCTTGCACATTCATTGTTTCATTGTGTGAATTATTTGCCCTTTTATTTATATATTTTTTTATCAGCTCCCCATTACATACACTACATGACCAAAAACTCATTCCAAAATCATGGGCATTAATATGGAGTTGGTCCCCACTTTGCTGCTACAACAGCCTCCACTCTAGATGTTGGAACATTGCTGTGAGGACTTGCTTCCATTCAACCACAACAGCATTAGTGAGGTCAGGTACTGGTGTTGGGCAATTAGGCCTGGCTCGCAGTTGGTGTTCCAATTCATCTAAAAGGTTTTTGATGGAGTTGAGGTCAGGGCTCTGTGCAGGCCAGTCAAGTTCTTCCAAACCGATCTCGACAAACCATTTCTGCACGGGGGCATTGACATGCTGAAACAGGAAAGGGCCATCCCCAAAATGTTGCCACAAAGTTGGAAGCACAGAATCGTCTACGATGTCATTGTATGCTGTAGCGTTAAGATTTCCCTTCACTGGAACTAAGGAGCCTGAACCATGAAAAACAGCCCCAGGCTATTATTCCTACTCCACCAAACTTTACAGTTGGCACTATGCATTTGTGCAGGTAGCGTTCTCCTGGCATCCGCCAAACTCAGACTCGTCCGTCGGACTGCCAGATGATGAAGCATGATTCATCCCTCCAGAGAACTCGTTTCCACTGCTCCAGAGTCCTATGGAGACAAGCTTTACATAACCCCAGACGAAAAATTGACAAACTATATTTTTGGAAAGCTGGCAACCTATGACGTTGAAAGTCACTGAGCTCTTCAAATAAAATAAAATGTTATTTGCCTAATACAACAGGTGTAGACCTTAAAGTGAAATGCTTACTTACAAGCCCTTAACCAACAATGCAGTTTTAAGAAAAATAAGTGTTAAGTAAAAAATAGATAAGTAAAAAAAAATTACAAATAAATAACAAAAGAGCAGCAGTAAAATAAAATAACAGTAGGGAGGCTATATACAGGGGGTACCAGTACAGAGTCAATGTGCGGGGGCACAGGTTAGTCGAGGTAATTGAGGTAATATGTACATGTGGGTAGAGTTAAAGTGACTATGCATAGATAATAAACAGAGTAGCAGCAGCGTAAAAGAGGGGGTGGGGTGGGAGGACAATACAAATAGTCCGGGTAGCCATGATTAGCTGTACAGGAGTCTTATGGCTTGGGGGAAGAAGCTGTTAAGAAGCCTTTTGGACCTAGACTTGGCGCTCCGGTACCGCTTGCCGTGCGGTAGCAGAGAGAACAGTCTATGACTAGGGTGGCTGGAGTCTGACAATTTTTAGGGCCTTCCTCTGACACCGCCTGGTATAGAGGTCCTGGATGGCAGGAAGCTTGGCCCCAGTGATGTACTGGGCCGTACGCACTACCCTCTGTAGTGCCTTGCGGTCGGAGGCAGAGCAGTTGCCATACCAGGCAGTGATGCAACCAGTCAGGATGCTCTCGATGGTGCAGCTGTACAACTTTTTGAGGATCGGAGGACCCATTCCAAATCTTTTCAGTCTCCTGAGGGGGAATAGACTTTGTCGTGCCCTCTTCACAACTGTCTTGGTGTGTTTGGACCATGATAGTTTGTTGGTGATGTGGACACCAAGGAACTTGAAGCGCTCAACCTGTTCTACTGCATCCCCGTCCATGAGAATGGGGATGATGTTCCTCTTGTCCAGGTGGGAAAGGGCAGTAAGGTCATTCTACTGCCAATGTTTGTCTATGGAGATTGCATGGCGGTGTGCTCGATTTTATACACCTGTCAGCAACGGTTGTGGCTGAAATAGCAGAATCCACTAATTTCAAGAGGTGTCCACATACTTTTGTATATATAGTGTATGCCACCAGTAGTAAATGTACTGTTAATACAGTTGAACTCGGAAGTTTACATACACTTAGGTTGGAGTCATTAAAACTCGTTTTTCAACCATTCCACAAATTTCTTGTTAACAAACTATCGTTTTGGCAAGTCGGTTAGGACATCTACTTTGTGCATGACACAAGTCATTTTTCCAACAATTGTTTACAGTCAGATTATTTCACTTATAACAGTCCCCTGTAGCTCAGTTGGTAGAGCATGGCGCTTGCAACGCCAGGGTTGTGGGTTCGTTTCCCACGGGGGGCCAGTATGAAAAATGTATGCACTCACTAACTGTAAGTCGCTCTGGATAAGAGCGTCTGCTAAATGACTAAAATGTAAAAATGTAAAATAATTCACATTATCACAATTCCAGTGGGTCAGAGGTTTACATACACTAAGTTGACTGTGCCTTTAAACAGCTTGGAAAATTCCAGAAAATGATGTCATGGCTTTAAAATTCAAGTCAATTGGAGGCGTACCTGTGGATGTATTTCAAGGCCTACCTTCAAACTCAGTGCCTCTTTGCTTGACATCATGGGAAAATCAAAAGAAATCAGCCAAGACCTCAGGAAAAAAAGTTGGGACCTCCACAAGTCTGGTTCATCCTTGGGAGCAACTTCCAAATGCCTGAAGGTACCACGTTCATCTGTACAAACAATAGTACGCAAGTATAAACACCATGGGACCACGCAGCCGCCATACCACTCAGGAAGGAGACGCGTTCTGTCTCCTAGAGATGAACGTACTTTGGTGCGAAAAGTGCAAATCAATCCCAGAACAACAGCAAAGGACCTTGTGAAGATGCTGGAGGAAACAGGTACAAAAGTATCTATATCCACAGTAAAACGAGACCTATATCGACATAACCTGAAAGGCCGCTCAGCAAGGAAGAAGCCACCGCTCCAAAACCGCCATAAAAAAGCCAGACTATGGTTTGCAACTGCACATGGGGACAAAGATTGTACTTTTTGGAGAAATGTCCTCTGGTCTGATGAAACAAAAATAGAACTGTTTGGCCATTATGACCATCGTTATGTTTGGAGGAAAAAGGGGGTTGCTTGCAAGCCGAAGAACACCATCCCAACCATGAAGCACGGGGGTGGCAGCATCATGCTGTGGGGGTGCTTTGCTGTAGGAGGGACTGTTGCACTTCACAAAAAAGATGGCATCATGAGGAAGGAAAATTATGTGGATATATTGAAGCAACATCTCAAGACATCAGTCAGGAAGTTAAAGCTTGGTCGCAAATGGGTCTTCCAAATGGACAATGACCCCAAGCATACTTCCAAAGTTGTGGCAAAATGGCTTAAGGACAACAAAGTCAAGGTATTGGGAGTGGCCATCACAAAGCCCTGACCTCAATCCTATAGAAAATGTGTGGGCAGAACTGAAAAGGCGTGTGCGAGCAAGGAGGCCTACAAACCTGACTCCATTACACCAGCTCTGTCAGGAGGAAGGGGCCAAAATTCACACAACTTATTGTGGGAAGCTTGTGGAAGGCTACCCGAAACGTTTGACCCAAGTTAAACAATTTCAAGGCAACGCTACCAAATACTAATTGAGTGTATGTAAACTTAAGACCCACTGGGAATGTGATGAAATAAATAAAAGCTGAAATAAATCATTCTCTCTACTATTATTCTGACATTTCACATTCTTAAAATAAAGTGGTGATCCTAACTGACCTAAGACAGGGAATGTTTACTAGGATTAAATGTCAGGAATTGTGAAAAACTGAGTTTAATGTATTTGGCTAAGGTGTATGTAAACTTCCGACTTCAACTGTACCTGTCATAAATTGATGTTAATGCATGTATTAATTACAGTCATTTACCGTTCTTATTCTCAGAGTGGAAACTTTGTTTACAGAGTTCACAACCTGCTACACTTGTGAGAAACATGTTTTGGTTAATTTCATAACCATAATTTACAAGATTTGCCAAAAAATGAATGTATTTTGTTTGGAATGCCCCATGTGAGCAATGAGCATGTGTCTGGTTTCTCTGTCCTGATAATGTTGAGGGAGCGCACACGCCTGAGCACGCACAGAATTACCTGGCCTACTCCGTGGAAATGTATGAACATTTATTACTTTTTTTTTTACATCCATTGCGAATGATACTATATTAAATCTATAGTTCCTCACAGTAAGCTATTTGAAAGATCTTTCCAAAAATCTCCCCCTAGATAATCCTCGTTGTGAAAGAGCAATGGAAGTTATAGGCCTACTGCTGCATTGGCATATTGGCTATGAATTTCATGAACTCATTTCTTTAGCCGCCAATGGATCACGGTGTATCAATGTGTCCATATGGCAGAGGCTGGTGATTTCACATTAGTTGTCTTAAAACTTTGAGATTTGTATCATTTTAATTCAAATGTTATGATTAACCACGGGACAATGATTTTGAGAAATTAAAACGTTATTTTTGAAATTAAACTGTTCCACGAAAATGCGCATATGAAAATCATAACCGGCACGCAGAACGGTAGGACAAATTGTAAGCTTCCCCAAACTTGAAACTCACGCGCCGCCTATGAAGTCTTAATAAAATAATTGCCTCCATGTTTCCATGGTTGGATTTTGCCTATTGGCTACTTTGAAGCAAGGTAAGACATGCCTCATAATATGAAATAAAACACTCAGGTTTCAAACAGCCTCCAGCTCACATTGTAAAGTGGTGGGTGACGTACTGATAGCCTGTTGCCTGCACTTGAATGGTGAATGGGAGGCGTGCCTTAAAAATACCAGTAGAGAAAAAAATAGTAGCTCTTTTTAAATCGTGCACCAAAACTTTTTTTAACAAGCGATTGCATTTAGAATTGTTGTCCAATGAATGGGCTTATAAAAGCAGATGTTTTACTCCAGCAGCAACCAGCTGAGGAGCAGCAGGAGAAATCCTGCTCAGAATAGGCTCTGTATGCTGTGATGGTTGTGTTGGATAAATAAGATACATGATGACTAACGAAAACACACACAGGCCAATTTAATTCCACTAAATTATGCAAATTTACCTACAGACAGATAAGCATGACCGTCAAATGTTATGTCCATCAATGAATGATGGACAGTGGTCTAAGGCACTGCATCGCAGTGCTAGCTGTGCCACTAGAGATCCTGGTTCGAATCCAGGCTCTGTCGTAGCCGGCCGCGACCGGGAGACCCATGGGGCGCACAATTGGCCCAGCGTCATCCAGGGTAGGGGAGGGAATGGCCGGCAGGGATGTTGCTCAGTTGGCAGAGCATGGCGTTTGCAACGCCAGGGTTGTGGGTTCGATTCCCACAGGGGGGCAGTATGAAAAATAAAATAAAAAAGAATGTATGCACTCACTAACTGTAAGTCGCTCTGGATAAGAGCGTCTGCTAAATGACTAAAATGTAAATGTAATGAATAAAAAGCATTATTTTGCAATGGGATTTTTTTTCTTCCCCGGTCATTTTGGCCAACAACAGTTTTATTTAAAATCGGCTTTTCATTTTTTTGGGGGGCCAAAAGCCGGCAATTGCTGACTAACGGAAACCCTGGTGTGTGTGTGTGGTGTCTCCAGCATGCCGGTCTCTCTTATGTCTCTGCTTAACACAAATGTGATCTTATGTGCCCAAAATCAAGAGAACTCAGTAACCATGGCAACAGCTGCCTCAGCCCATCGCCTTAGTTTGAGTGTAACGGCCCAGGACTGGCACGTGGCTAAGTAACTGAGGGAGATGTGAAGTAAAGAGGGAAAGAAATTGGGGAGGGAGTGAAAGAGTGTGTGGCTGTGGCACACTACCCCTAAAAGGAAAATGAGAGTTAAGACCTCAGTTGAACTACTGTAGAATCAGGGCTGAGTGAAACATACTGACAATGTAATGTACTGGTAAATACACACACACTAAAATAATCCATCTAATGTTGACCTTTTCAAATGATCAGTGATTTCAATCTTCCCCCTGGCTCCCATCAGTGATCTACTGAATATTATAAACCAGGTAGTTTGGGTCCTGGATGCTGATTGGCACGAAAAGCATTTCAGCCGTGTGTATATCAGACAATATACCATGGGTATGACACAAAAATACCTGTTTACTGTTCAATTTATGTTGGTAACCAGTTTATAAGAGCAATAAGGCACCTCGGGGGTTTGTGGTATATGGTCAATATAGCACAGCTAAGGGCTGTTCTTATGGATGACGCAACACTGAGTGCCTGGATACAGCCCTTAGGCCTTGGTATATTGGCCATATACCACAACCCCCCGTGGTGCCTTATTGCTATTATAAACTGGCAACCAATGTAATTAGAAGAGTAAAAATAAATGTTTAGTCATACCCGTGGTATACGGTCTGATATTCCATGGCCAATCAGCATTCAGGGCTCGAACCACCCAGTTTATTTTTTACATATATATTTTTTTGTCACTTAGCAGACGCTCTTATCCAGAGCGACTTAACAGTTAGTGAGTGCATACATTTTTCATACTGGCCCCCCGTGGGAATCGAACCCACAACCCTGGCGTTGCAAGCACCATGCTCTACCAACTGAGCTACAGGAGGCCCCAGTTTATAATGGCCAAGATACCACACCCCCTCTGGCTCTGTTGCTTAAATTAAGGGAGTCTACTGCAATATACGGTCTACTTTACATCACAACCATACAACGTGTATGATGTGACGCACGTCATTTTCCAACTATCCGAGATGTGGATAAATAAGGGAAAACATTTTCCTTTATGACCCATTTCAGAACAGTGCAAGTGCAGAGCAGGGGCACCAACAATGAGCTTGAGGGGTTGGAGTATTAACGCACTTTAGCAAAAGGAAAGGGGGATAGATTGCTGCTGGCTAGGTCTCCTGTTGCTAGTGCCCAATGGAGTGCCTTGAGCTGGAGTGTGTGTTTGTGGCAGGGGGGAAAAAGGGCTGTTTGTGTACAGCTGTGACAGGCATTCACCAAACACTGGTACTATTGCCTCTCCAGCGTCCAATTCACCCTGCTGATCAAGTGTGTGTGTGTAGAGGAGGGTATGTGGTGGGGGCCACTTTACCCCTCTGGTCTCCGGACAAGTATGTGTAAGGGGGGGGGGGGGGGGGGGGAGATTTGAGAGTTGTGGTCAGTTCCCTTGAGGCGCCTAAAAATGGCAACAGCCAAATGGAGAGGAGAGACCGAGAGACATGCTCCTCATTTAACATGTACAGACCTATAGACACATGCTCCTCATTTAACATGTACAGACCTATAGACACATGCTCCTCAATTAACATGTACAGACCTATAGACACATGCTCCTCAATTAACATGTACAGACCTATAGACACATGCTCCTCAATTAACATGTACAGACCTATAGACACATGCTCCTCAATTAACATGTACAGACCTATAGACACATGCTCCTCAATTAACATGTACAGACCTATAGACACATGCTCCTCAATTAACATGTACAGACCTATAGACACATGCTCCTCATTTAACATGTACAGACCTATAGACACATGCTCCTCAATTAACCAACAATGAGCAGCTTCAGGACACACACACTCAGACCCCCCTGAGCGAGCCACTCTATAAGGAAAGACAATCTGTCTGGTGTTCAACCTTCCCAAGTTCTCTCACGTCACCCCCCTCCTCCGCACACTCCACTGGCTTCCAGTTGAAGCTCGCATCCGCTACAAGACCATGGTGCTTGCCTATGGAGCAGTGAGGGGAACGGCACCTCTGTACCTTCAGGCTCTGATCAGTCCCTACACCCAAACGAGGACATTGCGTTCATCCACCTCTGGCCTGCTGGCTCCCCTTCCTCTGCGGAAGCACAGCTCCCGCTCAGCCCAGTCAAAACTGTTCGCTGCTCTGGCACCCCAATGGTGGAACAAGCTCCCTCACGACGCCAGGACAGCGGAGTCACTCACCACCTTCCGGAGACATTTGAAACCCCACCTCTTTAAGGAATACCTGGGATAGGATAAAGTATTCCTTCTAACCCCCCCCCCCCCCCCCCAAATTGTAAAGTGGTTATCCCACTGGCTATAGGGTGAACGCACCAATTTGTGAGTCGCTCTGGCTAAGAGCGTCTGCTAAATGACGTTAATGTGCCCTTGAGCAAGGCACTTAACCCTAATTGCTCCTGTAAGTCGCTCTGGTTAAGAGCGTCTGCTAAATGACTAAAATGTAAAAAAAATGTAAATGTAATGCTAGTATGGAGGACAAAGTTACTAGCCTGTCCTGAGTGGCTCCAGTGTTAGCTCCAGTGTTAGCAGTGCGCTAGGTAATGAATATATAATCTGGATTTGTCCTGGATCCATTATGGTTAAAATGAATGAATCCTTGAACAATATTTTCTGCTACTGTGGGGAGTGAGTGTGTACAGTGCATTCGGAAAGTATTCAGACCCCTTCACTTTTTCCACATTTCGTTAGGTTACAGCCTTATTCTAAAATGGATTCAATTGTTTTTATCCCCCATCAATCTAAACACAATAACCCACAATGACAAAGCAAAAACGTTTTTTTAGGAATGTTTGCTTATTTATTAAAAATAAAAAACTGAAATATCACATTTATGTAAGTATTCAGACCCTTTACTCAGTACTTTGTTGAAACACCTTCGGCAGCGATTACAGCCTTAAGTCTTCTTGGGTATGACGCTACAAGCTTGGCACACCTGTATTTGGGGAGTTTCTCCCATTCTTCTCTGCAGACCCTCTCAAGCTCTGTCAGGTTGGATGGGGAGCATTGCTGCACAGCTATTTTCAGGTCTCTCCAGAGATGTTCGATCGGGTTCAAGTCCGGGCTCTGGCTGTGCCACTCAAGGACATTCAGAGACTTGTCCCGAAGCCACGCCTGCGTTGTCTTGGCTGTGTGCTTAGGGTTGTTGTCCTGTTGGAAGGTGAACCTCCGCCCCAGTCTGAGGTCCTGAGCGCTCTGGAGCAGGTTGTAATCAAGGATCTCTGTACTTTGCTCCGTTCATCTTTGCCTCGATCCTGACTAGTCTCCCAGTCCCTGCCGCTGAAAAACATCCCCAAAGTATGATGGTGCCACCACCATGCTTCACCGTAGGGATGGTGCCAGGTTTCCTCCAGATGTGACGCTTGGCATTCAGGCCAAAGAGTTCAATCTTGGTTTCATCAGACCAGAGAATCTTGTTTCTCAAACTCCAAGTGGGCTGTCATGTGCCTTTTACTGAGGAGTGGCTTCCGTCTGGCCACTCTACCATAAAGGCCTGATTGGTGGAGTGCTGCAGAGATGGTTGTCCTTCTGGAAGGTTCTCCCATCGCCACAGAGGAACTCTAGAGCTCTGTCAGAGTGACCAAGGCCTTCTCCCCCGATTGCTCAGTTTGGCAGGGCGGACAGCTCTAGGAAGAGTGTTGGTGGTTCCAAACTTCTTCCATTCAAGAATGATGGAGGCCACTGTGTTTTTGGGGACTTTCAATGTTGCAACACATTTTTGGATTGTGCCTCGACACAATCCTGTCTCGGAGCTCTACGGACAATTCCTTCAACCTCATGGCTTGGTTTTTGCTCTGACATGCACTGTCAACTGTGGGACCTTATATAGACAGGTGTGTGCCTTTCCAAATCATGTCCAATCAATTGAATTTACCACAGGTGGACTCCAAGTTGTAGAAACATGTCAAGGATGATCAATGGAAACAAGATGCACCTGAGCTCAATTTGAGTGTCATAGCAAAGGGTCTGAATACTTATGTAAATAAAGGTCTGTTTTTTATTTGTAAGAAATTTGCAAAAAAATCTAAAAACCATTTTTTGCTTTGTCATTATGGGGTATTGTGTGTAGATTGCTGAGGAAATTGTTTTATTTAATCCATTTTAGAATAAGGCTGTAACATAACGAAATGTGGAAAAAGTAAAGGGGTCTGAATACTTTCCCAAAGCACTGTATGTGGAGTGCTTGTGTGTCTGTGTACGTGTGTGTTCCTGTATGTCTGTGTTCCTGTGTACGTGCGTCTGTGTGTGTTCCTGTGTGTGTGTTCCTGTGCGTGTGTGTGTGTGTTCCTGTGCATGTTCCTGTGTATATGCGTGTGCGTTCCTGTGTATATGCGTGTGCGTTCCTATATATATGTTCCTGTGTATATATATATATATATATATATATATATATATATATATATATATATATATATATATATATGTGTGTGTTGCTGTGTATATATATGTGTGTGTTCCTGTGTATATATATATATATATATGTGTGTGTTCCTGTGTATATATGTGTGTGTGTTCCTGTGTATATGTGCGTTATTAACCTGGTAGAAGTAAGGGTTGGGCTCTGGAAATCGAAGGTCAGGCCAGGGTTGGGGGCCTGGAACTGGGGCAGGAGCTGTACATGGGGCAGGTTCCCCAGCTGCTTATAGCGCCAGTTATACAGATTACACAGACTGGAGGAGAGATGGAGAACCATGTTAGCATTAGCATCACAGAGATTGATCATTCATTCCTGTGGTTAGAGAGAGCCACCATACCATTAGCATCAAAGAGATTCACTATTCAACACTTTAGCTTAGCGTCCATGTTAGTATACATAGAGGGCACCAGAGGTAAAACAAACTCAAGTGACTATCCACTCTACTATTCAACTGTATCAGCTGGTACTTAGCAACTATTGGATCATGGACATAGCCAGGGTTTTTTAATTGGCTAACAGACTAGTTATTTTCGTCTCGTCTTACGTTTAAGACAATTAAAAGATGTCATACACACTAACCAAATATTCTGTTGATATTTTTGCACTAATGTTTGATGATCAAAAACAGCATGATAAAGTATTTTCACATTTCAAAATGACTTTTTGCATGTTCAGACTTGTTTATGTTTGATTAAAGATAAAAAATAATATCAAATCAAATGTATTTATTTATAAAGCCCTTTATACATCAGCAGATGTCACAAAGTGCTTATACAGAAACCCAGCCTAAAACCGCAAACAGCAACCAACGCATTTCTGTTTTAACCATATTCATTTATGTCCCCAGAGCGCCTAACCCACCTGGCGCGGGCACGTCCCTGGGCATCCAGGTCAACGGTGGGTACCCCCAGGCGTACGAAGCGGGTGAACAGGGACTGCTCCATGTTGGAGTACTTCTGGAAGGCCATGTTCTTAATGACGGGGGGCAGCTGGTGGTGGTCTCCTATCATGATCCAACGCTTCAACCTGCTGTAGCCGTCTTCTGGGTTCTGGAGAGGGAGAGGAAAGATACTGTAGGTCAGTTCAGTTCAGTTCTCCTCCACAGAGACCATAGAGTGTTTCTGAGGGAAAATGACTGCCCATGCATTAGCAAAAAAAAAAAAAAACATTTTGATTTTGAAACAAAAAAGTTTGCTCCAGCATTTTTTGATAATATCCTATTATTTAATATAAAACTTAAAGCTGCAAAATGTAACTTTTTGGGCGACCCAACCAAGCAGTAGATCTGTTCTATGTGCGCTATTGCTATGCTTCCTGTATTTCGTTTTTGTGTCTTACTTTCGGTTTTGTAGACCAGCTTCAAACAGCTGAAAATACAATACTTTTGGTTATGGAAAATATATTTCACAGCGGTTTAGATGGTACAATGATTCTCAACACTACACTTGCTTGTTTTGTCACAAACTGAAATTAGGCAAAGTGCATCTTTAATTATGGACATGTCTTTCTTTAGGTAGGTTAGATCTGATTGTATGGTGGCGGTCAGCTAGTTAATATCTGTGTCAGTGTTGCTTTGGTTTAGCGCCCCCTTCCAGAGCGTACAGGCCATCCACTAGGACAGCTCATAGACAGGTGGTCATGGGGAGAATTGTTCAGACATATTGCAGCATTGGTGTGGTGTGTGTTTGCGAACATGTGTTGGGGGCTGACGTCCTTTACATTTGTCTGCTGCCTCACAGTAAAAGCATAGCCCCCTGGAGAATAGCTGTATGCCTTCACTCCTTCTCTCCGTATCCCTCCTCTCCTTCTCTTTTCACAAGCAGCGACAACATTCAGTCCATCTGCCTTGCATTTCAAACACCCCTCACCGCCACAGCACCTCTTCACACATCTGTTCTTCGCTCTCCATTCTCACCCCTCTCTGCCTGTTAACTGAGTGGCGAACTTTGCACTCCTTCATTGCCCTCCAGCTAGACCATAGGACTGTGTCGCGGTGTCAGAAACAGCCTGGAAACAACTATCTGCACCAACGCAAAGCTCCAAGCAACTGATGCAAAGTTATAATATTCAATTTAAATTATTATATACAATTCTTGCTACCAATAGAATGTTATTTATATGGGGGATACAATCTTCCCAGCTCTGCAGATTTTGCTGCGAAGTGACAGAATCATTAGATCATTTGTTTTGGTACTGTCCATTTGTAGTTTGTTTTTGGACACAGGTCCAGGAATGGCTAAAGGATTGCAATATTTACCTGGAGCTAACCCTGCAGATAGCACTACTGGGTGATCTGAAAAGTCATAGTCAATCGATCAATAATATAATAATACTTTAGCATATAATAAGACTTTCCGTCTCTCATGCAAATTAATTACTTAAAAATTATACAATGTGATTTTCTGGATTTTAGATTCCGTCTCTCACAGTTGAAGTGTACCTATGATAAAAATTACAGACCTCTACATGCTTTGTAAGTAGGAAAACCTGCAAAATCGGCAGTGTATCAAATACTTGTTCTCCCCACTGTGTGTATATATATATATATATATATATATATATATATATATATGCGAGAAAAAAACATATGTGATGCAGACAATTATATTGATGGAAGTTACAATCTATCTGAAATATTAAAGCTGATCTACCCCCTAAAAAAAAGAAAAAAAAAGAAAGTTATAATATTCCTGCAAAACTTCCAGTAGAATGGCTGTCCCTCCATCATATCTGCAAAGGACATCTTCAATAAAGGATATGGTTTTGGATTGGTGAAACTTGATCTCAAGGCCAAGTCTTCAAATGGAGTGGAATTCTAAACCTCTGGCTAGTCCAACACTGACACCAGCAAAGTCAATGGCAAGTACAAATGGGGTGAATACAGCCTGACGTTTACAGAGAAGTGGACCACAGACCACACTCTGGGGACTGAAATCACTGTTGAAGATCAGACAACCAAAGGACTGAAACTTACGTTCTACACCCAATTCTGGCAAGAAGAGTGGGAAGGTGAAGATTGCCTATAAGCGTGAAAACGTCAACCTGGGTGTGGATGTAGACTGACTTTGCCGGCCCGGCCATGCATGTGGCAGCAGTGGCCGGGTACGAGGGATGACTGGCTGGCTACCAGATTACCTTCGACACAGCCAAGTCCAAAATGACCCAGAGCAACTTCGCTGTTGGCTATAAGACAGGAGACTTCCAACTGCACACCAATGTTAATGATGGCACATAGTTTGGAGGGTCCATCTACCAGAAGGTGAATGACAAGCTGGAGACAGCTGTGAACCTTGTCTGGACAGCAGGCAGCAACAGCATCTGCTTTGGCATCGCTGCCAAGTACCAGCTGGACTCCAGTGCCTCCATATCCGCTAAAGTTAACAATGCCAGCTTGGTAGGAGTTGGCTACACCCAGACACTGCGGCCAGGTATGAAACTCATCCTGTCTGCACTGGTCGATGGCAAGAGCATCAACACCGGTGGCCACAAACTGGGACTGGAGCTAGAGGCATAAGCTTCTAGCTATCCTGTCTAGTGAAGTCGTCGTATTTCATATTTGAGGGAATAGCAGAGGAATTTGGCCTGATGTATTTCCAGCCAAACAACCCTTAAGGGATGTCTCAAAGGAAAGGGATGAATCTAACCTAAAGCAACAACATACATAACATAGCCCTCAGTTCTGTCAGTTAGATTGATCCCCAACCCATTAGCTACAGTAATTTCCTTTCAGTTGGTTTGTAGTCAGTCATCCTGTGTGTTCTACAGTAGCCAAGTACTACTAGGTCTGTTATTTATTCAGTCATGTAGCCCTATACCGTGCTGTACACCACTAGTGAAATACATCCTCCTTCTCAAAGAGCGCATTCCTTCTGCATCTTTTACATCTGCTTTATCGGTTTGGCTCATTGGTTTGGACAATCTGAGGGTTATATGAAGACACACTATATATACAAAAGTATGTGGACACCCCTTCAAATTTGTGGATTCGGCTATTTCAGCTGACAGGTGTACAAAATCAGGCAAACAGCCATGCAATCTCCATAGACAAACATTGGCAGTAGAATGGCCTTACTGAAGAGCTCAATGACTTTCGTGGCACTGTCTGCTCAGCCGCGAAGTGGTAGGTCACATAAGCTCACAGAACGGGACCACCGAGTGCTGAAGTGCGTAGTGCGTAAAAATCGTCTGTCCTCGGTTGCAACACTCACTAGAGCGTTCCAAACCGCCTCTGGAAGCAATGTCAGCACAAGAACTGTTCGTCGGGAGCTTAATGAAATGGGTTTCCATAGCCGAGCAGCCACACACAAGTCTAAGATCACCATGAGCAATGCCAAGTGTCGGCTGGAGTGGTGTAAAGCTCGAAGCCATTGGACTTTGGAGCAGTGGAAACGCCTTCTCTGGAGTGATGAATCACGCTTCGCCATCTGGCAGTCCGACGGACGAATCTGGGTTTGGCGGATGCCAGGAAAACGCTACCCGCCAGAATGCATAGTGCCAACTGTAAAGTTTGGTGTAGGAGGAATATCAGTCTGGGGCTTCATGGCTCCGGCTAGGCCCCTTAGTTCCAGTGAAGGAAAATCTTAACGCTACAGCATACAATTACATTCTAGACGATTCTGTGCTTCCAATTTTGTGGCAACACTTGGGGAAGGCCATTTCCTGTTTCAGCATGACAAAGCCCCCGAGGACAAAGCGAGGCCCATACAGAAATGGTTTGTCGAGATCAGTGTCGAAGAACTTGACTGGCCTGCACAGAGCCCTGACCTCAACCCCATCGAACACCTTTGGGATGAATTGGAACACCGACTGCGAGCCAGGCCTAATTGCCCAACCTCACTAATGCTCTTGTAGCTGAATGGAAGCAAGTCCCCGCAGTAATGTTCCAACATCTAGTAGAAAGCCTTCCCAGAAGAGTGGAGGCTGTTATAGCAGCAAATGGGGTGACCAACTCCATATTAATGCCCATGATTTTGGCATGAGATGTTCGACGAGCAGGTGTCCACATACATTTGTTTACATCCCTGTTAGTGAGCATTTCTCCTTTGCCAAGATAATCCATCCACCTGTCAAGTGTGGCACATCAAGAAGCTGATTAAACAGCATGATCATTCCACAGGTGCACCTTGTGCTGTAGACAATAAAAGTACTCTCTAAAATGTGCAGTTTTGTCACACAACACAATGCCACAGTTGTCTCAAGTTTTGAGGGAGCGTGCAATTGGCATGCTGACTGCAGGAATGTCTACCAGAGCTGTTGCCAGAGAATAAAATGTTAATTTCTTCAATGTCGTTTTAGAGAATTTGACAGTATGTCCAACCGGCCTCACAACCGCAGAACAGGTGTAACCACGCCAGCCCAGAACCTCCACATCTGGCTTCTTCACCTGCGGGATCGTCAGAGACCAGCCACCCGGACAGCTGTATTTCTGTCTGTAATAAAGCCCTTTTGTGGGCAAAAACGAATTCTGATTGGGTGGGCCTGGCTCCCGTGGGTGGGGTTATGCCCTCCCAGGCCCACCCATGGCTGCGCCCCTGCCAAGTCATGTGAGAGTAGAGGTTGGATAGAGAATGATGAGTTAGCTCTGCTGCTGCTGATTAGGAGGGAGAGTTTAATGAGGGCTTGCCCCAGACAAACCTGATATTACCAAGGCTTGTAAGTCAAGCCTGATTCAATCACCGATGGGGATGCAATGTAAGGAAAACGAGGGGTGGGGGGGATGTGGGGAAGGTGGATTATCGTTACTCCGCGCGTAGTGGGTACTACAACAGAAGGCATGATGGGCTGGATGTTTGCATTGGTTAGAGCGAGACTAAGAGGTAATTGGCCAGGTTGATGTGGCTTAATGGTCTCCTCTAAACAGACCCTAGTGCTATCTGAGGATATTAGGCCCCAGCATTGACAGCCCCATAGAGTACCACAGTATGAGTCATAATACCCATAAAACCTGGAGGTCAAACAGGGAAATGGTTCCAATCTTTTTTCCACCATTCATTTTTCCCATAGGGGATTGTAGAAACACATAAAATAAGGACTGTGTTTCGTGTAGGCTTACCCCTGGCGTGACGTTTTGATAACCGTGTAAATCTCGTCATGCCAGAGTAAGCTTACACAAAACACAGCCCTTATTTTAAGTGTTTCTAAAATCCCCTATGGGAAAAATGAATGGTGGAAAAAAGATTGGAACCATTTCCCTGTTTGACCGCTAGGTTTTATGGGTATTATGACACCTCCACTGTGGGGCTCTATAAAGTCTGGATGGACCCATTAATCCTGAGTGACAGGGAGTTCTCTTTTCAGGTGAAGTATAGACCTGTAGATGGGCTTTAGACCTGAATAAAGGGGTTTAGCTCTGGTGGGTTTTCAGGTCTGGCTGTAGTAATTTACTTGTAGCAGGAGAGGGATGAAGGTCTCAATCTCCAGGATCTGAGCTGCTTCCTCCATCAGGATGTTGTCATACTGAAAACAAAAGAAAACAAGTGTAAGTGTCGAGTTGCCTCTGACTCAAGTACTATGTGTGTGTCTGATCTTTATGTACAGGTTTTTTTCTGGATTAAAAGGGAGTTGGTGGGCATGGCAGAGGGCGTGGTCGGCCCATCGGCACGGCAGAATTTTAGATAACATTTTAGAGGCCCCACCATGGTGGTGTAGACTTTTATTTTTAGCCAATTTCCTGCAATTCTACACATTTCTCCATGGCGCTGAGATACAGAAAATCCAGAAAATCACATTGTATGATTTTTAAGTAATTAATTTGCATTTTATTGCATGACATAAGTATTTTATACATCAGAAAAGCAGAACTTAAGATTTGGTACAGAAACCTTTGTTTGCAATTACAGAGATCATACATTACCTGTAGGTCTTGACCAGGTTTGCACACACTGCAGCAGGGATTTTGGCCCACTCCTCCATACAGACCTTCTCCAGATCCTTCAGGTTTCGGGGCTGTCGCTGGGCAATATGGACTTTCAGCTCCCTCCAAAGATTTTCTATTAGGTTCAGGTCTGGAGACTGGCTAGGCCACTCCAGGACCTTGAGATGCTTCTTACGGAGCCACTCCTTAGTTGCCCTGGCTGTGTGTTTCGGGTCGTTGTCATGCTGGAAGACCCAGCCACGACCCATCTTCAATGCTCTTACTGAGGGAAGGAGGTTGTTGGCCAAGATCTCGCGATACATGGCCCCATCCATCCTCCCCTCAATACGGTGCAGTCGTCCTGTCCCCTTTGCAGAAAAGCATCCCCAAAGAATGATGTTTCCACCTCCATGCTTCACGGTTGGGATGGTGTTCTTGGGGTTGTACTCATCCTTCTTCTTCCTCCAAACACGGCAAGTGGAGTTTAGACCAAAAAGCTCTATTTTTGTCTCATCAGACCACATGACCTTCTCCCATTCCTCCTCTGGATCATCCAGATGGTCATTGGCAAACTTCAGACGGGCCTGGACATGCGCTGGCTTGAGCAGGGGGACCTTGCATGCTCTGCAGGATTTTAATCCATGACGGCATAGTGTGTTACTAATGGTTTTCTTTGAGACTGTGGTCCCAGCTCTCTTCAGGTCATTGACCAGGTCCTGCCGTGTAGTTCTGGGCTGATCCCTCACCTTCCTCATGATCATTGATGCCCCATGAGGTGAGATCTTGCATGGAGCCCCAGACCGAGGGTGATTGACCGTCATCTTGAACTTCTATCATTTTCTAATAATTGCGCCAACAGTTGTTGCCTTCTCACCAAGCTGCTTGCCTATTGTCCTGTAGCCCATCCCAGCCTTGTGCAGTTCTACAATTTGATCCCTGATGTCCTTACACAGCTCTCTGGTCTTGGCCATTGTGGAGAGGTTGGAGTCTGATTGATTGAGTGTGTGGACAGGTGTCTTTTATACAGGTAACGAGTTCAAACAGGTGCAGTTAATACAGGTAATGAGTGGAGAACAGGAGGGCTTCTTAAAGAAAAACTAACAAGTCTGTGAGAGCCGGAATTCTTACTGGTTGGTAGGTGATCAAATACTTATGTCATGCAATAAAATGCAAATTAATTACTTAAAAATCATACAATGTGAATTTCTGGATTTTTGTTTTAGATTCAGTCTCTCACAGTTGAAGTGTACCTATGATAAAAATTACAGACCTCTACATGCTTTGTAAGTAGGAAAACCTGCAAAATCGGCAGTGTATCAAATACTTGTTCTCCCCACTGTAATTTATTTTTAGATTTTTTTTGGGTGGCTTAGGTGGCCCGCCCAAGGATTTCAATGGCAGAAAAATCCCCCCAAATCCCCAGCTCCACCAGGTCATGGCGTTTGAGGGCAGTGTGGGTAAAGGTCATGGCGATGATCTTAGCCTCCTTCACAAGCAGGTACTTGGAGCGGTCCAGTCCGCTCCTCAACAGCTCAAAGGCACGGAACTCCTGATGGTCACACACACACACACACACACACTAGTAAGACGACTGCTCAGTCTGGGGTTAGGGATAGAGGTCAGGGTTAGAGGTTAAATCGTCAGCATGGACAGGTAGTGACGACTGGTTCTAAGGGCTACACCACAGTGATCTAATGTTTGTCATTAGATGACATATGATGGAAGACAATCATCCTTAGACGTAAAATTGAAGAGTAGTATAACACTTACAGTAGATCACATCCTTGTGGATTCCATTTTAACTAAATATTCTAAATAAACAACCAATACATCGGATGTCAAAATGTCACTGATGCCAAAATACAGGATCATTATCAAGTATGTGACCATCTCTTCTATAGTCAACCTCTACAACAGGTAGGTCATACAAGGTCATTGTAAAAAACGAACAAAACCAATTCCTTGGAAGACGCACCAAAACAAATAGTGAAACATAAGAGTAATTGCACGTGACTTTTCTTAATTCCATTATTTTACTTTTAGATTGTGTATTGTTGTGAATTGTTAGATACTACTGCACTGTTGGAGCTAGGAACACAAGCATTTCGCTACACCCGCAATAACATCTGCTAAATATGTGTATGCGACCAATAAGATTTTATTTGGATTTTTTTATTTGACCTCTTCTACGCTTTTAGGAAATCCTTGAGATCAGGACTGGATGTGCAACCGGCATCTACAGTTATTATCCTAATAGCTTTACTTTCTTCTGCCATCTCACATGACACGATACTCTGCCATCTCCTCCTTTTTAGTATTTTCTATCCTTAGCGGCAGGCTAGGTGAGAATTTAAAAGGGTATGGGTTACTGTTCAATAGAAGGTTAGTGAGCAGCCAAGCACTTCACAACAGATTCCCTTCCAGGCCTCGTCTGAATGGGAAAAGCAAGATTGGGGGTGCTTTCCTGAAAGGAAAAGCGGAGCCTTTGAGTGCACTAGAGAATATTAATATTTGATGCGTTACTATTTTAACATTAATATTAAACCCAATCAAAACATGCAATATTAATTAGCTCTAATTTTAACGCCTGTGGTTCCTCAGCGGTTGAAGGGTGAAATGAAGCCGGAATTCTTCCCTCCCTGGGCGGATTCACTCAGACTGAAAGGAGAGAAAGAATGGAGGAAGAAAATAGGATAAACGGCATAGGGATGGATGTCGCGGTAGATGTCTGTACATGCTGAGTTCTGGCCGGTCCTTTTCATTCAGGGAAACTGACTGTGTGTGTGCGCGTGCGTGCGTGATGGCATCGTCTGCTTAGATGGCATCTCATAAACACAACCTTTATCTTTAAACACTCCTTGCAGGCAACAGACACCGAGGCGGATCACTTTCATTCTCCTGTGATTCTAGAGGGAGATTCTAACGTCTCTGAGCGGGGGGAGACAGACATATCTCTGCAGCAGCATCATGGGCGAGGCTGAGCTGAGGGAACATAGTAAGGTGCTCCTGTCTGATGTGATGCAGCTAGTGATACGGGGGATGCCAGATAAATCAAGACCACACATACATGTTAGGATATTACCTCCACCCAATAACTTCTTTATTGCTTCTGCAAGGCCTTCGCACGGCTCCCATAAATCTCTAATGTTATTGTTATCTCTATATAAAGACTGGATACAACCAGGAGGGGCAGCAGACGAGTGCGTTTATGTGTGTGTGTGTGTGTGACTGTGTGTGTCAGCGTTTCCGTTAGCTGGTAACAGCCGGCTTTTGGCCGATTAAAAAATTGCAATGCCGATAAATATAATTGCCACCGGCCAATTGTCCAGGAGAATAAGAAAAAATCAAATTGCGAAATAATGCTTTTAAGCCTATTCATTGACGTAAATACCAGTTGATGTAAATACATTTTACTGGTCATACTCATCGGTCTATAGGTTAATTTGCATAATTTAGTGAAATTAAATTGGCGCGTGTGTAAAGTATATTCGTTATGTGTCTTATCACACGCTTACAGCATACAGATACAGAGCCTTTGAGAGGAAAATCTGACAGACAGTGCGAGAGCTGCTGCTACAGCATCTCAAACAGCAAATGCATAGGCAACAGAAGGCAGGCTTCATCAGCACGTCACACACCACTTTACAATGAGTTGGAGGCTGTATGCATTTTGAAAACATATACTTAAATAGTTTGAAACCTGAAAGTTTACTAGATATTATGAGGCATGTCTTCCCTTGCTTCAAAGTAGCCTAGCCAAAATCAGACCATAGCCGTGGAGGCAATTATTTTATTTATTGTCCAGTAGCCAAAGGCACAATCATAGTCATATTAGCAACCCATGCTAGTTGTTGCATATTAGATTTCCCCTCTTTCAAAATTTTTAACAAATATTTTCATATCTGTCACATGAAACCACTTGCATCTGCGGTGTGCTTTGACAACAGTGTTTTCCCGTTAATTGCATTATGGAAGGAACATTCACACGTAGTCTACTGCCTTGTGCTCATTGCAGCACTTACAGTGTCAAGAAACAATAGTTAATCAACATTTTCAGCTAAATGTTCTGATCTGTTGCATCAGACTCATCGCTTTTTAATGTTTTTTAATGTTTCCTAGGCCTACTGGTTGTATGGATTTGGGATCTATCGTCCCACAACTGCCCCAGAGTCTGTTTGGAATAGGCTATTTCTTTCTCGACAAGCTGACCAATAGAATATGTAAACTTTTCTACTATGGGGGATAGTAGATTGACATAGGCTAGTGATTTTTCTGTTTACTACTCATCTTGTTGGCTGAGGAAAAGTAAATGTGGACAGTCATTCTAACATCTTCAAAGTGGGCATCAGAATTCGGTAAGAAGGACCGCACATCATTGCATCCTCGACTTGCATATTCTGTTAATATGAATGACCATTATCTAAATGTAATTTCTGTAATTCTGAGCACCGTGGGTGGACACCCTGATCAGGTTACGTACCCAATGCATTTAATGCGTAAATTTGCATACATTTCTCAAATGTCCGGTAAATTAAAATGTCCGGCACCACATTTTCCTAACAGAAAACCTGCTGTGTGTGTACTGTATGTGTAGGGAATGCAGGGTGAGTGAAAGGCCCTATAATCTTCCATCTGCATCTGGGGAGACAGACAACAGGTCCTGTGTCACTGCCAATGGGGTCAGGGGAGGAGGGGGAGGGGGCACAGGGTGATATGTCACCAAATCATCATGTAATTCCAACCCATGTCTCACAGAACACACTCATAAACAGAGGGAGTGAGTGAGTGAAAAAGAGATTGAGTGAGAGATTTAATAATGAGGGTGAAAAAGAATGAAACCACATCATATTACAAACTCTTAATATCACAACAGAAACACAAAAAACTGTGATTCAGTGCGATGTCCCAATGGCTACTTCTCCAGTAGGAGTGGGAGAGAGGGTCAGAATCGGACCAATCACTAGTGAGCCTGGGCAGAACTGTCATGGCATCAGTTGGGTAAACAGAATCATGTGTGTTCAGCGTTCCTACTCCCACCTGACCACACACACAAAGATGGCTAATGACCCGTGAGGAATATCCAAACCGCTGACATGGTGTGTGTGTTTGTGTGTGACATAATTACCTCTGAATGGGGTGAAGATGGTTTGTGTGTTCGTTCAAGAGTGGCAGGTAGCTTAGTGGGTAAGAGCGTTGTGCCAGTAACCGAAAGGTCGCTGGTTCTAATCCCCGAGCCGACTAGGTGAAAAATCTGTCGATGTGCCCTTAAGCAAGGCACTTAACCCTAATTGCTCATGTAAGTCACTCTGGATAAGAGCGTCTGCTAAATGACTAAAAATTTAAAATGTAAATGTTGTGTGTTTGTCTCTGACAGAGTGAGGATCTTCTTGGTGTATTGTGCATGTCCCTTTAGCTACGTAAACATGTGATGTGTGTGTGTGTGTGTGTGTGTGGCCTGCCTACCTCCAGCTGGGTAAAGATCTTCTTGATGTGTCGGTAGCAGCCCTCAGCGATGTCCAGGTCTTCTTCGTAGGAGCGACCGTGGAACACAGGCTGGGGGGCGTTGGAGAAATACTTGTGGAAGGGGAAGTGTGTAGCCACGGCCTCCGCCTCCACCGGCCGGCCCTGCTTACACCTGACCTTGGACATGTACTCTTCCCAACGAGACATCACCTGCAGCGGGGAGAGAGAGGACACCAGACAGCCTCCCTGGATGTTACAAGTCTGGCTCTTCACTCAAAGATAAATACAGTTGCGTCACATTCAAAGTAGGAATGGGTAATATATTTAATTAATGTTTTAGTGCGATATTCCAAATGCACCTATCACAAGAATCAAGTTTTGCTTTACACCAAGCCCCTCCCCCTGCCAACAACAAAAATGAGAGATAACTTCTTTGTGTCTGACAAGCGGTTTCAACTCCATATTTGCATTTGAGGTTTGGTCCAACAGAATAGGTCATATGGATACCGAAACGCATTGAGACATTGTTTTCCTGCAATAGAGGAGAAGTTAACCTTTCTAAAGACACCCTTTTTATGTCTCAATAAAACAGGAGTATCAATGAACATTGATTCTGGATAATAATGCTCAGTTTGTCGTGCGCAGCATTGCGGTACCATGTACCGCTAGCAGCATTTTAGCCAAAGACCTTTATACTAGCTGTCTAGACTGTGTTTATAAATGTGCAATAAGCATAAAGCACAATTATATAAGGAATTGGCAACTCATTCTCATAAGTAAGGTAAAGCAGTTGGAGACGGACAGAACTGTGTGTGCATAATAATGAAACTGTTCTACCTTGTTAGCTAGCAAATAGATCCAAGTTGGCTAAACATAAAATATATAGATTAGCTGGCTACTCACTAGCACATGGGCTTGTGCTTGAGAGATTGTTTGAGACCCGTGTTAATTTTCTATAATTCCTGCTACAAGAAGTTAGTCATTATTTGTTACAAAAAGGGCATTTTCATAGACTTGAAAGCCAGATCAGTGATTATTACAAAAAAAAGCAGGTTAAACTATTTTGATTTGTGGGTCTTATGGTTGTGGAAGGCTAATATTTAGCTTAGGTATAATTTCACAAGCCCTGAATTCATTCGATTATTGCTGACTGCTTGAAATGCAGTGTATTTGACCTTTAATTGTACAACAAAGCTTATTTTGAGAATTAAAACAAAAAACAAAATCTAGATATATCGTGAATCACACAAGTTTGAAAAAAATGGAGATATGATTTTTAGGCCATATCGCCCAGCCCTAACTCAAAGCGCATGCACGCTTCTTCATACGAACACACCCTTGGGATCACGTAAAGGGGCACAGTCATAGGCATAGATGAAAACACACACAGGCACGGTTGCGAAATAAAGAACGCAGCCTTAGGGAACTGTGGAACAATTTGCAATTTAATCAGTATTACAAATGGGGATGTAGCTTGGCCATCTGGCTTAATAGGCTACAACGATTAACAGAGACCATTATCCACCCCTGATATCATCCATCAGGACATTCTACTCTGCGCATTGCCAGGCCTATTGTCCAATCCCATTGAAGGTCTTAGAGTGATAAGGGAAGATAAAGTGGGAAGGGAGAAGAGGATAAATGTCCATCACTCTTCATCTGTGAGGAGTGCCCTGGCCTACACACCGATCTCTCATGTATAACCATTTATGACAATGTTATGGGAGTTGTCCATAATGTTGTGTTAGAAATCAGAAGGGAGACACCTGACTGGCATAGTGGATTTACACTGAACAAAAATATAAACGCAACATGTAAAGTGTTGATCCCATGTTTCATGAGCTGAAATAAAAGATCCCAGAAATGTGCTGTATAATCAGCCTCTTGATATGCCACAACTGTCAGCTGGATGGATTATCTTGGCAAAGGAGAAATGCTCACTAACAGGGATGTAAACACATGTATACACAACATCTAAGAGAAGTAAGCTTTTTGTGCGTATGGAACATTTCTGGGATCTTTTATTTCAGCTCATGAAACATGCGACCAACACTTTACATGTTGCGTTTATATTTTTGTATATGTACAGTGAGGGAAAAAAGTATTTGATCCCCTGCTGATTTTGTACGTTTGCCCACTGACAAAGAAATGATCAGTCTATAATTTTAATGGTAGGTTTGTTTGAACAGTGAGAGACAGAATAACAACCAAAAAATCCAGAAAAACGCATGTCAAAAATGTTGAAAAATAAATTGATTTGCATTTTAATGAGGGAAATAAGTATTTGAACCCTCTCAATCAGAAAGATTTCTGGCTCCCAGGTGTCTTTTATACAGGTAACGAGCTGAGATTAGGAGCACACTCTTAAAGGGAGTGCTCCTAATCTCAGCTTGTTACCAGTATAAAAGACACTTGTCCACAGAAGCAATCAATCAATCAGATTCCAAACTCTCCACCATGGCCAAGACCAAAGAACTCTCCAAGGATGTCAGGGACAAGATTGTAGACCTACACAAGGCTGGAATGGGCTACAAGACCATCGCCAAGCAGCTTGGTGAGAAGGTGACAACAGTTGGTGCGATTATTCACAAATGGAAAAAACACAAAAGAACTGTCAATCTCCCTCGGCCTGGGGCTTCATGCAAGATCTCACCTCGTGGAGTTGCAATGATCATGAGAACGGTGAGGAATCAGCCCAGAACTACACGGGAGGATCTTGTCAATGATCTCAAGGCAGCTGGGACCATAGTCACCAAGAAAACAATTGGTAACACACTACGCCGTGAAGGACTGAAATCCTGCAGTGCCCGCAAGGTCCCCCTGCTCAAGAAAGCACATATACAGGTCAGTCTGAAGTTTGCCAATGAACATCTGAATGATTCAGAGGACAACTGGGTGAAAGTGTTGTGGTCAGATGAGACCAAAATCGAGGTCTTTGGCATCAACTCAACTCGCCGTGTTTGGAGGAGGAGGAATGCTGCCTATGACCCCAAGAACACCATCCCCACAGTCAAACATGGAGGTGGAAACATTATGCTTTGGGGGTGTTTTTCTGCTAAGGGGACAGGACAACTTCACCGCATCAAAGGGACGATGGACGGGGCCATGTACCGTCAAATCTTGGGTGAGAACCTCCTTCCCTCAGCCAGGGCATTGAAAAAGGGTCGTGGATGGGTATTCCAGCATGACAATGACAACAAAGGAGTGTCTCAAGAAGAAGCACATTAAGGTCCTGGAGTGGCCTAGCCAGTCTCCAGACCTTAATCCCATAGAAAATCTGTGGAGGGAGCTGAAGGTTCGAGTTGCCAAACGTCAGCCTCGAAACCTTAATGACTTGGAGAAGATCTGCAAAGAGGAGTGGGACAAAATCCCTCCTGAGATGTGTGCAAACCTGGTGGCCAACTACAAGAAACGTCTGACCTCTGTGATTGCCAACAAGGGTTTTGCCACCAAGTACTAAGTCATGTTTTGCAGAGGGGTCAAATACTTATTTCCCTCAATAAAATGCAAATCAATTCATAACATTTTTGACATGCGTTTTTCTGGATTTTCTTGTTATTCTGTCTCTCACTGTTCAAATAAACCTACCATTAAAATTATAGACCGATCATTTCTTTGTCAGTGGGCAAACGTACAAAATCAGCAGGGGATCAAATACTTTTTTTCCTCACTGTACACTGAGTATACGAAACATTAGGAACACCTTCCTAATATTGAGTTGCACCTTTCTCCCTTTTGCCCTCAGAACAGCCTTAATTCGTCGGGGCATGGACTCTACAAGGTGCCAAAAGCATTCCACAGGGATGCTGGCCCATATTGACTCCAATGCTTCCCACAGTTCTGTCAAGTTGGCTGGATGTCCTTTGGGTGGTGGACCATTCTTGATACACACAGGAAACTGTTGAGCATGAAAAACCCAGCAGTGTTGCAGTTCTTGACACAAACATGTGCACCTGGTACCTACTACCATACCCCGTCAAAGGCACTTAAATATTTTGTCTTGCTCATTCACCCTAAGAATGGCATACATACACAATCCATGTCTCAAGGCTTAAACATCTTTCTTTAACCAGTCTCCTCCCCTTCATCTACAGTGATTGAAGTGGATTTAACAAGTGACACAATAAGGGATGATAGGTTTCACCTGGATTCACCTTGTCAGTCTATGTCATGGAAAGAGCAGGTGTTCTTAATGTTTTGTACACTTAAGTGTGTAGCTAGATAGATGTCCTAGCCTACCTCTTTCAGGTAATACATCCAATGCAGTATTAGCCTTATATTTAGCTAATGAATGATGGGTTATGCATAAGCTTCTAACTTATAGCCTCTGTCTCTTGCGCAATACGCACCTGCGCTCCGCTGGCCTCTCTCCTTATAAAACGCTCCTTAGCTCTTGTAGTCCCATGAAAATCTAGACTAGAATAGCTTGCTGGACATTTTTGTTTTTGCATTTCTTATACTAATAGACCATTCGAAGAGGGATGCAAGCTCTTGTTTTCTACATGTTAAATACAGCAGCCAATTGAACTCACAGGGAGTTTCAAATCAAATCAAATTTCATTGGTCACATACACATATTTAGCAGATGTTATTGCAGGTGTAGCGAAATGCTTGTGTTCCTAGCTCCAACAGTGCAGTAGTATCTAACAATTCACAACAATACACACAAAGGGAGCAATGCCGGAGTGGCATTGACTAAAATACAGTAGAATAGAATACAGTACATCCATATGAAATGAGTAAAGCAGTATGTTAACATTATTAAAGTGACCAGTGATTCCATGTCTATGTATATAGGGCAGCAGCCTCTAAGGGGCAGTGTTGAGTAACCGGGTGGTAGCCAGCTAGTGATGGCTATTTAACAGTCTGATGTTTGAAAGAGAACTTGCGATGGCGGTAGGCTATCGCAGTTATTTGTTCAGACCCATAACCATTCAATCTCCGTGAAGAGAAATTACAGCCGTCTGCATCTTATTCTAGTCCTATATTATTCAAGCATGTCATTACAATGATGAAGGACAACTAAACTTATTTCATTTAACTGTTGAAGGGAGGAAGGAATGACGCAAGAGAGAAAGACGAGGTAAGCTAATATGCATGTTGCACAACAGTGGAAATATTATGAAAGGTATACATGTGTCAACCTACTAACTATAAACATGTCAAATAAGCAATTTTATATTTCAAAATTAAACTAATTCGCTAGACCGTAATTGTAACTTTATTGGCCGCATGTTCTGCACCAGCATCACATGTTCTCTCCCAGCTTCATGGTTTGAACGAGGTGTGTAATTCCAGTCCATATAATACAGTATAATACAATCAAGTACAGTAATTCAGTCCACACAAAAAGATTAGCCTACTGGAGCTAGTTTCATGTATTTACCCAAGAGAGCATATAGCTAGCTACATCTATGGGTTTTTATGTTTTCTGTCGTTTATAATGTGCGCTAGCCTATATACAGTGGGGGAAAAAAGTATTTAGTCAGCCACCAATTGTGCAAGTTCTCCCACTTAAAAAGATGAGAGAGGCCTGTAATTTTCATCATAGGTACACGTCAACTATGACAGACAAATTGAGAAAAAAAATTCCAGAAAATCACATTGTAGGATTTTTTATGAATTTATTTGCAAATTATGGTGGAAAATAAGTATTTGGTCACCTACAAACAAGCAAGATTTCTGGCTCTCACAGACCTGTAACTTCTTCTTTAAGAGGCTCCTCTGTCCACTCGTTACCTGTATTAATGGCACCTGTTTGAACTTGATATCAGTATAAAAGACACCTGTCCACAACCTCAAACAGTCACACTCCAAACTCCACTATGGCTAAGACCAAAGAGCTGTCAAAGGACACCAGAAACAAAATTGTAGACCTGCACCAGGCTGGGAAGACTGAATCTGCAATAGGTAAGCAGCTTGGTTTGAAGAAATCAACTGTGGGAGCAATTATTAGGAAATGGAAGACATACAAGACCACTGATAATCTCCCTTGATCTGGGGCAACACGCAAGATCTCACCCTGTGGGGTCAAAATGATCACAAGAACGGTGAGCAAAAATCCCAGAACCACACGGGAGGACCTAGTGAATGACCTGCAGAGAGCTGGGACCAAAGTAACAAAGCCTACCATCAGTAACACACTATGCCGCCAGGGACTCAAAACCTGCAGTGCCAGACATGTCCCCCTGCTTAAGCCAGTACATGTCCAGGCCCGTCTGAAGTTTGCTAGAGTGCATTTTGGATGATCCAGAAGAGGATTGGGAGAATGTCATATGGTCAGATGAAACCAAAATAGAACTTTTTGGTAAAAACTCAACTCGTCGTGTTTGGAGGACAAAGAATGCTGAGTTGCATCCAAAGAACACCATACCTACTGTGAAGCATGGGGGTGGAAACATCATGCTTTGGGGCTGTTTTTCTGCAAAGGGACCAGGACGACTGATCCGTGTGAAAACCTCCTTCCATCAGCAAGGGCATTGAAGATGAAACGTGGCTGGGTCTTTCAGCATGACAATGATCCCAAACACACCGCCCGGGCAACGAAGGAGTGGCTTCGTAAGAAGCATTTCAAGGTCCTGGAGTGGCCTAGCCAGTCTCCAGATCTCAACCCCATAGAAAATCTTTGGAGGGAGTTGAATGTCCGTGTTGCCCAGCGACAGCCCCAAAACATCACTGCACTAGAGGAGATCTGCATGGAGGAATGGGCCAAAATACCAGCAACAGTGTGTGAAAACCTTGTGAAGACTTACAGAAAACGTTTGACCTGTGTCATTGCCAACAAAGGGTATAAAACAAAGTATTGAGAAACTTTAGTTATTGACCAAATACTTATGTTCCACCATAATTTGCAAATAAATTCAGTAAAAATCCTACAATGTGATTTTCTGGATTTTTTTCCCTCATTTTGTCTGTCATAGTTGACGTGTACCTATGATGAAAATTACAGGCCTCTCATCTTTTTAAGTGGGAGAACTTGCACAATTGGTGGCTGACTAAATACTTTTTTCCCCACTGTAAGATAAGCTATGTATTGGATAACGGCTCAATCATTTGGGCTTTTATGGGCTTGGGCAAATAAAATGTCTTTAATGTAGGGCTCATAAAATGTCTTTAATGTATGGCTCATTAAATGTCTTTAATGTATGGCTCATTAAATGTCTTTAATGTATGGCTCATCAGGCTCAGGTAGCATCAGGCTTGAATTTTAATGCCGATCAAAGCTCTAATCAAATACAGACATATTTATATACTTTAGAATGAACATTTGTAAAATACCGGGACAATATTCAACCCTACACCCCACTGTCTCCCTCCACTGTCTCCCCTCTACACCCCTCTGTCTTCCAGCCTCAGTGAGATATCCTCTCCACTCTTCTTGATTTCAGATCTGGGCTATTTTATGAGCCCTCTCTGGTCCTCTTAAATTGACAGTTGACTTGGGTTGTCTCCTCTTTGTTTAAAAAGCTATGTTGTCTATTCTGGGCCATTCTGCTGATGCATGCTGCCTGATCCATAACTGTCTGCTGTGGCATTTTTCCTGGAGTCGGTATTCGGTAATTAGGTGACAGAAATAAATGGAGGATATGGTATAATATTTTGGTATTTGCTGTCGAGGCGGATTTGAAGCGTTAGGAAGATACTGACACTTACTGCACTGGGATGAGATTGGCAGCATCTCACCCCCTTACATTTTTTTATTTTAGTGATACATTTTATTCCCAATTTTTGCAGGTCAGGATCAGGAATTACTGATTAATCTGGAAAATGCATTACCTTTACTCTACTGTCACACACATTCACATCTATTATCCCCAAACACACGCCCAATCCACCCCCCCCCTCCTGTACTGACCTGGTAGAGGTAGAAGTGTCCGGCGGTCTCACACGTGTAGGACACGTCTCCGGGGACGTCTAGACTCTCTTGCAGACGGCCCACCTCTCTGAGCAGCTCTAGCCTCCTGGCCAGCACGTAGTTCACACGCCCATACCTGAACACAACATATACCACATCCATCCATACATAGTTTACCCTTCAATACTTTAAGAAAGCAAACAACAGTATCAGTTCCATTTCAGTCAGTTGAATTGGACCATAGAAGGGCGGTTATATTCCTGGAACTCATTCCAACATCCAACCATTCTCTCATCGTACCTGGAGGCCTGGTACAGTATCAAACTAGTAACAACCACCCTATACAAACACCATTACGCCATATTCCTATGATGATAATAGCCCCAACCTTCCCTAAACATTGCCTGCCTCTCCATAGCCAGATTAGATTAGTCTCGTGATCTAAGGGTCAAATCACATCATTCTGAGGGGAAATGTTAATGTTGTGAGGAGAACTGAAGTCTAAACCTGTGACATCACAGCCTAGGGATATAGTTTCAAAACCCCAAAATATGTTTTCCATCACCCTTCATGCGCGAATAATGGATAAAATCAAATCTAAAGTTTAAGAACCCAAACTCAAAGCTGGCTATTAATAGTTTTGGTTGCTGAGGCGATGGGAGCGAATAGCCAGAAGGACCAAATTGCAGTCTTCACTAATACATGTAATAGCATTGATAAGGTATAACAGGCATTGCAGCTGCATTGGCCACTATTAAGTTGTCCGTTTCAATAGCTTAAAACATTTACACAAAAATAAAAGTTAAATGTTCATATTTTTAAACAAGGCTTAACTTACCTACACTTGTTACAATGACTGATATTGAATAAATACAGAGCTCAAAAATGACTGTCAAACAAAGAGTGTAAAATAAACACAATAGTTCGCTTTTCAACAAACTGAAAAGACAAAAACACAGAAAACAGAGTAATCTTTTGTCTAGTCAGGCGTCCCGGTGTGCTGCCACAACAAACCAGAAAGACGATTAGTGGGTGGCAGTGACACCTGGACATGCTATGTCCGATGTCACCCAAACACTGCTGTGCTGTGTGTGTGAGAGTGAAACTTTGTTGTTGTTTATTAAATGTTTTTTTACCGCTTTTTCTCCCTAATTTCGTGATATCCAATTGGTAGTTACAGTCTTGTCCCATCACTGCAACTCCTGTACGAACTTGGGAGAGGCGAAGGTCGAGAGCCATGCGTCCTCCAAAACACCACACTGCCAAGCCGCCCTGCTTCTTGACACGCTGCTCGCTTAACCCGGAAGCCAGCCGCACCAATGTGTCGGAGGAAACACCGTACAACTGCCGACCGTGTCAGCGGCCAAACCCTCCCTTAAACTGGACGACACTGGGCCAAATTGTGCGTCGCCTCATGGGTCTCCCGGTCGCGGCCGGCTGCGACACAGCCCGGGTTCGAACCCGAATCTGTAATGACGCCTCAAGCACTGCAGTGCCTTAGACCGCTGCGCCACTTGAGAGGCCCTTGAGAGTGAAACCTTAACTTTTAAATAGATCTCCTGCTAAGCCTCACAGCAGATGATTCATAAACAGAACTACACAGGCCGATGACGATCAAATAGAAAAAGTGGCTTGTTTCAAAAGCAGCCCTCTGCTCTCCCTTCCCAGGAGAGACTGCCAAATAAAGAGAGAAAACTGACCTTTTTTTAAGTCATGAAGAGCTTTCAACTTCCACAAAAGCGCTCTATATACCTCTGTCCTTCATATACTGTACACAGTATTTCAATACCTCGTTAAGGGGGGGGGGGTATTTATAGCATTTTTATTTATTTATTAAAAGGCAATGTATTATATATTAATTTCACTATAAACTAACTTTGCTGACCATTGAGAAAAGAGAAGGCCTCTTCATTTTTCATCCCATAGCCTATACAGTACTGTGTTAATTAGTTTCCCCAGCTTTCTCCTTCCTTGTCATTGGACCGGAAGGAAGGAAGAAAGGAGTGAATGTTGATTCAGTCAGTGCGCATGTTGTAAACATCCTCCTCTTCCTCAGCCTCTCATCCTGGTACTGTAACTAGCTTTAGCTGATCTGCATAATGCAATGGTGCTCCTCCAGAGCCGTCACATCCACTCCTCATACAACTCACGCCATTCTCACTGGCTCTGCTCTACGCAACAAGGGGCCTGTGTTCAGTTGGCACGAAACAGGAGAAAACTTTCTGTTTTTAAACAGAAGAGTACCATATCGGAAGTCCTAATGCTAAGACTTTAGTGCGCTAAGGGTAAGTAGGGCCAGAATCGCTAGGGTTTTACAGCAACACAACTGAATCAACTGAATGTATATTTGTATCACTAGGCCTATTTGTTGTGGTTTCCATTGACATTCTTTGAGCTAAGATGGTTTCCTTTGGCTAAAGAAGATGTATCTGCAGACTCCTTGATGTTCAGGCTCTGACGTATGGCCTGAGGCTATTCATCCTGGATGTTTATACTTATATAATCTGTCATGGGCAGACTACATAAACGGTACTGTTTTTACATTTTTGTCATTTAGCAGACGCTAAAGTGCATACATTTATTTTCATACTGGCCCCCCGTGGGAATCGAACCCACAACAATGGCGTTGCAAGCGCCATGCTCTACCAATTGAGCTACAGGAGGCGTGAGGTAATGAGCAGCATTAGTTCCGGTTCTTGGGTTTATCATCACTGGTTATTTGCACAAATCATGATTACTCAGGTACCTTTCGAATTTGGGGAAATTTGGCCCATA
The DNA here is from genome assembly GCF_964263955.1 of Coregonus lavaretus. NCBI lineage: Eukaryota > Metazoa > Chordata > Actinopteri > Salmoniformes > Salmonidae > Coregonus > Coregonus lavaretus. The sequence goes on from NC_140014.1 coordinate 27,951,384, forward strand.
GACTTACCCGTAACTTGCAAAGAGAGAGTGTGGAGTTCTTCGTTCCGGTTCTGATTCTCGTTCTCTCTCTTCTCTTAACACTTATGGACCAAGAACTTAATCGAGCATCTGACCAATTACACAAGCCTTTGGCTCTGTGTTAACCGAGATTAGTACTTATATAGCCTGGGTCTCAAAGCTATAGTTAGTTCTTCTGACAGCAAGATCAAAGCTAGTGAAAACGGCTGCTGCATGAGCACTAAATAAATATTCAATGAAGTTGGAACTATTTTAGACCAAGGGCTCTATTTTGGTCTTTAAAGCAGACACAATAATAAATAACACATTTGAGGTGGTTCATGAAGTCATGGAAAAATAGCACAAGTTATATCACTCTACATATTTTGGGTATCTTAAGATCCATAGATTGCCCTCTTTCTCTCCCTTGCTCCCTCTTTCGGTCTCAGGTCTGGATTAAGTGGTTTCAGTATACTGGTTTCCCTCCCTCTCTTCAAGGTCTGTCTGTCTGGCTAGGTCTCTGAGTCACAGTCTCTCAAGGCATTGAACAGACACACATAGCCACAACCATATATAATTCCCCAAATTGCGTCAGTGTGAAATAATGGGTTTCCTAATTATTTCAGCCTTGCAGGAGGGTCTTTAACCCTGTGTTATAACCAGCATGAAGACCCAACCAGTTTTGGTTGCCCCTCGGCCCTATGACTAAAACTCTAAAGCAAAGTTCAGTGCTTCTACTGCCAAATGGGTCCCAAATGGGCCAGTAAGGCCCACACATAGCAAAATGTTGAGAGCACTAATCACGGTGAAATGGCTGGTGGAAATAGAGAGAGAGAGAGAGAAAGAGAGAGAGAGAGAGAGAGAGAGAGAGAGAGAGAGTGTGAGTGGGTAGAGAGGGCGAGTGCAGCAGGCCCTAATGAAGATAAAGCCATGACAGGGTTGAGTGTATGGGGGTATCGAATGGCCCTGTCAAATCAAATCAAATGTAATTCGTCACATGTTTCGTAAACAACAGGTGTTAACTAACAGTGAAATACTTACTTACGGGCCCTTCCCAACAATGCAGAGAGAATGAAAATAGAGAAATAATATAAAGTAAAACATAAAATAATAAAAGTAATAATAAATACACAATGAGTAACGATATTTTGGGTATATACAGGGGTTACCAGTACCGAGTCGATTTGCAGGGGTACGAGGTAATTGAGGTAGATACACTACATGACCAAAAGTATGTGGACACCTGCTCGTCCAACATCTCATTCCAAAATCATGGGCATTAATATGGAGTTGGTCCCCGCTTTGCTGCTATAACAGCCTCCACTCCTCCGGGAAGGCTTTCCACTAGATGTTGGAACATTGCTGCGGGTACTTGCTTCCATTCAGCCACAACAGCATTAGTGAGGTCGGGCACTGATGTTGGGCGATTAGGCCTGGCTCACAGTTGGCGTTCCAATTCATCCCATAGGTTTTTCGATGGGGTTGAGGTCAGGGCTCTGTGCAGGCCAGTCAAGTTCTTCCACACCGACCTCGACAAACCATTTCTGTATGGTCCTCGCTTTGTGCACGGGGGCATTTTCATGCTGAAACAGAAAAGGGCCTTCCCCAAACTGTTGCCACAAAGTTGTAACCACAGAATCGTCTAGAATGTCATTGTATGCTGTAGCGTATGATTTCCCTCCACTGGAACTAAGGGGCCTAGCCCGAACCATGAAAAACAGCCCCAGACCATTATTACCCCTCTAACAAACTTTACAGTTGGCAATATGCATTGGGGCAGGTAGTGTTCTCCTGTCATCCGCCAAACCCAGATTTGTCTGTTGGACATTGAGCTGAGCTCTCTTGAGCTCTTCAGTAAATCCATTCTACTACCAATGTTTGTGTATGGAAATTGCATGGCTGTCTGCTCGATTTTATACACCTGTCAGCAATGGGTGTGGCTGAAATAGCCAAACACACTAATTTGAAGGGGTGTCCACATACTTTTGTATATATAGTGTTTGTACATATAACTAGGAATAAAGTTACTAGGCAACAGGATAGATAATAAACAGTAGCAGCAGCGTATGTGTCAAAAAAAGTTAAATAGTTAACCAATAGCTACCCAGACTAACTATTTAGCAGTCTTATGGTTTGGCGGAAGAAGCTGTTCAGGGTCCTGTTGGTTGCAGACTTGGTGCATCGGTAGCAGAGAGAACAGTCTATGACTTAGGTGGCTGGAGTCTTTGACAATTCTGTTTGCTTAGACTTACTATGTGTGTGGCCAGCTGGGTATACTGTTCACTGTATGTATGTGTACTGCATGTGTGTAGCTGGTTGTGTGGTCAAATAGCTGTATGTGTGTGTTCAATTGGGCATGTGTAGTTTTGTGTGTGTGTGGTCAGCTAGGAATGTGTAACTTAATGTGAGTATGTGTTCATTTGGTTGTGTGTGAGAGAGGGAGGTAGAGACGTGTGTGTGTACATTGAAGTCACCTGCTGAAGTCTTTCTCAGTCTCCAGTGCTTCTTCTCCGTGGCCCATACGCAGGAGGTGACGCTCGTCTATGTCCAGAGCCATGATCTTCTCAAACAACTGGTTCAGAGCCTGGAACACACAGAACAGAGGTGAACGTCCGTCCACCCACCCACCAAACCACACGCCTTACTGTGTTGCAGTTAACAGAAAGAGAACACAAGGCTTCCTACAGGTCCTATTGAAAAGCCTTCAGTGTTGGATGGTAGACTTTATATTGGGGCTAATTCAGCATAATAATGATATAACACCACAGTATGACAAACAGAAATGGGGGAGGGAAATATTGTGTGATGACAATAAATGCAGACATTTCATAAATATCTTCAGTTATGTTAGAGGCCCACTGCCAGTCGGCTGTCGTAGCATTAAAATACAGCTAGATTACTTTTGATTAAATACTGAGATGAGGAGACTGGGGCACAGGGGAGCAACACTTTTAACATTTTCCCTCTGTGATTTTAGGTTGAATTTCTCAGTGATTAATGGCACCATTTTAGGGCAGATTGGTGAATTCCTCCAGCAACTCTGCTTCCTAAAATATGATCAATTAAGAGGGTGAGAACCTTTTCAGAAAAAGCTTCCAACGTGATATTTTTACTACTATATTGGCCATATCGATGGACAAAGGGGCCAAGTATTTCCCAGAAGTTACTTTGGTTACATGACTATGACTGATGGTTTTCGTATCCAGTAAATTAACATTGCCGTTATCCAGGTGTTTCCTACCTGGTTGGAGTGTGTGACTATGAGGGTTCTTTGCTCAGGGAAGTTGTGGTAGAGATTGGAGATGATCTGGAAGGCCACATCCGTCTTTCCAGTACCTGGAGGACCCACCACCTTGAGAGAGCGAGTGAGGGAGGAGGGATAGAGAGAGAACATGAGAGGAGGTAGAGAGAGAAAGTACAAGGAGGAGAAAATGGAGAAGGTTGGTTAGATAACAGAAAAGGAGAGCACAGTGGTTCTGTCTCACACACACACACACAGTGTGTGTGTTTCCCCCTCAGTGCATCAGACAGGACCTGTGTGTGTGTAGGGCTAAGGTGAACTGCTTGGCATGCAAGGTCATCCTCCCTGCACACACAGAGAAACACGGAGAGAGAACAAATAAAACCAGAGTACATATGAAACTCTTTCCATCGGCTCCTTGACCTTCATTAGGTCTAGTTAAGGCTGTAGAGATCATTGGTCTAGTTAAGGCTGTAGAGATCATTATGTCTAGTTAAGGCTGTAGAGATCATTGGGTCTAGTTAAGGCTGTAGAGATCATTGGGTCTAGTTAAGGCTGTAGAGATCATTGGGTCTAGTTAAGGCTGTAGAGATCATTGGGTCTAGTTAAGGCTGTAGAGATCATTGGGTCTAGTTAAGGCTGTAGAGATCATTGGGTCTAGTTAAGGCTGTAGAGATCATTGGGTCTAGTTAAGGCTGTAGAGATCATTGGGTCTAGTTAAGGCTGTAGAGATCATTGGGTCTAGTTAAGGCTGTAGAGATCATTGGGTCTAGTTAAGGCTGTAGAGATCATTGGGTCTAGTTAAGGCTGTAGAGATCATTGGGTCTAGTTAAGGCTGTAGAGATCATTGGGTCTAGTTAAGGCTGTAGAGATCATTGGGTCTAGTTAAGGCTATAGAGATCATTGGGTCTAGTCTAGAGCTATCACCTTCCTCAAACAAACACCACTAGGAAAGACTAATAAACAAGCTATTTTTATTTCCATTTTCATCAGGGCTTTCCCAGGGCAGAAGGTGCTCACAGACTAGTGGAGGCTAAAACTTGACGGTATATTCATAAAACATTTAGCCACCGTACACCTCAGGTAAGTCACATAAAAGCCAGTCTACTTTATACACTAGAGACCCAAACACAGAATAACAACTATAAACCTAAAAACAGCTCAAGATGATAAAAGAAGCCTGGGACTGGGAGACTGTCTTGGCTGCTAACGATTGTCCCCACACATGCCAGTGAGTGGTTTGTGTGTGTGTGTGTGTGTGTGTGTGTGTATGTAGAGTTGTTTTACGACTGTGCTGATAGCCAAGCTGCCATATTTACTCCCCAGCAGCCACCCAATAAATACCAGACAGATCCCTCTGCCAGCTACCAATCACCAGGCCAGGAATGAGCTTCATCAAAGCAAGGCAGGAGTGTTTGTGTGTTAGTGAATGTGTGTTTCTGTAGATGAGACGCTGTGTGTGCGACTTTGCAAGACAGCTGTGTGTGTGTTAGTGAATGTGTGTGTTTCTGTGGATGACAGGCTATGTGTTTGCGAGGCAGCTGTGTGTGTGTGTGTGTGTGTTACTGAATGTGTGTGTTTCTGTGGATAAGAGGCTGTGTGTTTGCGAGGCAGCTGTGTGTGTGTGTGTTACTGAATGTGTGTGTTTCTGTGGATGAGAGGCTGTGTTTGCGCAAGGCAGCTGTGTGTGTGTGTGTTACTGAATGTGTGTGTTTCTGTGGATGAGAAGCTGTGTGTTTGCGAGGCAGCTGTGTGTGTGTGTGTTACTGAATGTGTGTGTTTCTGTGGATGAGAAGCTGTGTGTTTGCGAGGCAGCTGTGTGTGTGTGTGTTACTGAATGTGTGTGTTTCTGTGGATGAGAGGCTGTGTGTTTGCGAGGCAGCTGTGTGTGTGTGTGTTACTGAATGTGTGTGTTTCTGTGGATGAGAGGCTGTGTGTTTGCGAGGCAGCTGTGTGTGTGTGTGTTACTGAATGTGTGTGTTTCTGTGGATGAGAGGCTGTGTGTTTGCGAGGCAGCTGTGTGTGTGTGTGTTACTGAATGTGTGTGTTTCTGTGGATGAGAGGCTGTGTGTTTGCGAGGCAGCTGTGTGTGTGTATGCTCGCCATCGGCACCATTTAAGTTAATTTAGCGGAGGGCCTTTCAGGGCAGTTTTTCACTAATCGGGCCTGACTGAGATCTGCAGGAGTGATGGGGATTGGAACACTAAATAACTCCATCTTACTAGTGACTGGGGGAAGGTCCTAGCCAGTCCCCTGCGTCAGGCAGAGTGGTTACAAATCCTCAGCTCTTCAAGCAGCCAGGGCCAATAATACACCTGTCATAGGTAGCCAACATCCGACTCTGGGCTATGAGTGATTGAAAAACACAGTTTAACTAAAGAGCCAATGGATAGGAGACTTCAGTTGTTGCTCAAACTTTAAATGCTATCCGTCTATTGCCTTGGTTTACTCAAGTGGCTAGATATGAGTATTCAATTTAGTGTTTGTTTTTTCATCCAAAAGCTTTTTGCCAGACAAGTTTGATCTTCACAATATATTAAATTATGAAACTCAATATCATCAATGGTTCTTATGACCAGTATGAGTTCAGTTTATTGTATTAGTATACAAACGTCAGTAGCAGACAAGAGGTAAACATTAGACAGTAAATGTTCTTACCATAGTGAGTCCAGGCTGCATTCCAGCACGGACGGCCTCAATCTGAGTTGGTGTAAACTGGATGGTATTTCTGTTCAAACACACAAAGTTATCACTCACAGTTAGAGGTTTTAAGGAATATGTTGAAAACTTGAGAAGAAAAAAGAGAGCTGTTTTCAACCAGCTCTGTGGCAATTAGTGATGGGGGAAAAAAATAAGATAGTTACATATCGCAACATTATTTTGGACGATATTATATCAATAATTTGACTCCAAGTATCGATTTGAATTTGTTTTTTTATAAAGAAAAAAATGTATTTCTTTTTGCCAGGTAGAATTAGCTAGCGCTAGCTGGCTGAACCTGCGCCAGAACTCTGGTATTTTTCATCCTATAGTTTGTTCTCCATCTTGTTTTTAAATAGTGAGCCAACATGTTTTCACTTTTATGACACATTTTTGACTGATCAAAACACATTCTTCTCATGCTCTCTTGTCGCTCATCAGCAGACATATAGTGAGCAATATGTTTGGAACATCAAATCACAATAAAATTGCAGTTACAAATCGCAGTACATTTATATGTAGAACTGTGAAAATAGCAATACATACAGGCACCAAAGTATCGTGATAATATCGTATCGTGAGGTCCCTAGCAATTCAAAGCTCTGTGGTGATGTGTTTTGAAACCCTCATGAACAATGTTTCAGTTAAGGGACCAGAGGAGTTGCTGTTTAACTAACAGGATTTCATTATCAAAGCGCAACTGAAGAAGCTAAGTTACCATCAGATCAGATTAATGCAAATTTAATTAACTAAAAACCCTTTAATTTCTGTTCAGTTATGATTAAGATTGATATGATTAAGATAAACAACCTAATCTGTTTTGATCTACTTTGCTACAGGGCTAAAATGTCAGGAAATAACCTAACCAAACAGAACCAGCAAAACATTACACTGCAATCAGCACAAATACCCAGAGCTCACGCTAACACAGCAAAACAAAACACACCAACCTGAATAAATAGGAATCAGTATAAAATGTCTGACAGAAACGTCAACATTTTAGAGCATTGCGTTTAACAGAGCAGAGGTTGTTTTTGCTCTAGGTGGGAAGGTTTGCTCAGTAAGTGTCCTCAAGGCATTCACTAGTTGGGCTAAATTTGGTGCAGGCAGGCACGTTAGTGGTGGAAACACACAGGCCCTGAGAGGAGGCTAAACAAAAGGTGGGTGAGACTTGACTGGCTATAGAGAGAACAAGGACTTGACCTCTCTGCGGTGCCAAGTTTGCCCAAGCACTGCAAGGGCTCCTGACCTCTACTGGTTGACCCGGGAACCTGGACCCTCACCGTTTGGGCTGGTTGTAGGGGTAGGGCCCCCGGTTGGGTGTGACATGAGGCTCCACTATAAGCGTTTTGTCTTCCTCCTTTTTCTCCTCCTCTTCATCCGAGTCTGCTTTCCTCTTCTTGCCTTTGTCGGCCCTGTTCTGCACAGGGAACTTGATTCTAGGGTGGGAAAAGAGAAGAAGGTTGAAAGATATGTTGCAGTTGGACCACATAAGACAATAACCCCAACCCTACTCCATCTGAACCTTGACCTCTGACCTGAAGGGGGGTATCAGCAGCTCAGGGTTGTCCTCAGTGACCTTGACGGTGTAACCAGGGAAACAGGACCTCAGGTGGTCTATGGACAGGAAGGTGTCATTGAAGTCCAGGGAGGAGATCTGATTGGGTATCTTGGAGTAGTGGGCGGAGCCCGTGTTGCCGTAGCCCAGGATGATGTCATGGAGCCATTCTGGGACCACACACTCAGTGTTCATCAGGTTCCTGATCGTCTCCAGGACAGCCTGGTGGACAAAACAAGGGGTGGAGAAAATGATCAGATATCAAATGGTTAATATGTACCAAAATCTGATCAAATGTGAAAAAAAGAGACTTGCCTGCATGTCAATCACATTTTAATGAGTTTTCAACTATGTGATATCCTGTGTGTGAAATACTTGAACATCTTCCTTTTCATTTCATTTTGTGAAATGTAAAAAACAAAACATTTCTTCTATCAAAGCATTGATGGGATTTTGAAATGACAGTAATGAGCTTGTGTTAGGGCTGCACAATACGGGCAAAACAGCTAATTGTGTTTTTTTTTTACTGCGATTGCGATTTGACTTGCAATATGTTAAAAACATTTTGGTGATCTGTTGGAAGCATAGTTACTATTCTATTCTAATTATACAGTTGGAATAGATTTGGCACTTAGAATAGAGAGTTATTTGGCATGACAACAGATTAAAAAGCCAGGGAGGAGTTTGTTGTGACAGGGTAGGAACCAATATGTTGGTATGTGTTTCCCAGGGGACAATATTTAGAATTGAATAGATGTTATTTAGGACAAAGACTTCAGAATATGCTTAGTTATTCCTCTCTGATTCAGAACATGCCATAGCACAAACATGACTTTTTCAACATTTTGCTACGTTACAGCCGTATTCTAAAATTGATTAAATTAATTTTTTCCTCATCAATCTACACACAATAGCCCATAATGACAAAGCAAAAACAGGTTTTTAGAAATATCACATTTACATAAGTATTCAGAGCCTTTAATCTGTTGAAGCACCTTTGGCAGCGATTACAGCCTCAAGTCTTCTTGGGTATGACGCTAAAAGCTTGGCACACCTGTATTTGTGGAGTTTTCGATCAGGTTCAAGTCCGGGCTCTGGCTGGGCCACTCAAGGACATTGAGACCTGTCCCGAAGCTATTCCTGCGTTGTCTTGGCTGTGTGCTTAGGGTTGTTGTCCTGTTGGAAGGTGAACCTTCGCACCAGTCTGAGATCCTGAGCGCTCTTGAGCAGGTCTCCTCCAGACGTGACGCTGGACATTCAGGCCAAAGAGTTCAATCTTGGTTTCATCAGAAATGAGAATCTTGTTTCTCATGGTCTGAGTCTTTTGGCAAACTCCAAGGGGGCTGTCATTTGCCTTTTATTGAGGAGTGGTTTCTGTCTGGCCACTCTACCATAAAGGCCTGATTGGTGGAGTGCTGCAGAGATGGTTGTCCTTCTGGAAGGTTCACCCATCTCCACAGAGAACCTCTGAAGCTCTGTCAGAGTGACCATCGGGTTCTTGATCACCTCCCTGACCAAGGCCCTTCTCCCCCGATTGCTCAGTTTGGCCGGGCGGCCAGCTCTAGGAAGAGTCTTGGTGGTTCCAAACTTCTTTAATTTAAGAATGATGGAGGCCACTGTGTTCTTGGGGACCTTCAATGCTGCAGACATTTTTTGGTATTCTTCCCCAGATCTGTGCCTCGACACAATCCTGTCTCGGAGCTCTACGGACAATTCCTTTGACCTCACGGCTTGATTTTTGCTCTGACATGCACTGTCAACTGTAGGACCTTATATAGACAGGTGTGTGCCTTTCCAAATCCTTCCCAATCAATTGAATTTACCACAGGTGGACTCCAATCACGTTGTAGAAACATCTCAAGGATGATCAATGGAAACAGGATGCACCTGAGCTCAATTTCGAGTCTCATAGCAAAGGGTCTGAATACTTATGTAAATTAGGTATTTCAGTTTTTTATTTTGAATATATTTGCAAAAACATCTAAAAACCTGTTTTCGCTTTGTCATTATGGGGTATTGTGTGTAGAGTGATGAGGCAAAAAATTAATTTAATCAATTTTAGAATAAGACTGTAACGTAACAAAACGTGGAAAAAGTCAAGGGGTCTGAATACTTTCCGAATGCACTATACCAACACTGTATTAGAGCTAAAGTTTGCTAACCAGATTTGCCCTTTCTCAGTTAACTAGTTAGTATTAGTGGCTAACGCAAAAAAAATAATTTGGACTTGTGCAGCTTGCTAAGACTAACAAGCATTTTGCAGATAGGAAGATAAACTAATAGTATAATAAAGAAAAAATTGATTTATATTAGAAAGCAAAGTGAAAAGTAGAATCATTCTTGTTTACAGTTTTGACTGTGCATGCATTGTATGCAGAGTGAATTTACAGTGATAACTGCTGCCATGCTTGAATAAGTGACAGGGGGCGGGGCTTGGTGTGTGTGGGGAAGCAGCCTGTAGGAGAGAGGGAGAGAGACAGCAAAAGGAGTAAACTATGAAAACAGACTTTACACGCGGTTGAGTGGCGTTTTAAAATATCGCAAAAATATGGATCTCTTGCAATATGGATAATGTACATACAGCGAATGTAGAAAACATTAGGAACGCTCTTTCCATTACAGACTGACAAGGTGAATCAAGGTGAAAGCTATGATCCCTTACTGATGTCACCTGTTAAATCTACTTCAATCAGTGTAGATGAAGGGGAGGAGACCAGTTAAAGAAGGATTTTTATTCCTTGAGACAATTGAGACATGGATTGTGTATGTGTGCCATTCAGAGGGTGAATGGGCAAAAGAAAATATTTAAGTGCCTTTGAACGTGGTATGGTAGTAGCTGCCAGGTGCACCAGTTTGAGTGTGTCAAGAGCTGCAATGCTGCTGGGTTTTTCCATTCTCAACAGTTTCCCGTGTGTATCAAGAATGGTCCACCAACCAAAGGACATCCAGCCAACTTGACAACTATGGGAAGCTTTGGAGTCAACATGGGCCAGCATCCCTGTGGAACGCTTATGACACCTTGTAGAGTCCACGCCCCGATGAATTGAGCCTGTTTTGAAGGCAAAAAGGGGGGGCAACTCAATATTAGGAATCTGTTCCTAATGTTTTGTACACTCAGTGTATATTGCAATTTCAATGTACATTCGATAAATCGTGCTGCCCTAGCTTGTTTGCACGTCAAATTGACAGTAAGGGTCTGAAATTACATTTACCTACTTGAAACGACACTCAACATATAAAACACACATTCTTTCAAGCTCTTTAAAGGGGCTAAAACGCTGAGAAATAAAACCAAGATAGTTAGTAGCTACATTTCAATTTCCAAGATAAGTGGCGCTCTTAGCCATCTCTGCCAGCAGCAGCCTCCTCCGGTAGCGCAACCTGATCTAACAGAATGTGCATCGTACTACAGGCGTGCCTCCAGAGATGGATGCCTAGAGAGACGAAGGGAAGGTCACCCTCAGCCTCTATCTGGGGTCAGTGGGGTTGGATCAGGGGCCTTGAGCTGGAGGTAATCCTGGCTCACACTAAGGCTCTCAGCACCCAGACGGAGCAGTCTGAGTGATTGATCAGCCAGGGGTGGGGTGGAGTAGGGGGTGGAAAAATCAAGGCCTGGGGGCTGTGCTCAAATAAAGGGAGGGATGAGGGAAGGGTAAGAGGGAAGAAGCAATGGATGGATGGAAGGTGAGAGGTAATATGAAGAGAAGGAAGAAGGGAAGGAGGGAGGGATATAGAAAATACTAAAGGTTGTCTGGGTCATGTTTAATGTGCAGTAATACAGTCCTCCCCACTAACCTTGAAGTTGTTCTCCTTGGGTTTGCGTCTCATGATGATGTTGAAGGACTCATAGGGGTCCTCAGTGCCATTCTGGATGCTGTTGGTCATGTCCTGCTGGTACTGGTTAGGGTCCAGCCACACTCTGAACGTCCTGGTGTCTCCTCTCAGCTTGGGCTTGGGGTCAGGGCCTGGGGAATAGGAGAGGGACAACACATGGTCATTGTAGTACATTATGATACAGATTGCACAAAGACAAAACTTATACCTGTACATTTCCATCTAGAATAGGATAGCAGAAAAAAAAGTGAATTCAATAAAAAAAATATGACATGATTATTAATTTTAAAGGTTTAATATTTGAAGCTATTGATTTTAGCCTTCAATAATTTTTCGAAGCATTACTCTTTGCTAGAACAACTTACACTGAGTGTACAAAACATTAGGAACACCTGCTCTTTCCATGATAGACTGACAAGGTGAACCCTATGATCCCTTATTGATGTCACCTGTTAAATCCACTTCAAATCAGTGCAGATGAAGGGGAGGAGACCGGTTAAAGAATAACTTTGTGTATATCATCTCATGGTAGCTACAGTCAGCTAGTGTTGTATGGTTTGGAGGGGGGGGAACAGGAATGCAAAGCAGACTCTTATGCTATGCTTCCACAAGAGATCCACATAGCACGTTGGGGGTGATGAAACAACAGAAGAGCATTCATTTTCAATGAAGGAAGCGAAGTGGGCAGGGGGACCATTGGGCGATGCGAGCATGGGCGAGGGACTTGAACAGGGCAAGACCAAAGTTGGAATAAGCTGAACTTTATTCAATACTCCGCGACATCGTGTCATGACTGACCAATCGAAGTTCACTATAGTTTCCAGCCCCTACTGGATTGGCTGTTGATACCTAGCACTACCTAGCCTGCTTGCTAGCACCAACATGAGGGTGAAGCAATTGGTGGCTATCCGAATGTACTTGTTAAAAGGCCGTTAGTGATCGTGTGACATGCAACTCAACTAATCCCGGAATACAAAATTAATTTGGAGGTTTAATTAATTCTCAAGATTGTATCTACTATCCAATACATGACTAGTAGACACTAATGATGTATGGTGGGTATATGAGCCTGGCAATGTTCATAGTTTATGTAACAACCAAGGGGAGGGAGGGAGGGAGAGAGGGAGAGAGAGAGAGGGAGAGAGAGAGAGAGCGAGAGAGAAAGAGAGAATGATCGAGAGCGCAAAAGAAAGATGGAGCAAGAGAAATGAAAGAGAGGACCACTGTCCTTGAAATCAGAGAGCATTAGCTACATTGGCCAGACCCCCCCCAAAATGCCAGCCCATTTTAGAAGACATCGTATGCCTATAATTTCATAAATGCCAGGGCATCTTCCCTGGTCCCCGAGACAGCTAAGCTATCCTGGTCCAGGCCACTCATCTCCCATCTCAGCAACAAGACCCATTACATTCTCATGTGTCTCGCACACACAGGCCAGAGGCTTTAGACTGATTCCCATTGGAAGCCTCTGTGTGAGTTTGTGTGTCTCGCATTTCACAAACATTTAAATGGGATTCTTGCATGATGCCATAGTACAGAGCCCTGGTGGTGAAACAAGCCAGGTGGCCTCTGACCCATGCATTTCCTTTAAATCCGCTCTACTAAAACGAGTGTGGTGCGATTGACGGATGAGTGGGTGGAAGGAGGGCACTAAACCCACTGTGATAACAGGCTGAGGACAGCTGGAGAGCCAAGCAGGCAGGCAGGTAGGCAGACAGGTAGCCCGGCAGGCAGGTAGGCAGGCAGGTAGCCCGGCAGGCGGGCAGGTAGCCATTAGGGAAAAGTAGCCAAAATCAGATTGAGGTGTTTGTATCTTTGAGCTCATTCCAGCTTTACTTCACCTAGTTTCACAGTTTATAGCAAGTTTGGCCAGGTCAAAAAGCCCCCTTGTATAATAGCTTTTAAATCTCAATGGAGTTGCTGAGTAAATGGAGGATAAATAAATAAATCAAAATGATGGTGCCACTTCACACAAAGCGCCCGGCGATACATGTGACATGATTGTCCGTGGCTCGGCCCTGTGGGCATCTGAAAGTTTAAACAGCACTAGGCAACAGCACTAGGCTCGTTACTACATACACCCTGGCCCAGTTAGCACCGCTCTCTACATTTTTAATACAGTGGGAATATGGAGAGGAGAGAAGCAAGGGGACATAGTGGTTTGGTAGAGGTACACACCACCACATGTTCAGACAGGAGGAAGGAACACTTAGGATACCATGTCTGGAGGTTAACCTGATATTATATCCAGTGCAATAAACATCTCTGAGCTCTGCTGGTGGAAGAGGAAGGCTCTGGGTACAAGTTGCCTGTTGTAGGCGCAGATCTAGGACCAGCCAACCCAACAACAGATCTAGGACGAGCTAACCCACCCCACCTACAGATCTAGGACCAGCCAACTTACCCCACCTACAGATCTAGGACCAGCCAACCTACCCCACCTACAGATCCAGGACCAGCTAACCCACCTACAGATCCAGGACCAGTTAACCCACCTACAGATCCAGGACCAGCTAACCCACCCCACCTACAGATACAGGACCAGCTAACCCACCTACAGATCTTAGACCATCTAACCCACCTACAGATCTAGGACCAGCTAACCCACCTACAGATCTAGGACCAGTTAACCCACCTACAGATCCAGGACCAGCTAACCCACCCCACCTACAGATCTAGGACCAGCTAACCCACCTACAGATCTAGGACCAGCTAACCCACCTACAGATCTAGGACCAGCTAACCCACCTACAGATCTAGGAACCAGCTAACCCATCTACAGATCTAGGAACCAGCTAACCCACCTACAGATCTAGAAACCAGCTAACCCACCAACAGATCTAGGACCAGCTAACCCACCTACAGATCTAGGACCAGCTAACCCACCTACAGATCCAGGAACCAGCTAACCCACCTACAAATCTAGGACGAGCTAACCCACCCCACCTACAGATCTAGGACCAGCCAACCTACCCCACTTACAGATCTAGGACCAGCCAACCGACCCCACCTACAGATCCAGGACCAGTTAACCCACCCCACCTACAGATCCAGGAACAGCTAACCCACCTACAGATCTTGGACCATCTAACCCACCTACAGATCAAGGACCAGCTAACCCACCTACAGATCCAGGAACCAGCTAACCCACCTACAGATCTAGGAACCAGCTAACCCACCTACAGATCTAGGACCAGCTAACCCACCGACAGATCTAGGACCAGCTAACCCACCGACAGATCTAGGAACCAGCTAACCCATCTACAGATCTAGGAACCAGCTAACCCACCTACAGATCTAGGACAAGCTAACCCACCTACAGATCTAGGACCAGCTAACCCACATACAGATCTAGGACCAGCTAACCCACCGACAGATCTAGGACCAACTAACCCACCTACAGATCTAGGACAAGCTAACCTACCTACAGATCTAGGACCAGCTAACCCACCTACAGATCTAGGAACCAGCTAACCCACCTACAGATCTAGGAACCAGCTAACCCACCTACAGATCTAGGAACCAGCTAACCCACCTACAGATCTAGGACCAGCTAACCCACCTACAGATCTAGGACCAGCTAACCCACCTACAGATCTAGGACCAGCTAACCCACCTACAGATCCAGGAACCAGCTAACCCACCTACAAATCTAGGACGAGCTAACCCACCCCACCTACAGATCTAGGACCAGCCAACCTACCCCACTTACAGATCTAGGACCAGCCAACCGACCCCACCTACAGATCCAGGACCAGTTAACCCACCCCACCTACAGATCCAGGAACAGCTAACCCACCTACAGATCTTGGACCATCTAACCCACCTACAGATCAAGGACCAGCTAACCCACCTACAGATCCAGGAACCAGCTAACCCACCTACAGATCTAGGAACCAGCTAACCCACCTACAGATCTAGGACCAGCTAACCCACCGACAGATCTAGGACCAGCTAACCCACCGACAGATCTAGGAACCAGCTAACCCATCTACAGATCTAGGAACCAGCTAACCCACCTACAGATCTAGGACAAGCTAACCCACCTACAGATCTAGGACCAGCTAACCCACATACAGATCTAGGACCAGCTAACCCACCGACAGATCTAGGACCAACTAACCCACCTACAGATCTAGGACAAGCTAACCTACCTACAGATCTAGGACCAGCTAACCCACCTACAGATCTAGGAACCAGCTAACCCACCTACAGATCTAGGAACCAGCTAACCCACCTACAGATCTAGGAACCAGCTAACCCACCTACAGATCTAGGACCAGCTAACCCACCTACAGATCTAGGACCAGCTAACCCACCTACAGATCTAGGACCAGCTAACCCACCTACAGATCTAGGACCAGCTAACCCATCTACATTGGTAGGGGAAATGCAAAACTAACCTTGGATCCACATTGAGGGGTTTCATGTCCGAAAGTCTCCTTTGAAAGCCAAACCACAGGGGAAATAAGACATGGCAAGCCCAGTCACAGCTTCAATAGGATGGATTTGAGACTATGGCTGTCATGGTATTCTGGAGTCTAGAGATGCCCGTCATATAACATGTCCCAGTAAAATTAAATAAATAAAACATTGAGAGGCGTTCAGGTGCGATGGGTATCCCTAAAGTTAATGGAACGTTAATGCGAACAGGTCAGGTCTCAGTGTCACCATGACCACCCACCTAGACCTCAAGGGCTGGAGATTAGGGGGTCGGAGGAGGATGAGGGGAAGGGTGTGTGACATGAGTTTGTGAGTGTGTATGGGCGGGGTGTGGGTGTCTGTGTGTGACGGTGGGAAATATATGTGTATGCATGCACTTCTTTGTGTGTGTGTGTGTGTGTGTATATATGTACGCCTGTGTGTGTATAGATGCCCGTTGTGTGTGCCAGCCAACCTTCCTCAATGACGCAACCCTTGTCGTCAAGCATGCCCTGCACCTCGCAGCCCCTCACATAGGCCAGGCCTGTCTGCTCCACAAAGGGCTGGCGACGGTCGAAGCGTGTGCCATAGGGCAGGTTGGGCCGCACCGTGACCAGAAAGCAAACGTCGTGCTTCCGCAGCCCTGGGAGAGGTAAGGAGAGCGAGAGAATAAGAGAGAGAGAGAAAGACGGAGGGGGGTGGGGGAGAGAGAGAAAATGCCCCGTCAGCGCTCGGCTGATCTTTAAAACACGAAGCTCTAATTATACAAGGGGGAGGAGGAGGAGAGGGGGATGAGGTGAGCAGGGAGAATCACATCACACTCCTCTCAACTGAAAGACAAAAAGAAGGAGAACGTGGAACCGTAAAAGAGGTGTGGAGGTGGGAGAAAGGGGGATTCTGATAGCACTAGGCTATCCTGACATTGAGCCAGCCTCCTGCACTCTGAGGTTCGCTTCGTGTTGGTGGAGAGAAGAGACTCCTTTAGTAAATCTATAGATAAAAAGACTCAATCCACTAATTGACGAGCAGAGCAATTTCCATATCTTTCCCTAGCTTGAACTCCAGTATTTCATCCTTTATTTTTCGAAGCACAACTTACACTGAGTGTACAAAACATTAGGAACACCTGCTCTTTCCATGATAGACTGACCAGGTGAACCCAGGTGAAGGCTATGATCCCTTATTGATGTCACCTGTTAAATCCACTTCAATCAGTGTAGATGAAGCAGAGGAGACCGGTTAAAGAAGGATTTCTAAGCCTTGAGACATGGATTGTTTATGTGTGCCATTCACACGGTGAATGGCCAAAACAAAAGATTTAAGTGCCTTTGAACGGGGTATGGTAGTAGGTGCCAGGCGCACCGGTTTGAGTGTGTCAAGAACTGCAACGCTGCTGGGTTTTTCACGCTCAACTATTTCCCATGTGTATCAAGAATGGTCCACCACCCAAAGGACAACTGCGGGAAGCATTGGTCAACATGGGCCAGCACCCCTGTGGAATGCTTACGACACCCTTGTAGTCCATGCCCCGACGAATTTAGGCTGTTCTGAGGGCAAAGGGGGGTGCAACTCATTATTAGGAAGGTGTTCCTAATGTTTTGTATCATCTCTTGGTAGCTAGTCAGCCAGTGCTGTATGGTTTGATACAGCGCATTCGGAAAGTATTCAGACCCCTTTACTTTTTCCACTTTATGTAACAGCCTTATTCTAAAATGGATTAAAAATGATAATAATCCTGCGCAATCTACACACAATACCCCATAATGACAAAGATTTTTAAAACCAGAAATACCTTATTTACATAAGTATTCAGACCCTTTGCTATGACACTCGAAATTGAGCTCAGGTGCATCCTGTTTCCATTGATCATCCTTTAGATGTTTTTACAACTTGATTGGAGTCCGCCTGTGGTTCATTCAATTGATTGGACATGATTTGGAAAGGCACACCTATCTATATAAAGTCAGAGCAAAAACCAAGCCATGAGGTTGAAGGAATTGTCAGTAGAGCTCCGAGACAGGATTGTGTCGAGGCACAGATCTAGGGAAGGGTACCAACAAGTTCTGCAGCATTGAAGGACCCCAAGAACACAGTGGCCTCCAACATTCTTAAATGGTAGACTTTTGGAAACACCAAGACTCTTCCTAGAGCTGGCCACCCGGCCAAACTGAGCAATCAGGGGAGAAGGGCTTTGGTCAGGGAGGTGACCAAGAACCCGATGGTCACTCTGACAGAGCTCTAGAGTTCCTCTGTGGAGATGGGAGAACCTTCCAGAAGGACAACCATCTTTGCAGCACTCCACCAATCTGGCCTTTATGGTAGAGTGACCAGACGGAAGCCAATCCTCAGTAAAAGGCACATGACAGCCCGCTTGGAGTTTGCCAAAAGGCACCTACAGTGAGGGAAAAAAGTATTTGATCCCCTGCTGATTTTGTACATTTACCCACTGACAAAGACATGATCAGTCTATAATTTTAATGGTAGGTTTATTTGAACAGTGAGAGACAGAATAACAACAACAAAATCCAGAAAAACGCATGTATAAAATGTTATAAATTCATTTGCATTTTAATGAGGGAAATAAGTATTTGACCCCTCTGCAAAACATGACTTAGTACTTGGTGGCAAAACCCTTGTTGGCAATCACAGAGGTCAGACGTTTCTTGTAGTTGGCCACCAGGTTTGCACACATCTCAGGAGGGATTTTGTCCCACTCCTCTTTGCAGATCTTCTCCAAGTCATTAAGGTTTTGAGCCTGACGTTTGGCATCTCGAACCTTCAGCTCCCTCCACAGATTTTCTATGGGATTAAGGTCTGGAGACTGGCTAGGCCACTCCAGGACCTTAATGTGCTTCTTCTTGAGCCACTCCTTTGTTGCCTTGGCCGTGTGTTTTGGGTCATTGTCATGCTGGAATACCCATCCACGACCCATTTTCAATGCCCTGGCTGAGGGAAGGAGGTTCTCACCCAAGATTTGACGGTACATGGCCATGTCCATCGGCCCTTTGATGCGGTAAAGTTGTCCTGTCCCCTTCGCAGAAAAACACACCCAAAGCATAATGTTTCCACCTCCATGTTTGACGGTGGGGATGGTGTTCTTGGGGTCTTAGGCAGCATTCCTCCTCCTCCAAACACGGCGAGTTGAGTTGATGCCAAAGAGCTCGATTTTGGTCTCATCTGACCACAACACTTTCACCCAGTTCTCCTCTGAATCATTCAGATGTTCATTGGCAAACTTCAGACGGGCATGTATATGTGCTTTCTTGAGCAGGGGGACCTTGCGGGCACTGCAGGATTTCAGTCCTTCACGGCGTAGTGTGTTACCAATTGTTTTCTTGGTGACTATGGTCCCAGCTGCCTTGAGATCATTGACAAGATCCTCCCGTGTAGTTCTGGGCTGATTCCTCACCGTACTCATGATCATTGCAACTCTACGAGATGAGATTTTGCATGGAGCCAAAGGCTGAGGGAGATTGACAGTTATTTTGTGTTTCTTTCATTTGCGAATAATCAAACCAACTGTTGTCACCTTCTCACCAAGCTGCTTGGCGATGGTCTTGTAGCCCATTCCAGCCTTGTGTAGGTCTACAATCTTGTCCTTGACATCCTTGGAGAGCTCTTTGGTCTTGGCCATGGTGGAGAGTTTGGAATCTGATTGATTGATTGCTTCTGTGGACAGGTGTCTTTTATACAGGTAACAAGCTGATATTAGGAGCACTCCCTTTAAGAGTGTGCTCCTAATCTCAGCTCGTTACCTGTATAAAAGACAGCTGGGAGCCAGAAATCTTTCTGATTGAAAGGGGGTCAAATACTTATTTCCCTCATTAAAATGCAAATAAATTTATAACATTTTTGACATGCTTTTTTCTGGATTTCTTTGTTGTTATTCTGTCTCTCATTGTTCAAATAAACCTACCATTAAAATTATAGACTGATCATTTCTTTGTCAGTGGTCAAACGTACAAAATCAGCAGGGGATCAAATACTTTTTTCCCCTCACTGTAAAGACTCTCAGACCATGAGAAACAAGATTCTCTGGTCTGATGAAACCAAGATTCAACTCTTTGGATGTCCTTGAGTGGCCCAGCCAGAGCCCGGACTTGAACCCGATCTAACATCTCTGGAGAGACCTGAAAATAGCTGTGCAGCAACGCTCCCCATCCAACCTGACATGTGAGAAACTCCCCAAATACAGGTGTGCCAAGCTTGTAGTGGTCATACCCAAGAAGACTTGAGGCTGTAATCGCTGCCAAAGGTGCTTCAACAAAGTACTGAGTAAAGGGTCTGAATACTTATGTAAATGTATTATTTCTATTTTTTCTTTCTAACAACCTGTTTTTGCTTTGTCATTTTGGGCTATTGTGTGTAGATTGATGAGGGGAATTTAAAAAAAAATCTATTTTAGAATATAGCTGTAACCTAACAAAATGTGGAAAAAGTCAAGGGATCTGAATACTTTCCGAAGGCACTGTATGTTCATGGTAAAATGGTAAATCAAAGCCAGGAAGGATGACATCACACTGTTAATATTATCTACAGCAGCCCTGCTGCACCCGTTGGGGGAAGATGATGAAGAAATAAAACACTGAAGCTAAGTGATCAGGGCTGATAGGAAAATACATGTGTACAGGCAGACAAGGCTAGAGGGGGGTCACAGGTCAAGGTACAGCAGGTTTGGACAGAGGGTCTGGATGGACAGACTTTATGGAGGACATAAAGGCTTTATTATTGGGATGGAGTGGGATCCATGAAGAGAGAGGGAGGGAGACAGAGTGCATGAGAAAAGGAGTAAAAAAGAAAGGAGACAGAAAACTAGATGGTATAGAGGGAATGCTGAAAGGTAGAAGAGAGAAAGGGAGAGCAGGGGATAGAGAAATGGCACAACCAAGCCATGTACCTTCCCACTCGTGTTTGATGTGGTCTCGTACGTTGAGGTTGATAGTGATGTCAGCTCGGACGCGGGCGGGCCAGTTCTCTCCAATGTTGGGCTTAGCCACCTCCACAATGGAGAAGGCTGAGATGGTCTGAGACATCCTGGCCCAGCCCCCAAACACCACACCACCATACTCTGACTGCCTACAGGAAGACAAGACAGCAGGTCAACCCCCAAACATCACACTACCATACTATGAGTGCCTGAAAATGTCATAGAAATTGAGTTCAGTGATACAAAAATTATAAATTTGAAATAAACAGAAATGTGGGAACCTTCTCTTTCCATCAGTTCTAAGTGTGTGTTCTCTGCTCACCATGGTTTCATGCGAGTCACCACGTCCTCCACGTCCTGTCTGATCTCGTAAGTGGACTCCAGACGGAACAGGTTGAAGTTTCTCAGCAGGTAGTCGTGGAGGGTCAGGAACTGCAGGTTCAGTTTAGGGAGAGCCAGACAACCTGGAACACACAAGGATTAAACAGAGATTAAACAGAGAGATAGGAGTCCAACTCCTGTCATTGGTATAGACCTATTACCTACACATCTACACAGTGTAACATTCATAGAACCCAGAGTTTTCCCTGACCAGGATCAACTCCGTAGCCATGTGACAGGGACAATCCCTTTGATATAACAGTGGCAGAGTAGACTATAAACCTAATTTACACCTGTAATCTCTTGGCAGGCTAAAACAGTTAGACAGCCTTATAGACATCGATAGGCTCATGGATTTCAATGGGATTACAGGGCTGTAGGCATCTTAGCTGGTGAAGGTGACCCTGCTAGCCTAAAGAGGATCACCTATTAAGAGGGTGCCAGCTCAGTGCCTCTGTGGTGTGGGATAACACAGCGGAGGGGGGGGGGGGGTGATGAGTTTGCGAGGAGACACAGTAGACAGACACACACACACACACACACACACACACACACACACACCTTCACCAGAATAGTACTCAGTCGGGACGATGTTCTCATCCCAGATAATCTTCTCCGTTGGATAAAGAGGCATCTGGGTCATTCTACAGATTCGGTGCCTTTTGTGATTGAGGAGGATGAAACAATGAACATTAAAATCTTAAGCTTTTTTTTATTTGATGTGACAAAGTAATGTGTGTACTTGATAGAAAATACCTTTTCCCATCTCAATGTAGAGTATTAAGTTATTATTCTGTATTATTTTCTCAAACAAGTCCCAATTTAATTCAACCCCGTCACAGTCATTTTGTTATTCAACTATTCATTTTTCCAATAAACTTGAGATCAGCTTCTGGCATAATCTCACAGTTTAGATGTCCCTTGTAAATAATGGCATATTGTAATTAAAGAGAAAATCAAGAAAAACTGACCAGCACCATCCTTTCCAGTTTACGATGAAGAAATTTCTAATCTAACTCCACATTTTCGCAAGAAATGTGCAAGAATGCTGCGTAATTCCTGACAAAATTGAAATAGCCTTATTTACCCTGATTTAATAGACACAATAAAAACACTATTGATGTTATATTTTGTGTATTTAATACAAAAATGTAAAAAAAATAATCTCGTAACAGGGATGAATGCACCGCAACAGGGTTGAAAATCATGTAACAGGGTTGAGTGAAAAGCATCATGTGTCATATGTTTTATCTTTTGAGATCACTAACATGTTGCCATTTTTTAAACATTTTAAACATTTTTAAACCTACTGTCAACATAGCTTTTAAAATCTAAAGAATCTAGATGAAAGCTAGACAGAGTAAAACACATTAATGAACTAATAACAGTAACAACATCTGAAATTGTAGGTCAAGGTCAAGTCAATGACCAGTTTACTCTCCAAAACTAATTACTGTATCCTTTTAATCACTATGTAGTAAAATGAACGTGAACTTGCAGATAATACTCCTAAATATGTCAGTACAAACCAGTCGGCTAGTGAACATGAACCCCTCACGCACCAGTTGCCAAGGCAGTATACTGTATGTCTTTTTAGACTAGTCTTCATTTACATTCTCTAGTCTTTTTATGCATTACCAAATTATGCTTTAAAGCAACAAAACTTTATTTTCTGTTGATTGTGTGTCCATGACCACCACCACCTCGTGTCTTAAAGATCTTACATTTCCAGGAGAATTACCTGACCACCGGCGCGCAGATGTCCCTCACCTTCCTCTCTATGTGTGTTTCCTTTCTGCTGCTGTTTTTTCCATTGTTTTTTCCATTGTTGAATCTGAAATTGTAGGTCAAGGTCAAGTCAATGACCTGCTTACTCTTCAAGACTAAATATTGTATCCTTTTAATCACTATGTAGTAAAATGAACATGAACTTGCAGATAATACTCCTAAATATGTCAATGTATATAGGAGAGAGAACAAATTAATTGTCACTTTTTTAAAGTTATTATTTTCAAAAATTCCTCGTACTTTTAGTTGATACTGTAAAACCGTAAACAACAAACATTCAACAAGAAAATATGATTGGTATTAAGCAATATACATTAAATATTGCTAAGATTTAACAGCTATTCAACCCTGTAACAGCCATTCAACCCCGTAACATTGAAAAATGTGATGGGGTTGAATGTGACAGGGTTGAAGATTTTGTGCTAATCTGTTGCTAATTCGGGATGCAAAGCAGCTAGCAGTGTGCCACATGGCCTTATTCAACAAAAGACATTGTTATACTTCATAGCTATAAAAACAATTATTGGTAAAATCTTAACTATGAATTCCCCCCCCCCCAACAGAGTTGAATACCTGAGATTGACAAAGCCCATATGTGCTTAAAAAACATGAAATATTTATAAAAAGTGAGAGAGCAGCTTACCACTTGTCACACCAGGCTTCTCTGAAGACTTGTATGATGTCACTTCCTCATAAATGATGTCCACAGGATCAAACCATTATTTAATTGTGAGTGGGGGTATTGTTGCGTTACGGGGTTGAAAGAAATACAAGGACAGGGGTAAAAGCCTGAATTTCTCAGAAAATAAAATGTCTTATGCTGAGAAAATGGATTATGCATAATAAGGGGGCATATACAATTAATTTAACAAAAAAAAAGCATTATTATTTAACACTGTGTACTCAAAATGAGTCACGCCATTTGCATGATGGTCAATAGGGACAGGCGAAATTCTTAATACTCCTAAGAAAAGCAAACATATAAGTATTGAAATTCATCTCTGTTTAAAATCATATTCTCTACTCCATATTAAAAACATGTAAAACTTTGAAATGTTGTAATTTAAGTGTAGTTTGATAAATGTTCTGACAAGTTATAACACTAGTACATCTTGGGACACTGACAATACTGAAATGTCACCGAATCTGTAGAATGACCCATCTGGTTAAGTTGCTCGATCTGGGAGATTCTCCTCTCATGACGAGACACCTGTTAGTGTGAGAGAGGGAAGAAAAAGAGATTGAAGAAATACAGACAGAAAGAGAGATAAATGTTTTTGCCCCACTCTTACCCTCCCCTCACTCCCTAGACAGTGGTATTAAAAAGAACGTTTTGTAAAATAATCGTGTCAGACGTATTGCATCACACTACTCACCGTCAGTCATGACAAACCCTTTATTAGAGACCATCTCTCTCACATAGCTAGGCTTTTATCTCTTCAGTTAGCCTGCCAGTTGTGTTTTTTAGGTCTGGGGCCTAAATGTTATAGCATCAATGATGGTTGTGTGCCAAACAAGATACAGAAGTCTATATAATCCCTGTGTTCTCATATGCGATCAGTCAGTCACTAGCCGCCATGCTAAGCTAATCCTGTTATACTGCGTATTCTTTGCCAGTCACCATCTAACCCAGGGTTTTGTCAATGTCGTCCATCTTGTTACACCGCCATGTTCCTTGCCAGTCACTATCTAACCCAGGGTTTTGTAATAGTCATCCATCCCATTACACTGCCGTGTTCCCTGCCAGTCACTATCTAACCCAGGGTTTTGTAATAGTCATCCATCCAGTTACACTGCCGTGTTCCCTGCCAGTCACTATCTAACCCAGGGTTTTGTAATAGTCATCCATCCCGTTACACTGCCGTGTTCCCTGCCAGTCACTATCTAACCCAGGGTTTTGTAATAGTCATCCATCCTGTTACACTGCCGTGTTCCCTGCCAGTCACTATCTAACCCAGGGTTTTGTAATAGTCATCCATCCTGTTACACTGCCGTGTTCCCTGCCAGTCACTATCTAACCCAGGGTTTTGTAATAGTCATCCATCCTGTTACACTGCCGTGTTCCCTGCCAGTCACTATCTAACCCAGGGTTTTGTAATAGTCATCCATCCGGGACTGGCAGAGACGTACAGAGATCTAAAGACTGTAGAACCCTGATTGAGACTAATACCCATCGAGCCCATCTCTGACAGTTATTGCAAAACTATGCAAAAATTACATAATGAGCGATAAAAAATCCTATGCAATCTCGGTAATCTAAATAGGAAATTATTAATTCAAGAGTGGGTGGCTCAAGGCTATGAGGAATGATGTAAATAACCCCCAGAACAGTGATAGCTAGAAGCTCAGTAGCACTCTGGCCAGCTCATCCTCTCATTCCCCAGGTTTAATTACAGACTTTCTCTGCAGTGTGTCTGTGTGACCTGCTCTGCTCCCTCCTGTAAAGCTCTACGAGCCTCTGGCACCGCCGACCCAACAAATAATGCATAATACCAAAGTGGAATCTTTGGAGATTTTTGGTTGCTCAGGGCAACCCGGGGCCATGCAATTGAGTCCCCTGACATTGGCTCTGGGAACAATCTAATCAGCTAATTATGGAAAAGCTTCTCTTCAGTGGTGGGCAGAGGAGACCTAGAGAAGACTTGAAGTGGGAAATTACAGCAATAGGGACAGAGCAGGTCAGTGGATGGGCCGGTCGCATGGTTATAGAGGGTTATGGGGGATGAGACTTGTTTTCAACACACTGTACGCCTATTTTTAAGAGGGACTAAGGGAGGGTGTGTGGAGGGCAAATCAGATCAACAGTGGTGTTTTTTCTTAGGATAAGACAAACCTTGCTGCTCTTTCCTCAGTCTCTCTCTACCTCCCTCTCCTCCACCTCACCAACTTCATCTCTATCACCAACGTTGAGCCCGAATTGGATTAAAAGGCAAATTCAAGGGGGGAGAGGAGTGTGTGTGTGGAGGAGGGGGGGTTGCATACTGTATGTATTCCAAAAGCATAAATTAATGGCTTTTAAATGAGCCACGCAAACCCTATTATGCTGCTATGCTCTCTGGGTGGTTATTGTTCCGCAAGCGAACATATCCTGACATCGCTTCGGTTTAGCCAAGACCTAAATAGAGGAGAGGGGTTCTCTCATGCTTAAGGGCATCTTGGGGGAATTTAAATATTCATTACCTTAGCATCCTCTCCTTGTCTCCTTCCCATCATACCTAACCACAGATCTAGGATCAGATGAGACTTCCCCCATTCCCAAATTTTAAGCATTAGGACGATGAAATAAATATCTGATCCTCTATCAGTGGTTAGGGACAACATCTCCCCGTTTCGTGACAGCATCTACCAGCAGCTCCAGGAGGACCTCTTTCTCATTGGTGGTGTCCTGTCCCTCTGCCAGCTCTGGTAACAGACATAGGTACGAGGCCACCCGGTGGAGAGTGTTGGGACTGCAGGGAGAAAAAACCACTTCAGCATATTTTACGTTATGAACTATTAACTTCCAATTCATATGTATTCCTTTTGAGCATCATGGTTATATTTTCTGCTAAGTCAGCAAGTTTGTTTCTGCAACATTCTTCTATTGAAGTAAATATATGAAATTATGACCCAAGGGTAGAAATGCACATTCAAGAGCAGTGGCGGCTCCTGAAAAAATTCTCAGGAGGGGCAATTTTTCTGATGATTTAGGTGACCTACACACATTTTAAAAAAGATATGTCCAGCAACAACATGAAGACAGGGGCAGCATATAAGTCAATACCAGAAGCATTTATTGACTGATCTGGGGAGATGGATTCCAGTTTCTGTGACAGATTATAAATAATCTCTGATGCCTTTGTTATATTAGCTTTTGGTTGAATGTACTGTCGTAGTAAATATATAATGTTATAGCTTGGTCTGACTAAAATCTTGTGCATGACCCATTTTGTGTTGGGCGTTTGTTTTCAATCAATGCTGTTCCTATCCTATAACAATGGACAAAAGAGTCCTATCTTGTCAGCCTTGTCAGCAGGTGGCCAAGGACAACACCCACGCCATAGGTCTCTCAGTTCTTCCAACTCACGAGTTCTTGCTCTGAGGACACACACACACACACACACACACACATCATCACTGATAACACACACACACACACACATCATCACTGTTAAACACACACACACACAAAAATCCCCTCTCTTTAGGCTGAACATTTGAAGACAGAGAACCCGACTCAGAGCCAATGCAACAGTGGAGGGGACCTCGCCCAACTCATCAGGACCAATCAGAAGATCAGAACTACTAGATTCAACCTACATCATTTATTGTATAAAATGTCTGCACACAATGTTTTCGGGGCTCTCTTCAGATAGCTCCCTAAGAGTTTGACGAACGGGTCCGTGCACGCGATTCCAGATATCTTTACCTCTGAATAAACTGCCTTTATTATACCATATCCACCCTGTCCAAAGTCTCTACTTGGTCTCAGTTCTCCAGTAAACTTGTGATTATCAACAGTACACAACGGTAACAAACAATTGGGGGAACTCACGGGGCAGATAGTAAGGTCGCAGTGACACAGAAAGCAGTTCAATGTCGGGGGGTACAGAGTCGCTCTCTTACCAGGATCGCGGTCCGCTCTGACCAGGGTGAAGCCGGCCGGCTCCACTTCTCTGTCCGGGACTCTGTCATCCAGCCAAGTCTCCCAGCTGTATTGGATTCCGCTGCCAGCAGCGTTTTCATTATTTAGTCCGTTCGTAGCGGGTATGTACACGATCAACAAGATCAGTCCAAAACCCACCACTGTAAAAATCCATGGTTGGCAGAATGTTTGTAAACTAAGTCTACAAATTAAAAACATAAAATAACGCCACACTGCAGGTCGCAACAGAGACGCTGCTATTTTCTTAGTTACGTTCATGGTTACGTCACGTATGACGAAAGCGCGTAAGTGCAAGCCCACAGACACCCATAGAGAATGTATTGAAAGCTTTGAAATTTGAAAAAAATAGATTTTACATGACAGGCTATGAGAGACTTCTGGGCGATTTTCAACCTGACTGAAATCGCCCCAAAAACGGGCGGGGCCATTTGAAGCACGACTTTAGCCTGATTTGACATTTAGTGGCAGTCAGATCAGATTAGAACACTGATAACTAGTACTGTTGCCGTGATATAATTGATTAGAAAAAAATCCCTTCCTTTTCCCGTTTGGCAGTGCGTCGCCCATATCGCCCTATTGAACAGGCCGTCCCTGTTCAAGAGAATATATGGCCTGGCATCTGACATTATGAAAAGTTCACCATTCACCTAACACACAGGTATTTTCTTAAGTCCTGCACTTGTTAGCATTGGGATGTACTGTACGCTAGCCCTTGTGTTTTCCTATACTCTGCCCTGCTAACTAGGGCCACTGCAGTCCTGCACTGTCAGCATGGCGTGTACAGGGGCTGGGGCCGCATCGATATGACGGGATTATGAAAATCCAACCGCATCTCCATTTCTCAGAGCTGAAGCAGAGGGTTGAGGCTGCTCTCTGAACAGAA
Organism: Coregonus lavaretus; assembly: GCF_964263955.1. NCBI lineage: Eukaryota > Metazoa > Chordata > Actinopteri > Salmoniformes > Salmonidae > Coregonus > Coregonus lavaretus. Next base: position 27,979,760 of record NC_140014.1, read on the forward strand.
GGCTGTTTTAAATCAGACAGATGTGACATGTGCCACCATGACACAGACAGGGGTTGGTATCGAGAGAGACACACTGTGTCTGTGACAGAGTCCTGTACAGACAGACCGGGACACGTGTCACTGTGAGCAGCAGTGTGGCCAGACTCGTGATGCCATGTTTGGTTTGACCACATGGGTCTGGGGTTTTGCTGACCATGCAGTTGGTTTGTCTAGGGACTGGCATGGGTCACGCTGTTGTACTGTACTCCATGACAAAGCTAAAATAGCTGCTTCCATTGAGTTGTTAAGGAGATGAGGCTGGACACAGGAAAGATCTGAGAGCTGTTACTTATGGTTGGGGCCATGAGCCCACTAACCTGCCCAATTCTGATTTTATCTCCACCAAATCTCAAGCCACAGATGACATGCAATGAGAGGAGTTCTTAAAATTGAAAGAGAAAAATACAGTGTGTGTATGTGATAACACCCTGCCTGTCAGGGTTTCCGTTAGGAAAATGTGGCGCCGGACATTTGACCGGCAGCATTTCAATTTACCTGACATTTGATACATTTACCGGACCCATATGCATTGGGTGCATAACCTGATTAGAGAACCACCCATGGTGCTCAGAATGACAGAAATCACAGAACATGCAATTCGAGGATGCAATGATGTGCGGTCCTTCTTAACGAATTCTTATGCACACTTTGAAGATTTTAGAATAACTGTCCACAATTACTTTTCCTCAGCCAACAAGACTAGTAATGAACAGCAAAATTACTAGCCTGTCAATCTACTCTCCACCATAGTAGAAAAATTGAACTACTTTATTGGTCAGCTTGTCGAGAAAGAAATAGCCTATTCAAACTGACTCTGGGACAGTTGTAGGACGATAGATCCCAAATCCATACAACCAGTAGGCCTAGGAAACATAAAATAAAAGCAATGAGTCTGACGCAACAGACCAGAACGCGTCGCTGAAAATGTTGATGAACTATTATTTCTTGACATTATACAGTGCATTCGGAAAATACTCAGCCCCCTTTACTTTTTCCACAGTTACTCTACAGCCTTATTCTAAAATGGATTAAATAAAACAATTTCCTCATCAATCTACACACAATACCCCATAATGACAAAGCAAAAAACAGGTTCAGAAATCTTTGCAAATGTATTACAAATAAAAAACAGAAATACCTTATTTAGATAAGTATTCAGACCCTTTGCTATGAGACTCCAAATTGAGCTCAGGTGCATCCTGTTTCCATTGATCATCCTTGAAATGTTTTTACAACTTGATTGGAGTCCACCTGTGGTAAATTCAATTGATTGAACATGATTTGGAAAGGCACACACCTGTCTATATAAGGTCCCACAGTTGACAGTGCATGTCAGAGCAAAAACCAAGCCATGAGGTCGAAGGAATTGTCCGTAGAGCTCCGAGACAGGATTGTGTGGAGGCATAGATCTGGGGAAGGGTACCAAAAAATTTCTGCAGCATTGAAGGTCCTCAAGAACACAGTGGCCTCAATCGTTCTTAAATGGAAGAAGTTTGGAACCACCTAGATTCTTCCTAGAGCTGGCCGCCCGGCCAAACTGAGCAATCGGGGGAGAAGGGCCTTGGTCAGGGAGGTGACCAAGAACCCGATGGTCACTCTGACAGAGCTCCAGAGTTCCTCTGTGGAGATGGGAGAACCTTCCAGAAGGACAACCATCTCTGCAGCACTCCACCAATCAGGTCTTTATGATAGAGTGGCCAAACAAAGCCACTCCTCAGTAAAAGGCACATAACAGCCCGCTTCAACAAAGTACTGAGTAAAGGGTCTGAATACTTATGTAAATGTGATATCAGTTTTTTATTTGTAATACATTTGCAAACATTTCTAAAAGCCAGTTTTTGCTTTGTCATTATGGGGTATTGTGAGTAGATTGATAAGGGGAAAAAACGATTTAATCCATTTTAGAATAAGGCTGTAACCTAACGAAATGTGGAAAAAGTCAAGAGGTCTGAATACTTTCCGAAGGCACTGTAAGTGCAGCAATGAGCACAAGGCAGTAGACTGTGTGTGAATGTTCGTCCCATAATGCAATTAACGGAAAAACACTGTTGTCAAAGCACACCGCACATGCGAGTGGTTTCATGTGACATATGAAAATATCAGCTAGCACAACTAGCATGGGTTGCTAATATGACTATGATTGTGCCTTTGGCTACTGGACAATAAATAAAATAATTGCCTCCACGGCTATGGTCTGATTTTGGCTAGGCTACTTTGAAGCAAGGGAAGACATGCCTCATAATATCTAGTAAACTTTCAGGTTTCAAACAATTTAAGTATATGTTTTCAAAATGCATACAGCCTCCAACTCATTGTAAAGTGGTGTGTGACGTGCTGATGAAGCCTGCCTTCTGTTGCCTATACATTTGCTGTTTGAGATGCTGTAGCAGCAGCTCTCGCACTGTCTGTCAGATTTTCCTCTCAAAGGCTCTATATCTGTATGCTGTAAGCGTGTGATAAGACACATAACGAATATACTTTACACACACGCCAATTTAATTCCACAAAATTATGCAAATTAACCTATAGACCGATGAGTATGACCAGTAAAATGTATTTCCATCAAACAAAAGGCTAAAAAGCCTAATTTCAATTTTCTTTTTTTCTAGGACGATTGGCCGGATGCAATTTTATTCATCAACTTTGTTTAGTTTTTTTGCCAAAAGCTGGCTATTTCCGGCTAACGGAACCCTGCTGCCCGTGTGTGTTTTGGGGACTAAGCGGATCAATCTGAAATAATGGGCGAGTGGCAGTTTAGCTTGTGGGTAGCACAGCTGGAATAGCTGGAATTAAAAATAGGGTTTTGTGGGTAAAAAGTGCCTTGTTAAAAGTGATGGAAGCCTTTGAAGGCAGTGGGGGGACCCGGTGACAATGCAGAGCCTGGCTTTATCCATGAGAACAATAATACAGAGAGGAAAAGAGAGTGTAAAAACTCAGCAGCACCTAGGACCAGGGTCCGAAGGAAAGGAGAAAGGATAGGAAGCACACACACACTAACAAGGCCCAGCCCCATGAAAGCGATGGAGGGGGATGTTTTTTGGCAAGGCCACTCGCAAATATGATCTGACAAATCCAGCTGTTCAAAGAGTTTATTCTCAAGCCCCTGCAAATCGATTAAATTAATGAGGCGAGTCTCTCTCTCTGTGGCTGGTACCACTCTACTCTGCACATTCAAGGACTCACATGCTGCCTGACATTCACGGTAAGGGGGGCAGCGGTAGGGATGTTAGCGATACAACAGTGACAATTAAGCGATTGTCATCATGGTAGCATAAAGAAATGAAGGTTAGGATGTGTAGGGATGTTTTTTTGGGTTCACAATCCCAGATATGACCCCCCCCCACCCACACACTCTACCTGAGATGGCCAAACTGTTTGGTGAGGGATTCCCGTGTGTCCACGGCTGCCACATTGGACAGGGCAAAGTCCTGCAGCTCTGGGAAATGGGCAAAGGCTGCCTTCTGAAAGACAAGACAGCAAACATTTAGAGATCAGGTGGAAACAACACCTTACCCACACACCCCAGAGCCAGTGTGATGTCAGGCACCTTTTTGATTTCCCTAATGTATTAATCCAACATCTGTGTGGGGCTAGAGAGAGAGGTAAGGGAAAGAGAGAGAGATGGACAGATGGAGAGACAACTAGGATGAACAGATAAACCAGTCTGCATATTTCCCTTTAAATTAAGACTGAAAACTAAAATATTGAAAATTCTCTCTAGGACCGAAGTTTGACTTGATATTCTTTCTTGTAAATGACATCTGGAAGCTGTCACTAAATCATGAATGTTCCATATTCATACATGTACAACTCACAGCATGGGTTATGTCTCCCAGTACACTTAGGTAAACTTTATCCTATCTTTAACGCTTAAATGTGCAAATGATGTTCAAAACTGATGCCTATCAACAATTTGAATAATATAGAATAATTTGTGATGTGGACAGGTCAAGTAAACAACCAAACAAAACAGAAGTCATTCATCCATCCATCCTGGGTAGTACTGTATACACGTACCTGCAGTGATGCGATTCTGTTGTAGTGGAGCGTAGTCATCTCCTTCTCTGTCTGGTCGTTGATCTCAAAGCCGGTGTAGAACTTCAGCATGTCCAGTAACTGGCAGAAGAGGTGTCCCTCCTTTTCTCTCTGCATGAGGCTGGACAGGTGGCAGCTCACCACCAGGTGGGAGTCATCCAGCACCGTGTTGAACCAGCGACGTGTCGGGAGCAGGGCCTTGGGACAGACATAGAATGGAACCACACATTACACATCATGGTAAAACAATGAAACAGCTGCCCTTATATACAAGACTATAGGCTCAATAAATATGATCGTAAAAAATGTTTACAAAAATAATAATAATTTATGCATCTACCTATAACTAGAAAACGTATAAAAAAGCCCCAGAAAGACCACACACATTCCAACAGTGAAACAGAAAGGCTCTCAGTCAATGTTAAACACATTGAGGCCATTATATAATCCTAGTATTACTATTCAGCCCAGGTCTGTAACTGATAACAAGGAGGTGATCTTTGAGCTGAGACGATGCAACATCAGAACCAGGATTAGTCCATGTATGGATTGACTCAGTCTCTGGGGTCATTCAGATCAATGCATCTACAAACCAGAATTCCCAGCATTGAGGACAAGAGTATAAAGGGACCCTATTGATTCAGGGTCTATTTCAGCAGGGTGTTTTACACTCTTTTTTGCACTTCATAGATGACAGTTGGAGGTCAAATTTCTAATTTCAAAAAGAGGAAAACAATGACAATAGCCTACATAGTGACTCCTACTCACAAACAACACCAAAAATGAATTGAAAAAATGCAAACCACAGAGCCTCAATGTATTCTATCGAGTTCACCTCTCTGCAGAGGGCAGGTGCTTCAAATGATACTACTCCCACAACAAGACAGACAAGCTTTATCTATGGCCACATCTTTGATCTCCACAGACCTGTCACAGACGGCTCGACCTTACAGACACACAAAATGTAGGATCTCTTTTTCCATACAGAGATTTAGAGGGTCTCATCACATCATCTCAGAGGGAAGTATGAGATTTCAGCCATCCCTTTGTAAAATGATACTGCTGAGGGGGAAAGGACTTCTCTGGAGGCAGCTTGCCTTGCCATTGCCAGTGCCAGGAAAATAAAGGATAGCCTGTCATCGGATGGGGGGGATATCAATCCTTCCTATCCTCCCTAGGTGGAAACAGGAGCACCGTGGCCATGCAGCCCAGAGAGGGAAGGAACCATCTTGACTATGTGACATTCTCTCTGCGTGTCATGATGAAGCCAAACCAGACCACAGAGAAGAAAGCACACTACACCGTGACGTTACACCTCATTTTCTCTATGCTAGGAATAACCTGTATTTTCTCACTGTCATCAAACACCAAATCACTCAAGATTACATACTCTACACATGTCAAGACAGAAATAGGTGTACAGGTATAGGTAGGTACAGAGACCTCAAAAGTGTCTTTGCATGCTCAGTGAATGCAGATATTCAATTGATTCTATATAAATGGCTGCCTAGTACACTTCATAAATATGCAACACAACAACACCATAGTGTCCCTTATAAATAGTGTGTTTCTTACCTCAAGGTCAATCATGAGCTCGATGAACCTCTCGCAGTAGTGCACCTTCTCCATGGGTACAGGGCCTGAGAGAGACAACACAGGGAGACATTCAGTTCAGGTAATAACATACACAACACGCAAGACCGCCATCACACACACTGAAACACCGAGGGGAATGTGGGAGAAGAAGGGAGAGTTTTCAGCGAACTGTGGCCAACACCATGGCTGTGTGTGTGTGAGCCGGGGCCAGGAAGTGGCAAGTGGCCCGGTGGTGCACGGAGACCCCGGTATATTCTCTAATCTGGGGCACTGCAACGTACGCTGGGAGATCAGCCCTCATTAGTGGTGTGTGTGTATGTATGTGTGTGTGTGTGTGTGTGTATATATGAGGCGAGCCTGTGTGTGTGTGCAGTAGCACATGTTCATTGTGCTACATACAAGCATGCGTGTGTGTACGTCCCTGTGCTGTGTACCAATGCTCTGACAGGGAGGATTAGGGTCTGGGTCTCAGCAGGACCACCACCACCCAGCTACATGTTGGGAGAGATGCTATTCTGAGCACACAGGTTGGGTGTGTGGGGCGGGGGCAGAGTGTCGTCCTACATTATATCACCACACAGACTGTCGCCGTGGGCATGGCGGGGGACAGCTGGACAGGGCTGCTCTTTCAGAGTGGGGGTCAAGTCGGGAGGAAAGGATGAACTTTGGGACTGATAGAGGATTGGAAATGGTGCATCTCACACCGGTAATGAGGGACTTTTGGACTGTAGAAATGTCACTGAGAAATGAGCCCCACGTATAAAGACTAACAAAGGTAAAGGCTATCAAAGAAAGAGCTGGTTCATCATTTTCAAGGATAAAGACTAGGAGGTAAAGGCATGTGCATGTGGTGTTGTAGTTTGTCACTTGTAACTGAAAACTTTTCAGCATGAGGAATATGTCTTTGAGCACAATTTTTAGCCTTGAGAATCTCATCTTTCTCCATAAGTAAATGTGGCCTCCCTGCTGCGGTGTCCAGCTGCTTATAGGCAACAAAACAAAGCTGCTTTGTTCATAAATCATAGCTGTGTTGCTAAATGTTTACCTGCTGGGGAGATGGACATAAGAACTCCCAGAAACTTCTTAATGAGCTCAGAAAGGAATGTCCTCTCCATCTTGGCTCTGGAAATAAAAGGCAGGAAATAATAATAACTAGCGACACACATCACAACGCTGTGCCTTTGAGGGGACTATTATAATTTCAGAGGAGACTATTATAATTTCCTAGGGGGACTATTATCGTTTCTGAGGAGACTATTATATTTTCCTGGTGGGACTATTGTACTTTTGATGGGACTATTATATTTGTTATGGGGCTATTATATTTTTGATGGGGCTATGTAAAAAAAAAAAAAAAAAATGGGACTATTATATTTTGGATGGGACTATTAGATTTTGGATGGGACTATTTCTACAGGATGTGCAGGCAGAGGGAGAAGGTCTTACTGCTCTGAAGCTTTCCCGTCCAGCTTGTCAAAATTCCTCTTGATCAGATTCCAAAACTTTTGGCGCTTGGGAACTTTCTTCAGCTCGTGTTGGAGTCTAGACTGTACAGATGACAGACAGTGCGTTGATTAATCAATCTTAATGACGCTATCAAAAAAGAGCTAAACATTGGAAATCTGCACTGGGACTGTTTGTCTTTGGTTGACCTACCCTTTTCTATGTAATAAATCACTATTCAGTAATGTAAAAACTATTTTGCCATAATCTTAAACATTATGCATACAGTGGGGGAAAAAAGTATTTAGTCAGCCACCAATTGTGCAAGTTCTCCCACTTAAAAAGATGAGAGAGGCCTGTAATTTTCATCATAGGTACACGTCAACTATGACAGACAAATTGAGATTTTTTTTTCTAGAAAATCACATTGTAGGATTTTTTATGAATTTATTTGCAAATTATGGTGGAAAATAAGTATTTGGTCACCTACAAACAAGCAAGATTTCTGGCTCTCACAGACCTGTAACTTATTATTTAAGAGGCTCCTCTGTCCTCCACTCGTTACCTGTATTAATGGCACCTGTTTGAACTTGTTATCAGTATAAAAGACACCTGTCCACAACCTCAAACAGTCACACTCCAAACTCCACTATGGCCAAGACCAAAGAGCTGTCAAAGGACACCAGAAACAAAATTGTAGACCTGCACCAGGCTGGGAAGACTGAATCTGTAATAGGTAAGCAGCTTGGTTTGATGAAATCAACTGTGGGAGCAATTATTAGGAAATGGAAGACATACAAGACCACTGATAATCTCCCTCGATCTGGGGCTCCACGCAAGATCTCACCCTGTGGGGTCAAAATGATCACCAGAACGGTGAGCAAAAATCCCAGAACCACACGGGGGGACCTAGTGAATGATGTTTCTGATGTCCTTTGACAGCTCTTTGGTCTTGGCCATAGTGGAGTTTGGAGTGTGACTGTTTGAGGTTGTGGACAGGTGTCTTTTATACTGATAACAAGTTCAAACGGGTGCCATTAATACAGGTAACGAGTGGAGGACAGAGGAGCCTCTTAAAGAAGAAGTTACAGGTCTGTGAGAGCCAGAAATCTTGCTTGTTTGTAGGTGACCAAATACTTATTTTCCACCATAATTTGCAAATAAATTCATTAAAAATCCTACAATGTGATTTTCTTTCTCATTTTGTCTGTCATAGTTGACGTGTACCTATGATGAAAATTACAGGCCTCTCTCATCTTTTTAAGTGGGAGAACTTGCACAATTGGTGGCTGACTAAATACTTTTTTCCCCCATTGTATCTAACAGTGTGACAGTTCTAAAGACAGGAGCACTGCAGGATAAGAGGAGCTCTTACTGGTAAGAGACACGTCCACATGGGCAGTGAGATGAGCTGCTGCACCTGCTCTCTGATCAAATCCACCTCCTGAGAGCAGAGAGAGAGAGACAGAGAGAAAATGGGAGAGGGGGTCAGAGAGGGACATAAGGATATTTGAGTTGGTAGAATAATGGCATTGCACCAAATAGATTAGAACCATTGCATACACTTCAGTAGAAGCAGAGGGATAAACATCTAATTTCAGAGAAACTGGTGCAGTGGCTACCCATGGTTTTGAGCAGGAGTGGGGAATACAGATATGCTAGGGAGGCACCTGAGTATAGTGTTATGAAGTGTAATACTGCCACCTAGTGGAACCTAAACCAAACTAATTTCATGGAAACCACATGCAGGACGGTTTTCCCTACCTTCTGCTCTTGTTCGCTCATCTTTGTGGATCTGAGACTAGGGCTATGGTGGTCATGAAATGGCATTATTTTATATTATTTTATAGTATGAAGAATACAATTGAATATAGCTGAATAAAATACAAAGGATATTTTCTCCAAACGATTGAGGGAGTGCACACATGCAGCTATTCTGTGTTGAGTGGTTAACAAAAAAAACAGGTCCTCTTATATGCTTAATTTAGAGTTATTTATGCAACTTTAGTTGTGATACAAACGTTGGGCTATACGTTTTGAATTTTAATACATTCTAAGGCTGCATGATAGAACTCTAATGATGATTTGAAAAAAGTTCCATGAAAGGCTTTGTTTTGTTTCATGTGCAGGCTTCACCCACTTCATTAGTCTCTCATTCACAATTTGACAAGCACTTGATAATATTCTCACCACGCCTCGAATGTCACAGCGGCATCCCCCTTGTGTGGCCGTAATGCCCCCTAAAAAATCTGCCTTTTGCGGCCAAAGTGGCCATTGTGCCCTTGGTTTGAATATAATAATTATAATTCGCTTCTCCCGGATGTGCTCACTCATATGGCTCTCTCAGATATCTAAATTATTATTAGCCAAAGCCCGTCACGTGATCGGGTCGTTCTCACAGGCATCTCAGCTCTGTGTAATAGTGTTCCCTCTGCCCCCTTGTCCTTGTGGGTGATTGTTATTTGTGAGAGTATTATAGCTTGGTGGAGCTACTCGTACATTTTGTTGCCAGGGTAGATTTTCCCCTGTGCCTATGTATTATTGGATACTACAGTTACAGTGTATTTGCCAGGGATGAGAGTTTCCCCTGTGCCTGTTTCGTTGATCACTATTTGAGCGCATTTATGTGTCAACGAAGGAATAAACTCTGTATTCGGTGATTACCCTCCTGTGCCTGACTCCTTTCATCACAGAATCACCCACCCGCTATGGAGTCAGCGGGAGAAGAGCGCATGCCTGGAGTCGTGGCACGGGTCCAAGAGCATTCCACGATGCTGGCCAGCTTGGGGGAAGCGATGGATCGGGTTCTTCAGATCGTCCAATGCCTGGAGAGGAGAGAACCCGATCTGTCGAGACCAGCTGGTCAACCGGATCCAGCCACCTATACCCCAGCACCCGGAGGGATCCAGATATCACGACCACGGGCGTTTGATGGGACGGCGGCGCTGTGCCAGGGATTCCTCCTCCAAATGGAGCTGTCCTTCTCCAGCATCAGGCCGGCGCCATCGGAGCGGGAGAAGGTGTCCGTCCTTGTTTCCTGCCTCTGTGGGAAAGCCCTGGAGTGGGCCAACGCGGTGTGGAACGAAGGAGGAGCCGCGTTGGAGGACTACGGGGAGTTCGCTCACCTCTTTCGGGCGGTATTCGATCACCCGCCCGAGGGTGGAGAGGTGGGCGAGCGGCTGGTCCACCTGAGGCAGGGGACGAGGACCGCGCAGGACTTCGCGTTGGCGTTTCGGACGCTGGCAGCGGGGTCCGGGTGGAATGAGCGGGCCCTGATCGACCATTTCCAGGGCCATCTGTGGGAGGACGTCCGACAGGAGCTAGCCTGCCGGGACACCATGTTGTCCTTCAATAAACTGGTGGACATGGCCATTCGTTTGGACAACCTGCTGGCAGCCAGAGGAGGTCCTGGTAGGGGTCTGCCCGTTTGCACCCCGGACGACTCGGATCCCGAGCCGATGGAGCTGGGTGGTGCCGCCGGCCGAGAGAGCGGAGGAGGACAGCGACAGTGCCACTCTGGTGGCACGAAGGGACAGTACACCACACGTCGTAGTCAACGTTATTTTGGGTCTGTAGGCGGCAGGCTGGGAACTCACGCATCACCCCAGGTATCGAACACCCACACTTGTTCAGAGCCCTCTGCTGCGCACTGTACCCTACCTATCCACTTTCCCGATCACATGGTAGTTCCCCAGTGTAAGGCGCTAGTCGATTCCCCTATCCATTCCACTCCCCATCAGAGCACACGATAGTCGACCATTAGGGTCTGGGTTTGTTATGGAAGTCACTATACCAGTCACGATGATCACCCAGGAGACACATTGTGAGCAGGTTATTTTTTCGATTATTGAGTGTCTGCTTTCCCTGTGTTATTAGGTATCCCTTGGCCCCAACTTCTCATGGCCGCAGAGGGCTCTCACGGGGTGGTCGCGAGAGTGTCAGGGTTGGTATCTAGATGTTTCCGTTGGTGCAACCATGATGGAAAGTCCAGACGGTACCTCCACCGTGCGCATTCCCCCCGTGCGACTAAATTACCACCTCATCGGGCAGGGGACTGCGCGATAAACCTTCGGGTAGACGCTGTACCTCCCAGGAGTCATGCGTAGCCCCTGTCGCAGGCTGAAACAGAGGCTCTGGAAACATACATCTCCGATTCCCTGGGACAGGGGTATTTACAGTGAGGGAAAAAAGTATTTGATCCCCTGCTGATTTTGTACGTTTGCCCACTGACAAAGAAATGATCAGTCTATAATTTTAATGGTAGGTTTATTTGAACAGTGAGAGACAGAATAACAACAAAAAAATCCAGGAAAACACATGTCAAAAATGTTATAAATTGATTTGCATTTTAATGAGGGAAATAAGTATTTGACCCCTCTGCAAAACATGACTTAGTACTTGGTGGCAAAACCCTTGTTGGCAATCACAGAGGTCAGACGTTTCTTGTAGTTGGCCACCAGGTTTGCACACATCTCAGGAGGGATTTTGTCCCACTCCTCTTTGCAGATCTTCTCCAAGTCATTAAGGTTTTGAGGCTGACGTTTGGCAACTCGAACCTTCAGCTCCCTCCACAGATTTTCTATGGGATTAAGGTCTGGAGACTGGCTAGGCCACTCCAGGACCTTAATGTGCTTCTTCTTGAGCCACTCCTTTGTTGCCTTCGCGGTGTGTTTTGGGTCATTGTCATGCTGGAATACCCATCCACGACCCATTTTCAATGCCCTGGCTGAGGGAAGGAGGTTCTCACCCAAGATTTGACGGTACATGGCCCCGTCCATCGTCTCTTTGATGCAGTGAAGTTGTCCTGTCCCCTTAGCAGAAAAACACCCCCAAAGCATAATGTTTCCACCATCATGTTTGACGGTGGGGATGGTGTTCTTGGGGTCATAGGCAGCATTCCTCCTCCTCCAAACATGGCGAGTTGAGTTGATGCCAAAGAGCTCCATTTTGGTCTCATCTGACCACAACACTTTCACCCAGTTCTCCTCTGAATCATTCAGATGTTCATTGGCAAACTTCAGACGGGCATGTATATGTGCTTTCTTGAGCAGGGGGACCTTGCGGGCACTGCAGGATTTCAGTCCTTCACGGCGTAGTGTGTTACCAATTGTTTTCTTGGTGACTATGGTCCCAGCTGCCTTGAGATCATTGACAAGATCCTCCCGTGTAGTTCTGGGCTGATTCCTCAACCTTCTCATGATCATTGCATCTCCATGAGGTGAGATCTTGCATGGTTGCCAAAAGCTGCTTGGCGATGGTCTTGTAGCCCATTCCAGCCTTGTGTAGGTCTACAATCTTGTCCCTGACATCCTTGGGGAGCTCTTTGGTCTTGGCCATGGTGGAGAGTTTGGAATCTGATTGATTGATTGCTTCTGTGGACAGGTGTCTTTTATACAGGTAACAAGCTGAGATTAGGAGCACTCCCTTTAAGAGTGTGCTCCTAATCTCAGCTCGTTACCTGTATAAAAGACACGTGGGAGCCAGAAATCTTTCTGATTGAGAGGGGGTCAAATACTTATTTCCCTCATTAAAATGCAAATCAATTTATAACATTTTTGACATGTGTTTTTCTGGATTTTGTTGTTGTTATTCTGTCTCTCACTGTTCAAATAAACCTACCATTAAAATTAGAGATTGATCATTTCTTTGTCAGTGGGCAAACGTACAAAATCAGCAGGGGATCAAATACTTTTTTCCCCTCACTGTACGTCCCTCCACTTCACCCGCCTCCTCAAGTTTTTTCTTTGTGAAGAAGAAAGACGGCGGTCTGTGCCCGTGCATTGATTATCGATCACTGAACAAGGACACGATTGGATTTAGTTATCCTCTCCCCCTCATTCCTTCAGTAATTGAGTCAATGCATGGGGCGCGCTTCTTCATTAAGTTAGATCTCAGGAGTGCATACGACCTGGTGCGTGTTCGGGAGGGGGATGAGTGGAAGACAGCATTCAGCAGAACCACGGGGCATTATGAATACCTGGTGATGCCCTACGGTTTGATGAATGCTCCATCCGCCTTCCAGTCCTTTGTGAACGAGGTGTTTCGGGACATGCTTGGTCGCGGTGTGGTGGTCTACATCAATGACATCCTGGTGTATTCCACTACTCACGCCGAGCATGTGTCCCTGGCCTGACTATTAGAAAATGACATTTATGCCAAGGCAGAAAAGTGTATTTTTTTCCAGCAGTCCGTCTCCTTCCTCGGATATAGCATTACCACCTCAGGTGTGGAGATGGAGGGAGATTGCATTTCAGCCGTGAGTAATTGGCCGACTCCAACCACGGTTAAAGAGGTGCAGCGCTTCCTTGGCTTTGCAACTACTATCGGAGGTTTATCCGGGGCTTTGGAAAGGTTGCAGCTCCCATTACATCCCTGTTGAAGGGTGGGCCATCCCGGCTCCGCTGGTCTGCTGAGGCTGACCTGGCCTTCAGGAGACTGCGGGGTCTGTTCACCTCAGCTCCGGTAATGGCCCACCCCGACCCATCACTACCGTTCGTAGTGGAGGTGGATGCGTCCGACGTAGGGATAGGCGCTGTCCTGTCCCAACGCTCAGGCACGCCACCGAAGTTACGCCCCTGTGCCTTCTTCTCTAAGAAGCTCAGCCCGGCGGAGCAGAACTACAACGTTGGTGATCGGGAGCTGTTGGCTGTTGTCCGAGCTTTGACCGTGTGGAGGCATTGGCTCGAAGGGGCGAAACACCCTTTCCTCGTCTGGACAGACCACCGTAACCTGGAGTACATCCGGGCAGCGAGGAGGCTGAATCCTTGCCAGGCCAGGTGGGCCCTATTCTTCAGCCGGTTTGATTTTACACTATCATACATTCCGGGTACGAAGAACGTGAAGGCAGACACACTGTCCCAGCTGTATGACACAGAGGAGAGGCCCAGAGACAACAACCTCTTATCCGTGATCATCTGATCTTCTGGGCACACACATCACCCTCCTCTGGTCACCCAGGTGTCGGTCGTACGGTGCGCTGCTTGATCGGAAAGTACTGGTGGCCTACCTTGGCTAAGGACGTGAGGGTGTACGTCTCCTCCTGCTCGGTGTGCGCCCAGAGTAAGGCACCTAGGCACCTCCCAGCGGGTAAGCTATAACCTTTACCTTTCACCTCCAGTGCGCCGTGCATCGTCAGAAGGCCAACGCTGACCGTTACTGCAGTGAGGCCCCGGTCTTCGTACCGAGAGATCAGGACTGGCTCTCGACCCGGAATCTGCTCCTCCGCCTGCCCTACTGTAAGCTGAGCCCGCGGTTTGTGGGGCCGTTCAAAGTCCTGAGGAGAATCAACGAGGTCACGTATAGGTTATAACTTCCCCCTGATTACTGTATTAACCCCTCGTTTCATGTGTCTCTCCTCAGGCCGGTGGTGGTTGGTCCGCTCCAGGAGTCTGAGGTGCGGGAGGTTCCTCCACCTCCTCTGGACATTGAGGGGGCCCTGGCGTACTCTGTCCACTCCATCCTGGATTCGAGGCATCGGGTGGGGGGCCTTCAGTACCTCATGGAGTGGGAGGGGTAAGGTCCGGAGGAACGGTGCTGGATCCCGGTGAAGAATATCCTCGATCCCTCCCTGTTGCGGGATTTCCACCGTCGCCATCCGGCTCGCCCTGCTCTGCGTCCTCCTGGCCGTCCCCGAGGCTGGGGTCGGCGCGCTGCTGGAGCTGCGCGTCGGGGGGGGGGGGAGCCTGCCCTTGTTCGGGCAGGCTTCGGCGTTCGTCATCACCGGCTTACTAACCACTGCCGCCCCAATCATCATCACATTTGTCTTGTCTTGTTAATCACACACACCTGGTTCTAATCCCCTCATTAGTCCGTGTAATAGTGTTCCCTCTGCCCCCCTTGTCCTGTGGGTGATTGTTAGTTGTGAGAGTAGTATAGCTCGGTGGAGCTACTCGTACATTTTGTTGCCAGGGTAGATTTTCCCCTGTGCCTATGTATTATTGGATTCTACCGTTACAGTGTATTTGCCAGGGATGAGAGTTTCCCCTGTGCCTGTTTCGTTGATCGCTATTTGAGCGCATTTGTGTGTCAACGAAGGAATAAACTCTGTATTCGGTGATTACCCTCCTGCGCCTGACTCCTTTCATCACACTCATCACACCATGTCAATCTACTATACCCCATAGTACAAAAGTTGACCTATTCTGTGATAGATCCCAAATTAATATAACCACTCGCATCATAAAACCTTTTAAAAGCAATGAGGCTGATGCAACCGATCAGAACGTTTAGCTTAAATGTTGATAAACTATTAGGCTATTTATTCACATTATAAGCGCAACAATGCTCACATGGCAGTAGGCTATAAGCGTGAATGTTACAAAATGCAATCAATTAGCGGGATTTTTTTTTTATCTCAGAAGAGACCACAAATGTAACCCTTTATTATAAAGGTGTATTTTTAATGGTGAAAATTATCTTCCCCAAACTTCAAACTCACGCGCCGCCTATGTATGCCAGTTAAGCTCTACACCGGTTGTAAAGCGGATTAATGTGCTTAATTTTAAGAAGTTATTTGGCCACTTTAGTTGCAATACAAACCCTATCAAAATATATAGACCTATTGGCTAGGCTACATGAGGTGTGAAAAAAAGGGGCTGTTTCTTGCCTTACTGCACACGATGGGCATCAATCACAAGTGATAGGGTAATATTGTCACCCATCAGACTATTCTTAATTTAATCTTCTCTTTACATATACTAAATTATATACAGTTGAAGTCGGAAGTTTACATACACTTAGGTTGGAGTCATTAAAACTTGTTTGTCAACCACTCCACAAATTTCTTGTTAACAAACTATCGTTTTGGCAAGTCGGTTAGGACATCTACTTTGTGCATGACACAAGTAATTTTTCCAACAATTGTTTACAGACAGATTATTTCACTTCTAATTCCAGTGGGTCAGAAGTTTACATACACTAAGTTGACTGTGCCTTTAAACAGCTTGGAAAATTCCAGAAAATGATGTCATGGCTTTAGAAGCTTCTGATAGGCTAATTGACACCATTTGAGTCAATTGGAGGTGTACCTGTGGATGTATTTCAAGGCCTACCTTCAAACTCAGTGCCTCTTTGCTTGACATCATGGGAAAATCAAAAGAAATCAGTTAAGACCTCAGAAAAAAATTTGTAGACCTCCACAAGTCTGGTTCATCCTTTGGAGCAATTTCCAAACGCCTGAAGGTACCACGTTCATCTGTACAAACAATAGTACGCGAGTATAAACACCATGGGACCACGCAGCCGTCATACCGCTCAGGAAGGAGACGCATTCTGTCTCCAAGAGATGAACGTACTTTGGTGCGAAAAGTGCAAATCCATCCCAGAACAACAGCAAAGGACCTTGTGAAGATGCTGGAGGAAACAGGTACAAAAGTATCTATATCCACAGTAAAACAAGTCCTATATCGACATAACCTGAAAGGCCGCTCAGCAAGGAAGAAGCCACTGCTCCAAAACTGCCATAAAATGCCAGACTACGGTTTGCAACTGCACATGGGGACAAAGATCGTACTTTTTGGAGAAATGTCCCCTGGTCTGATGAAAAAAAATAGAACTGTTTGGCCATTATGAACATCGTTATGTTTGGAGGAAATAGGGGGGAGGCTTGCAAGCCGAAGAACACCATCCCAACCGTGAAGCATGGGGGTGGCAGCATCATGCTGTGGGGGTGCTTTGCTGTAGGAGGGACTGGTGCACTTCACAAAATAGATGGGATCATGAGGAAGGAAAATTATGTGGATATATTGAAGCAACATCTCAAGACATCAGTCAGGAAGTTAAAGCTTGGTCGCAAATGGGTCTTCCAAATGGACAATGATCCCAACCATACTTCCAAAGTTGTGGCAAAATGGCTTAAGGACAACAAAGTCAAGGTATTGGAGTGGCCATCACAAAGCCCTGACCTCAATCCTATAGAAAATGTGTGGGCAGAACTGAAAAGGCGTGTGCGAGCAAGGAGGCCTACAAACCTGACTCCATTACACCAGCTCTGTCAGGAGGAATGGGCCAAAATTCACCCAATTTATTGTGGGAAGCTTGTGGAAGGCTACCTGAAACTTTTGACCCAAGTTAAACAATTTAAAGGCAATGCTACCAAATACTAATTGAGTGTATGTAAACTTCTGACCCACTGGGAATGTGATGAAATAAATAAAAGCTGAAATAAATAATTCTCTCTACTATTATTCTGACATTTCACATTCTTAAAATAAAGTGGTGATCCTAACTGACCTAAGACAGGGAATTTGTACTAGGATTAAATGTCAGTAATTGTGAAAAACAGAGTTTAAATGTATTTGGCTACAGTGTATGTAAACTTCCGACTTCAACTGTATGTGTGAAATTATTTTTCATTTAGAATGGACCATTATCATGCACCTGTCTCAGAACAGGGGCAGGGGAAAGAAATATGTCACCTATGCACTTAAATAGCAAATGGAGGATGATGTTCAGTGGTTCATTTTCGTGCTAGCCTGGTAGGCTATACTCCTGTTGTAAAGCGAATAAATGTGCTTAATATTAGGAAAGTAAAGAAATAAATATAGTACACCTAACCTATAGAAAGCTGACGGGTTCCTCCTGTTTTTAATAGAGGCCATTAAAACTCTGTTTTCTCACGCAATTGCATAGCCTATAGAAACGATGCTGCAACATGAGCTCATGGGCTCTCATGAAATGTTTGATTAGATTTTCGATCACATTTGCATTGATGTCAGAGTGATTAGAGGGACAATAGAGTGCTGAGTACCAGGCAGTTAGCAAGTTTGGTAGGCTACTAAAGACCATCAGCAGCATCAGAGATTGGAGAAGCCCAATTACTGTGACTAAACGGTCACGTGGAATTTGACTGCGGTCATGAATCGTGACCGCCGGTGTGGCGGTAATACGGTCACCGTAACAGCCCTATCTGAGACTACTGGGTAGGCATGAGTAGTAGCTCTATCTATACTTCAGCTATATCGCTTTGACCTGTACAGTTCCATCCAGTCCAGCAAGGGGAGTGAACAAGGGCAGAGGGAAGGGACTTAATTCTATGGTTTTTATTAACATACTTCCTGCTATAAAACAATCTCCTATACCCAAGATGCTTATATATTATCTGGTTGATTCAGCCAATAACAAATTCCCCATTTCCAGAGAGGTATTAATTGGTTGGTGTGTGACATACCAGGCTGTTGAAGCAGTGGTCGAGGAAGACCAGCAGTACAGTCTGTTCCTTCAGAGTCAGGCCAGCCTCCTCTCCAGCCAGCACGGCCTCCATCACACACTTAAAGAAGTAGGGGAAGTGGCTGGGCTTCTTCTTAAACACCTGGATACACATAATAAACCAAGGGTTAAAAACAACATTAGAGGACATTGATATAGAGGACATTGATCAATGCTCGCTGGAGACATTTGCCCTAAGTATCGCTGGTGCTGTCCATGTACAGCCAACACGCAACAGCCATACTCACAAGAACATAGAATGTTTAACAACACACTCACTGATTGTTAACACAGCTAATAATTTGCTATGTGAACCAAAAATTAACAACCAAGGATCAACATTTCTGTTTGACAGGCCAGGGCATCCATTCTTACCTCCCAGGCAGGGACATTCTCTCTGAACTTTTCATTGACGATGCAGCAGATAGACATGAGGTAGGCATTACTGGAGACTTCGGGATTGTAGTTCACCCATAGGTAGTTCTCGAGGTACTGGCTGAGAGGCAGGACACAAATGGCGGCATGTTAAAATCAGCAAATGACTGATGATAAATTATTATAATTGATAATGTATTGAGGCCATATTAAAAGGGTCAAAAACCCACCTGAACTCCAGTAACATGATCTTCCTAATGGCGAACCTGAAGATAAATTAGCAGACGTGGAGGATTTGGTTAAACCATTTATTTGACTTGTGGTAAGAAGATTTAACATGACAAAATACTGATGCTATTCAAGAGTTTTGAGTTCACTCACTTGGACTTGAGAATCTCTTTCTCATAGACATCCGCCAAGACCTGAGTGGGTGACAAATACAGTTTGTTAGAGCAAGCAGACCGTCTCCACTATATTCATAAATAATTAATATATGTAAGTAGGAGGCTTACCTTTGGGTCGAATGGTAGTTTATTCTTGGCATGGGGAGCCCAGTATCTGTTAGCCAACTTAGAGAAGAAAGGAGAGAGGTTATTATAACAATAACTATAATCTTGGCATCCCATAAGCACATTTTGTGTGAGCGCACTGGATTTGGTTCTGGGGGTGATGGTGAGATGTTTGGCCCAGAGTGAGTGGAGGAACCAGGAGGGATTCGCTTTGTCCACACCACCTCCCCTGAAATCGTCTTGGCCAAGTCTATAGGGGAAATTAACCCCTCCCGAAATTCAAAAGACTCCAGCCAGGGTTCCATTCAGTACAACAGAACGGTGTGCAACGTTGAATTAAACGGAAACGGAACTCAAATAAAATCAAAGCTCATTGTACACAGATTTGCAGAGGCTATCGCAGGTGCAGCAAAATGCTTATGTTTCTAGCTCCAACAGTGAAAAAGAACTGTACTGAACAACCAGTTGAAAAACTTTGTGATTATGGTGGCCCAGAGGTCGATGACCTGGTGTGCTGCACAAGTTCAGATGGTCACACCCATATTTATCAAGCCACACCTCGCCACACCCACCAAATGTACCTCTAGCCAGCAGATGCAACCCGCTTGCTTACAGCTGCACTAGGGACGGACAGTCTTCCGGTGTAGATTAAGACACCACATAGCTGGCGCGAGAAATGGCTCAGAAAACGTATCTCAATCCAGAATTGAGAAATGCGTTATTGTCCCATTATCCCAAATGTTTCACCGGGAAGATATCTCACGCCGGATCTGCTGTGTCTTATTCTACACAGGTAGCCTGTCCGACCCCAGCGCAGCTGTAAGCAAGCGGGACGGATCTGCTGGCTAGCGTACCTCAAAGGCTGTTGAAGAACAGTGTGCACCAAAAACGTGTTGTTCAGCACAAACCGTCACGCAACCTCGCAAACGTTGAAGTAAACTGAACGCGCCACAGGTGTACGTACACCTGCCAAATCGTGATTCGTTCAAATAATCAGTGATGTAAAAAACACACACCTGTAGAATAGAGTATCACAGTATGAGTCATAATACCCATAAAACATAGCGGTTAAACAAGGAAATGGTTCCAATATTTTTTTCACCATTCATTTTTCCCATAGGGGATTTTTGAAACACGTAAGGTCTGTGTTTCGTGTAAGCTTACCCTGGCGTGACGTTTTGATAACCGTGTAAATCTCTCTAGGCCTAGGTGACTAATCAATATATTCGGCATGTATTTACCACCCAAAATGAAATGCTAATTAGCTGCTACTGTGGCTATCATAAAGAACTACAAACGCCATGATGATTTGGACGAGACTGCCGAATCGAGGCAAAGGTAAGAATCTCTGCATGAACTATCGAATGTTAGCTAAATGTACTAATGAATAAATAGGCTACATTTTTTTTATGGACAATTCTGTGAACTGTCTTGTGCAAGTTTTAAATTGATACAATACTTGTTAGCAAAGGTGTCAGCTAGAGATGACGTGCAGGAGCTTGCAAGGATTTGTAGCCTTGCATGGTCTACTTTGATGCTAATTAGCATTTTCAAATCAGAGTAAATAGAGCCAAATATATTGATAAGTCCGAGAGAGATTTACATGGTTGTCAAAACGTCACGTCAGTGTACGCCTACACGAAACACAGCCCTTATTTTAAAGGGGAATTTCACCCTGACTCTGCCACGGCATATAGTCATTACTATATTAACAACATTACGTTTTTATCATAAACATCACAATTATCCAAACCACAAGGTAGAACTAGCACATTTTCATTTCACTGGTAGAATCGGGAAGTTTCGATGCCCTGTGTATTTGTCTGCTCATAGTGAAACACAAAATCCGGCATTCATAGCGAATGCTGATACAGCCCGCTAGGTAGAGGGGGCGTGGCCACACATTTGAATAATGCCATTGTTTACTTCGAACGATCAACACGCAGTATTCTTTTTCCCACTAATGTTTGTCATAATGCCCGTGTGGTGTTCCGTGCTAATTACAAACATTACAAAATTTGATACATCAGAAAAGCAGAACTTAATATTTGGTACAGAAACCTTTGTTTGCAATTACAGAGATCATACGTTTCCTGTAGGTCTTGACCAGGTTTGCACACACTGCAGCAGGGATTTTGGCCCACTCCTCCATACAGACCTTCTCCAGATCCTTCAGGTTTCGGGGCTGTCGCTGGGCAATACGGACTTTCAGCTCCCTCCAAAGATTTTCTATTGGGTTCAGGTCTGGAGACTAGCTAGGCCACTCCAGGACCTTGAGATGCTTCTTACGGAGCCACTCCTTAGTTGCCCTGGCTGTGTGTTTCGGGTCGTTGTCATGCTGGAAGACCCAGCCACGACCCACCTTCAATGCTCTTACTGAGGGAAGGAGGTTGTTGGCCAAGATCTCGCGATACATGGCCCCATCCATCCTCCCCTCAATACGGTGCAGTCGTCCTGTCCCCTTTGCAGAAAAGCATCCCCAAAGAATGATGTTTCCACCTCCATGCTTCATGGTTGGGATGGTGTTCTTGGGGTTGTACTCATCCTTCTTCTTCCTTCAAACACGGCGAGTGGAGTTTAGACCAAAAAGCTCTATTTTTGTCTCATCAGACCACATGACCTCCTCCCATTCCTCCTCTGGATCATCCAGATGGTCATTGGCAAACTTCAGACGGGCCTGGACATGCGCTGGCTTGAGCAGGGGGACCTTGCGTGCGCTGCAGTATTTTAATCCATAACGGCGTAGTGTGTTACTAATGGTTTTCTTTGAGACTGTGGTCCCAGCTCTCTTCAGGTCATTGACCAGGTCCTGCCGTATAGTTCTGGGCTGATCCCTCACCTTCCTCATGATCATTGATGCCCCACGAGGTGAGATCTTGCATGGAGCCCCAGACCGAGGGTGATTGACCGTCATCTTGAACTTCTTCCATTTTCTAAAAATTGCGCCAACAGTTGTTGCCTTTTCACCAAGCTGCTTGCCTATTGTCCTGTAGCCCATCCCAGCCTTGTGCAGGTCTACAATTTTATCCCTGATGTCGTTACACAGCTCTCTGGTCTTGGCCATTGTGGAGAGGTTGGAGTCTGTTTGATTGAGTGTGTGGACAGGTGTCTTTTATACAGGTAACGAGTTCAAACAGGTGCAGTTAATACAGGTAATGAGTGGAGAACAGGAGGGCTTCTTAAAGAAAAACAAACAGGTCTGTGAGAGCCGGAATTCTTACTGGTTGGTAGGTGATCAAATACTTATGTCATGCAATAAAATGCAAATTAATTACTTAAAAATCATACAATGTGATTTTCTGGATTTTTGTTTTAGATTCCGTCTCTCACAGTTGAAGTGTACCTATGATAAAAATTACAGACCTATACATGCTTTGTAAGTAGGAAAACCTGCAAAATCGGCAGTGTATCAAATACTTGTTCTCCCCACTGTATATGGAGGCTTAAATATACTGATCTAGTGAGATATACATGGCGGAGACTCAATCAAGCTAGTCGTCTTGACTTCTTTCTTATCTCATTCTCGTTGGCACCAAAAGTTTAAAAAGTGTTGATAGGGGACAGAATGCGGTCGGACCATCATATAATTGCCATATACATTACTCTTACTGAATTTCCACGTGGGCGAGGATATTGGAAATGTAATCAAAGCCTATTGGATGATAATTTATTTATAATTAGAACAAAGGAATTTATAACTGACATTTTCCAACATAACATAGGTACAGCAAATCCCCTTATTGTATGGGACACCTTTAAATGTGCCTTTAGAGGCCATGCAATTCAGTACTCATCTCGAAAACAAAAGCAACTTAGGTCAAGAGTTTATACTAACAAAGGAAATAGAAAGTCTAACAGAACAGATAGATGGCAATAAAAATTGTAACAGAGGCTCAGAATAAATTAGAGGAAAAACAAAAAGAAATGGAGAAACTTATTCAAGAAAGATCAAGTGTAATATATTGGTATTCCAAACTGGATGGAATATGGGGAAAAATGCACAATTTTTTTTTTTAATCTTCAACATAGGAATGCTACCAAAAAGAACTTAATGAAACTGGTTACAATTGACGGAGTCACCCATGATTCACCAAATTATATTTTGAAGGAGGAAACAAAGTACTTTAAGCATATGTTTTCGTTTCAGTCGCCTCCATCTCCTCTAACTGAAGCTAATGGTAGAGATTTTTTTCTATTGATAATGTCAAATTAACAGCCATACAGAAAGACTCATGTGAAGGTGAAATTACAGAGGAGGAACTTCTGGATGCAATTAAAGACTAAGTCCGGGAAAACTCCAGGGTTGGATGGCATACCAGTCGAGGTATACCAAACCTTTTTTGATATACTAAGAGGACCGTTATTAGCATGTTTTAACCACTCCTATGTAAATGGTAGATTATCAGACACTCAAGAAGAAGGTCTGATCTCATTATTACTGAAACAGGATACAAGTGGAAAATATAAAGATTCAGTCCATAAAAAAAATTGGAGGCCCCTTACACTTCAGTGTTGTGATGCAAAAATTCTAGCAAAATGTATAGCGCATAGAATTAAAAAAGGTATTGTCGGATATTATTAATTCTAATCAGACAGGTTTTTTTACATGGAAGATACATTGGAGATAATATAAGGCAAGTATTGGAAACAATAGAACACTATGGAAAATATGGGAAACCAGGCCTGCTATTCATAGCAGACTTCGAAAAGGCATTTGATAAAGTACGACTGGGGTTTATATATAAATGCCTGGAGCATTTCAATTTTGGAGAATCTCTTATAAAATGGGTCAAAATCATGTATAGTAACCCTAGGTGTAAAATAGTAAATAATGGCTATTTCTCAGAAAGTTTTAAACTGTCAAGAGGAGTGAAACAAGGTTGTCCACTATCGGCCATTGAGATGTTAGCTATTAAAATCAGATCCAATAATAATATCAGAGGATTATTAATCCAGGGCTTAAAAACAAAGGTGTCATTGTACGCTGATGATTCATGTTTTCTTTTAAATCCACAACTAGAATCCCTCCACAGCCTCATAGAGGATCTAGATACATTTTCTAACCCCTCTGGATTACAACCAAATGATGACAAATGTACTATATTACGTATTGGATCACTAAAAAATACAATTTTTACATTACCATGTAGTTTACCAATAAAATGGTCTGATGTGGATATACTCGGAATACATATCCTAAAGGAAATAAATGATCTCACTTCAATACATTTTAATAGAAAGTTAGCAAAAATAGATAAGATCTTACTACCATGGAAAGGTAAATACCTGTCAATTTGTGGAAAAATCACCCTGATTAACTCTTTAGTATTATCCCAGTCTACCTATTTGCTTATGGTCTTGCCTACGCCTAGCGAACAGTTTTTTAAATTATATGAGAAAAACATATTCAATTTTATTTGGAACGGCAAGCCAGACAAAATTAAAAGGCCCTATTTATATAATGAATATGAATTCGGAGGACAGAAATTATTCAATATTAAAGCATTAGACCTATCACTAAAAGCTTCAGTCATACAAAAGTTATACTTAAATCCGAACTGGTTCTCAAGCAAATTAGTAAGATTGTCTCACCCAATGTTCAAGAATGGCCTTTTTCCCTTTATTCAGATTACAACAACTCATTTTCAGTTATTTGAAAAAGAAATCATCTCCCAAATATCACTATTTCTAAAACAAGCCATAGAATGTTGGTTGCAATTTCAATTTAATCCTCCAGAAACGACAGAACAAATAGTGCAACAAATATTGTGGTTAAATTCAAATATACTAATTGACAAAAAAACTTACTTTTTTGACAATGTTTAAAAAAGGTATAATCTTCGTAAATGATATCATCGGTAGGACTGGTGGAGTTATGTCGCACATGCAGCTAGCAAAAACATATGGAAATGTCTGCTCTACCCAAAATTACAACCAAATAATTGCAGCCTTACCGCAAAAGTGGAAGAGGAAAGTGGAAGGTGGAGAAAGTAAGGAACTTGTCTGTCGGCCTTGCATTAAAGAACATAATTGGTTAAGGAAAACTGTGATAAATAAAACATTATATCAGTTTCACTTAAGGACCAAAGGATTGACAGCCGTCCCATATAGATTGCAAAATAGTTGGGAAGAGATTTTTGACGTACCGATCCCATGGCATAGTGTTTATGAACTGACACGCAAAACGACACCGGATTCAAAATTAGAACCTTTCAATTTAAATTATTATATAAAATGCTTGCTACCAATAGAATGTTATATATATGGGGGATACAATCTTCCCAGCTCTGCAGATTTTGCTGTGAAGAGAGAATCATTAGATCATTTGTTTTGGTTCTGTCCATTTGTAGCTTGTTTTTGGACACAGGTCCAGGAATGGCTAAAGGATTGCAATATTTACCTGGAGCTAACCTTGCAGATAGCATTACTGGGTGATCTGAAAAGTCCTAGTCAATCGATCAATAATATAATAATACTTTTAGCAAAAATGTTTATTTTTAATTCACAATCTGTAGAAGCAATGAGAATAGAAAGGTTCAGAACTTTTGTAAAACATCACAGTACGGTTGAAATATACAGTCAGGAAAAAAAGTATTTAGTCAGCCACCAATTGTGCAAGTTCTCCCACTTAAAAAGATGAGAGAGGCCTGTAATTCTCATCATAGGTACACGTCAACTATGACAGACAAATTGAGAATCCATAAAATCACATTGTAGGATTTTTTATGAATTTATTTGCAAATTATGGTGGAAAATAAGTATTTGGTCACCTACAAACAAGCAAGATTTCTGGCTCTCACAGACCTGTAACTTATTCTTTAAGAGGCTCCTCTGTCCTCCACTCGTTACCTGTATTAATGGCACCTGTTTGAACTTGTTATCAGTATAAAAGACACCTGTCCACAACCTCAAACAGTCACACTCCAAACTCCACTATGGCCAAGACCAAAGAGCTGTCAAAGGACACCAGGAAACAAAATTGTAGACCTGCACCAGGCTGGGAAGACTGAATCTGCAATAGGTAAGCAGCTTGGTTTGAAGAAATCAACTGTGGGAGCAATTATTAGGAAATGGAAGACATACAAGACCACTGATAATCTCCCTCGATCTGGGGCTCCACGCAAGATCTCACCCCGTGGGGTCAAAATGATCACAAGAACGGTGAGCAAAAATCCCAGAACCACACGGGGGGACCTAGTGAATGACCTGCAGAGAGCTGGGACCAAAGTAACAAAGCCTACCATCAGTAACACACTACGCCGCCAGGGACTCAAATCCTGCAGTGCCAGACGTGTCCCCCTGCTTAAGCCAGTACATGTCCAGGCCCGTCTGAAGTTTGCTAGAGTGCATTTGGATGATCCAGAAGAGGATTGGGAGAATGTCATATGGTCAGATGAAACCAAGATATAACTTTTTGGTAAAAACTCAACTCGTCATGTTTGGAGGACAAAGAATGCTGAGTTGCATCCAAAGAACGCCATACATACTGTGAAGCATGGGGGTGGAAACATCATGCTTTGGGGCTGTTTTTCTGCAAAGGGACCAGGACGACTGATCCGTGTAGAGGAAAGAGTGAATGGGGCCATGTATCGTGAGATTTTGAGTGAAAACCTCCTTCCATCAGCAAGGGCATTGAAGATGAAACGTGGCTGGGTCTTTCAGCATGACAATGAACCCAAACACACCGCCCGGGCAATGAAGGAGTGGCTTCGTAAGAAGCATTAAGGTCCTGGAGTGGCCTAGCCAGTCTCCAGATCTCAACCCCATAGAAAATCTTTGGAGGGAGTTGAAAGTCTGTGTTGCCCAGCGACAGCCCCAAAACATCACTGCTCTAGAGGAGATCTGCATGGAGGAATGGGCCAAAATACCAGCAACAGTGTGTGAAAACCTTGTGAAGACTTACAGAAAACATTTGACCTGTGTCATTGCCAACAAAGGGTATATAACAAAGTATTGAGAAACTTTTGTTATTGACCAAATACTTATTTTCCACCATAATTTGCAAATAAATTCATTAAAAATCCTACAATGTGATTTTCTGGAGAAAAAAAATCTCATTTTGTCTGTCATAGTTGACGTGTACCTATGATGAAAATTACAGGCCTCTCTCATCTTTTTAAGTGGGAGAACTTGCACAATTGGTGGCTGACTAAATAAGTTTTTTCCCCACTGTATATGGCAAATAGAAATCCTATATGGATGGTGTTAAGAGATAGATGGGAGGTATTGAATGGAGTTGAAGGATGGGACTAATAACAAATAACAACAAATAATAACAAGATAACTAATAATGTAAGCATACTGTGTCCATAATAAGTATATAGGTTGTATGTTGGGAGCTTTTGGGAAAGAGCAGTTAGAAAGATATGGCATATAGAAGTAAACCGGATGGACATCGTGAAAATGATCGGAGAGGTTGAGAGTAGAAGAAGTTCAGGAGCAAAAACAAATAAAATATAATTATTGTAAAATTGAATGTGTCCATAAGGTGTAGATAGTAAGTATAGGCTGGAAGTAGAGGCCTGAGCATTGTTGTTCACTAATTTACCCCAAGTAGGGAAAGGATGGCGGGGTTGAAAAGTAATAAAGGGGAGTATATATATAAAAAACGTGGGGGATTGGAAGTGATGCAGACAATTACATTGATAGAAGTTACAATCTATCTGCAATATTAAGCTGATCTACCCCCCCCCCCCCCCCCCAAAAAAAAAACTGCCTTCCTAAGACTTTTCACACCTTCTTTAGCCCCCCCAGCCCATTCAATTTGTTGGCTGATCATTCCTCTCAAAAGCAGCTCCCTCATTGTCCCTAAACAATACGCTAGCATGTCCCATTCAATTGATACCTTTAACAACAAAGGCATGTTGTCCTACATCCCTTCCACAAAAAGTGTAAAATGCTCATATCACAACCATGTCTTTCCAGGAGACGTGCAGCACCAGCAAATCTTCTGCAAGAGGACCAAACAATTGGTGGTTAAGAAGCCCTACACCACTTTCGGGCAGAGTCTCATCCAGCTGGCCGTTCACCGCAGACAGGACCAGCCCATCGCTATAGGCACAAAGAGTCCACTTCCCCAGCCCACCATGCCGAACACAATTGCCAGCTTACCGAAGCTGGATAAATGACTATGGCTGCGTTTACACAGGCAGCCCAATTCTGATCTTTGTTTCACTAATTGGTCTTTCGACCAATCAGATCAGTTCTGAAAATGATCTAATGCAATTAAGACCAATTAGTGTTGAAAGAATATCAGAATAAGGCTGCCTGTGTAAACGCAGCCAGTGTGGCTCAGCATAAGACCATGTACAATGCATTCCACTAATTACAGTCTCAAGTCTTCTTGTGTATGATGCTACAAGCTTGGCACACCTGTATTTGAAGAGTTTCTCCCATTCTTCTCTGCAGATCCTCTCAAGCTCTGTCAGGTTGGATGGGGAGCGTCGCTGCACAGCTATTTTCAGGTCTCTCCAGAGATGTTCGATCGGGTTCAAGTCCAGGCTCTGGCTGGGCCACACAAGGACATTGAGACATGTCCCAAAGCCACTCCTGCGTTGTCTTGGCTGTATGCTTAGGGTCGTTGTCCTGTTGGAAGGTGAATCTTCACCCCGCTCTGGAACAGGTTTTCATCAAGGATCTCTCTGTACTTTTCTCCGTTCATCTTTCCCTCGAACCTGACTAGTCTCCCAGTCCCTGCCGCTGAAAAACATCCCCACAGCATGATGCTGCCAACACCAAGCTTCACCGTAGGGATGGTGCTAGGTTTCCTCCAGGCGTGACGCTTGGCATTCAGGCCAAAGAGTTCAATCTTTGTTTCATCAGACCAGAGAATCTTGTTTGTCATGGTCTGAGTCCTTTAGGTTCCTTTTGGCAAACTCCAAGCGGGCTGTCATGTGCCTTTTACTGAGGAGTGGCTTCCATCTGGCCACTACCATAAAGGCCTGATTGGTGGAGTGCTGCAGAGATGGTTGTCCTTCTGGAAGGTTCTCCGATCTCCACAGAGGACCTCATGGCTTGGTTTTTGCTCTGACATGCACTGTTAACTGTGGGACCTTATATAGACAGGTGTGTGCCTTTCCAAATCATTTTCAATCAATTGAATTTACCATAGGTGGACTCCAATTAAGTTGTAGAAACATTTCAAGGATGATCAATGGAAACAGGATCCACCTGAGCTCAATTTCAAGTCTCATAGCAAAGGGTCTGAATACTTATCTAAATAAATTTCTAAAAAACGGTTTTCGCTTTGTCATTATGGGGTATTGTGGGTAGATTTTAGGAAAATAATTAATTTAATCAATTTTAGAATAAGGCTGTAACGTAACAAAATGTGGAAAAAGTCAAGGGGTCTGAATACTTTCCGAATGCACTGTAGAAGAGGTCTCCCCAACCCTGTTCCTGGAGAGCTACCCTCCTGTAGGTTCACTCCAACCCCAGTTGTAACTAACCTGGTTCAGTTTATCAACATGCTAATTATTAAAATAATGTGTTCTAGATTAAGGTTGGAGTGAAAACCTACAGGACAGTAGTGCTCCACAAACTGGGTTGAAGAGCCCTGATGTAGAACCACTAGAAATAAATATGGATATTTTCTAGCAATTTTGAAATGTGTCTGCCCTTATGGATTCGCAGAAGATATTTATATAATTTGTACAGGGTTCTGTAGTTTCAAACAGCTGCTAGACATTTAGATATCCAAAGAATGTTTGTCAAATTCTAAAATACAAGGGAGTGTACACTATTTAATGCTAACTCAAGAAAACTGAGTACTCAACAAGAATGTTATATGGTAAAAGTAATTTATGAGACTCCTGTTTCCTCTAATCGAGGACGAAGACTGCATCGC
This sequence comes from Coregonus lavaretus, assembly GCF_964263955.1. NCBI lineage: Eukaryota > Metazoa > Chordata > Actinopteri > Salmoniformes > Salmonidae > Coregonus > Coregonus lavaretus. The sequence continues at coordinate 28,009,808 of NC_140014.1, forward strand.
TAAGGTTGGTCGAAGATTCTCTGTGCTTGTTACGCCTTGTACTAACACACTGTAACCAGTTGCTGAAGTGTCAGACAAAGGAAAAACACCCTCCAAAATGAAGGGCTGCCCCAGTGTCTCGCAGTATCTTCACCGGCTGCTTAACAGCATCGCCACTCTGCAGAGACACGAACCCGTCTGAAACAAAGTGTTCAAACACATCTGCCCAAAATCTTGTTTGGGAGATACACCAATCCCAACCACAAACTTAATGAGCTGGAGTGCTCCCACGTGAAGAAACTGCCTTTTCTCTCTCTCATTTTTCTGTTTCAACTTAGGAGAGAGACAATGTGTCCTTTCTCACGGCAGTAATGACAAACTGGCGGATTCGAAAAACCAAGCCAATCTTTATCTTTGGGCACTGTAGAAATGGACGGAAACCTTGTAGTAGGAGGTGACTTCTCTGGATTGCTTTTTCGCAGGGATAACTACTGGGTGCTTTGTGAAGGAAGTTTTATGTGTCAACAAACGCATCTGCAAGAACTGCATCTTTCTCAAGAGTGAGATTCTTGTGCTCATAAATGCAGGTAGCAACCCTTTCGTGAAGGCAATTCTTAAACTGCTCGAGAAGTATGAGTGTCTTTAAATCCTCAAGGTCCTCTTGAGAACCACACCACTGATCAAAAATAAATGCTTGTTCCGTTGCGAACTCAACATGCCTTTGTGACTCTGTCTTTTGTAATTTACGGAACTGTTGTCTGTATGCCTCTGGGACCAACTCGTAAGCCCGAAGGATAGAAGCTTTAGGTGTCATAATCTAAACTCTGGTCAAGAGATAAAGCAGCGTACACTTTTTGAGCTTTTCCCACAAGAACACTTTGGAGAAGCAGTGACCAAATATCTCACGGCCATTTTAGGGATGTAGCAATCTGCTCAAACAGAGTAAAATATACATCCACCTCTTTTTCATTTAAAGGCGGTACAAGTCGGCTGTTCCGACCAAGATCAAACTCTGTTGAGGGTGCAGGATGGCCAGAATGGATTCGGAGTGCTTCCAGATCTATTGTTCTTAATCAAATGGCATGCTCACGTTCCTGTTCCCTTTCCTTGTGCTCTAATTTCTGTTCCTCCAATCTCTCCTCATGTTCTCTTTCCTATTCCTTGTGCTCAAGCTCTAATTTCTGTTGTTCCCATTTTGCCTTTAGTTCTAACTCTCGCAGTTGCACGTCTACAGGACTCATCCTACTACCCGTAGGAACCTTTTCATCAACCCCCCTCTCCAGAAGGATTTCCTCCTTTGACTTCTGCTTTTGGATCGCCAGATGCCACCTTGATGACATAATGCTTTGCAATGAGCAGATTCGCCTTTGTACATTTATCTAGAATCTCCCATGTTGGGGTTTCCACAAATGCTGCCAACTTAAAGTCCATGGCTTTGTTTTATTAGCCTGTGTTTTTATGCAACTTTCAAAATTATTCCCCCAATCTTATAACCCCTCAGGTGGATATCAATGACAGAAACTCTACCACAAAAGTGTCTTCTGAACACTCAAATATCTGGACACAGCAGAGCTTCAGAGTAGGTGATTAGAGCAACTACCATACTCATGGGAAACAAAAGATGAGTCACTGACAACAACCAAAACGAAACAGGAGGGGTTTTAGGAGGGGTTCTAAAAGACAAGCATGGGGGTGTCCACTGAAAGTTGCATAGCAACAACAACTGGGACCTAAAAGACACCCACCATGAGCTCCCACAAAATGTGCCCACTAAGAGGCAAAAAAATGAAAAACCCAAACCTAAAGCCAGGAAGCAAACCAAAAAGGTGGAGCAAAACAAAACCAGGGAAATCAGATAAAGGATTGTTTGTCTGGAAATCAAAATAGGGAGAGCCAACTGAATGTGTTAACCCTCCGCATCTATCAAGACAACTGGAGCACTGCGCCAGCCACTCTTAAATAGCACCTGGGCCAGCACAGGTGAAACACATACTGACTAACGAGTTCACACCAATCGGTGCACCCTACGTACTAAAGTGCTATACGTGCTAAAGTCCAACCTCAAAACATAAACGGAAAAACCAAAACCTGTAACAGTGTTACACCAAACAGTACCTATTCTGTAACTCCCAGTAATGGATACCAAAAACCTTTGGTTAAATCACATTATCTGGTGTAACAATCTGTAGCTAACATAACTGGTGATCAGCAGATGATGTGAGAGGTGGTCATGATGAAATTGCCATTCCAAAGAAACAAAGTTCAGGGAATGCTTGTAAAGCTGTGGGAGGAGTGTTGTCATGATCAAACTGCCATTCAGCTCCTCATGAGTCATCTGCTTGAAATCCAGCATAATGTCTAATCCCTCAAGAGGGATACAGTTCACGGGATACAGTTATGCTACAATGACACACGCAGGCAAAGGGATAATTTTTCTGTATCTAGAATACCACTGCAGGAAGAAGCCCAGGCATCACACAGTATTGTCTGTAAGAAAAAACTAAAACAATTATAATCTATTGTAGTTTGAACAACAGTTGAACCGTGCCAGCATAACATCAACATTATGGTAGAATAGTTGAACATGCATACATGCGCACAGAGATTACGTTTAAAACAATATCTAACCTAATAGAACAAAATATGGCATAACCCTCAACAAAAAAGTGATGGGCTACTTTCTGCACACGCCATTGTCAGTGTGAACCGGAGTGACTTGACACAACGCTGGCCAAACAAGATGTAGCTACAAACAAAACTGAGTTAAATGGTTCCAGTCTGCCGTGAAGCATTCATCCATGTATACTGGTAAGAGTCTAGCTACATTTTCAGATATTATAAGTTTCTAATTTTGACAAAGTCGTTTTCATTGCAAGTTAATGCTGGCTCGCTAGCTAACGTTACGTGTATGATCTGTGTAGTAATATTATTTGAATCGGAAAACCATTTGCATTGCTAGTTATAGCCTAATGTTAGCTAGCTAACATTGAACCTAGTTGGTTAGCTTTAGCTACCTGCAGATTCATACTACAGCTATGACAATGTTTGTATTGGTAGTAGTATGAGTTGGGATTATGCCGGTTCATTGTGTAGCGAGCTAGCTAGCTAGCTACATGTCTAAACAAAAGACTAAAGTTAGCCAGGTGTGTCTGGTGTTGATTAAGGCCATCTATTGTATTTCATGAATGTGTACATGTCTAGACAATAGTGACCCATCCACTTAACTAGATGTGGCTGGGGGGTGGTTATAGCATTTCCTTCACATGACCCATCAATTTAGTGTGTTGGGTAAGCGTCATCTAATAATTATAAAAAAATATATAAAATATTTTCATCTGGACACTTTGTTTTTGATATTGCAATTAGGCAAGTAACCATTTCACTGTACTGTTTAAACCTTCTGTATCATGTGCATGTGACAAATAAACTTAGATTTGATATAGTGTGTGTTTACCAGAGATGATAATGTGAAGAACCACATGACCTGCACCAATGTGAGATTAGGATATAGGCCAAGGCCTAGATAAAGTGTATTTTACCTGAAGTTTTTCCTTATTGTAGGCTACTACCTTTACCACTTGTAGCCTTGAAATATGTGGTTGTTTACTAAACTACTCACTATGTTTAGCACATGGCCTCACATGTGAATCCTTAAAGGGATGGGTGGGGCTAATGCTTAAGAGGGTGTGAACGATGCTGAATGGGTGTAGACAAAGAAGAGCTTTCCAATAGATGTACCAAAACATCCAAAGGCAATTTTCTCAAAAGTGGGGTTTCAAGTTTATCAACTTTCAAATCAGAATTACTTTCCCATTGTTCCTCAACTGCAGTGTATGATATGCAGAGCTAGAAAATTGTATCTCTACTGTAAAAAACACTTTCAAATGTTGCTACATATGACCGAATCGAGGCAGTCGGTCACATTAATTATCCTAACCTGCTATGAAAAAGTAATTTAGGTCGTTGCTATACCTCCTCGAGTCAGAACCCATCCCAGCTATCCGACAGTTACGGATGTTAGGAGAGTAACGTTACAACTACCAATTTGATGTCCACAACATAAGCAGAGATTGCAGTTATTTTAGCGCAAGTGTTATTTAGACACTCATATAAAGCACTACAAAATATAATTTGCTTATAGTTACCTGTGTGACATATTCTGCATTGATTTGGGACACAGAGTCATCTAATAATTATAAAAAAAATATATAAAAGACGCTTTCTTCGCATGTGTTTGATTCTCCATGTATGTCTTTAGCTGGCTAGCTTAAAAATGGGAACTGTATGTTAACAATAAGATGGCACCTATTCCAATGACATTGCTCCTTTAACACATTAGCATGTTAGCTACATTTGGACGAGTTAGCTAAGTTGCAACTGAAGAAGTTGACTTCACAGTACAGCTAGCTAGCAAATAATAAGCCAATACTAACGTTAGCTACAGTACTAGCTAGCTAGTATCTGTTGTTAGCCAACTTGCTGGCAATGGTAGCAACTAATATTAGCTAATAAAACAATCAATTGCTTGATTATTTTGTAAATGGCTATCAACAAAGCGAAATAATTGTAGAAACTAAACTTGGTGTTTCAAAACATCTGTGAGATTCCCGCTACGCATGTACACAAGGAAAACGCATTATGTGCTACACATTTCCGGTTCGCTATGTTTAGATTCCTAGTGAAACAAGGGGTGTAATATAATGGTTCCTACTAGTGTTGCGCAGGTTGACTCACAACCCGCGGACGGGTTTAGAGTAATTAAACATTGTTTGGCAGAAGTACGGATTGAATAAAGAGAAACAATACCTTTAAAAATCCAGAAATGTATAATTATTCAGCAATTTATCCACGCTACATTGAGGTTCTTCTTTCATTACTGTAGGCTATCTGGTATTACTGCATATGCCTACATTTTACGGTTTAACTGTACGCGCGCCAAATAGCCTACACAGCCAATCGACAAATAATGCTTTTGGGAACGGGCAGAAAAAGTTCAATCCACGGAGGCAAAAGTGACATTGTCGAAGTTTAATTCAATAAGACAAAAGCTGCGAAAGTAGAGTTGAAAATAAAGAGTAGGGAGGGGCAGAAAAGTAATGTTTGATAAAGATTTGGTGAAGTGGTAAAAGAGGATGATAGCAGTGCCGGCTATGTTACGTGTGATGATTGTGAGGCTCTATACAAATTCGACAGTCACAAGACGGGACTTCAAATAGGCCTATGGCATGTCAAGGGAACTGTAGCCTTCTGTTTAGATAGGTTAAATGGAAACTGAATTCTGGACATTGACTAACCAGAATAACTTAATGTTTTTTTATGGCAAACTCCAAAGTCCTCTGATAATACTCGTCCCGTGCGAATCGATATCCCTGTGTTTTGAGAGAAATGTCTGAGTTTGACAGGTGTTGCTCGCGGTTTGAGCAAGAAAACAATAACTGATTAGATAAATTGAACAAAGTGCTGCGCATAGCCTATATATGAAGTGTCTACATGTATCGACGTTCACAGTGAATGCTTTTGTTCATACGTTTTGTGGCGAATGAATTGAACATCGCCAAATGCATCATAAAAAAATATTGCGCCTATTTAATGCAACCCTTGCTGTTAATAGATCGCAAAGCAGCATACAATTGAGCTAAACTTTTGGATCAAGTTCACTTTCTCATCCATAGCCTAAAAACGCATATCAAGTGCAAGTTAGCTGTTTAGCTCACATCTGAAGGCTGGGGGGCATTTAGGACGTATTCTACTGCGGATAGCTAAAATATCCGAATGATTATGATCACACTTCCTCAATTCAAATAATATGGCGACACTATAGCAAAAAATGGTTTGGTGTGGTTTAAAACTTGCGAACCAAGCTCGAGTTATCAGTGTAGCCTGTTATCGCCTGGATTTATATAGGCTATAGGCTTCAGTCATAACTGTCAATTTATAAAAGAAAAAAAAAAGAATGACAGGGGGCTGTTTAGAAAAAAATTATCCCGTCCTAATCGTCCTCTGGAATAACCAACACAACACAACAACGGACATTCTGGGGTAATAAATACATCACCAACTTTCAACTTTCTCTTGTAATACTAGTCCCGTGCGAATAGGGCTATAGCCTTAATAATAACTCCTGCAGAATTAAGCATTTTTTGCAGCAAAATGATACACCGAATTTAGGCAATATTTGGACTTGGGAACAGGAGTGGAGAAATATGATTTCTTTCTATCTGCATCTTGAGAAAATGCAATGCTCAGTTAGATGCATCTGTTGAGATGCTGTCTTCATCATAAAATCGTCCTAAAAGCTGATCGTGTTTCAACCACGTCAAATATGTATCGAAGCCGAACGGAAATCTTATCAGAAACAAGTTGGGTCGTTTTCAAAGCTTTCTTTTTCGTTACAACCGGTCAAACTGATGTCATTTGGACATTTTGAACAGAAAATCTTTCCTGTTTTTTTTTGCTTTATTGTCTTTGCTCCGCGAAAGATGACAGAGGAAACTTTACCAATGTTAACTAGATTGAAGCGTTCATTCTATCGATCTATTACATTATTCTATTGAGAAAAGGTTTATATAGTCTTCTAGGGTAACATAATGACAAAGAGAAGCTACATGTATTTAATTATAGACAAGTAGACTAACAAATTGCATACCAAAATTTCGGAAATTATAAGCAGAAACATATCTATATCAGGCAACAACAACAAAAAATCCAGAAGCCCGTCAAAAAAATTATTATTCAGTGTTTGACCGTAGCCTATAGCGCATTTTCTATATTTGCGGGTTAGGGTTGGGTGCAGGTCTCAGATTTTCACTTTATCACATTAGTGGGGGGGTTGCGGATGGGTTATTAGCAATTGCGGGCAAGGTGCGCGTGAACAAACAGCTGATCCGCGCACCACTAGTTCCTACACAGTAAGCAATTCCATTATTCTGTCAGTATATTCCAAAATATTTTACAGTTTGGTGATATTTCTATAATATCTATGGTTTTCATTATAGTTATTATTTCTAAACAATATGAGACATTATAGTGATACGATATGAGAGAACATAAATGTAGTACCCTATCAAAAAAGATAGCTAGCATGTTAATGATTCAAGTAACCAGTTATGATGAACTGTCAAGTAGAATTTTGCATAACTCAATTGACTAATCTCAAGATAAAATCGCAGAGAAATACTTTTATTTATACATTTATTTGTTCTGAACATGTCACAAAGACTTGGATTAATAACAGCAAATTATGGCAGTTATGCAGGTGATAAATAACCTATAAATAACAAGCACATTGTTATATGATTCCATAAATGGCATGGCTACACAACAATAATTTCACAATAATTTCAATTACAACACAAGGCAGTTTATTAAATCATTCATATGGTAATTTTGTCCTTTCTGAATGGTGATGTGGGCATACTAAACTAAACAGAGAAAATATGAGAAATAAATCATATTAGATATAGGTCGATAAAAACAGAACAATCTGTTTAGGCCGTGTCTTATTTGTGTGTGCGCTGGTGTGTTTTTAGATGAGACGCTTGTGTGAAAGTCTTCTCACACACTTTACACTGGAATGGCCTCTCACCTGTGTGGGTGACATAATGTCTCTGGAGTTTGGAAGGAGTCTTGAAATCCTTGAAACAAATTGCACACCGATATGTGCTTGACTGAGTAACCTCAATTTGATTTCTTGAGACACATTTATGGAGCTGAAGATCAGTTTCTGTTTCAAAAGATGTGATGCATGTGTCACACTGAAATGACCTGTGAATTGGTTCACCCCAGTAATGATCAAGCCTCTCATTTTGGATAACATTATGACTGCTATTATCTGCTATGACTTGATTGGTTATAAATTCCATTTGCATGTGACCCCCCACTTCCTGTTGCAATGAATTCTGACCTGTCATCTCATTGTTTAGGGCATGTCTGTGAACAATAAGATGAGTAGCAAGTTCAGATTGGGACAAGAAATGACTGTGACACTCAGTGCACCAATAGTCCTCGCTTTGTCTACTCCCAGATTCCATATTATCATCTGCTAGGCCTATGTCTTGTATTGCCACAAAGCTTAGGTCTCTTGTCTCTGAAGAATGACCTAAACCCTCATCAGTGACTGAGCAGTGATCAGAACTGTCTTTGTAGGACTGTGGCATGTCTCTCAGTGTCTTTCCTTGAGCAGAGGCAAGAGTTTCATGGTCAGGGTCCCTAAATGTGCTGTTATCCTGGACATCACTACATGTTTTATTCTCATGTGTTCGTCGTTCATGACTTCTCAAGTGGCAAGGCTGTCTGAAGGTTTTAGTGCATAAACTGCATTTGAATGGTCTTATCCCAGTGTGTATGAGAAAGTGTCTAGATAGTTTTGATGGAGTGTCAAAGCCCTTCTGGCAAATCGTGCACAGGTGTGCTTTTCTTTTAGCACAGGTCACTTTGTTTGGTATGGATTGTTTAGAAGTGTTGTTAATGTTGTCCCGTTGTACCTTTGGTTGATTATTACAGGTATCCTCAAAATTGTCCTGGAATGGTCTCCATTCATTCACACCATTTGAATGGAATGGCTCTGCTTTCATAGAACTCGCCACAGGAACTTGAACACAGACTTTAGGGTACTGAAGTTGTTGCGGCCTTCTTACTTTCATTCTATTTCCCTGTCGAGAGGCAGGTCTGAAGGGTCTCCACTTGTGAGTTCCCTCGTGGACTTTCAGGTGTGTGGCCTGTCTGAATGTTTTTCCACATGCCAGGCATTGGAATGGTCTTAAGCCAGTGTGTACAAGGTTATGTCTTTGTAGTTTAGAGGCAGATGGGAAATATTTGAAACATAGCAAACACTGGTGTTTGGTATGACTTGCACTCCCCACAGAGATCGCGTCAGCGCCTTTCAAAGCCAATTCAGGACCTGTACTCAGGAATGGGGCATCATTAACTTTTCCTGTTGAAGGCTTTGCTTGATTTTTCAATTGCAAGTGGCCACTTTGATTCAGTGTTGTTTCTGGTGGCATTTGGAGAGGGAGCTGAGGCTTGGATAGGGAGGATGTTGAATGCTGAAACCAATGCATTTTACTATTGCTTTCATTGTGTCCACAAGCAAAAGTACTACCTTGACCTGACTGTCTCTCTGTAGGGGAGTTGAGGTGAATGTTCCTATCAGAATTGTGCTTTTCAGGAAGCTTTCCCTGAAATTGGACACCCACTGGAGATTCTCTGTGTTCAGTAATTCGACGTGATGGAGGTCTAGAACGTGGAGCATATCTTTGCTTGCCATTTTTGGCCCACAGATGAGTGCGGGAGTGGATCCTCAAATGTGTTGGCTGGCGAAATCGCTTCCCACACGTGTGGCACCCAAAGGGTCTCTGACCAGTATGGGTCAACATATGCCTCTGCAGTTTGGATGGAGAAGGGAAACTTTTAAGGCATGCAAGACACTGATGGTTAAGTTGCTGATTCTTCGTTTTCTGGCTGATCTTCTTACATTGGCTGCTGGTTTGACCAGATATCGGCGTCTTCAGGTGAGATGTTGCAGTTGATTCAGGTTCCTGCAGAGTGGAAACTGGAAAGTCTTTATCATCTTTCACATTCGGCTTCCAGTGCTCTGGTTTAACAATAATATCGAGGTCAAGAGCTTTCGAATCATTAGGCTCTGGAGAAGTCATCCCTTTGTCTGAATTTTGGTAAGCATGTTCAGTCTTCGACACATCCCTTGGATCATCCAACTGACTTGTGTTCTTAGATTCATCTTGGTTCTTATGACTGACTTGGTGCCTCTTCAAATGGGTCAAAAGACGGAAGGTTCTGCCGCAGACACGGCACTGAAAGGGTCTTACTTCTTTATGCATCATGTAATGCTGCCTGTGTCTAATTGAACTGCAGAATGTCTTTGAGCAAATGCTACACTGAAATTGACTGGTACCACTAGCATTTGGCTCTACTTTGACAGGAAGTGAAGACTTTGTTTCTAACTTGTCCAGGTGCTGCGGGGCACCAACGCTTATTTCACACTGTAGCTCCATCTCTATATTTGTGTTCTTAGCATCTATTCGCTTTTCTTTTTGTTTGGTACACACACTATGGAGATTTGATTTATTATGCGAGGCATATAGGTGGGTTTTCAGGTGTGACACCTGCCTGAATGTTTTCCCGCAGTCCTCACAGGAAAAAGGCTTCTGGCCAGTGTGAGTAAGAAAATGACGCTTTAGTTTGGATGGAGAACAGAATGTTTTTGAACAGGTTGGACATTCGTGGTTCACCCTCATTCTACCTCTGGAAGAGCTCTGCTGAGACCCAAGCATGGGGATAGACTTAGAAAATCCAGTAGGCCTGTGTTCATGTATTTGAGAGTGCATTTTCAAATGGGCCCTTAGTCTGAAGGCCTTACCACAAATGTTACACTCAAAAGGTTTTGGCTGACTGTGAACTGGTAAGTGCCTCTGAAGCTGGTGAGAGGAACTAAAACACATCAGGCACACTGTACATGTGTGGACATCGTCTGTGTGCCATGCACTGTTCTCCATTCCATCAGAGCCAATCATGTTATCTTGCAGTAAATCTGTGAAGAAATGGCCTCCTGGCTGGGTGTTTTGTTGGCTGCTAAATAAACCATTATCAGCAGGTGGGATAAGTTCAGGTTGCAGTTTCATCTCTGAGGCTGTAGTGTACGTCTCTGGTGGTGTCCTCTGCATGGTCCCATCTCTTTGAAAATATGCTGTAGGCAACAGTGGGGTATCTGTAATTAAATCATGTCCAGATTTCTCAAGAGATGGTTCAAAGTTTGTAGGTACTGGTATGGTATGTTGCAAACTGTCTGTGGGTGGACTCCAATTGTGGTAATTCCCTGTGTGGGTCTCGGAGTGCTTCTTTAAATGTACAGATTGTCTAAAGTCTTTGCCACAAACCAAACAGGTAAAAGGCTTCTGGCCTGTGTGTATTAGATAGTGTCTCTGGAGTTTAGAGGCACTCGGGAAACCTTTACAACAAACGGAGCACTGATGCATTGTTGCCTTCTTCGTTCCTGTGATGTTCCACAAACGCTTGATGATTCTCCTTCATTGAGCAATCTAGAAAAAAACATAAAATATGTTTAAATACAATGTTGATGTGGGTACATACACATAGAAAATGAGTAAAGTATAATTAATTGAATCAATCTCACAACAACAGCATTCTTCAACCTAGCATGAGCAACAACAACAAAACATACATTCATAGCTCTTTTAGAGCGATCTTGTAATAAAAGATGTCACCTGATCAATAAAACTCCCTATATGTAACATAAAATAGGCCTAACTTGAGACGTAGCTGGTTTCATATTACGGGATAGCTAGCTAACGTTACATTCATAGCTATAAATAAATCAAACTTCTAAGCAACATAAAATAGGCCTAACTTGTAGTCAACACATATTAGGACTGAGTTAGCTAGCTAACGTTACATTCAAGCTAGAATGACAAACTGAAAAGGATAGCGTTAGCTTGCTAGCATAGCTAGCTAGCTAACCTTACCTAATGTTTAATTTGACAGTTTCACCATAATAAATGTATAAAATAGTCACCATGCACGAGTCCAGCTGACTGTTATGCTCAAGAATGAGAAATACAAGTACAATTGATGCTAGTGCGGTACAAAAAACGACGATAATTTGCGATTACGTAGAAACAATGTTCCAAATAAACAACAACTGTGTCCGTCTCTCAATAACGCTCAGACGGAATCAGTATGACTTATTTCAGGTTCCCCACTTCTGTCCTGACGTCTACTGTAATGGCAGTATCTATCTACAGTTGAAGTCGGAAGTTTACGTACACCTTCGCCAAATACATTTAAACTCAGTTTTTCACAATTCCTGACATTTAATCCTAGTAAAAATGTTTTAGGTCAGATAGGATCACCACTTTATTTTAAGAATGTGAAATGTCAGAGTAATAGTAGAGAGAATGATTTATTTCAGCTTTTATTTATTTCATCACATTCCCAGTGGGTCAGAAGTTTACATACACTAAATTAATATTTGGTATCATTGCCTTGAAATTGTTTAACTTGGGTCAAACGTTTTGGGTAGCCTTCCACAAGCTTCCCACAATAAGTTGGGTGAATTTTGGCCCATTCCTCCTGACAGAGCTGGTGTAACTGGGTCAGGTTTGTAGGCCTCCTTGCTCACACACACTTTTTCAGTTCTGCCCACACATTTTCTATAAGATTGAGGTCAGGGCTTTGTGATGGTCACTCCAATACCTTGACTTTGTTGTCCTTAAAACATTTTTCCACAACTTGCTTGGGGTCATTGTCCATTTGGAAGACCCATTTGTCTTGAGATGTTGCTTCAATATATCCACATAATTTTCCTTCCTCATGATGCCATCTATTTTGTGAAGTGCACCAGTCCCTCCTGCAGCAAAGCACCCCCACAGCATGATGCTGCCACCCCGTGCTTCACGGTTGGGATGGTGTTCTTCGGCTTGCAAGCAACCCGCTTTTTCCTCCAAACATAACGATGGTCATTTTGGCCAAACAGTTCTATTTTTGTTTCATCAGACCAGAGGACATTTCTCCAAAAGGTACGATCTTTGTCCCCATGTGCAGTTGCAAACCGTAGTCAGAATTTTTTATGCCGGTTTTGGTTCTAACGCGTCTCCTTCCTGAGCGGTATGACGGCTGCGTGGTCCCATGGTGTTTATACTTGCGTACTATTGTTTGTACAGATGAACGTGGTACCTTCAGGCGTTTGGAAATTGCTCCCAAGGATGAACCAGACTTTCTTTTCAGAGGTCTTGGCTGATTTCTTTTGATTTTCCCATGATGTCAAGCGAAGAGGCACTGAGTTTGAAGGTAGACCTTGAAATACATCCACAGGTACACCTCCAATTGACTCAAATTATGTCAATTAGCCTATCAGAAGCTTCTAAAGCCATGACATCATTTTCTGGAATTTTCCAAGCTGTTTAAAGGCACAGTCAACTTAGTGTATGTAAACTTCTGACCTACTGGAATAGTGATACAGTGAATTTAAGTGAAATAATCTGTCTGTAAACAATTGTTGGAAAAATTACTTGTGTCATGCACAAAGTAGATGTCCTAACCGACTTGCCAAAACTATAGTTAGTTAACAATACATTTGTGGAGTGGTTGAAAAACGAGTTTTAATGACTCCAACCTAAGTGTATGTAAACTTCCGACTTCAACTGTATGAGGTTTATCAGAGGCGCTAGAAAAAAAAAAATAATAATAAACTTTGCGGAAATCCACTACCAGCTTGTGGTGTATTGTAGTCAATGAAGTGCACAGCAAAAATACCTAAAAACGTTTTCAAAATTAAAAGTGATCACAAAATGATTATTCTAATCTTGAACTCGCTGCTGACAGATGGTTGTAATTATGTATTTCATGTGTATGTGCTAATATAGTAGCCCTATTACTTACAGCCTAGAAAGTAATTTTTATATAAATGGATAACCAAAATATGCAGGAACAGCGTCCAAACACCCCTGGTATTTCCCTTCACAGACCCAATTAGTGGGGACATTCAGACACATCCATCAAATCCATTTGTTTGGACATGGATTCACGTTTGAAAACCCACGAAACACACTTCAAAGGTGTTATTTGTAATAGGATTATGGTTGGCTTAGCACGCCAATGGTGACATGAACTCAAATTACGCAGCCTCATCTCTAGACTTAATTTTAGTGCAAATTAATATTCTATCCACAATCCAAATCTGCCCCGAACTCATTGAACTAACCTGTATATCAGGACATTGTACACTGACACAATCAGCCATAGATGTTAGAGCTGCAATCTGACCTTGTCACCTTACAGAAAGCCCTGGTTGGTTTAAAACTTGTACTTAATGCGGGCAAGACTAAATACATGTTGTTCTGTAGTTCTTGCCAGAATATTTCAGATGGACTACATGTTTATTCATTGGATGATTCTCCCATTGATCGGATTCCCACCTACAAATATCTGGGCATTTGGATTGACAAAGACTTAATCTTTAAAAACCATATGGATGAGCTAGTTGAAAAGCTAATATTTAAAGTGGGCTTCTTTTTTAGAAATAGATCTTGCCTTTCCCTAAATAGCAGGAAGCAGATTGTACAGTCAAATCCAATAAGACTTAGCTACCCTTTCCCCCTTTCTGACTAACTATATCTCTGACAGACAGGTCTTTTTTAAATAAATGTTTTACCTTTATTTCCACAGGGAGCCTTGCATTTGACAATTTACACATTTTATAGAATACAAGCAACAGTTAAAACAACCAACAGTTAAAATGTGTCACATGCCCCGAATACAACAGGTGTAGACCTTACCGTGAAATGCTTACTTACAAGCTGTCACGATCGTCGGGAACAGATGAGGACCAAGGCGCAGCGTTGCAGGCAAACATACTCTTTATTTAGCGATATTACGACAAAATAAACAAACGATAACGTGACAGTTCACGGTCTAACACAAACCAACTAGAAACAAGATCCCACAACTAATGTGGGAAAACAGCCTCTATAAGTATGGCTCCCAATCAGAGACAACCAGCCACAGCTGACACTCGTTGCCTCTGATTGGGAACCACTCTGGCCAACACAGAAATATATTACATAGATCTACACACCCTGGCTCAACATAACAGTCCCCAGAGCCAGGGTGTGACAGTACCCCCCCCTAAAGGCGCGGACTCCGACCGCGTCAACCAAACTCCACAGGGGAGGGACCGGGTGGGCACTCCGCCTAGGCGGCGGATCCGGCTCCGGGCCTGATCCCCGCTCCCTCTCCAACCCCCCAAAGTACCCCTGGTCCGGTCTGACCCCGCTGGCCGGAGCTGGACTGCACACTGGTGGAGCGGATTGCTCTAGCTCCGGCGTGAAGCATCTGATCGGTGCCGGACCAGGCACCGGTGGAACAGGCACGGGACGTGCCGGACTGACGACGCACACCACTGGCTTGGTGTGGGGAACAGGCACGGGCCGTGCCGGACTGACGACGCACACCACTGGCTTGGTGTGGGGAGCAGGAGCGGGCCGGACCGGGCTGGCGACGCGCCCCATTGGCTTGGTGCGGGGAGCAGGAGCGGGCCGGACCGGGCTGGTGACGCGCACCATTGGCTTGGTGCGGGGAGCAGGAAAGGGCCGGACCGGGCTGGCGACGCGCACCATTGGCTTGGTGCGGGGAGCAGGAAAGGGCCGGACCGGGCTGGCGACGCGCACCATTGACCTGGTGTGGAGAGCAGGAACAGAACGGGCCGGGCTGGCGACGCGCACCATTGGCCCAGTACCTCTCGCCGTGCCTCCACACTTTCCTTCCCCTTTAACACCAGTGGCCCCCGTAACCTGGCGGCCTCCTCTGTCAACCCGCTGGACCGCTCTATCGCGGCCTCCTGCTGCCCCGACGTCCACGTCGTGAGCCCCCCCCTAAAACATTTCTGGGTGTCTCTCCTCCCTGTGGACCAGGCCTCCCTAGTTCTCGCCAGACTCTCACCCCACTGCTCCAAAGTCCAACCACTCTGCTCTTCCCTTGGCTTGGCCCAGTCGAGACTCGTAATCCATTGCTCCATAGACCAGCCTCTCTGCTCTTCACTTGGCTGGGCCCAGTCGAGACTCCTACTCCACTGATCCCAGGTCCATCCTCTCTCCTCTTCACGCTGCTTGGTCCTGTCTTGGTGGGATCTTCTGTCACGATCGTCGGGAACAGATGAGGACCAAGGCGCAGCGTTGCAGGCAAACATACTCTTTATTTAGCGATATTACGACAAAATAAACAAACGATAACGTGACAGTTCACGGTCTAGCACAAACCAACTAGAAACAAGATCCCACAACTAATGTGGGAAAACAGCCTCTATAAGTATGGCTCCCAATCAGAGACAACCAGCCACAGCTGACACTCGTTGCCTCTGATTGGGAACCACTCTGGCCAACACAGAAATATATTACATAGATCTACACACCCTGGCTCAACATAACAGTCCCCAGAGCCAGGGCGTGACACAAGCCTTTAACCAACAATGCAGTTCAAGAAATAGCGTTAAGAAAATATTTACTAAATAAATAAAAAAGTAACACAAAATAACAATAACGAGGCTATATACAGGGGGTACCAGTACCAAGTCAAATGTGCGGGGGTACAGGTTAGTCGAGGTAATTTGTACATGTAGGTAGGGGTAATAAACAGAGAATAGCAGCAGTGTAAAAACAAAGGGGGGGGGGGGGGGGGGGGGGGCATTTAGTCCGGGTGGCCATTTCATCAATTGTTCAGCAGTCTTATGGTTGGGGGTAGAAACTGTTAAATAGCCTTTTGGACCTAGACTTGGCGCTCTGGTACCGCTTGCCGTGTGGTAGCAGAGAGAACAGTCTATGACGTCATCAATTGTTCAGCAGTCTTATGGCTTGGGGGTAGAAACTGTTAAATAGCCTTTTGGACCTAGACTTGGCGCTCTGGTACCGCTTGCCGTGTGGTAGCAGAGAGAACAGTCTATGACTTGGGTGACTGGGGTCTTTGACAATTTTCCTGAGAGTTCTTGAATATGATGACACCATTTATAGGAATGCAGCAGCCACTACTCTTAAACCTTTGGATGGCGTCTACCATAGCGCCCTATCTCTGGTGACAGTTGTAATATGCATCACTGCATCCTGTATCAAAAGGTTGACTGGTCCTTATTAAAATCCCGTAGGTCACTTCATTACTCCCTTTGTTTACAAAGCTCTACTGCACAAGCTTCCAACATACCTCACTTCGTTGTTTAAGTAAAAAGACATGAGTTACTGAACACGTTCGCAGGGTTCGTTAAGTCTTGAGGTTCCTCGGGTCTCCACAGAATTGTGTAGATCCGCTTTTAGTGTTAATGCGCCCACTGCTGGAACAATCTGCAGATCTCGCTGAAATTGGATGTTCTGGTGCCACTCAGGCAGTTTAGGGTATCGATTGAAGACCTGGTAGCTGAGAGATGTAGATGTTATCCAAGCCATTAGACTCATGAACAGCTAATCATGGCTACCCAGACTATTTGCATTGTCCCCCCAAACCCACCCCACCCCCTCTTTTACACTGCTGCTACTCTGTTTATTATCTATGCATAGTCACTTTAACTCTACCCACATGTACATATTACCTCAAATACCTTGACTAACCGGTGCCACCACACATCGACTCTGTACCGGTACCCTCTGTATATAGTCTCCCTACTGTTATTTTATTTTACTGCTGCTCTTTAATTATTTGTTATTTTAATTTTTACTTAACAAATTTTTTCTTAAAACTGCATTGTTGGTTATGGGCTTGTAAGTAAGCATTTCACTATAAGGTGCATGTAGCAAATAAAATTTGATTTGATCTATGATTGTATTTCAGATTTTGTGTATTTTTGTGTATTTTAACTGTTGCTTGTATTCTATAAAATGTGTAAATTGTCAAATGCAAGGCTCCCTGTGGAAATAAAGGTAAAACATTTATGAAAAAGACCTGTCTGTCAGAGATATAGTTAGTCAGAAAAGGGGAAAGGGTAGCTAAGTCTTATTGGAAATCCAATTATAGAAGTATATGTTTACCTCAGCCCAGGGTCGGACTTGGACCAGGAATGAACCAGAAATCGGCATTTCAAACACAGCAGCCCATTTTCCCCTTGAGGCCCCCACACGTCCCATTTCTTTCCTCCAGGACCCCACACCGGCCCATTTTGTTCCTTGAGGGCCCTATTATTAGCCAGATAATTATAATTTTGCGCAAAACCCCCAAGTTAGACAGGCCTACTGGGCTGAAAATGGACCAGTCCGCCCATGCCTCAGCCTCAACTTAGATGTCCCACATCCTGTAGTGTAATTAAAGATTAACTAATTAACCTACTGGCTTTCTAGCCCTGGAGCTGTCTAGAAGCTTACTGTTTACTGGCTGCACTCAGTCACCCTCGGATTAGATGTTTGACTAAATACTTTAAGAGATGCAAAAATACACAAATGAATGGACAAACAAACTGTTAATGGAATTAACAAGAAGGCCTCCAGTAAGCTCTACAAGAGCTGCTTTTTGGCTGCAATTCATATAATCAGCCATAAGAGGGCTGCATACACCACTCAATAACCTGCTTCGTCATGAAGATGTATTCAGCATCATCTATAAATCAGACTGTTACCATGGTTACTCCATGATATCAGTCTGAAAGAAGTCACTGTAAAAAATACGCAATAGTCTCTACAAGCCATAATGTTGAATAGACGTATATTTAATATTTAAACGTACCGGTTGTCCGTGCTGTTGGTCCTTTTGGCGGTAGGAAGTGGAGATAGGGTAACCACAGGAAAGTGTTGTTTACCCGACTTTTTACAGACTGGGTAGGTTATGTTGCTTGTATTTTCCATCTCCTGACCCATTTCACGTGATGCACAATATGTAAACAATAGCCGAATATAACCGAATGTTGTCGACCAAAGCGCATTCCCTCGCAATCAGCTGGAAGTGCTTGTGAAATTTGCCATCTGATTGCATTGGACAAAGTTTGGTCTGTGCTTCGGTTAAACTCATATTGTGCAAGTCGCTTGCGAATTGCGTCAGCGTTGAAAATACAAATCAGATATGCAAACCAGTGTACTGAAAGTCGGGTTAATAACACTTATCTGTGGATACATAAGGACAAAATCAGCAGACAACAGGCCAAGTACGTTCAAAGTTTATTCAACAGTCTGACTTGTGATGGGACTGTTCACAAAAAGTGAGCCTACATGTTAAAGACCAGAGAGGAGTATTCCATTCTCAGATTTGTAGAGGCTATATAAAGGAGTACATGGAAGCACCAACATGTCAGTGATAAATGTCTCATATGATGGTTGCTGGTATTCACATTTGTAAAAAAAAAAAAAAAAAAAAATGGAAGAAACACAAATAAGAACACTTTCAAAAAGATTCAAAACATGGCAATCATATAAGCCACCATGGATTTGAAACTAGAGGCCACAGTGTCTGAAGCCCCAGAGACATCCTGACACGGTCTCCACCACTGTATACCACTGCCAGGGGGAAGGAAAGCTGCGAAGCCAGTCTGGGTAGCCTGAAGGAGCTAGCACACAGTCAAAGTCCATGTGCATGGCCACAATGACAAGGGCCGCGGGGTGGTACACTGCACACAAAGGACAATGTTAGCCACTGACGACTACTAGTTTGTGTGTGGGCTGGCTGCAGGTTTCTTGAGTAGAGGATGTTTTTTTTTAACACAAAAAAGAAAATGTCACCCTGTCTTTATGAATTTTTCTGAAGATACAATGGTAATAACATTGAGCAGTTAACATCGATAGACACCACAGTCTGTACTGTAGATAAATTCCCAGGTTTTCCCGAAATCCCGGTTGGAGGTTGCCTGGAATCAGGAGGGAATAAGCAGGAAATCCGGAATCCTCTAACCAGGATATATGGAAAACCAGGGAATTTATTTAAAGTTCCCGGAATTTTGCAGTCCTAGCTGTAGCCCTACAGTATGTGTACAGCTATGTCCAGGGGAGTGACAACATTTCTGATGTTACTGCTTGTGTCTGTCTGCATGTCTGGGACATAATTGTTTTCCATGGTGATCGACAAGTGCTTGTCTGTCTGTGTGTGGCACCAAATGTTGTGGCTGGGGCGTTCTAAAATGCTGACACCATCCCCTGTAGGCCTACCACATTCAGATTTTTAAAAAAAGATGTAGGATATTACCGACCACAAGATTCCTACCCAAAGATCTGCTTGGTATTTCAGTAAGGCAAAGGAATGCTTTGGACTCACAGTTAAAAAATAAACTGAGAAGAGTCAAAACTTCTAACATGTGTTCAGTATTTTAATAAGGAACTTATTACACATTTCTAAATTGAGTGCTGCTGTTATTCCATATTTGTGCACTTGCATTTCCTTTAGGTAGGCTAAAACTAAATGGTTAACCTTAACATTTACAGTATTTTATTGGTGTGTTGTTTTGCTCAGCCTCATAGATAATTCCTTGTTTGTTTTTTGGACCTTCAATAAAAATCTTCAGGATCTGTCAGTTGCCTCTATTGTCAAATTCTTGATAAGAGCAATGAAACCCCAGATGGGTTGAGATCAATAGCCCACTCTGCTCCCCTCCATCACCAGCACAATGGAGAGAATATAGCCTGAGTAAAGATGCATTCCAATTGAGCTCTTCAATACGGTTCAGGATCTTTGAGAAAATAAATGCTCCAGGAGCAATAGCTATGGCATTGTTTTCTTCACACACCACACGCACACACCAGATATAGACTTGTTGCCAGACCCATCTCACACACACACTCTCTCTCTCTCTCTCTCTGTGTGGACACCTGCCCTGCAGCTGTGTAAGCTAGGGGAACGACCCTCTCCTATTAACCAGACTGTGTTAGAATCGATGGGCAACATAAAATGCTTAATCTTTTCAGGTGCTTGGTTCTGATTGCCAATTACACAATAATAACACGTTTCTGGCCCGCCAAGCACGAGGGAGAAAAACAAAACATAACACCCCAAAAACAAATCAATGTATAGCTTTTCTGTCACAAAAAGCTTTTATTAGGGGTGTTAGCGTGCTAAGCGTAACTCTATCGCTAACAGGATATCTTAGCTCGTGGTCTGGGATACACTGACTGCTGGTCTTTAATGGGCACTGGTGCTCTGGCATGTGGGCTGTACTGTACTGAACAGTAGATTTGTCTCATAAATGCGCTCTCTGTTTCAGAGTGACAGCTGCTGGAAGGCTTGGGTGTAGGATACAGTGGATTACTGGCCTGGTGTCTTGAGTAAGCCCCCATACTCATGTATGCAATTATACACATATTTATTGAAACGTACTACATCAGCACATTCACACAACACACAATGACAAATAGTAAAGGGTTGGTGTGTGTCCAGATGTAGTCTGTATGAACAGTCGAGTTCCTCTTCTTTTCTGCGTGGATCTAACTGATCCCAGGATGGACCCTCCTTCAGCATTGTTCTGGAGTTGTAGCTCTGTGCAGTGGATGGGAGAGAGTAGTTTCTCTTGTCCAGATAGGTCTCACTCTCTACAGACTGAGCCAGCAGGACAAGTGGATGGCCAGCAGAGTCAGGCAAGTCCAGGACAGGAACTAAGGCCACAGATGGACTGGACTGGCCTAGAGTGGTCCTTAAACATTCCTCAAGTCCTGTGGGAGAGAGAGAGGGGGGGGGGGGAGTAGGTGAGGGAGAGAGGCGGGGAAGTAGGAGAAAGAGAGAGGCGGGCAGTAGGAGGGAGAGAGAGAGAGAGAGAGAGAGAAAATAGTGAATATTATCGGACTTCCCCATTGAAAAGCTGTAAAGCTGCTTGTACCTCAGGATCAGGCACGAGGCCCTAAGATGTTCGTCCCGGTGGGGCTGCCCCGAGACAGAGGCTGCACTTAACCCTTCGACCACGGAACACAGGCCTATTCACTGAGTATTGACATTCTCAAATCCCCGGCAGATTGTATAGCCCCCCATTCAACTCCCTGCAGTGCAGACATATGGTCAGCAAGGGCTGGACTCTAAGCTACTGAACCCATACACCCCCTTCTGAACACACACAGAATACACACACAGGCACGCTAACACACACACACACATATGCGGACACACAAGCATACACTTGCACACACACAATCCTACCCCCCAACCCCCCCACACACACGTAAACCAATGTCCAAACCCTTTTGGACAAATGAGCAGCAGCTTGTTGTGGTGGGATCCAGTGGAATAGATCCTGCACCCCCTGTCGTGTTGGGATGTAAGGAAGCTGTGTTGGGACAGTCCACTCTCAGCTTGAGTGGAGCTCAGAGATTGTTCAAGAGGGTGTGTGTGTGTGTGTAAATGTGTGTGTGTACTACAGTGTGAGAATTCATTGAGTGTCTCCGGCCGTCTCCTTGCTGACAGCCTGTCCATTTAGCAGCAGCCCACTGGGATGATTTCACCACATCCACTCCTGCTCTTCAGCCTCTAATTGGTCACAAGTGTTCCCCTGGCCTTGCATGGTTGGCTGATGTGGGCTTGTTAGTTCCATAGGTCTAACAGTGTGTTGAGTGTGTCGTGGTGTGGTCACTGGGATGTGATATGTTGTCGGATGTGGTAGCTACTAGTGCATCTAGAGCTCAGTAGTTTGGAACCAATGTTTCAGTTGGTAAGAGTACGGTGCTTGGGTTTGATTCCTTTATGGACCACATATTCACTGAGTATTGGGCTCCCAAGTGGCGCAGCGCATCTCAGTGCTAGAGGCGTCACTACAGACCCTGGTTCGATTCCAGGCTATATCACAATCCGGCTGTGATTGGGAGTCCCATAGGGCGGCGCACAATTGGCCCAGCATCGTCCGGGTTTGGCCGAGGTAGGTGGTCATAAGAATTTGTTCTTAACTGACTTGCCTAGTTAAATAAAGGTAAAAATATATATATATACATATACACATATTAGGAACACCTTCCTAATATGCTGCTTACACCATGTCCAGACTCTGCCATCAGCATGACACAACAGGAACCGTTTTTTTTCTCCACTTCTTAATTGTCCAGTGTTGGTGACCGCGTGTCCACTGGAGCCGCTTCTTCTTGTTTTTAGCTGATAGGAGTGGAACCCGGTGTGGTCGTCTGCTGCAATAGCTCGTCCGTGACAAGGATCGACGAGTTGTGCGTTCAGAGATGCCGTTCTGCACACCACTGTTGTACTGCGCCGTTATTTGCCTGTTTGTGGCCTGCCTGTTAGCTTGCACAGTTCTTGCCATTCTTCTTCGACCTCTCTCATCAACGAGCTGTATTCGCCCACAGGACTGCCACTGACTGGATGTTTTAGTTTGTCGCACCATTCTCGGTCAGTGGCGGCTCCTGAAAAAATTCTCAGGAGGGGCAATTTTTCTGATGATTTAGGTGACCTACACACATTTTAAAAAAGATATGTCCAGCAACAACATGAAGACAGGGGCAGCATATAAGTCAATACCAGAAGCATTTATTGACTGATCTGGGGAGATGGATTCCAGTTTCTGTGACAGATTATAAATAATCTCTGATGCCTTTGTTATATTAGCTTTTGGTTGAATGTACTGTCGTAGTAAATATATAATGTTATAGCTTGGTCTGACTAAAATCTTGTGCATGACCCATTTTGTGTTGGGCGTTTGTTTTCAATCAATGCTGTTCCTATCCTATAACAATGGACAAAAGAGTCCTATCTTGTCAGCCTTGTCAGCAGGTGGCCAAGGACAACACCCACGCCATAGGTCTCTCAGTTCTTCCAACTCACGAGTTCTTGCTCTGAGGACACACACACACACACACACACACATCATCACTGATAACACACACACACACACACATCATCACTGTTAAACACACACACACACACACACAAAAATCCCCTCTCTTTAGGCTGAACATTTGAAGACAGAGAACCCGACTCAGAGCCAATGCAACAGTGGAGGGGACCTCGCCCAACTCATCAGGACCAATCAGAAGATCAGAACTACTAGATTCAACCTACATCATTTATTGTATAAAATGTCTGCACACAATGTTTTCGGGGCTCTCTTCTCCCTAAGAGTTTGACGAACGAGTCCGTGCACGCGATTCCAGATATCTTTACCTCTGAATAAACTGCCTTTATTATACCATATCCACCCTGTCCAAAGTCTCTACTTGGTCTCAGTTCTCCAGTAAACTTGTGATTATCAACAGTACACAACGGTAACAAACAATTGGGGGAACTCACGGGGCAGATAGTAAGGTCGCAATGACACAGAAAGCAGTTCAATGTCGGGGTACAGAGTCGCTCTCTTACCAGGATCGCGGTCCGCTCTGACCAGGGTGAAGCCGGCCGGCTCCACTTCTCTGTCCGGGACTCTGTCATCCAGCCAAGTCTCCCAGCTGTATTGGATTCCGCTGCCAGCAGCGTTTTCATTATTTAGTCCGTTCGTAGCGGGTATGTACACGATCAACAAGATCAGTCCAAAATCCACCACTGGAAATCCATGGTTGGCAGAATGTTTGTAAACTAAGTCTACAAATTAAAAACATAAAATAACGCCACACTGCAGGTCGCAACAGAGACGCTGCTAGCCGCTATTGTCTTAGTTACGTTCATGGTTACGTCACGTATGACGAAAGCGCGTAAGTGCAAGCCCACAGACACCCATAGAGAATGTATTGAAAGCTTTGAAATTTGAAAAAAATAGATTTTACATGACAGGCTATGAGAGACTTCTGGGCGATTTTCAACCTGACTGAAATCGCCCCAAAAACGGGCGGGGCCATTTGAAGCACGACTTTAGCCTGATTTGACATTTAGTGGCTGGCAGATCAGACGTGAACACTGATAACTACTGTTGCCGTGATATAATTGATTAGAAAAAAAATCCCTTCCTTTTCCCGTTTGGCAGTGCGTCGCCCATATCGCCCTATTGAACAGGCCGTCCCTGTTCTCGGTAAACCCTAGACACTATCGTGCTTGAAAAGCCCAGGAGGCTGGCCATTTCTGAGACACTGGAACCGGCGCACCTGGCACCGACGATCATTCCACGCTCAAAATCGCTTAGGTCACTCGCTGTCTGTAGAAGCAAACCATTTTCATGAACGGGGTGTACCTAATAAACTGGCCGCGGAGTGTATATTGAACTACAGCCTGTAACAGGCCTCATTGTAAGAGCAGGGAAGTTCTGTCACCAATATGCCCTTGTGGAGGGAAATCAGGACAGAAAGGTTACCAGTGCTGTTCAGTGCCATTTAATAAGCCTCACGAGCCCAATGCAGCACGCCAAACACACACACAAAGAACCCACACGGGCTAATTACACTGAACAAAAATATGAACGCAACATGTACAGTGCTGGTCCCATGTTTCATGAACTGAAATAAAAGATCCCAGAAATGTTACATATGCACAAAAAGCTTATTTCTGTCAAATGTTGTGCAAAAATGTGTTTACATCCCTGTTAGTGAGCATTTCTCCTTTGTCAAGATAATTCATCCACCTGAGAGGTGTGGCATATCAAGAAGCTGATTAAACAGTATGATCATTACACAGGTACACCTTGTGCTGGGGACAATAAAAGGCCACTCTAAAATGTGCAGTTTTGTCACAAAACACAATGCCACAGATGTCTCAAGATTTGAGGGAGCGCGCAATTGGCATGCTGACTGCAGGAATGTCCACCAGATCTGTTGCCAGATAATTTTATGTTAATTATTCTACCATAAGCCACCTCCAACGTCATTTTAGAGAATTTGGCAGTACGTCTAACTGGCCTCACAACCGCAGACCACGTGTATGTGAATAGATTGCCCCATGGTGGGGTTATGGTATGGGCAGGCATAAACTACGGCCAATGAACACAATTGCCTTTTATTGATGGCAATTTGAATGCACAGAGATACCGTGACGAGATCCTGAGGCCCATTGTCGTGCCATTCATCCATCGCCATCATCTCATGTTTCAGCATGATAATGCATGGCCCCATGTCGCAAGGATCTGTACACAATTCCTGGAAGTTGAAAATTACCCAGTTCCTCCATGGCCTGCATACTCACCAGACATGTCACCCATTGAGCCTGTTTGGGATGCTCTGGATCTACCTGCACGACAGCGTGTTCCAGTTACATTTACATTTTACATTTTAGTCATTTAGCAGACGCTCTTATCCAGAGCGACTTACAGTTAGTGAGTGCATACATTTTCATACTACTCATACACGATGTGTAGATTATATATCTCTGTTACATACAGTCTGTCTGTCTGTGTCTGTCTACTGGTCTTTCAGTCTGTCTACCTGTCAGTCTGTCTACCGGTCAGTCTGTCTACTTGTCTGTCAGTCTGTCTACCGGTCAGTCTGTCTACCGGTCTGTCAGTCTGTCTACCTGTCAGTCTGTCTACCAGTCAGTCTGTCTACCGGTCAGTCTGTCTACCGGTCAGTCTGTCTACCTGTCCGCCAATGTCCAGCAACTTCGCACAGCCATTGAAGTGGAGTGGGCCTGATCAACTCTATGCGGAGAAGATGTGTCGTGCTGCATGAGGCAAATGGTGGTCACACCAGATACTGACTGTTTTTTTATCCACGCCCCCTACATTTAAAAAAAAGGTACACTATATATACAAAAGTATGTGGACACCCCTTCAAATTAGTGGATTTGGCTATTTCAGCCTCACCTGTTGCTGACAGGTGTATAAAATCGAGCACACCGCCATGCAATCTCCATAGACAAACATTGGCAGTAGAATGGTCTTACTGAAGAGCTCAGTGACTTTCAACGTGGCACAGTCATAGGATGCCACCTTTCCAACAAGCTAGTTAGTCAAATTTCTGCCCTGCTAGAGCTGTTCCGGTCAACTGTAGGTGCTGTTATTGTGAAGTGGAAACGTCTAGAAGCAACAACGGCTCAGCCGCGAAGTGGTAGGTCACACAAGCTCACAGAACGGGACCGCCGAGTGCTGAAGTGCGTAGTGCGTAAAAGTAGTCTGTCCTCGGTTGCAACACTCACTACCGAGTTCCAAACTGCCTCTGGAAGCAACGTCAGCACAAGAAGCTTCATGAAATGGGTTTCCATGGCCGAGCAGCCGCACACAAGCCTAAGATCACCATGCACAATGCCAAGCGTCAGCTGGAGTGGTGTAAAGCTCGCCACCATTGGACTCTGGAGCAGAGGAAACGTGTTCTCTGGAGTGATGAATCACGCTTCACCATCTGGCAGTCCGATGGATGAATCTGGTTTTGGCAAATGCCAAGAGAACGCTACCTGTCTGAATGCATAGTGCAAACTGTAAAGTTTGGTGGAGGAGGAATAATGGTCTGAGGCTGTTTTTCATGGTTCGGACTAGGCCCCTTAGATCCAGTGAAGAGAAATCTTAACGCTACAGCATACAATTACATTCTAGACGATTCTGTGTTTCCAACTTTGTGGCAACAGTTTGGGAAAGGCCCTTTCCTGTTTCAGCATGACAATGCCCACGTACACAAAGTGAGGTCCATACAGAAATGGTTTTTCAAGGTCAGTGTGGAAGAACTTGACTGGCCTGCACAGAGCCCTGACCTCAACCCCACGAACACCTTTGGGATTAATTGAAACGACAACTGCGAGCCAGGTCTAATCGCCCAACATCAGTGCCCGACCTCACTAATGCTCTTGTGGCTGAATGGAAGCAAGTCCCCGCAACAGTCTTCCAACATCTAGTGGAAAGCCTTCCCAGAAGAGTGGAGACTGTTATAGCAGCAAAGGGGGACCAACTCCATATTAATGCTTCTGGAATGAGATGTTCGACGAGCAGGTGTTCACATACTTTTGGTAATGGAGTGTATCTGTGACCAACAGATGCATATCTGTATTCCCAGTCACGTGAAATCCATTAGGGCCTAATTTATTTATTTCAAATGACTAATTTCCTTATATGAACAGTACCTAAGTGAAATCTTTGAAATTGTTACATGTTGCTTTTATATTTTTGTTCAGTGTAGTTAAAAAAAAAAAATTGTTCGGTTTAAAATGCTCCCAATGAACACGGGGTCTTTTTCCTATTTTATGAAAAGGCTAAATATGGTCGTTATCTGAGTGTGAGGCTTCACCCTTGGATGTAGGACTCTCTGGAGATCAAGTGGAGACAACATAGAGAGGCAGGGAGATCACAGAGAGTAAATGGTAATATTAGGGGAGAAGAGACAAAGCCTTCATCACACCTCTGAAACAAGGCCTGTTTCATGTCAGGACATTTTAGTCTTTGAGCTCACAGGGCAGGCAGACAGGGCCTTTGTATGCCTGGGACCAGGGAGAGGGGTGAAGGTGATATGGAGTGACCATCCATTTGTGTGTGTGTGTGTGTGTGTGCGTGCTGTAAGAAGCCCCTTTGCCAGATGCTGCTGTCTCTCAACATCTGAGACCCTTAACACTAGAACCGCCAAAGCAGTCTTTTGGACTGCTCATCATTTTATTCTATTTTTTATTATACCGACAGTTGAAGGTGCCATGCTCAGTTGATAATCATCCCGATAATTGCCTCGAAACTGAACCTAAACTATACTGAAACTAATTTCACACATTTAGCAACAGATTAAATAAATGAAGTAAAGTATGATGGGGGAGAATGTGGGAGTTGATGAGCGAGGGGAATTCATTGTGAATGAAGAACAGGGCGGGCCATTCTATTGTATTGATCTGTTCTAATTCTAATCTCAAAATGGTATGTACCCTGTATCAGTCCACCGAATCCAAGCAGTCTTATCAGTCTACTCTGGCCTACTTGGAGTACACAGTGAGAACGTGCGTAATTTACAATCGCAAGAAGACCAAGACGAATGGATGCACATGCTGCGTTAGCGTTACTACAAGATCTGAATGAAAACGACTCAGATGGTGGGAAATAAATGAATCATGACATCTTTGATGATTATTCTTCTGATTCTGAGCCTCAGCCTGAACTACACCTCACCTCTAGGGCTAAGCGCAAAAAAGCCAGAACGATGCACACTGAGCAGGTGCCCGCGCCACCACCAAATGAAACGGTGAGACAGGAGAGAGAAAGGGACAGCACCATTTGGATAGAACAAGATGTCATCACTGAGAGAGCAGACCCAACATCTCAAGCAAAAACAACATCAGCAACGGACTCACCAGCTTTCGTTGTTTATGTGACATGGACATGCTCCAACTGATGCCATTGCGTGAAGACGCAGACCATGTAGCACAAGCTGACAGTAATTGACTTTTTGACTGCTGTCATAGTGACACATATTTATTATAATGCCATTATTGCTTTTGTGCTGATTTCACTATTTATCAAGCACAGTTGGCGCTTATAATGATGTTTAGGCTACTGTTTTCATAATTTCACTGCGTCTTGGTGGTTGGGGTATTAAACAAAAAAAATATGTTGTTATAAAAACATATAAATATGTTACATAGTTGTAACCAAGGCACTCCACAAAAATGTTTGATTGAACACTTTAAGTTTTTGTTTTTACATATAGCCTACAGTAACATAACTAATGAAAATGCTATTGTGTTATATATATTTTTAAAATAGTATTCTAAGACCTTAATAAACACAACCAAATGATTATGTTTGCGATAGCATATGAAATGTATTAATTACACTGTTAGAATGTTGCAGTCAGAATGACTGCTCATTAGCTTGAAGGGGGGTCCCTTGAGGTCCAGCGGTTCTAGTGGAATGAACTCTCCCCACCCGATAGACACCCCGTCGCCCCGTACCCTGCCTCTCCCCCCCGACCCAGCGAAGTGGGGAGCCTGGTTGTGAGGCACAGTGGACGGAGGCCATTAAGCAGGATCCTAAAAGCAATCACATTAGCAATGGGTTGGAACTAAACCATCTACCCAAGGGTACCGGCCATTATTCTGCTTCACATCCAACACATTGGGTAAAAAACCAACCTGTGCGTTTACGTTAAACCTCAAAAGCAAAAATTGTCCATCATTAATACCAATCATATTAACGATTAGCATCACCTTTCTTAGTTTTAACAATCAATACATAAATTATGCATATATATGTGTGGATAGCTGGGAGATTATTGGTGTTATGGTGGGACACAGCAAGAGAGAGAAAAGAGGGGGATTTGTGTGATATTGGTAATGCCTGCTGGGCTTACAGGGCTTTTAAGCAGGGGAGAGAGACAGCCCAAAGCTGCGTCCATGGTTTTTAGTTGTGCTACACTGCATCCCAAACTGATTCAAATTAACCGCTAAACGAGGGTGTAATTAGCAGGCATCGCCTCATGAAAATTGTTATTTTAGGCTGAGGTGAGTGAACAATGTGGCCGAGAGGCCAAGCGGGTACAGCCAGGCTCCTCTCTATAGGGAAGGGAAGATGTCCCGCGAAGATGAGGGGGACGAGGGGCTCTAGTCTACAGACAGTCCCAGTCAGACGGTGGCCATTTTGGGTGTGTCACTGAAAAGGGGATTTCTTTCATTTATATTATTATTTTCGAAATAAAACAATTAATGTCTTTCGTCATAATTTTCTGGGGGAATAATGGGATTGTTTTTCTTTCCAAATTTTTGCAGACCTGAAATATTCTGAAATAGTAGACAAGTCACTTCATTACAAGTGCAAATCATCTGACAGAAGTAGGACATATGTGGGGTTGTTGAGTCTCTCTAACGTAAGTAACACCTTGAGACAACATGTAAAAGGTTTCATCCAGAGCATATGTCTGTCTATCAGCCGTGACTCGGGGTGGGAAGTGTGCAGTCACATTTTTCTATGGCTTTGCACTGCGCTCCAACAGTGGCAGTTTGTGGCTGTGACAGATAGTGCCAGAGGTGCTACTTTTCCTCCTTTGACTTTTAGGAGGCATTAGGCGGGGAGCTAGGGCTGTGACCCATGAAGGCTGCCTGGCCACAGGCCCTCTCCCAGGGCATGGCTGGGGCTGTGCGTGCTGAAGAAAAGTAACAGATTCCAGTTCAATGATGAGTCAATAACTGGCTTTCGGGAAAGTGTCTGAGCACATACCATAGAAATATGAAATGAGTGGTAAGCTGTGGACTTTTTTAAATTGTATTTTTAATTCTATATGAAAAGCCTTTTCCCCCCCCAGTTTTTCTGTTATAACTGCTCTGGTGAAACAGTCTATACCAATAAAATACCAAAAGGATGTTATGTTATTTCACATATTTGAGATCCAACAATAAGGTCATTAAAATTCAGCGATTTTAAACAACATTGTGTTATATGCCCATATTCACATCAAACGTGAATGCAGTACTAAAATGTCAGAGCATCCTTTAATTTCAGCCCTACTTTGTGTGAATGGAGTAGTTTCATGCCACGTTCACATCATGTCAGAAACTCGGGACCTCAGAGTTAAAATGAACGGAAGTTATTTACGTAGAGCTTCCAATTGGTTGATTCTGATACTTCCCAAGTGGGAAACTCAGGATCCAACTCTTCCGCCTAGGTTAGCAATTCGGACATTTCGGTATGAACGCGGCATCAGACTCCCCTGAGATGTTCAGAAAAAGAGCAGAGAACATTTCATGAATTATCATCATATAATTGTGACAAAACGAACACTCATGTTTTTTCCAGACACGTGTTCTATACTGAAAAGAATGTAATGCAACATGCAACAATTTCAAAGATTTTACTGAGTTCATATAAGGAAATCAGTCAATTGAAATAAATTCATTAGGCCCTAATCTATGGATTTCACATGTTGGTCACAGATACCTTAAAAAAATGGGCCTCAGGATCTCATCACGGTATCTCTGTGCCTTCAAATTGCCATCGATAAAATGCAATTGTGTTCATTGTCCGTAGCCAGGACCGGGTTTGGGAAACCCTGCTCTAGGGGGACAGTTATCCAACCTCGGTTACTTCATGTAAATTCTTGGTAAAAATCACTTGCAAGGCAGTTAACCCCCAACAACAACTGCTCCCCAGGCACCGATGACGTGGACGTCGATTAAGGCAGTCCCCCGCACGTCGCTGATTCAGAGGGGTTGGGTTAAATGCAGAAGACACATTTCGGTTGAATGCATTCAGTTGTACAACTGACTAGGTATCCCCCTTTCCCTTTTATACCAAATAAATGTAATTTGAATTTTAAAAAGTTAAAACATATTCTTATGGGTGTACCAGGAGCTGTCCAGCCAGAGCGTTGTCACACTTGTAGAACACCCTGGCACATAGCGGAGAGAGCCCACCACCACCACCCATCTTCAGCATGGCACTCTGGAGGGTGGCACGCAGTATATTTATTTGGACAGTGAAGCCAAAATGTGTACATTTGGCTCTGTACTCCAGCATTTGGGATTTGAGATCAAATGTTTAATATGAGGCGACAGTACAGAATCAGTGGCGGACTTACCATTAAGCAGAAGAGGCAATTGCCTCAAGCCTCATACCATCAAGGAGCCTCGTGAGCCGGCCATAATAAAAAATAATCATACTAGTAATCATTTCTTTTTTTATAATTTCTCAGCTTGAGTCTCCCCCCATGCTCCGCTCGAGGCCCCCACCCCCAACCCCCCACCCATACAGCTGAATAATAATGAATAATAGATCAATCATTTATTTTCATACATCTACATACACTGAGTGTACAAAACATTAGGAACACCTTCCTAATATTGAGTTGCACCCCCTTTTGGCCTCAGAATAGCCTCACTTTGTCAGGGCATGGACTCTACAAGGTATCGAAAGCGTTCTACGGGGATGCTGGCCCATGTTGACTCCAATACTTCCCACAGTTGTGTCAAGTTGGCTGTATGTCCTTTGGGGGGTGGACCGTTCTTGATACACACAGGAAACTGTTGAGCATAAAAAACCCAGCAGTGTTGCAGTTCTCGACACACTCAAACCGGTGCACCGGGCACCTACTACCATGCCCTGTTCAAAGGCACTTACAGTGCCTTGCAAAAGTATTCATCCCCCTTGGCGTTTTTCCTATTTTGTTGCATTACAACGTGTAATTGAAATTGATTTTTATTTGGATTTCATGTAATGGACATACACAAAATAACTTGTTTCAAAAAATTCTAAAAGATAAATAACGGAAAAGTTGTGTGTGCATATGTATTCACTCCCTTTGCTATGAAGCCCCTAAATAAGATCTGGTGCAACCAATTACCTTCAGAAGTCACATAATTAGTTAAGTAAAGTCCACCTGTGTGCAATCTAAGTGTCACATGATCTCAGTATATATACACCTGTTGTGAAAGGCCCCAGAGTCTGCAACACCACTAAGCAAGGGGCACCACCAAGCAAGCGGCACCATGAAGACAAAGGAGCTCTCCAAACAGGTCAGGGACAAAGTTGTGGAGAAGTACAGATCAGGGTTGGGTTATAAAGAAATATCAGAAACTTTGAACATCCCACGGAGCACCATTAAATCCATTATTTAAAAAATGGAAAGAATATGGCACCACAACAAACCTGCCAAGAGAGGGCCGCCCACCAAAACTCACGGACCAGGCAAGGAGGGCATTAATCAGACAGGCAACAAAGAGATCAAAGATAACCCTGAAGGAGCTGCAAAGCTCCACAGCGGAGATTGGAGTATCTGTCCATAGGACCACTTTAAGCCGTACACTCCACAGAGCTGGGCTTTACGGAAGAGTGGCCAGAAAAAAAGCCATTGCTTAAAGAAAAAAATAAGCAAACACGTTTGGTGTTCACCAAAAGCCATGTGGGAGACTCCCCAAACATATGGAAGAAGGTACTCTGGTCAGATGAGACTAAAATGGAGCTTTTTGGCCATCAAGGAAAACGCTATGTCTGGCGCAAACCCAACACCTCTCATCACCCGAGAACACCATCCCCACAGTGAAGCATGGTGGTGGCAGCATCATGCTGTGGGGATGTTGTCATCGGCAGGGACTGGGAAACTGGTCAGAATTGAAGGAATGATGGATGGTGCTAAATACAGGGAAATTCTTGAGGGAAACCTGTTTCAGTCTTCCAGAGATTTGAGACTGGGACGGAGGTTCACCTTCCAGCAGGACAATGACCCTAAGCATACTGCTAAAGCAACACTTGAGTGGTTTAAGGGGAAACATTTAAATGTCTTGGAATGGCCTAGTCAAAGCCCAGACCTCAATCCAATTGAGAATCTGTGGTATGACTTAAAGATTGCTGTACACCAGCGGAACACAAGTTCTGTTTTTTCTTATTATTTCTTGATTGTTTCACAATAAAAAATATTTGGCATCTTCAAAGTGGTAGGCATGTTGTGTAAATCAAATTATACAAACCCCCCAAAAATCTATTTTAATTCCAGGTTGAAAGGCAACAAAATAGGAAAAATGCCAAGGGGGTGAATACTTTCGCAAGCCACTGTAAATATTTTGTCTTGCCCATTCACCCTCTAAATGGCACACATTCACAATCCATGTCTTAGTTGTCTCAAGGCTTAAAAATCCTCCTTTAACCTGTCTTCTCCCCTTCATCTACACTGATTGAAGTGGATTTAACAGGTGGCATCAATAAGGGATCATAGATTTCACCTGGATTCACCTGGTCAGTATATTTCATGGAAAGAGAAGGTGTTCCTAATGTTTTGTATCAATATAATCCAAGTTTTTCTCATAATAGTGTCATTAATCACCCACGGACTGGTTCATAATAATGGACTTTTCCACCCTGACAGAGTTCCTGTGTATTGTTTCACGCGATATAATTGCAAACGTGACTTTCATTGAAATGACGCTGCAGCAAAGAGGTGCTTTCAGCTGGGCAGAGAAAATAAAAAGAAAGAAGATTTAATTTGAACGGAAAAAGTACCTAAGTTAACTCATTTCTTTAGTAAAAGACAGGTGCTGCTGATAATACTGCCATCGTCGTCGGGGCAGAAGACATGTATGTGTAATCCATGTATCTAATGATGTCTGGCCAAAAAGAGTATGGCATGTCAGAAAGCCTGATCTCCCATGGAGCAAAGCTTGGTCCTGGGGACATGTAGGAGCAGACTATCGCTCGATCTGAGGTTGCAGGTGGGGTTATGGGATAAGAGCAGTTCTTTAAGGTATGGAGGGGCATTGCCATGGATGCACTTTATTTACAATAAAATTGACTCCAAAATGACACAATACATTATATACCATTCATTTCTATTGGGCACAAAATAATCTGAAACACAACTAAAATAAACTGAAACTGCATCCAAGTTTGTAGAGTCACAAGCTTTATGTAGTCATTGTGTGTTAGGAATATGGGACCAAATACTAATCATTTTACAAAATGTTATACACTATAAGTGAATTTGTCCAGATACATAAAGTGCAGTAATTTCTAAACGGTAAAACAGATATGTATGAAAATACCCT
Organism: Coregonus lavaretus; assembly: GCF_964263955.1. NCBI lineage: Eukaryota > Metazoa > Chordata > Actinopteri > Salmoniformes > Salmonidae > Coregonus > Coregonus lavaretus. The sequence goes on from NC_140014.1 coordinate 28,044,542, forward strand.
CAAATAAAAGGTGATATTCTGTACATCCGCCTCATATAAAACATTTGATCTCAAATCCAAAATGCTGGAGTATAGAGCCAAATTAAAAGTTTGAGCTTCACTGTCCAAATAAATACATAGGGGTATGTATGGCTGCCCACACAGCAGTGCATCACCAATAGCACATACTGTATAATATGTTTGAAGTCTATCTGATAACATGACAGCTTCTTTCAGAGAAGCCTTTTTCACTGTTTCAAAGAATATCATGATTCCAGACATGTTGTGGCGATTTCACACTATTTTACCAATCACCCCACACACATTTAGCAGAAAACTGCCATGATGGCTACGAATGATTAAAATCTGTTTTCCTCCTCCAGACGGTGTCAGTGTGCCATTATCAGCTACAAAATGTGTTCTGCCAGCTCAATGTAGGCCTCCAATAATACTTGGCTGCGGCCCTCATCTGCTAATGGGTGAGAAATGAGTGTTTTATACAACAGCCATTTCGGCTGGAGTCAATAGGGCAAAAACACTTAACCCCCTTTTCAATTTGCTGGATCAATTTTCATCCACTTACACCCCACTTCGTAAGTGCAGAATAATAACAGGTTACATACACTTTATTTTGAAATTCACTCACACAAAAAATCTTTGACGAGAGCAGATGAGCGGCCTCTTTGTCCCCCTCAACGGATGAACCCGCCACAACCCAATCCGCCAGCTACACAAACGCCCGACCCACTTACCTCCAGATTAAACTTTAGCTAAGGCCTGATTGTGTATCAACAACCAACCTCTCGCCTTGGAGAGTGGAGAAGGACGATGGGGGGAAAAAAATAAAACTAAAAGCCTAGATTTGTTCACTCCATTTGTTCACTGTGAAGCCCTAGTTAGTGGTGATGGTGTATAACAACAACAGCAGCAGACAATAGAGGAGTGTATCGGGAAGACCTGTGTGCTGTTGAGTGGTGTGACAGGATACAAATATGCTGCCTCTGCTTTGATAAATGTTAGATTAGCACTTAGCGCACGGCTAGGTATTCTCATGGAGGTTCCCAGGCCTACACTTGTCAATACTCATTGCTCTGGGACGGGGAGGGATGGGGTGGTGAAGGGGACAAGAGCCCTGCTTAACCAGGCTTAAATGCTATCCTGTTGGCCCAGGGGGCTGAGGTACCATACTGTACCCAATGAGACAACAGAGACCCTCGATGTTAATGCTACGCTAAGCTACGGTACACTAGCCTCTGGCAGGTCACTGCAAACATTCGCACAAACCTAAACTTCCAGACTTTGTTTTTCCTGCCAGGGTTGTCTGAGGTGGTTAAATCAACTCCTTTATTTATTTATCTCTCCAAATGTTACATTAAGAGAGGGCTTGGTGCAGTACATTCGGTCTGAGTTTATTTCTTCCTTCCCTGTGATTTCAGTGTTTCAGCCTGTGGTGATGTGTCTGTAGTCAGTCAGTACTTCATTACTGTAGTGTGTCTCTCTGCTGTCGGGAGTGAAAGCACTCTACCCGCCTGGCGAGAAATCATTTATTAAATGAATGCAATAAAATAAAGAGGTGACAAATTCTGATATATGGCTGAGCTGAGTGCCTACAGTAGAGGGTGTGTGTGTGAGATGATGTGTGTGTGTGTGTGTGTGTGTGTGTGTGTGAGATTGGGGGGTTCTGCTCTTTGATGGCGGGTGCTCCTTAATGCAATGCATCACATAACTTCATCCTTCATTCAGTTGGCTCACTAACTAAATCTCTCTCTCCAGACCAGCAGGTAAACGAGTGAAATCTGGAACTCTCAGCCACTGTCGGAGGGAGGGTGTGACCTGTTTTACACCATGTTTATTTTCTTTCCCCCCCTTCCTTTTCCCCTTTCTCTCACACACGCTTGGTGCGGGGCCGGGGCTGGGCCGGGGCTTGGCCAAGGCTGGGGTCCCGAGAGGCGTGAAAGGCGAACGGTAAACACCGTAATATGGAAGTGGTGTAAAGCCGGCGAGCAGCGGGGAGCTGATGGGGCAGTTCCCCTACATTTCCTGCCCAGCGGGAGGGCTTCAGTGTGTGGCTGGGGCTGCCTGGCTCTCCTCTCCTCTGTGTGGCTGCCTAAGATACTTGGCCCACCAGTCCCCACATTATTCCCCCTCTCCTCTCTCTCTTTCTGTTTCCTCTGCAGGCTTGGTGTAGCAGTGGGCCGTCAGTCCCTACAATATCCACCCTCTCCTCTCTGTATACTCTGCAGGCTGGCTGGCTGTAGCCCTGGGGCCACGTGTGTAAACCAAAGCCAGTCTACTGCTGCTGTGGTTCTGGAGGTGCGTTAGGTTAGCTAACACTAACAGCTCCCTCCTGAAGAGAGGGGACAGAACAGGGTTAAAGGGAGGGGAGGGGATATACAGGAGGGAGTGAGAGGAACCCTTATTAAATAAAGGACTATATGTTTAGGTGCGTGGAGGTTGATGGATACCATATAGAGGGCCTACTACAGAACACTCAAGCTGGGATTCAGTCAAACACAGCAAACGACCATAGCACAGCACTTGACTTTGCACTGCGATCCTGTGTAACTTCTTGTCATGGAAATTGCCATTGGATCACACATCACATAATGTGCATTAATGAATACAAAACATTTAGCCTAACTAATAACTAGGAGAAAATCATTGGCATCAACACAAAGGAAGTTGCCATGTTTTCCAGAGCTTTTGTCTGTAATGACAGAGAAATCTGGCTAACAATTATCGACGTATTGCATGCACACCTCCTTATTCATCCCACACACACGCTGACCTCACGGTTCGACGCACCATAAATACGATTTCACACGCGAGGCGGCTCCAGCGTGCTCCCAATTAACCCTGCAAGCTTCCCCGTCCACCTGATTAGAGAAATTATCAACGCACAACAACAACGTGGCCACTCTGCGCATCTGAGGAGAGGAGCCACGCACCATTGTTTCCTTCTGCCTCAGCAGTCTGATATCTCCCACCTCATCACAGCTCTGATTGCTGGTTATGTTTGTTCGCGGCACTGGTGGTAAACGTGATAAATGTTTTTGTCTGTTATTATTCGTGGTGCCAAAAATAAATAACGAGAGGGTTTTAGTGTTGCTTGCAGGAGCTAGTCGGGTAAGAGTGAGTGAGTCCTGGTAGTCAAGGTGTTAGAACTAACAAGAGAAGACACATTTATTCAAAGTGAGCCTGGTTTTAGTCAGGGGTGGATTCAGGGTCTATTGGTTTCCTATGTAGCTAATTGCATGGGTGAAGATGTTGTTTCTGTGAAGAGCCACCCCACCAGGTGTTTCTAGTGTGAATCAATAGCTACTGACAAAGACAATCGAGTAGACGATCCACATCTAAAAACAGGACCTGGAGATTTATCGTTTCTAGTTTACGTCATTATGTGGCAAAAATATCTATAATTACCACTTTACCATGGAATTTCTAAATGAATCCAGGTAAAAAAACACAGTAAAATACAGTAACCAAGAACATAAAGATCCCATATATAGCCGGTGCACTTAGCCAGTTCTGAGCCCTGACTGAGTAAAGTGAGTGAAGGAGAGGGTGAGTTATTCCTCAGTCTCTGCGGGAGCTGTGTTATCTGTATTTGACCTGTGTTAAATATTCTCATTACAATCACTTCAAATGAGCACCAGCGCTTTGTCTAATCCCCACCCCAGGGACAGAGCTGTTTCACCTGGCCCAGGATGAAACGCAGGCAGGCCCCTGCCACAGTCTTTCCCTCTCCCCTGGATCCTCTCCTCTCCTCCCTCCCCAGCTGTGCTGAGAAAGGGGAGGGAGGGGAGGAGAGATGGAAGAGCTGGGAACTAACTAAGATCAATAGCTACTCGGAGGATACCTCACAGGGGGAGGTGGGAGTTTAGTAACCCTTACCACCTAGCCCACTGTAGTAACCACTAAGGGCTGAGAGAGGGTTAAATAACCTGTTCAGGGGGGAAACACACAGAGCTGTCAATCTGTGGAGGGGTTCATTCAAGTGCCAGTCAGAATGGAGGCTGTGGCAGCAGCAGTCTCAAGGTGCCAATAAGCAGTCCACTGGAGACACCATTTACTTGTTTTCCACCAATTGATTGGATGTTGAACAGATGGACAATGTTGGCCGTGTTGGAGCACATCTAACCTGGTACTGATGCTGTAGCCAACTAGTTCTCAAAGCTTTGACCTCTGAGTCAATGGTCTGACAGTCCCTAAACCTTATGTTATTTTTACTACTACATTGATATTGATAACTGCATTGTTGGGTTTAGAGATTGCAAGAAAGGCATTTCACTGTACTTGTGCACATTACATTAAAACTTTAAACATGCAAATTCCTAGCATTCACAGTTTTATAATTGGGAAAGTTTATTTCACTCATGTTGGTGGCCAATTTTAATTAATTCTTACAACTCTCCTCACAATAGTTATGAGTCCTCACTTTGTCACTATGTCCCAACTCTATCAATAAGTCTTCACTAGACTCGTCTCTGTAGCATATAAGCTTTAATAGGGTCTCTAGTCTGCTATCTCCATCATGGAGGCAAGTCATGCAGTGAGAGTAAGTTGTCCACTCTTTGCACTTATAGTGAGTCTCCGTTCTGCACTTTTAGTGAGTCCCCACTTTGCACATTTTAGAAAGTCCCCAATTTGCACTTCTAGTGAGTACCCCCACTGCACTACCCCCCCTGCAGTCTGAGCCACATGTTGGAGGTGGGCTCCTTCCTTATTCCCTGGGCCCTTATTCCCCAGGCCTGGCAGATTACTGTGGGAGGAGCAGGCCTGGCTGGGGAGCCTGGTGCCCTTATTAGCCGTGTGGAAGCGGGGTTGTGGCAGGGGAGAGGGGTTTGAGGCTTATGGGAGAGTTCAGCCCAGCTCCAAAAGGGGGGATAGAGGATTAGGGAGGCTCTAAAGGAAGACATCTGCTTCTGTGCCAAGCTCCATATTATCAAAGACACCAGTGTTTCCCACATCATCAACTTTTCATGAGCACACTCACTGGTAAATATCAGCCACAGAGCTCTGGGTTTCCGAAGGGGGAGAGAGGGTAGGACCTTTGGCTCATTTGGAAATTCCACATTTTGCCCATGAAATTCTGATAAAGAATTCAAGCCTGCATGTCTAATAAGCCTATCACATATTCTCCCTTATTCGAAGGGAGATGGAAGCCCACAGATGCAGTTTTTTTTTGTCTACTCTGTGTGAGTAGAGGTTAATTCCATTTATTTATGCTATTGATCATATTCACAAAATATAATGAATTTATTTATTTGTTTATTTTTCTTAATTTTTTCCCATTTATAGAAAGGATACGTCGTTTTAAAGGATAAACAGCTCACCTTCTCTTGTGCGGCCCTCAGCTTGCTGTCCCAGACTGCTCTGATTAGGGGGATGTCTGGGCTGCGGGTGGCGTAGCATTGGGCCTGCAGCACATGGCCCAGGGTGAGGCTGCTGATCCCTTCTTCCAGAACCTTCTCTATGTGGCTGAAGGACTGGCAGGCCTGAGTCCTGGCTCCAGCACTCACCAGCTGCATGATACAAGGCACCAGGGCGATCTGGCCAGCAGAGAACAAAGCCTCATCCACCTGTAGAGGGGCACAAGTACCACACAATCACACGTTAGTTGAGCTGATGCTAGCCTATTTCTTGGTGTAACTATAGAACCCTGTGCCTGGTTCTCCCTTGTTCCCTTTCATTCTGGTTCCTCCTGGTTCTTTCAATGGAATTGAGCCATATATGAGACCAAACAGAAACTCATACACAAAGCATACACAATGCAGGATAGTTGTTCATCTCCATTCACATTATAGACCCTGATATCAGTATCATACATGCTGGCAGTAGTCAACCAAAGCTCTTTCCAGGGGTTAATGTTTTCCCCCAAAGCTGCCCTGTAGAACGGCTGTGCTTCTGCTTGGCCATGTTGCCCATGTACACACTCCTGGTTTCAGATAATAAATCTCTCCTCAAAATCAATCCATGGCTTGAAACTCAATTACACACTCCCACAGAACTGGCTACTGGTCTGCTAGGGCTGCAGTGGCTTAGGGGAGATGTCAAAATCAAATTAAAGTTTATTGGTCGGGTACACAGATTTGCAGATGTTATGACAGGTGCAGTGAAATACTTGTTTCTAGCTCCAACAGTGCAGTAATACCTAGCAAAAAATAAATGAAAATATACACATAATCCATAAAAATAAAGAAATTAAGAAATATCAGAACGAGCAATGTCAGAGACCGGATATAAATATATATATATATATATATATATATATATACATATAATGTATATAAATATGCACTGAGTGTACAAAACATTATGAACACCTGTTCTTTCCATGACATAGACTGACCAGGTGAAAGCTATGATCCCTTATTGATGTCACTTGTTAATCCACTTCAATCAGTGTAGATGAAGGGGAGGAGACAGGTTAAAGAAGGATTTTTATGCCTTGAGACAATTGAGACATGGATTGTGTATGTGTGCCATTCAGAGGGTGAATGGGCAAGACAAAAGATTTAAGTGCCTTTGAACAAGGTATGGTAGTAGATGCCAGGCGCACCGGTTTGTGTCAAGAACTGCAACGCTGCTGGGTTTTTCACACTTAAGTGTCCTTTGTGTATCAAGAATGGTCCACCACCCAAAGGACATCCAGCCAACTTTACACAACTATGGGAAGCATTGGAGTCAGCATCCCTGTGGAACGCTTTCGACACCTTGTCCATGCCTCGACGAATACACTCAATATTAGGAAGGCGTTAATGTTTTGTACTCAGTGTATATACTGTACATGTAATGGTGTGTATGGACAGTATATGAATAGAAAAGGTGTGTGCAGCAGTAGTTATATACACTGCTCAAAAAAATAAAGGGAACACTAAAAGAACACATCCTAGATCTGAATGAATGAAATAATCTTATTAAATACTTTTTTCTTTACATAGTTGAATGTGCTGACAACAAAATCACACAAAAATTATCAATGGAAATCAAACGTATCAACCCATGGAGGTCTGGATTTGGAGTCACCCTCAAAATTAAAGTGGAAAACCACACTACAGGCTGATCCAACTTTGATGTAGGGGCGGCAGGTAGCTTAGTGGTTAAGAGCGTTGTGCCAGTAACCGAAAGGTCGCTGGTTCTAATCCCCGAGCTGACTAGGTGAAAAATCTGTCGATGTGCCCTTGAGCAAGGCACTTAACCCTAATTGCTCCTGTAAGTTGCTCTGGATAAGAGCGTCTGCTAAATGACTAAAATGTAAATGTAATGTCCTTAAAACAAGTCAAAATGAGGCTCAGTAGTGTGTGTGGCCTCCACGTGCCTGTATGACCTCCCTACAACGCCTGGGCATGCTCCTGATGAGGTGGCGGATGGTCTCCTGAGGGATCTCCTCCCAGACCTGGACTAAAGCATCCGCCAACTCCTGGACAGTCTGTGGTGCAACGTGGCGTTGGTGGATGGAGCGAGATATGATGTCCCAGATGTGCTCAATTGGATACAGGTCTGGGGAACGGGCGGGCCAGTCCATAGCATCAATGCCTTCCTCTTGCAGGAACTGCTGACACACTCCAGCCACATGAGGTCTTGTATTAGGAGGAACCCAGGGCCAACCGCACCAGTATATGGTCTCACAAGGGGTCTGAGGATCTCATCTCGGTACCTAATGGCAGTCAGGCTACCTCTGGCGAGCACATGGAGGGCTGTGCGGCCCCCCAAAGAAATGCCACCCCATGACTGACCCACTGCCAAACCGGTCATGCTGGAGGATGTTGCAGGCAGCAGAACGTTCTCCACGGCGTCTCCAGACTCTGTCACGTCTGTCACATGTGCTCAGTGTGAACCTGCTTTCATCTGTGAAGAGCACAGGGCGCCAGTGGCGAATTTGCCAATCTTGGTGTTCTCTGGCAAATGCCAAACGTCCTGCACGGTGTTGGGCTGTAAGCACAACCCCCACCTGTGGACGTCGGGCCCTCATACCACCCTCATGGAGTATGTTTCTGACCGTTTGAGCAGACACATGCACATTTGTGGCCTGCTGGAGGTCATTTTGCAGGGCTCTGGCAGTGCTCCTCCTGCTCCTCCTTGCACAAAGGTGGAGGTAGCAGTCCTGCTGCTGGGTTGTTGCCCTCCTACAGCCTCCTCCACGTCTCCTGATGTACTGGCCTGTCTCCTGGTAGCGCCTCCATGCTCTGGACACTACGCTGACAGACACAGCAAACCTTCTTGCCACAGCTCGCATTGATGTGCCATCCTGGATGAGCTGCACTACCCGAGCCACTTGTGTGGGTTGTAGACTCCGTCTCATGCTACCACTAGAGTGAAAGCACCGCCAGCATTCAAAAGTGACCAAAACATCAGCCAGGAAGCATAGGAACTGAGAAGTGGTCTGTGGTCACCACCTGCAAAAGCACTTCTTTATTGGGTATGTCTTGCTAATTGCCTATAATTTCCACCTGTTGTCTATTCCATTTGCACAACAGCATGTGAAATGTATTGTCAATCAGTGTTGCTTCCTAAGTGGACAGTTTGATTTCACAGAAGTGTGATTGACTTGGAGTTACATTGTGTTGTTTAAGTGTTCCCTTTATTTTTTTGAGCAGTGTAGGATGAGCCATGACTAGAATACAGTATATACATATAAAGTGGTTAAAACAGTATGTAAACATTATTAAAGTGACCAGTGTTCAATGACTATGTACATAGGGCAGCAGTCTCTAAGGAGCAGGGTAGAGTACTGGGTGGTAGCCGGGTAGAACAGTGACTAAGGTTCAGGGCAGGGTACTGGGTGGAGGCCGCCTAGTGGTGACTGTTTAACAGTCTGATGGCCTGGAAATATAATCACTTTCTCAGTCCCAGTCATTCTCTCAAACGGATAAATGGCTGGTAAAGATTTTGTGCTGTTCCATATAGAACTGAGGCCAACTTATTTATTTCATTTCCAAACATACACACAGACACACCTCATGGAGGGCTACAATGGAAAAATATGTTTCATTGTAGAAATTCTATATACTATTTTGTAAAGCCGCAAACATATAGACCTAACACAACTGGAATGTGAAAACAGACAAACAAAAACATGTATTAACTGGGGCTGTGACGATACCAGTACTGCAATATGTTTTCCATGGCAAAAATGAAAACATGAAGCAGACTCACTTTTGGTCCTTTAAAAACCTGCTGTATGTAAAATATTGTGTGCTATAGCTTGCCACGATACTAACGAGTATCACGATATTGTTATCGTCCCAGCTCTAGTTCTAACTGCAACGTGCTGTTCATTTCCTAATCAAACTAACTTAACCCTACTTGAGTCCTGTCAAAAGAACACAGTACATACATCAGTGAGGTGTAACACCCCAAATTAACATAAATTACCAGCCTATGTTTGAATAGCACATCAATTAGCAAGTTCCATATTCTTTCGCGATACACCATCTCACCAATAACACATGTTTTACACCACGGAGATAAGCAGGTGCCTTTGCATGCATGAGAGAAGAGCGTATGACGTTCACATGGGTGTCTGTCTGTGTTGTCTCATAATTAGCCACGCGATAATTAGCTGAGACTCCCAGATAAACGGCATGTTAGACGACGAAGTTCCTAAATTCAATCATTTAAGCTCAAAGAAATCCATGTGATTAATGCAGAAGGACGCGTGGGGACCAATGGGACCATTGGAGAGGTCAGGTCACTGGAGACCCATCATCCTGCTGCATTGGGATAGGGATATCAGTGTGGTCACCACGCCACATCCTGGTTAATGCAAACAGCCGGCAGTGACAAGGTGTTAATTGGTGGTCTAAGCAGGGACCTTTAGGGTCTGTGAAGACGCTGACCTCCAGAGGGATCAAGTAGGCCAAAATCAATTGATACATGGTGTGAGAGCAGGGTCCTTAGTCGATTACCATACGTACATACACGGGTATCGTTTTTCTCCCCCGTATTACCAGGGTTAAGTGTGGACCAGTGGTATTACTGAAGGCTTAGCACCTCGCCCCAACCCCCTCTTCACCTCCACTGAGTTACAGTACCGTTGCTCACTTTGTTAGTAGCAAATGAGGGCAATTGTCTAACCCTCACCGCCCCTAGATTCTAGGAGTTATAGTCCAATCACCTCCTAGGCTTATCTGAGATATCTAGTCCACATCGATGAGACAGGAGAAATTGCTTTTACATAAAAGTAGCCTTTATTACTAAATCAAATTATTATTATTACTAAATGGTCCTCTGTAGCTCAGCTGGTAGAGCACGGCGCTTGTAACGCCAAGGTAGTGGGTTCGATCCCCGGGACCACCCATACACAAAAAAACAAAACATGTATGCACGCATGACTGTAAGTCGCTTTGGATAAAAGCGTCTGCTAAATGGCATATTATTATTATCAATGAGCAATATGTGCAGATATGGACCACTGCAAAGCTATGGGATGAAAACATGGTGCATGTTTTTAGTTATTCAGTACACATCAATGTAACATAGTGGAGATTCATGGGCAGTGTGATGGCTCTTTAAAAGACTGATACCGTACACAAGAAAGTTTCTCGACCTATACGACAAAATCAGCAGTTTGTAGATTGTGATTTGATAATAACAGAACAACACAAAGAGGGGGGATATGGCCACATCCATTTCCATAATAATATGGGTTTCCCATGATTCCTAGCTCCTGGGTTCACTTGTCAACTTTGATGAATCTTCAGCATCTGCTGCTCCAAATTACCGGGACAGCGGAGGAGACTAGAGGAGGGGAGGGGGATGGAGGCCTCCCTGGTTTCAAATGGTCGGATCAATCACCGGATCATTTACCTATGAGCATTATCTACGTCTGGTCTGCAGCGTAACATAAAAGCCTGAGTCGCCCGAGACGTCAACAACAAATCGTAATTGAAATTCCATTTATGAGCCATCATATCTCCTCCATCTGAGAAGCCCCGGTCAGGTCGGACGGGTGGCGAGGATCTCTTAACAAGCCATAAAAAGAGCTCACCATTTTGAATTCCAAAAAAGGAGGGCTACCATTTGTTGATTTTAACATCAAAAAGGGGCCAGCGCAGGGCCCCATGACTGTTAAAGACAAACTCCCCATAGCTTCCACCAAGCAGGTGTGTGATGATCAATTATTAAAGCTTCAGCTCAGGTTACTACTGGTGCTGATGTGAAGGGGGGGGGGACGGCTTTTCACAGCGAACCTGCGACTGGAGGAAAAAGGGAAAAAGGGGAGAGAATACTATTTACATAAAATTAACAGTTCAAAAGAATGAGTTCACACACCAATCAAACGTGTTAATTGACTGTCAGTGGTGTGACCCTGAATATACAACACAACTACATTATTCATCTTCCGCGTTGACAGGGAAGACAGTCCAATTTGCATTGCCGTCATAAGCGTGATCAACAACCACAACGCCACATGCATTTTTAATAGGGAAGAGATGAGACCGTTAATATTCATAAGGGTCAAACAATTGCATATAACATGAAACTTCCTATAACAAGCAAAGTATTTTTCAAACAGTAACCTTAGGAGTCTAAATAGTCCAGAGAGAAAAGGAAGGACACGCGGTATTAAAGATTTCATGGTTAAATCAATAGTAAGGCATGTTCATAGTGAATGGTATATCTAGCCTCCACTCCCTCTCACTGCAATAGCAGATATCCTGACACCAAATGCTAAAAGGTACAATGTAGCTTATGTTTTGCAATCATATATTTAGATTGTTTACTGTCTTACTGAAAATGCATATTTAGTTATTGTGCAAGCCGAGTTTTAAATGTACCTCAGAGTTACAAAATCTTGACTTGACCACTGTTTGACTTGACACTAAACATGTCTCAGACCTTATTTCCCCAACGATCCCTCCAAGCCACACAAACTTCCTCTCCTCTCTGTGAGACGTCTGAGGTGATCGCAGGATGCGCTGCCTACTTAGCATTAATTAAAGCCGTGTTTTGGCTTCATGCTTTATCAACCTTTATTTCATGGCTTAAACACCATCATTTTTCATAAACTCAATGACGTGTCAAAAGGTCACTGAGCCCCAAGGACTCTCTGGGATCCAGACAGTAACACATATGTAAATGCTGGAACACTGGAACACTTGAACCGGCTGCATGGATGAATCCATCTGCTCTCAAGCCTTAACTGGGTCTTGTAACACGCCTGGTGTGTCGGAGGCCTTCTTAATTGTCATTTTTGTTAGAAACTTCCAAGGCATGACCAAGCTAGAGTGTGAGGCTATATTTACACTGGTGTTATAGAGTAACCCTTTGGGCTCCATTCTGCTGAATGACTGTGTGACTCTGGGTCATTAGCAGGGCTGGGTATGTACAGTATGTATAGACTATAGACCAGACTGGGTATGTACAGTATGTACAGTGGGGGAAAAAAGTATTTGTCAGCCCCAATTGTGCAAGTTCTCCCACTTAAAAAGATGAGAGAGGCCTGTAATTTTCATCATAGGTACACGTCAACTATGACAGACAAAATGAGATTTTTTTTTACAGAAAATCACATTGTAGGATTTTTTATGAATTTATTTGCAAATTATGGTGGAAAATAAGTATTTGGTCAATAACAAAAGTTTCTCAATACTTTGTTATATACCCTTTGTTGGCAATGACACAGGTCAAACGTTTTCTGTAAGTCTTCACAAGGTTTTCACACACTGTTGCTGGTATTTTGGCCCATTCCTCCATGCAGATCTCCTCTAGAGCAACACGGACTTTCAACTCCCTCCAAAGATTTTCTATGGGGTTGAGATCTGGAGACTGGCTAGGCCACTCCAGGACCTTGAAATGCTTCTTACAAAGCCACTCCTTCGTTGCCCGGGCGGTGTGTTTGGGATCATTGTCATGCTGAAAGACCCAGCCACGTTTCATCTTCAATGCCCTTGCTGATGGAAGGAGGTTTTCACTCAAAATCTCACGATACATGGCCCCATTCATTCTTTCCTTTACACGGATCAGTCGTCCTGGTCCCTTTGCAGAAAAACAGCCCCAAAGCATGATGTTTCCACCCCCATGCTTCACAGTAGGTATGGTGTTCTTTGGATGCAACTCAGCATTCTTTGTCCTCCAAACACGACGAGTTGAGTTTTTACCAAAAAGTTATATTTTGGTTTCATCTGACCATATGACATTCTCCCAATCCTCTTCTGGATCATCCAAATGCACTCTAGCAAACTTCAGACGGGCCTGGACATGTACTGGCTTAAGCAGGGGGACACGTCTGGCACTGCAGGATTTGAGTCCCTGGCGGCGTAGTGTGTTACTGATGGTAGGCTTTGTTACTTTGGTCCCAGCTCTCTGCAGGTCATTCACTAGGTCCCCCCGTGTGGTTCTGGGATTTTTGCTCACCGTTCTTGTGATCATTTTGACCCCACGGGGTGAGATCTTGCGTGGAGCCCCAGATCGAGGGAGATTATCAGTGGTCTTGTATGTCTTCCATTTCCTAATAATTGCTCCCACAGTTGATTTCTTCAAACCAAGCTGCTTACCTATTGCAGATTCAGTCTTCCCAGCCTGGTGCAGGTCTACAATTTTGTTTCTGGTGTCCTTTGACAGCTCTTTGGTCTTGGCCATAGTGGAGTTTGGAGTGTGACTGTTTGAGGTTGTGGACAGGTGTCTTTTATACTGATAACAAGTTCAAACAGGTGCCATTAATACAAGTAACGAGTGGAGGACAGAGGAGCCTCTTAAAGAAGAAGTTACAGAGCTGTGAGAGCCAGAAAACTTGCTTGTTTGTAGGTGACCAAATACTTATTTTCCACCATAATTTGCAAATAAATTCATTAAAAATCCTACAATGTGATTTTCTGGATTTTTTTCTTCTCAATTTGTCTGTCATAGTTGACGTGTACCTATGATGAAAATTACAGGCCTCTCTCATCTTTTTAAGTGGGAGAACTTGCACAATTGGTGGCTGACTAAATACTTTTTCCCCCCACTGTATAGACTATAGACCAGACTGGGTCAGTGTGGGTAAAGTGACCTGGTATTGATGAACAGTCAGCTGTGGGTAAAGTGACCTGGTATTGATGAACAGTCAGCTGTGGGTAAAGTGACCTGGTATTGATGAACAGTCAGCTGTGGGTAAAGTGACCTGGTATTGATGAACAGTCAGCTGTGGGTAAAGTGACCTGGTATTGATGAACAGTCAGCTGTGGGTAAAGTGACCTGGTATTGATGAACAGTCAGCTGTGGGTAAAGTGACCTGGTATTGATGAACAGTCAGCTGTGGGTAAAGTGACCTGGTATTGATGAACAGTCAGCTGTGGGTAAAGTGACCTGGTATTGATGAACAGTCAGCTGTGGGTAAAGTGACTTGGTATTGATGAACAGTCAGCTGTGGGTAAAGTGACTTGGTATTGATGAACAGTCAGCTGTGGGTAAAGTGACCTGGTATTGATGAACAGTCAGCTGTGGGTAAAGTGACCTGGTATTGATGAATAGTCAGCTGTGGGTAAAGTGACCTGGTATTGATGAACAGTCAGCTGTGGGTAAAGTGACCTGGTGGCGCAGTGGTCTAAGGCACTGCATCGCAGTGCTAACTGTGCCACTAGAGATCCTGGTTCGAAATTATCAATGGAAATCAAACGTATCAACCCATGGAGGTCTGGATTTGGAGTCACCCTCAAATTTAAAGTGGAAAACCACACTACAGGCTGATCCAACTTTGATGTAATGTCCTTAAAACAAGTCAAAATGAGGCTCAGTAGTGTGTGTGGCCTCCACGTGCCTGTATGACCTCCCTACAATGCCTGGGCATGCTCCTGATGAGGTGGCGGATGGTCTCCTGAGGGATCTCCTCCCAGACCTGTCTCCTGAGTGGCGCAGTGGTCTAAGGCACTGCATCGCAGTGCTAGCTGTGCCACTAGAGATCCTGGTTCGAATCCAGGCTCTGTCGCAGCCGGCCGCGACCGGGAGACTCATGGGCGGCGCACAATTGGCCCAGTGTCGTCCAGGGTAGGGGAAGGAATGGCCGGCAGGGATGTAGCTCAGTTGATAGAGCATGGCGTTTGCAACGCCAGGGTTGTGGGTTCGAGTCCCACGGGGGGCCAGTATAAAAATATGTATTCACTAACTGTAAGTCGCTCTGGATAAGAGCGTCTGCTAAATGACTAAAATGTAAATGTTGTAAATGTATTGATGAACAGTCATCTGTGGGTAAAGTGACCTGGTATTGATGAACAGTCAGCTGTGGGTAAAGTGACCTGGTATTGATGAACAGTCAGCTGTGGGTAAAGTGACCTGGTATTGAGGGGGAACAGCTCCATGGCCCTCTATCAGATATGCTAATGGTCACATCTCCCCATTAAGCCCTCATGCATAATTATACGAAGGAAATGATAATACAAGTGTGCAAAATGGATCAAATTAATATGACATAACTTTTGGATAATGCAGGAAGGAAACACATAACACAAAATGTAAACTGAGTATGACTAAACGCAGCATAATGCAAGTGAATATTTGTAATAGAATTATGCTTGTTTCTCAATCTATGAAGCATTGTTAACAATGGGTCCACAGTCAATGGGTGAATGTAGTACTTTGGACTGAAGGCAGGGGGGGATATTGAATGACTCCATCACCAAAACACTGGAGCAAGGCGTGTCATAAGACCTCTCAAACTGTATTAGAACAAATCACCCTTCTAAACCTCACTCTCTTATAATCTATAAAGGAACATGCCTATTTCATGACACAAAATTCTTAATCTCTTTCCAGTTTTTTTTTTATATTTAAAGGTTGGCAAATAGTTGTAAATGTAGGGATCAAGGAATAAGTTTTGTTAGGCGCATTTAAGTGCATATATTATTTCTGCTTTTTGGATTTGATGCAGAATAACTGTTTAATCCTTTTGCGGTGGATGTCAGTTTGTCAGGTCTGTGTGCTGTGATTTCATCTTGAACTGGCTTCAAGTCTTTGGGGCTCTTTCAGCATTAGTACATTCAAAGCGCATCACGTCTCTGAATGGGAAACGATAAGAGATGGGCTCATGTTGTGCTACGCCCTGAGGAGATTCTGGGGCTTCTGACACCTCATTTCTACAAATATAAAATGTTCAGGAGAACCAAAACCTTTCTCCCCTTCTCTTGTATCTCTCACCATGTTAGTCTCTCTTACTCCAGAAGAAAAAAAAGAACATATTTTTTAAATTTCATCCCCTTGTTTTTCCTCCGTGTCTATTTTTTTTTATGTTTGAGCATAACCCTTGTATGCTTGCTCAACTGTCACACAACATCAGTGTTACTTAAACAGCGACATAAATAGACGAACGAAACGCACAAAGAAAGGCAAATATGGGGGACCTCTGCAAGCATCCTCCCTGGTCCAGAACTGCATTTGGAGACAAAAAAGACCTACAGACACATGTTCAAAATTGAATAGTTATTACCAGAACAAATATTACAGAAAGAAAAATAAGCAGGAATCATGAAAAGACACTATAAAGACAAAACGTGACACTGGCCCCTCTCTTTCACTGTGCGGTTCCCATTCTGCCTGCCTGTCTGCCCTCGACATGCCCGTTTCAGAGATGCCCACGTGGAGAAGTAACACTGACACGTCGGCTCTGGTCAACTTTATGCTTCCCCACGCACATTCACTCGCCACAATACAGGAGCAAATAAATGCATATTTTTACATTTTTTAATTTGACAAAATGTCTGTTGACAAAAATAAATATCAGAATTGACTTATTGCTGTGTTTTATCTTAAATGTACTTCAACACAAATGTATATAAAAAAACAAAAAAACAACAATCTAAAGTAAAAAATCAAATATAAAAAGTCAAACTGATAAAGGTACATGTTGATGGAAAGTGTGGTAACACATTGTAGCCCAGACCATCAGTGTTGTGTATGCTGAAGTGACAGAAGGGCATGTTTTCTCTTTGCGTTAAGGCAAAATGCCCTACTGCCTTCAACTGTCCCGACCTCAGATTTTTTGACAAATTGGTTGTGAGGGTTTTAGGACTGATGCACATATCGCAAAAATAATTTCTGCCAAGCTACCACTATGACCTGCCCGTGGGACATGACAAGCTCCTAGATGCATCGCTCTATCAAACCGGATCTTTCCAGGACAATGCAAATGATGACAAATTCCATCATCCCGCATTGTGCGCTTTCCCGCTAATCTCCCTAATTCGAGAAAATCGGGAGGGTTTCGCCGTTTCAGCTGAGGGGCATGTTTGTCTGATTGAATGATGCTAAAACTGCAACCCTCAACCCCCGTTCATTCTCCCTTTCCAGCTGTGACCACCTCTTTCTGTCTGCCATTCTGTCTTTTTTTTACTGAGTGGCCCATGCAACCTTTATTTACCATTTATTAACAGTCATAAGCATAGAATAGACCGGTCAACTCCTAACCTGTGCACACCTGAAATCAAGACAAGTTTAATCTTATATCTGTACAATTTCTAAACATTGTAAACCCTATCTCTTTAATGGTTTTATTGTGTCGGTACAATGTAAATACTATCTCTTGGATGGTTTTATTGTGTCAGTACAACGTAAACCCTATCTCTTGAATGGTTTTACTGTGTCAGTACAGTGTAAACTCTATCTCTTGAATGGTTTTATTGTGTCAGTACAACGTAAACCCTATCTCTTGAATGGTTTTATTGTGTCAGTACAATGTAAACCCTGTCTCTTGGATGGTTTTATTGTGTCAGTATCAGTCAGTTCTGTGTATGAAAATGTATGCACTCACTAACTGTAAGTCGCTCTGGAAAAGAGTCTCTGCTAAATGACTAAAATGTAAAAATGTACTGTATGTTGTTTTTTTTACATTTTTAGTCATTTAGCAGAGACTCTTATCCAGAGCGACTTACAGAAGCGATCAGGGTTAAGTGCCTTGCTCAAGGGCAGATCGACAGATTTTTCACCTAGTTGACTCAGGGATTAGAACCAGCGACCTTTCAGTTACTTACCCAACGCTATTAACCGTTAGGCTACCTATGTTTGTGTTGTTGTTGTTGTTGTTGTGGGTGGGGTGAGGGGGGACAGGGACGACAGTGAGTGATGTCCACTCCGTTTCCCCGATGACTAGTGGTGACACGTCAGGCTGTCACATTGGTAAAGGCGCTGGTCTGGAGAGGCAAAGGCCAGTCCTACTGCATCGCCTTGTCCAGCCATCATTTACTGTAGCGGATAGGGTCCAGCCACTTGGACAGACACACCAAGGTTACACTAAAGGACATCTGCTTAAAGCGAGTGGACAACATGCAGTGCAGTACACATCTATACAAATACAGGCAAGAGGAACAAAAGACCAACAGAGAGAGGCAGAGAGAATGTCCCAGTGAGGATAGGTTGTGGTAGTTCCCTCTACTTTCAAGAGATGGCAGTATGACTGCATGGAAAAGGCTGTGGTCGTAGGGGAATATGGCTAAGCATTCTCAATGCAGTACATACATAGGCATACCCTGTATACAGTGTGTATTGCCAGATAGATTCTACCTCTTCTCAGATATCTTATGGACAACAACAAAATGTTATTTTTTTTACAGATAAAAAATAAATATCCTTGCAAGTCAATGAAAGGTAGATTAAGGTCAATGGAATTTGTCAGTTAGAAATTAAATAAAAATGTTCAATGTTTTTTATGCTTTTCAAAAATGCTCTGCATCAATATATCTTGCTGATACAAATTCAGGATCTGATGAAATGGTTCAGCTAAATGTTGGTTCATATTTGAAAATACTATCAAACTTGTTTGGGTGTCCTTCTTGGCTTTATAGAATACATTTGATTGAATAGATACTGTATCCACTAGCTATATTATTTCCACTTTAAAACGCGACAGGTTTTGAAACGCTACAGATTTTAAAATTTAAACTGTTGATAATGTATAGAAGAAAACATTAAATTACCAGTTTTTTACTTTAAAATCAAACAAAAATAAAAATGGCTTTAAATTCAAAAACATAAAACACGATATTTAACTTTTCTCTTTCCCCCTAACAGCCCACCTTTCCTGTACCCTCACTAACATGCATAGTACCTGACAGATACTTACATAATAAATCCATATCAATAATACATCTGGAAAAAGACGAACATGGGGCTATGTCCAAAGCAACGCAGTGCTTGCTTAAAACAGGAAATAGTCTATAATTCATCGACAACACTTCTCCCTTTGTAAAGTGTGATTAAATGACAATGGCCCTTGAAAAATGAATGAGCCAGGTTAAAAGTTACTACTCCTTCGTACCATACTGTACCGTACCCACCACCTCTATGTGTAATTAATGACAAAGTGAGTTGCCAGAAGTAAATGGGACATAAATGCTATCTCTTCCCTGAGCCATCAGTTCTACTGCTATTTAAAAAAGAACATCTCCTTAATAAATGAAGACAAAACGGCAAAGCTCGTCCACCGTAACGCGACGACGACCTAATAATATTTTTTCACCAGAAGCACTTACTGTCCCTTTTGAATATAGTAGAATTACAGAAAGAATTAAATATAGCAGCAATGTAGTCATAGAAAAAGTCAAAAAATAGCCCATATCACCAAAATACACTAGCTACAACACATAGTGGTCAGAAGTGGCATTCCTAACACACTAAAGCAGTATATTAACCTCAAGGTGATGATTCTTGTTACTAGGGCACACTACTACTGTGCTTAAAATCTATTCCCATTTATGTATGATGTATCCATTTATCTATCTGTCAGCATCATCTCTATTCAGCTCTGTCTCCTGTCCTGCCTTCCTGTGTTTATATATACACTGTATTAGCTATATTTACAGTGTGTAGGCTAGTGCTGGGCTGTTCTGTGTTCTGGCCCGTAGATCATACTATTCAAATAGCCTCTCTGCGTTGTGCTTTGCTGAACTATGTACGCTATGCCAGGTCTGTTTGTATTTACCCTGTAGTGAGTTTGCGCCTGTCTGTGTTTACCAACCTACTCTATACTTCAGAAGGAGCATTTCTCATCTGTGTGTGTGTGTGTGTGTGTGCGCGTGTGTACATGCGTGTGTGGTTGTGTGTGCGTGTGTGTGCACACGCTCACTCCACTCCTGTCAGCCATGCCTCTCGTCACTGCAGGGGGAAAAAACACACCCGGGCATCTCTGAATATAGTGGCTAGTTACCATAGTAATAGAATGGTCATACTTCTCCCCTTCCTCAGACAGTGATAGGACTGGACAGCACTAGCCGTTTTTCTTTTAGGTATGCCTTTGTTTTTCTGTTATTTATACCGCACACTAAAACAGAACCACTCCCATTTTATCATGCTAAAAAAGGGATCATATTCTGGTGAAATGTCATACCAAAGAGAAAAAACGAACATATTTGGACCATTTATTGACTGAGAGTGTTTGTCATTGTAACAATGGGCTGAGGGTTCTAATATGTATCTCTGGCTGTGACATTGTTAGGTGGCAATAATCCAATATCTTTTGTGACATGGCTAGTCTATTCCTTAATCTCCTCCTTTAGACTGATCAACAGTGACAACAGTGAGTAAACACACACACACACCAGTCTGCATGCAATGAGTCACTCACTCCAACAGAAATTAAACCTCTCAAATGAATCTGTCAAATCACATCCATACATCCGGAGTACTGACAGTTACATATTTGTATTAATTTTCCTTTTTCTAATATCCATCCACTGAACATTCCATTCAATTCAATGGAGTTTGTAAGGAAATAGACAGAGATCAGCAATTGTGTTCACTTCTCTAAGCCAATAACAAACACTAGCGACATGGTTTCAATGACTGTACCAGGGGAGATTGAAAAGAGGCCACCCACTACCCACGGGAACGCATATCTGATCTTAAGTGACTGGCTAGGTGTGTAAGGGTCACTGCACTGGGACACGTGGCGCGAGTGTGTGTGTGCATGTGTGTGGAGGCCTATGCCTGTGTTCATATAGTGTGTGTGTGTGTGTGTGTGTGTGTGTGTGTGTGTGTGTGTGTGTGTGTGTGTGTGTGTGTGTGTGTGTGTGTGTGTGTGTGTGTGTGTGTGGCTGCGACAGTGGTGGCTATCCTATCCCTCCTTTACGTGGCTTGTTGACATGAACCAAAGCAGTCAAGCACCAATAATACATGAAGAGTTGTTCAGAGCCAATTAGGATCAGTTGTCAAGGCAGGACCCATTAAGGAAAGCCTGTGTGTGTGTGTGTGTGTGTGTCATGGGGCCGGGTAGAGAGAAGAGGGACAGTGGCCCAGTGAGAGCCCAATGTGCTGTGACAGATCCAGTCCTTCCCATGTCCTGGGCCGGTACAAGCTAATACCAGCCTCCCAAAGCCACGTGGCCGAGGCAGGGCTGGAGTGAGCTGGGGTGGGCTGGGGTACTACTGCCTGCCTAACACAGCCTCTGCTTCCTGAAAATGACTGCTGCCACTGGCACTTAGCCTCCACTGGGTTACAGCAGGGAGAGGAGGGGGGAGGATGTGGGTGTGTCTATGTGTGTGTGTGTGTGTGTGTGATGGTGGGGGGGATAAATAAGGACACCCTCTCAGTCTTACCCACCCCTGCTACTGTCCACCACCTCCCTCTCTCACCCCCTGTAAAATGGCTCCTCATCAGATCACTGACACCCTATACATGCCTCACACACTCTCACACACGCTAGCCAATGCGTGCACGCATATACACACACTCTCACACACACATCCACACATACGCTAACCCATGCGTGCACGCACATACACACACTCTCACACACAAATACAAACAGATGCCCAAGCCCCGCCCTCTGATTCCACCACTGTCCTCATCAAAGAGACAACGTCCAGAGCAGGGACCTGTGTCAGGGCAGATATCCGTCCGTTTACGTGGGCTTGTTTTAGGGAAGACGAGGGTAAGGAGGTGGGTGGAGACCCTGTTGTCGTTCTCCACTTAAATCTACCAGACCCCCAGTGTGTGGTGGTTTGAATTTTAGTCAGCCACATACTGGGACGGGACAGGACAGTTACCTCAGCCTCTCTGGTGACTCACAGAGGAGGGTCACTGTCACCAGTGGCCTACGTGCCCAATAACGTGTGTGTGTGTGTTCTCATCTATGAGAAACAAGGCTAGTCATACATGAATCATTACTAGGCCTATGCCTGACCCTGTACAGGTGTGTGTGTAATACTAGGCCCCGGGGTATACCACCGACATGCCATTCAGGCCATTCCTTATCGGGTTTGAAAGGTGAGTGGTGTGTTTGTCAAGCTCAAGTGTGTACAGTTGACCCCAACGTTTGGGAAAGATGAGTAAGGTCTGAGTTAGTCGGTATAGACGTACACAGATAATGTTCAGAGACGGGACAAGAATCTAGAATCAGGAGGGAAAGTTTGGGATTTTAACCACAACTGTCAGTCCAAGCATTTTTGAATCACTACCCTCCAAAACAGGTAATTTAATATTTTTTCTATGACTCAGATACTAAAAAAAAAAAAAAAACATCTCGTACCGTACATCAACTAACTCCACCGCCAACAAAAACCCATGTATAACATCCTCCAAAGCAACTGTGTCCACTGACTGACAATAAAGAAAAGCACCATCGTCTTCAATCTCTCGGCTGATCAAACCCTTCTAGCTGCAAACCTCATTTTTCATCAGCTCAATTACTCAACAACTGTTTCTCTCTCTCTCCCTCCCTCCCCCTCGGTTGGAAGTGATCATTTGTTATTTTATTAAAGCTGATAACATCCCCTGCATTGTCTGCCAGGGCTCGCTGGAGAGCCGCCCCTACTGTTCTAGCCTCCAGCACTTCTCTCTATTATTGGTGCATTATTTCACGCATGCCATGCTTTTTTATCAAGCGCTTTTGAAGTAATGTTAATAGACTAGAAAATTGAGACATTTATTAAGTATGGGCCGTGTTTATGAAGAAATCCATAAAGTATGACAGGGAGGCGAGGTGAGATAAAAGCGGTTGTTTTAATAGATTATGGTGAAGGGGAGAGCCGTCAGGAGCGCTCATTTTTCATGGGACAATTTTTTGTTGTATTAGAAATGAAGTTAAACGTCCTAATTAATCTGTACTGTACATACTGTGTATCTGCCCTCCCTCATCACACACACACACACACACACACACACACACACACACACACACACACACACACACACTCACCCGTCTGACTAGGATAGATCCTTCTGGCCCCACTGAAGCTTTAGATGTCTTGCTTTTTACCTAATTACCGTCCTGTGGTAATTTAGGTGGATGTTGCCTCCACAGGCTGGCGAACGGGGCTGATGAGTTTTTGGGGAGGTGGGGGTGAGGGATGGATGATGGAAGAGAAATTCAGAGGGAGAACAACTTGCCATAAAACAGAAGCACTTAGCTTAATTTTGGCTATTGATCAAAAGCTAAACTTCCCCCCAGAAGTCTTCTCTTTTTCTCCCAACCTAAAACTCAGTCAGCCAGCCAACTCACCATAGAGCTCTATCTGCTCCCTAATCATCAGTCAGAGAACCCTCACATAGCGCTTCATCTTCACATTAAAGGACAGAATCCCTCCCTATGTTCTCTTCACACAGGCCTCTGTCTGGGAGGTTCTGCCTAACTTGACCTCTGAACTTCCCTAACAAGAGGGTCAGCCACAGCTCAGCTCATTGTTTTATCGCATTTAGCCTCCCTTAAGAAGATTATTCAAATTCTAATGCCCGCCGCGCTTCCGCTCCTCCCTTTGACGCTAATTGGTAACGTCAGATCCACTTTCCCCTTCGCTTCCGAGTCCACTTTGACAATTTCCAAAATCCAATGCAAATCCTATTGCGGGCTCGTGAGAGGCTTCCACAATATTGACTGTCACTCACAATTAGGGGAGTGAAGGAAGGGTGAGCGGTGAGCAGAGCGTTGACCTCGCAACCTGAGGCTAACCCTGCTAGCTCCCCAAATGCTCCTCTACAATTTCATCAGTGAATATCATTACCCCACCAATTGTCCCATGGGTGCTCCATTTACCTTAACACAAGAAAGAGGATATGTTTTAACAACCATTCATCTGATTAGATCTGGCACTACTGTGTTTGTGGCTGTAATGCAGCTCCAAAGAGATTGTGATTGTGGGGGAATAGAATGGGAAGCATTAAATCAAATAGGTGTGAATAAAATCACCCATTTGGGACTCCTGCTGTTTACCAGCATGCTGGTTAATGAAGGGTCAATATTCTCAGTCTGGCAACCCGCAAGCCTAATCATCTGTTATGAGTACAAATTGTTTTTTCTTTACAAAGACCTGGATGCTACAGAATATCAGACTTTTTTTCTTATTATTATGATAATGAAAAATGTGGTTGTGGAATCTGAGTGATACTGAGGGACTTGATTCAACAACTGGGCGAAAATGCAGTAAAATCTGTTTTTATTACAATTTTTATTAGAGTTTTCTTGGGATAACTTGGTGGTTGTTGTAAATAGCATGGGTGACTTCGAAAGCTGAAACCATAGACATTTTACATTTTTTGTTAAAGCTGGAACGACTCTTTTTTTTCCACCAGTGATTGATGTGATTGAACAGGGTCATTTTTGATAATTAAATTATGCAAATAATGTAGACAAAACACATGTCTGGAGAGAATTCACATTAAATCACAGATAAACATCAAAATACCAAAACAAGAACAAATTGGTTGGAAGAGGGACTCTGATCTCTGGTATTGTATCTTAAGGCAGAGCAGTGACCACAATCAAATGCGTCACCCCTGTAGAAAACCCTCATGAACCATATCACTGCTATTATTATGTTAAACATGACCTCCAAGCAGAAACGAATCAAGTGTGTAACTGATAGAACAACAAACACATAAACAAACCCAAAATTAAATTATTGTCCCTTTTTTGTAAGCCTCCCGGTTGATTTCACCTTAACGATGGTAACAAAAACACGCCCCAAGGGCCTGAGGCGACGACATCATAAAGGTTAACGTATTCTGTACATCATCAGGGCAGAGAGGGATCTGTCAGATTCCGGACGACATCAACAGTTAGTCGGGAGAGAGGTGGAGCAGACATACAGACAGACAGAGCATTAAGGTTCAACGTCTATCACACGCCACGCCAAGCCTTCCTCTGGTCTGCCACCAGTCCTACTCCCAGTCCCAGTCAGATCCGGCATGCCCAGTGTACCAGGCCTGTCAGGAGCCATGTGCTGTCCCTCACTCTGGCCACTTCTCTGTTCTACCATATTCAGCCTACTGCCATTGTCAGTGCTGTTCCTCAAACTAGCCATTTCAGCCTAGTGCTTTATTTTGTGGGTCTCAACAGCCATATGAAAAAGCCATTTAACAACAGGCCTAAAAGCTCAAACAATAGACTTCACCAATCAAAGTATTGCCATAAAGCAAGACAATGCAATATTTTGTAAATTAAACTTGTAGAATGTCCCTGTGTGTGAAACCAGACTGAGGAAATAATTAAGACCACAGAATAAAGCATTTGAGCTATTCAAACCCCTTCCCCTCCTCCTCCCCCTTTCTTTAATAGGATTCCACTTTTAATCACTCATTATTTCCTAAATTGGGCGAGAGGGGGGTTGGTTTGGTCTCAGACTGCCTCTCCTTTGTCTGTCTATATTGGTGCTGGGACCCCGACGCTAGGCTATATCAACACGGCAACATTGGAAATCTCCGCGGCAGCAGATTCTCATTAAGATGTGAGTCGTGGGGGGCAACATATCTGCATGCTCACAGCGAGGGACTAATTGTATCAATATGTAAAATTCACCCCCTGAACACAGAGATGTTGTTCATATATTTTTGTTTTAATTGAACCAGTGTAGCATGGACGTAGAGTCAGCACAGTGAGAGACAAGATACTGTCTTTGGGATCATTCTATAGAGTTCAGTGCAAACAAATCAGTTGTAATTGTTTTCAGGGGAAATTGCTTTGGATTTTGAACAATCATGAATAATCACATTAAGCGAGACAAATGCTTCTGTTGTTTAAAGGCGAAATGACATAATGTTTGTATATGCCACTAAGGGTCTACAGCAGGGGTAGGCAACTAGATTCAGCTGCGGGACGTTTTTTTGTCGGAGTGGATGGTCGGGGGGCCAGAACATATTATAATAATTTGTAAACTGCAAATTGACCACAACTAAGTCCAAAAAGAGATTGTATTTGAAAAGAACAATCATTTCATTCATTGATTACATCACAGATGTCTATTATTTTCCCGTGGGAATACTTGGGAACAGATTATCTAAGTTAAATTCATTTTTAGCTGAATTCCACCCCTTCCCCCCCAGGCACCATTGACACATCGGTAAGATATCCCCAACACTGAACGGTTCTATATCTCATCCATCCATCCATCCATCCATCCATCCATCCATACACACACACGTGTTCTCACTCGTCAGAGGATTTGGATAGGGATCAATGTCAGTGTGGATGAGATGGACACTTGCCTTGTTGACAGTAACTTGACTAGAGTAATCCCCAGTATAGACTGGGTAAACACACAGCACCAGCCGCCCATGTAACCACGGATACACTCACTTCCTGTGTTCTCTCCTGTTGAGCTGTGTCTGTGTGTTTAAACAATAAGAAAATACCTTCCATCCTCCAAACTTCACACGAACGCAGATGCAGATACACAAACAAACGTATACACACACACAAGTGCAGACAAATACACACTCACACAGCTTTAGATCCTAGTCGGATTTCAAAGGCTATGATGTCTTTGTTTCTAGTTCCTCGCCAGACTCAAACTACAAAGTTGTAGCTAGTTATACCGATCCCCATAATGATCAACCATTCATATCCATCTCAGTCTTTCAGTAGGAACGCTCTATGCACCACTATGCTCCTAGTAAGTCCCTAGAAACACAATCTAGCCACTTAGCCATCAGTCTCCCCCTCTCACCTCATGCTTCTTGTAAGTTCCCAGTATTAACAAAAGAGACACACATATATCTCCAACCCATTCACCCTACTACCTCCTTTCCATGTTTCTACTAAGTCCCTTGGAATCTAAAAGACAACCACATCTCCAACCCAGTCACCCAGCCATCCATCCCAACACCCTCCCCTCCTTCTCCACTCCCCTGGGGGTCTCTTACCATGAGGGCCTGGCTGTAGGGCCCGATGTTGGCGGGAACCCAGCGGGACAGGCTCTGGACGTGAAGGGCCTCTGCAGTGGAAGGTGCCCTCCTCCGGGTCAGTCGTGGAGCAGGCAGTCCATCTGGAGGAGCTGACCGGCAGGCAGAGGGGCCTGGACACACACCCCGGAGAGGTGGTGGGAGGAATGAAGAGGAGGGGAGGACATGAAGGAGGAGAGCCTGATGACATGATCTGTATACTCATCAAAAGTATACTGACAATGAAGGATTTTGTGAGAATATGTGAAAAGATATGCCTGCAAAACATTGAAAGGGGAACTGTCTCTGCTCTTTGGGTGAGGGGTCAGTCCAGGGTTGCTAAATAGTCTGTAATCTCTTCTCCTTATCCCGTCCTTCATCTGCACTGATCTAAGAACGCAGGATAGGTGTGTGTAGGTAATATGACGTAGGAGACAGGGATGGGAACCTGGCAGGGGGGTTGATACCGAAGTGGGTGGTGTAGACTTTGTTGATGTCCTCCATGTTCCTCACATACAGGTGAACCAGGACAATATGTTGCAGCTGCCAGCCTCTCCTCTCCAGCTCACCTACACAGGACCAAGTCACAGGTTACTGATACAGGCACAAATATCTAATTGTAGGGAGAATACAAACTAGGTTGCTAAAAGATTGTGGTGACACTTGGGACCATACTGAATGCACATTGAACTATGCTTACCTTGACATACGGTGGGGTCCAGAATGATTGGATCACTTGATACATTTGAATAAATAACAGAAATACTGTGCTATATTTAACGCTCTATTTTTTGTTTACAAAATTATATTACTTTACACCAATACTTTGGGTGTACGTGGCCAAAGAGCTCTATTTTCATGTCATCTGACCATTGCACCGCCTGGAGTTTGCTAAACGGCATTGGAACTTGAATTGGAACCGGTGCTATGGTCCGTTGACACGAAAATAGAGCTCTTTGGCCACACAAACACCAGTGGTAGGTTTGGCCTTCGAAAGAACAATGCATATGCAGAAAATACCTCATCCCTACTGTAAAATATATTTGATGTTACGGGGCTATTTTGCTTCCACTGGTCCAAGTTCTCTTGTTAAAGTCAACAGCATCATAAACTTTACCAAGTACCAGGCCATTTTTGTCAAAAACCTGCTTGCCTCTGCCAGGAGGCTGAGACTTGGCCGCAAGTGGATCTTTCAGCAAGACAATAACCCCAAGCACACGTCAAAATCCCAAGCACACATTAATTGATCACAAAATCAACATTTGCAATGGCCATCTCAGTCTCCGGACTTGAACCCCATTGAAAACCTGTGGTTTGAATTGAAGAGGGTGGTCCATAAACGCAGAGAAAGGATATGATGGTCTAAGATCCCTCCCAATGTGTTTTCCAATCTCATAAATCATTTTAGAAAAAGTCTCAGCGTCATTATCCTCGCAAGGGGAGGATGCCAGAGTATTGAAAACAGGGGATCCAATAATTTTGACCCCTATCTAATTTTGACCAGTGGATATTTTGAAATGACTTGTTAAACAAAATATATTTCACTGAGCAATTGTATTAGTATAAAATAATATATATTTTTTAAATGTAGCATACAATATAGCTTGGTAATTGTATTATTTATTTTATACAGTATTTTTTTCTAATCTTTATCAAGGGATCCAATAATTCCTGACCCCACCGTAGTTCTGAGTCATGTTTTTTCAGCCCTTGCTTTGTACATAGCTCAGCTCCCTTGAAGAGCATCGGGAAGGGAAGACGGGGGGCTTGAAGCAAGGCCTTTCTCCCCCTTATAATATGATAGGGCATCAAGTTTGTTTTTCCTTTGCCAACGCTGGCATCTCAGAGTACTTCACACACTTCGCCCTCATACAAAGAGGTTCTCCATTAAATATTAACTCCTTTAATATCGTATCTGTGCTATGAAGGCTGTTCAGCCGCGTACCACGATCACCATTAAATATGCTTTTCATCTTTCTCTTTAGAAAAAAATGAACAAAATAAAAACATAAGATGCTCTGTTAAAGCGTGCACTTTTAGAAAAAGTTCTGCGGGGCGAAAAAGAGCTAGCCCACACAGCATGAGTGTGTGAGAGGGAGTTTGTGTTCATGCGTTTGAAGAGGAGCGGGATGCACTCCGCTCTGGGTTAATTTGAAGTGTCTTGTCCTTGTGTGGTGCGCTTGCTATCCCGTCCCTGTGATGGAAAAGCAGCTGACATGTTGGCCTCCTTCACACTTTCCCTCCCAAACTTAAAAAGAGCGTTTGTGAATTAGGAGCTGTGTTTTTGCTCGGGCCCTGCCTGCCACGCCTTTTCAAGTGCATTTTGCTAACACAACAAGAGAAGCGTCCTGGGAACAAAGGAATATTCCCTTTCCGTTTTTTTTTTAAATTGTCTGGTTTGAGGGCTAAACCTTGCAAAGGGGCTACAGAGTGCCGTCAGCCACTCCAGTACTCCTAAGCACCAACCACTTTTTATATTCTATATTCCTGATATCACCCCTGGTAAAAGTAGTTCTGAACTGTCAGATCATGTAAAAGCTCTACATTTTGATTTGATAAAAGCAAATATTTAGTTTAAGTTTGTGACTTGTCACTTCTACATTTTCTGAGAAGCTAAATCATTTTCAAGTAGCCTCATGTTTCTTGGAAGTGGAAAGTTAAGCGTGTTTTGAACTTCTGATGCTCTAGTTTGCAGAATCAGTCGGAAAGTATTCGGATCCCTTTACTTTTTCCACATTTTGTTACGTTACAGCCTTATTTTAAAATTGATTAAATAGTTTTTTCCCCTCAGCAATCTACACACAATACCCCATAATATATAGGGCGGCAGGTAGCTTAGTGGTTAAGAGCGTTGTGCCAGTAACCGAAAGGTCGCTGGTTCTAATCCCCGAGCCGACTAGGTGAAAAAACTGTCTGTGCCCTTGAGCAAGGCACTTAACCCTAATTGCTCCTGTAAGTCGCTCTGGATAAGAGCGTCTGCTAAATGACCAATTTATTTTTTATTTTATTTATAATGACAAAGCAAAAACAGGTGTTTTCATTTTTTTGCAAATGTATAAATAAATAAAAACTTTAATATCCTATTTACATAAGTATTCAGACCCTTTACTCAGTACTTTGTTGAAGCACCTTTGGCAGCGATTACAACATTGATTATTTTAATAACATATTGGGTATGACGCTACAAGCTTGGCACACCTGTATTTGGGGAGTTTCTCCCATTCTTTTCTGCAGATCCTCTCAAGCTCTGTCAGGTTGGTTGGGGAGCGTTGCTGCACAGCTATTTTCAGGTCTCTCCAGAGTCTCTCAAGTCCGGGCTCTGGCTGGGCCACTCAAGGACATTCAGAGACTTGTCCCAAAGCCAGTCCTGCGTTGTGTTGGCTGTTTGCTTAGGGTCATTGTCTTGTTGGATGGTGAACCGTCGCCCCAGTCTGCGGTCCTGAGCGCTCTGGAGCAGGTTTTCATCAAGGATCTCTCTGTACTTTGCGCCGTTCATCTTTGCCTCGATCCTGACTAGTCTCCCAGTCCCTGCATGATGCTGCCAACACCATGCTTCACCGTAGGGATGGTGACAAGTTTCCTCCAGACGTGACGCTTGGCATTCAGGTCAAAGAGTTCAATCTTGGTTTCATCAGACCAGAGAATCTTGTTTCTTTAGCTGCCTTTTGGCAAACTCCAAGCGGGCTGTCATGTGCCTTTTACTGAGGAGAGGCTTCCGTCTGGCTACTCTACCATAAAGGCCTGATTGGTGGAGTGCTGCAGAGATGGTTGTCCTTCTGGAAGTTTCTCCCATCTCCACAGAGGAACTCTAGAGCTCTGTCAGAGTGACCATCGGGTTCTTGGTCACCTCCCTGACCAAGGCCCTTCTCCCCCGATTGCTCAGTTTGGCCGGGCAGCCAGCTCTAGGAAGAGTCTTGGTGGTTCCAAACTTCTTCCATTTAAGAATGATGGAGGCCACTGTGTTCTTGGCGACCTTCAATGCTGCAGAAAGTTTTATGTACCCTTCCCCAGATCTGTGCCTCGACACAATCCTGTCTCGGAGCTCTAGGGACAATTCCTTCGACCTCATGGCTTGGTTTTTTCTCTGACATGCACTGTCAACTGTGGGACCTTATATAGACAGGTGTGTGCCTTTCCAAATCATGTCCAATCAATTGAATTTACCACAGGTGGACTCCAATGAAGTTGTAGAAACATCTCAAAGATGATCAATGGAAACAGCATGCACCTGAGCTCAATGTTGAGCCTCATAGCAAAGGGTCTGAATACTAATGTAAATAAGGTATTTCTGTTCTTTATTTTTAATACATTTGCAAAAATATCTAAAACACTGTTTTCACTTTGTCATTATGGGGTATTATGTGTAGATTGCTGAGGATTTTTAAAAATGTAATCCATTTTAGAATGTTTTATTTAACCTTTATTTAACTAGGCAAGTCAGTTAAGAACAAATTCTTATTTACAATGACACCGGCCAAACCCGGACGACGCTGGGCCAATTGTGCGCCGCCCTATGGGACTCCCAATCACGGCCGGTAGTGATACAGCCTGGAATCGAACCAGGGGGTCTGTAGTGACGCCTCAAGCACTGAGATGCAGTGCCTTAGACCGCTGCGCCACTCGGGAGCCCACAGAATAAGGCTGTAACGTAACAAAATGTGAAAAAAGTAAAGGGGTCTGAATACTTTCCGAAGGCACTGTACTTCCCAACTCTTTTGCTGTGCTGAACTGTATCTTGCAGCAGATTGAATGCTGTAGTGGTCTGACTCTGGATCCCTGGGTCTGGGCTGTGAAGCCCGGTGATACCTGAGATCCACTGGTAGCCCCTGGAGCTTCTAGGTAAGCAGGACGGGGGGGTCTGGAGGGACAGATACCAGACCAGGGGGAGGTTTGATAGAGGCCTGCAACTTGTGGAATTATTGCTTTTCTGATATGATGACTATTTTGTAATATGTATATAACATCTAAGTAATAATTCATTCAAAACATGGAATTCCTAAACAGTCATAAATATGTTCTTAGAATGACAGCTCGTCAAACTATCACTCAAAAATGCTATAATCATGACACTGACCACATTACACAGATACAGTGCAGGCACACATGTCACACACACACTCACACTCACACACACACACACAAGCGCCTCACCACAGCCCCAATGACAACTAAGGTCGCCATTTGATGTAAATTCTTCCTGGATGTCTTTAGCTTGATCAGCATATTCTGCCTCCTCAGGCATCTTGTCAATGGCGCTCTAGCAAGGACAACTACCTAGGGGCAAAGCGATCGCCACCGCGCCCTGCAATAAAACACCAGCAGGGAATACATCAAGCCAAAACCAGCCCAAAACCACACACAACCAGCACAAAATAACCAAACAGAGTGCAATTCATTTTTCAATAATCCACCACTACGCAGATGTAACGTAGATGCTGGCAGTCGAGAAGCAGGTGCAGGTGGTAAGTTTAATATAACAAAGAACATGGAACGATACAACATAGGAGTAGCGTCTTGACATGAAACACAGAAACAATACAGCCTTGGGAAAGAACATAAGGGAGTGCCAGATAAAGGGGAGGTAATGAGTGAGGTAATGGAGTCCAGGTGTGCCTCATGATGAAGCGCAGGTGCGCGTAAATTTTGATGCCAGGTGCGCGTAATGATGGTTACCAGGACCGGTGGTTCGTAAACCGGTGACATCGAACGCCGGAGGGGAAGGAGCGGGAGTAGACGTGACAGCAGACTAGGCTATGCGTCTGCTAAATGACGTAAATGTAATGTAGTGTAAATGCTATGCTTGTCACTCTTTTCTGACGAAGGCCTAGACACAAATACCATCAAGGTGAATGAATATGAAACAACATGCAAACATATTCATGAATTACACCAAGCAGGGAGGGGCGACAGGCGGTGGTATTTTCTGATACTGTAAATTCAATCATGCTGGCTGTCACTCACAACTCTTCTTGACTCCTAGCTTTGCTTTGACATGCTTTGGATTTCACCACACTATTGTTTTATTCATCTGTTTATTTAGAACTTCGCCTACATACCCTCTTCTTTAAAAAAAAATCATTAGCATTCTCAAAAGAGTACATATTACCTGCCAAATTCCACCAGGTCGTCATACATTTAAATACATATTTCAAAATGTCTTAACAAATTCCCACCCCCCCTCTTCCTTCTCACTCCCCACCCCCCTGCTGTCAGCAGCATTTGGCCATATGATAATCAAATTAATTATACTCCAGCCCCTCTCGGTTGCTGCCTTCACAGGAAGGGAAAAACTGAGGGGCAAATGATGGAGGGCCTTGATTCCCCCCGTGTTGCCCACCACCCACTCCTCTAGTCCTCTAGTGCTGGTGTCAGGGCCGATCTGTCACCCTGATGGAAAGAGCTTTGGACTGCAGCATGAGGCAGGTTTTCCTCTCCCCTGGATCCCAGGCCCAGGGAATCTCCCTGCTCTGCTCCTCCCCCACCCAGCAACCTAGAGGGGCTGTGGGGATGGGTGAGTGTGTATGGGTGGAAGGGGTGTGTGTATGGGGGTCGAAAATACATAGCTGTAGGCATGGAGGATGAAAGCTGGAGGGTCACCGGGGTTGGAGGTTATGGTTTCTGTCCATAATAACAACCCCAACCCCTGCCTCTGTCCCTGAAGCACCGCAATAGGCTACCTCCCCGATACACACAAACACACACACACACAAACCCACCCCTGACCCCTACACAAACGCACACTCTGAAACCCCTTTTCTCTCTCACACACACACACACACACACACACGCAGAGCCTCTTCATCATGGACTGGACCTACTGTAGATCTCTTTCACTCTTCTTCACTCTCTTCCTCTTATCCCAGTGTCTCTAACCATTTCTAATCCTCAATTATCTACTGGTTTTCTTTATCACAAACACTATGCACAGCAGAGTAACTGACCCAGATGCTGTTGTTTTATTCAGCTTCACGTTGTCTCACTGGTTGGGCCCATAGAAACGCATTAAATAACACATTCATAAATGGCAAAAAAAGACAAAGTCTCTTGTCCTATATCTAGGATATACAGTGCATTCGGAAAGTATTCAGACCCCTTGACCTTTTCCACATTTTGTTATGTTACAGCCTTATTCTAAAATGGATTAAATTCATTTCCCTCATCAATCTACACACAATACCCCATAATGACAAAGCAAAAACTGGTTTTTATTTTTTTGGGCATATTTATTTAAAATAAAAAAGGTAAATATACCATTTACATAATTATTCAGACCCTTTACTCAATACTTTGTTGAAGCACCTTTGGCAGCAATTACAACATTGAGTCTTCTTGGGTATGACGCTACAAGCTTGGCACACCTGTATTTGGGGAGTTTCTCAGTTTCTTCTCTGCAGATCGTCTCAAACTCTATCAGGTTGGATGGGGAGCGTCACTGCACAGCTATTTTCAGGTCTCTCCAGAGATGTTAGATCGGGTTCAAGTCCGGGCTCTGGTTGGGCCACTCAAGGACATTCAGAGACTTGTCCTGAAGCCACTCCTGCATTGTCTTGGCTGTGTGCTTAGGGTCATTATCCTGGCTGTGTGCTTAGGGTCATTGTCCTGTTGGAAGGTGAACTGTCGCCCCAGTCTGTGGTCCTGAGTGCTCTGGAGCAGGTTTTCATCAAGGATCTCACTGTACTTTGCTCCGTTCAACTTTCCCTCGATCCTGACTAGTCTCCCAGTCCCTGCCACTGAAAAACATCTCCACAGCATGATGCTGCCACCACCATGCTTCACCGTAGGGATGGTGCCAGGTTTCCTCCAGACGTGATGCTTGGCATTCAGGCCAAAGAGTTCAATCTTGGTTTCTTCAGGCCAGATAATCTTGTTTCTCATGGTCTGAGTCTTTAGGTGCCTTTTGGCATACTCCAAGCAGGCTGTCATGTGCCTTTTACTGAGGAGCGGCTTCCGTCTGGCCACTCTACCATAAAGACCTGATTGGTGGAGTGCTGCAGAGATGGTTGTCCTTCTGGAAGGTTCTCCCATCTCCACAGAGGAACTCTGGAGCTCTGTCAGAGTGACCATCGGGTTCTTGTTCACCTCCCTGACCAAGGCCCTTCTCCCCCGATTGCTCAGTTTGGCAGGGTGGCCAGCTCTAGGAAGAGTCTTGGTAGTTCCAAACTTCTTCCATTTAAGAATGATGGAGGCCACTGTGTTCTTGGGGTCCTTCAATGTTTCAGAAATGTTTTGCTACCCTTCCCCAGATCTGTGCCTCGACACAATCCTGTGTCTGAGCTCTACGGACAATTCCTTCGACATCATGGCTTGGTTTTTGCTCTGACATGCACTGTCAACTGTGGGACCTTATATAGACAGGTGTGGGCCTTTCCAAATCATGTCAAATCAATTGAATTTACCATAGGTGGACTCCAATCAAGTTGTAGAGACATCTCAAGAATGATCAATGGAAACAGGATGTACCTGAGCTCAATTTCGAGTCTCATAGTAAAGGGTCTGAATACTTATGCAAATAAGGTATTTCTGTTTTTAAATTGTAATACATTTGCTAACATTTCAAAAAAACTGTTTTCGCTTCGTCATTATGGGGTATTGTGTGTAGATTGATGAGGGGGAAAAAATATTTTTTCCATTTTAGAAT
The DNA here is from genome assembly GCF_964263955.1 of Coregonus lavaretus. NCBI lineage: Eukaryota > Metazoa > Chordata > Actinopteri > Salmoniformes > Salmonidae > Coregonus > Coregonus lavaretus. The sequence goes on from NC_140014.1 coordinate 28,080,219, forward strand.
AAGGCTGTAACGTAATAAAGTGTGGAAAAGGTCAAGGGGTCTGAATACTTTCCGAATGCACTGTATAAGAATGCTAAGGATTTTAAATGATTTTTTTTTACACATATTTAATCTCTAGTTTAAACTGATGGATTTTGATGGGGATTATGTTACTTAGATTGACACATGGGTGCGTCAATAAACTTTTAAGGATTAAGAGTCAATCTGATGCTCTGACTGTGGGGCCTGGATAATCTCTCTTCTCTCACTTTGATGATAGGAAACAGGTAGTTTGACCACATGTCCCGGATTGTGCAGGACAGTCCCGCATTTTGGTCCTTTGTCCCACGTCCCGCAACCAAACAATCATGTCCCGCATTTTATCAACAAATTCAAACACCACTAATTTAGAAAAAAAGGTTGATTTGTTCTGTATTTCAGTCAGACATTCCAACCTGTCTCTTGCAGTCACGTTGCGCTTATGAAAATAAACACTTCTCCAATCGTTTCTGAGATCTGATATTCTGCGCAGTGCAAGATGAGACCTAGGCCAATGTCATAGGCCTATCGTCAACCAATCACATTTCTCAAATCCTTTCGGGCTAAATTCCAGCTAAACTTGGAGAGGACAGTTGCCTAACTCCTTACAAAGAGCGTGATTCTGACGAAGCGCTACAAAAGTAGGTAAATAGCCATATTAGACTGAAAGATATAAGGTATTTCCGTCAAACTTGTGAGGCTCTCGATGCTCATTAGTTGCTCATTCAACATATTTGCTGCTACTTCACTCAATCCCATTTGAACAGTTTCCCTTCCTAACTGTTTTACCTTTCCTGAGACCAACCAGAAATGTTTCCTTGGCCAAATATTCCCTGATTTTCATAAAACGGCCACGTGTTCTCTCGTTTCTGCATCACCAAATGTTGCGCGAGGCAAAATAATATAGGCTATGTGCACTTCAATTAGCTCATTCGATGCAGCGGGAGTAGGGATGTAGTGCTGCCCGAGCGAGCTCTGCCACTTCTCACAATGGTGCACGATTAGTAAAGTTAGATCAAAGTTGAATCAATGTCTTGGAAGATCACATAATGATTAATTAGTATTCTACATAACAGAACCAAATATAATAGAATAATATAATGTTACTGTTTTCTTATGATTTTAGGGTGGTTAGCTGAATAGGCAAAAAAATATCTTAGTTGCCAGAACTCAACTGTCACGCCCTGGCTCTGGGGACTCTTTATGTTGAGCCAGGGTGTGTAGGTTGCATTGTTTAGTTTTCTATGTTTGTGTTCTAGATCGTTTAGATCTATGTTGGCCAGGGTGGTTCCCAATCAGAGGCAGCTGTAGCTTGTTGTCTCTGATTGGGAACCATACTTAGGCAGCCTGCGGGCATGTTACTTTGTGGGATCTTGATCCGTAAGGTTTGTTGTTTAACATAGGACTTCACGTATCGCTTGTTTTGTTGTTTTGGTTCGTGTTGTACATTTAATAAAGTATGTACGCATATCACGCTGCGCCTTGGTCCGTTGCTTACGACGATCGTGACAGAAGATCCCACCTCGACTGGATCAAGCAGCGTGACGAGGAGAGAGGATGGACCTGGGAGGAGATGAGTGAGAGTCTGGCAAGAGGGATGGAGGCCATGAGCACGGGGGAGAGACAAGCCCCAAAAATTTTTAGGGAGGGAGCTCACGCCGTGGACGACGAGGCAGCAGGAGGCCGCGATAGAGCGGTTCAGCCGGTTAGCAGAGGAAGCCGCTAGGTTACTGGGGCCACTGGTCACGAGGGAGAAGGAGAGTGTGGAGGCACGGCGAGAGGAACTAGTTAGGCAGCAGAGGGAGCGGAGGTTTATGAGGAAACCCAGTCCCGCTCCTCGCACCAAGCAAGTGGTGTGTGTCACCAGTCCGGTCCGGCCCGTTCCTGATTCCCGCACAAGGCCAGTGGTGTGTGTTCCCAGTATGGTCAGGCCCGTTCCTGCTCCCCGCACCAAGCCAGTGGTGCGCGTCGCCAGCCCGGTCCGGCCTGTTCCTGCTCCCCGCACCAAGCCAATGGTGCGCGTTGTCAGCCCGGTCCGGCCCGTTCCTGCTCCCCGCACCAAGCCAGTGGTGCGCGTCGCCAGCCCGGTCCGGCCTGTTCCTGCTCCCAGCACCAAGCCAATGGTGCGCGTCGTCAGCCCGGTCCGGCCCGTTCCTGCTCCCCGCACCAAGCCAGTGGTGCGCGTCGTCAGCCCGGTCCGGCCCGTTCCGGCTCCCCGCACCAAGCCAGTGGCGCGCGTCGTCAGTCCGGCTCGTTCCTGCTCCCCGCACCAAGCCAGTGGTGCGCGTCGTCAGCCCGGTCCGGCCCGTTCCTGCTCCCCGCACCAAGCCAGTGGTGCGCGTCGTCAGTCCGGCACGGTCCGTGCCTGTTCCACCGGTGCCTGGTCCGGCACCGGTCAGCTGCTCCACGCCGGAGCCAGAGCAATCCGCTCCACCGGTGTTCAGTCCAGCTCTGGCCAGCGGGGCCAGACCAGACCAGGGGCGCAACGGGGGGGTAGAGAGAGTGTGGTGGTCACGCCCGGAGCCGGATCCGCCTCCGAGGCGGAATGCCCACCCGGCCCCTACCCTGTTGTGTTGGTGTGGCGCGGTTGCAGTCCGCCTCGGGGGGGGGTACTGTCACGCCCTGGCTCTGGGGACTCTTTATGTTGAGCCAGGGTGTGTAGGTTGCATTGTTTAGTTTTCTATGTTTGTGTTCTAGATCGTTTAGATCTATGTTGGCCAGGGTGGTTCCCAATCAGAGGCAGCTGTAGCTTGTTGTCTCTGATTGGGAACCATACTTAGGCAGCCTGCGGGCATGTTACTTTGTGGGATCTTGATCCGTAAGGTTTGTTGTTTAACCTAGGACTTCACGTATCGTTTGTTTTGTTGTTTTGGTTCGTGTTGTACATTTAATAAAGTATGTACGCATATCATGCTGCGCCTTGGTCCGTTGCTTACGACGATCGTGACATCAACAGTGTGAGCCACTAGGCAGAATTTGCTTGTATTTAAACAAAATACAGGAAGGCTAATAGTTTGTTAACACCATCTGCTCATGAAAAAGTAATTGAAGAAGATCTAAATGTATACTCCCATGAAACGGATTGAGATCAAATGATTGGCATGCAGATGCAGTTTGGGCGTTTCACTGGTAAAACGTGACAAATGTCGTAGAAATATTTGACTCAAATGTAGTCAACTCAAAAATATCTCTCAAGAAACTGGAGCTTGTGAATCCAAAAATTAGACTTCATTGCATAATAAAGCCGAGCTTGCTCCATGGAGCAACTGTCTCTCTTTGGCTCAGAGATCTCTTTTATACACACACAAATGCACAGTCATGTTTACATAGCATACAAAGCTACTCCCCTTAAGATAACTGATTAACATCTTTAACTGCCACGCCACTATTATCTTTCAAAGTCCAATAACACATGTTGCTTACTCCAAAAGGCCATGGGCGCTTTTCCATATGAGGCCTCTTCCCCTTATCTCATTATATTGGTGGCGTGGCTCAGACACTTTTAAAAATAATATACATACATTCATTAAAGCATGTTTACACACTGTATTTGGCTATATTCCTTATTTAGACATGCATCTGGATTACAAAATGTCAATCATGTTTATTATAGTTTACCTTTGGCATCTCCCTACATTTGCCTTAATGATACATACAATATTTCTATAAGAACGAGCCAACATTTTGTATTCATGTAGGCTACACGGTCCCACGAATGTCCCGCAAAATCATCCTGTTGTCCCGCATTTGGGTATTTTAAATGTGGTCACCCTAGAAGCAGAGGATTATCCCTCGTCCTACAGAGCTCCACCCTCCTCCACCTCTTTTTACTCACTCCCATCGCCTCCCCACATCACCCCCAACATCCTCCATCCCCCCACCCAGTCCGCTTATCCAGCTACCTGAATCCTAAGTGCATTAATTTGAGCAGACATGTTTATTAAGCCAGGCCTAGTTTCAGGCAGTAGTGAATATTGCAGACATCAAAGTAGAGCTAGACGAGAGAGGGATGGAGAAAGGGAGAGATGGAGAGAGGGAGACCCTCTGGAGGCTTATCTCTCCCCTGCCCCACAGTGCTTTCCCTCCTTTTTTTTTCTATAAGCAAACGTATCACGCATCAAAAAAGCAACTATCAGGGGATGTTCTGTACTATTTGTTCTGTTTACTGAATGAATTCTGTATCATGGTGTAGAAGTGTGATTCATTTTGTTAATATCCTTAATAATATAAAGTAAAACATTGAATTGCATTAACAACTTGAACTGAAACCCCTAAACACTGACACAAAAATAGCCTAACTCTGACACAAAAATAGCCTAACTGACACAAAAATAGCCTAACTGACACAAAAATAGCCTAACTGACACAAAATAGCCTAACTGACACAAAAATAGCCTAACTCTGACACAAAAATAGCCTAACTCTGCAAAAGCAAGACTTATATTCTCTTTGTCCTCTGTGTGCATCTTGCTGAAGTGCATGTAGCCAAACGGAGCAAATGAGTCTGCAGAGTGGAATCACTGTCTCCATAGCATCACTGCAGAAAAATTTACAAACTTTTATATATTTCATACAACAGCACATCTTGTCTGACGCAAGAAAAGTGTACATTCATTTCAAGAAAGATAGCCTTACAACGTTCAATTCTGGACTTACATAACAAGTCTCCTCTTGAATAGAGGACAGTCAAGAGTAAACGCCTCTTATCTGCCCCCTTCTCCATACTTCTGAGAGAGCTGTCCAACAAAAACAAAACAATTCATGTTTATAATCATATAATTTTAAGATCCATCCTAAAAGCCATCACTTTACTCTAAATCAAATAATGTATCTTTGAAACACTAGCCAAAACATTACTGTTGGTCATATATTGAGTCATTAGATTAAAATCAATGATGCATAGTAAGCAGTCAAAGTTTGAATGAGGTCAGCCTTTAGTGAGTTCATTCAGGGTGACAGAAGTGTACAACAAAGGCAGGTCCAGCCTGGTGAGGTAACGCTCTGACCTGAGTTAGATAGGGCTCCATGTCAGCCAGAGGTTTCCCCAAGTGTTTCTCAGGGTCCAGCCCTGCCAAACACACACACACACACACACACACACACACACAGGAGAAGAGAGAGAGCAGGAGGCCTGATCAGGGACAGAGAACAGAGATTGAAGATGACAGGCAAAGAGGCTTTACGGGCAGACACACGTAAACCTGCACCCTGGATCTATTTGACTTTGCAAGTAATGTACACAGATCTCTCCGGGTAAGGGTAACAGCTTTCAGTCGTAGCGTGGCAAAACAAGAGAAGCACCCCTGGTCTGGTTTTCTTTGAGAACCTAAACTCTGAGAGAGAGAGAGAGAGAGAGAGAGAGAGAGAGAGAGAGAGAGAGAGAGAGAGAGAGAGAGAGAGAGAGAAAAGAGAGAGAAAAGAGAGAGAGAGAGAGAGAGAGAGAGAGAGAGAGAGAGAGAGAGAGAGATTCTGTTTATTTGCCTTTCCCCTCTCCTTCCCCTTAAACGGTGCATGGAAGTGACTCACAGGCCCTCAGCTGTGTGGGGCAGCAGAGAGAAAAACAGGAGGATAGGAAGAAGATGGGTACTGTACGTCTGTGTACCCAGTAGCCAGAATTCAGTACCCACCAGTGCCACATTCCAATAACACCTTTACCTCTTACTTCAGTCTCTTCATCCTCATGTTATCTCAGATCAAAGCTTAGAGAGCAATAAGACCTCACCTTAGAAAGTACAGTGAGGGAAAAAAGTATTTGATCCCCTGCTGATTTTGTAAGTTTGCCCACTGACAAAGACATGATCAGTCTATCATTTTAATTGTAGGTTTATTTGAACAGTGAGAGACAGAATAACAACAAAAAAATCCAGAAAAACACATGTCAAAAATGTTATAAATTGATTTGCATTTTAATGAGGGAAATAAGTATTTGACCCCTCTGCAAAACATGACTTAGTACTTGGTGGCAAAACCCTTGTTGGCAATCACAGAGGTCAGACGTTTCTTGTATTTGGCCACCAGGTTTGCACACATCTCAGGAGGGTTTTTGTTCCACTCCTCTTTGCAGATCTTCTCCAAGTCATTAAGGTTTTGAGGCTGACGTTTAGCAACTCGAACCTTCAGCTCCCTCCACAGATTTTCTATGGGATTAAGGTCTGGAGACTGGCTAGGCCACTCCAGGACCTTAATGTGCTTCTTCTTGAGCCACTCCTTTGTTGCCTTGGCCGTGTGTTTTGGGTCATTGTCATGCTGGAATACCCATCCACGACCCATTTTCAATGCCCTGGCTGAGGGAAGGAGGTTCTCACCCAAGATTTGACGGTACATGGCCCCGTCCATCGTCCCTTTGATGCAGTGAAGTTGTCCTGTCCCCTTAGCAGAAAAACACCCCCAAAGCATAATGTTTCCACCTCCATGTTTGACGGTGGGATGGTGTTCTTGGGGTCATAGGCAGCATTCCTCCTCCTCCAAACACGGCGAGTTGAGTTGATGCCAAAGAGCTCGATTTTGGTCTCATCTGACCACAACACTTTCACCCAGTTCTCCTCTGAATCATTCAGATGTTAATTGGCAAACTTCAGACGGGCCTGTATATGTGCTTTCTTGAGCAGGGGGACCTTGCGGGCGCTGCAGGATTTCAGTCCTTCACGGCGTAGTGTGTTACCAATTGTTTTCTTGGTGACTATGGTCCCAGCTGCCTTGAGATCATTGACAAGATCCTCCCGTGTAGTTCTGGGCTGATTCCTCACCGTTCTCATGATCATTGCAACTCCACGAGGTGAGATCTTGCATGGAGCCCCAGGCCGAGGGAGACTGACAGTTCTTTTGTGTTTCTTCCATTTGCGAATAATCGCACCAACTGTTGTCACCTTCTCACCAAGCTGCTTGGCGATGGTCTTGTAGCCCATTCCAGCCTTGAGTAGGTCTACAATCTTGTCCCTGACATCCTTGGAGAGCTCTTTGGTCTTGGCCATGGTGGTGAGTTTGGAATCTGATTGATTAATTGCTTCTGTGGACAGGTGTCTTTTATACAGGTAAAAAACTGAGATTAGGAGCACTCCCTTTAAGAGTGTGCTCCTAATCTCAGCTCGTTACCTGTATAAAAGACACCTGGGAGCCAGAAATCTTTCTGATTGAGAGGGGGTCAAATACTTATTTCCCTCATTAAAATGCAAATCAATTTATAACATTTTTGACATGCGTTTCTCTGGATTATTTTGTTGTTATTCTGTCTCTCACTGTTCAAATAAACCTACCATTAAAATTATAGACTGATCATTAGTTTGTCAGTGGGCAAACGTACAAAATCAGCAGGGGATCAAATACGTTTTCCCCTCACTGTATAAGCCAGGCAGTCACCCAATTCTTAGAGATTCCAACATTAGCCAGTAACAGCCACTATGGCTGTATAAATGGCTTAGCATCTCAATTAGGTTATAGGTTACTTGCGCATTAAGGCCACTAACAGTTTGTGTTCCCTCTATCTCGTTAAGTGTTGATAGTTTTACTCTGCGTGACACAAAACCCTATGTCTGCCTGTCAGACTTTTCCTGACACCTGTTCCTGATGACGCCTCCTATCCGACCTTTAGCCCTTTGATGAGGAAGCCGATGAGGTCACACAATATTGTCTAAGAATAAACAACTCTGATCCTCAAGTAAACAAACAAACAAGCTAATTATGGTATCACCCCAGGTGACCCCACTTGCTCTTAACTTCAAACAGCCAATGAAACAACATGTTACTCAGCAGACACAATAAAAGACAAAAGCTAAACAACAGATGTTGGGTCAAATGCCCATTAAGAAGGTGAAACCAGGTGAACACCATGACTAAAAAGGCTTCATATAAGTTATCCTAAAGTGGTTTCCTGTTAATGCTTTAGCCTCAGCCAATCCAATATATCTAGACTAACTGATTCTACAGCCATGGAGACCACTTTAGACAAGATTAACTAGGGCTAAATCCAGCTCCATGTGGCTGAGTTTATTGTTGTTGTTGCTCACTTAATTTCACCCATATCCATATCTTGTCAGTGTGGCTGTCCATACATAGTCTGACACATTAACAAACATGTAAGTAATTACCTATAACAGACTAATATGGTATTTTGCCAACGCAACCTACAAATCACCACAGTATTCTGTTCCGATATATTAGGTTACCAAAACCTCAGAACATTCATTATACCATTCAAATTAATCCATTCCTGCTCATCAAGTGTCTATATTTAATTAGAAAGGAAAAGTTAGGCTAATCATAATGAGAAAAAAGATCTTCTCTTCTTGTCCTGACAACATCAAAGGTCGAAGTTTGATTCCACAGCTCATCTGGAGAGGGGCGTGCAGAATCCCAAAGTGGGTTTCAAATTAAGCCTCAACTAGGCTCCCATGGTCCGGCGCTGTGGAGAAGCGAGAGAAGACCAGGGGGAGGGAGGGAAGGAGAGAATGAGAGAAGGGAGAGGAGTGTAAAAGGAGTGAATGAGCCAGGCTCTTGTTCTCCACCCAGGGGAGCTGTGGCCTTAATTAGTGTGAGAAAATCGAATCTCGACATCCTCTCATCTTTACCCCTCACAAAGGTAATACGGAGGAGAAAAATTAGTCATGCCTTTTAACACATTTTAACGATTGGCTTCAAATTGCTGAGGGGATGTTGCTTTTTTAATGTGTTCATTAACTTCCACTAATCCTAAATAATATATGATACATGATTTGATATTTACAGGGAGGGAGGTTGCAAGCGCTTAGAGATGTGCGTGACAGGAATAAGTGATACAATACCATATACCGTACAGTAATACCATACAGTATATAACTATTGAGACTTGAGATGCCAATTTTCCAATGACATAAAAGTAGTTTCATCTTCATGAAATTCCACAATTAACGAATAACGGACGGCAACAGAAATCTGTTCATCTTCTTCTTGCTAAACCATAAGATAGGACTAACTGAATCCATACTAGACAGGTTTGGGGAGTGTCACTTAGTGACTACTGTGAGCCCAGCAGCACACCGTTACTGTTAGCTTCATCCAGCAATCTAACACTGCACTCATTTACATGGTCTTCACATCCCTGTCTCCTCTCAACCTGTTTTACAACCTGACCTAAACCCAATTACCTAACCTCATTATGCCACATTAAACCCAAATAAGCCCACTAGAAGCTGCCATTTGTCTGCCACCAGAGACAGGTTGGCCACACTTGGAGAGAGAAGCTTTCCTTGGAGACAAAAAGGAATGGCTGGCCCTTAAAAGGCTTTTTATCCCGTATTATCCTATAAAACCGCAATTAAATTCAGTGAACTCCTCAAACCAGAGAGTCGAGTAATGAGTAAACGCATTTTAAGGGGTTCTGTGTTCGCAAAATTACTCTGCCACTGTGCCAATGCTTGATATGAGTGTGGAAAAAGAGGAGTGTTGGCTCTTTGAACAGTCACATCAGTAATATGTTCAAGTCTAAATCATAGTGACATGTAAAACTTTGCAAATACTGTATAAAAATGTTATTTCTGTAAGTGCATTGATGGTTATGCTGTACACAAAACAAATAGTGCGGAAAGATGGAATTACTACAATAATACTTTAAAAAAGGTAGCTAAACTCATATTTATGACTATCTGCTTATTATACTACTTCAAACAAACACTTTTTTAAAGTAGTCTAATCATAATAAACTGATCTTTGAAACAAAAGGTTTGAAACAAAAGGCAGTGTGAACAGACAAAAGGTGCACTCACTCCTTTCTGAACTCTCCTTTGGCTCTCTCTCAGACGTATGGAATCACAACTATTTCAGCAGAAAAGCAAAACCTTGTGTATACTTTTTAACCACTGGAAATGGCCTAAGCACATATCATCCATTGATTCATGTAAACCTATAGCATGAGTTACCTTCTTAATTGAAACTAGTGTTTTTCTCTGGCTCAGTGTCTTTGGCGCTCTGCTACATTGCACCTAATTCTAAATTAAAACCTGGGAGAGAGATTCTAGATACTGCCAGAGCAAAAGCAGAGTATCGCAGCCATCCGTGAGTCGTCTTAAAATCTGGCATGCCTGCCGACTGACAGCTTGGCTTTAATCCTTACCTTCAGAGAGAAAAGGGAGAGAAAATTTGATTCATGATGTGAAACATTTTAGCTTTTAAATGCATGAAATAAGCATCTCCCGCTAGAAGGTGAGCCGTGTCAAGCCTTTGAACAAGGCTCTCAAAGACCTTAGCGAAAACAATAGCTGTTCAGTATCACCTCATCTTACAAAGGGAGAGAGAAAGAGAAAGAAAGGGAGGAGATAGTGAGGGAAGGAGGCAGCCACAAACAAAAGATGATAAGATTAAGGTTATATGTGAAGATTTGTTCAAGCTCTTATCTGAAATTCAATGTCTCTGAGAGGAATTATAGGCAGGGTGTCTTTTAAATCCAACAAATTAAAAAAGACAAATTGTGGGTAATTATAACCAATGTATCTTGCACGTTTTACACAGACTTTATCCTTTTAGAAAAAGTCTAAGACACTAAATATAAACGAAACAAAGATCCTGCAGAATTGAAATCCAATAGGTACCACTGACTATTGCTGGTGACCATACTAGCAGCAAAATGTAAGTGGTAAAACTTGATATCAAATATTGCTGCTTCAGTTCATTGTGGCGAGAAGGGCCAAACGATGCTGGGCCAATTGTGCACCGCCCCATGGGTCTCCCGGTCGTGGCCGGCTACGACAGAGCCTGGATTCGAACCAGGATCTCTAGTGGCACAGCTTGCACTGTGATAGAGTGCCTTAGACCACTGCGCCACTCGGGAGGCCTTAGGTAAAACTTCATTATCGTCTAATACTACTTAAGTAAAACTTTATTATCTTCTAATACACATAATGCACATTTACAGAGAAATGTTCTTTAGGTTTTATAATGTTCTGCTATGCTCTATATCTAAAGAAGTTCAATAGCCTTCACTACATAGGATTTCAGGAGACAGAAATCTGAAAATAATATTTTTCAGTCTATTCTTTCTCTCTTTCTTTCTCCAACTGTCTTTTGGCAATTGGGGATTTGTCACCTTCAAAATCTCTTCTCTTCACAGAAAAAAAGCAAAAGCAGCTGCAAATGCATTTTTTTGTTATCGGTGTACCACTAATTTTCACCTGTTTCTCTAAGTAGGTAATAAAGGAATATTACATTCAAACTACCATGCAGTCGCCACGCAGTCGCCATCCTCCCAAAGAAAAACATATCTTGCAGACAGTGCCAGAAGAACCAATAGCATATAAACATCGCTGCATTCTCTGTCATTTCAGATGTGGCTTTGACCTCTGCCCTGAGAGAGCTGTTTTTATCTCCTCCTGAGGTCTGTGAAGGTAAATCCCTCTCGCACCATACCTTATCCCCTCAGGTACACCCCTCTGTCACCCAATACCCCCCAAAGAGCACACCTCCCTGCTCAGACCTGCTTCGAACCAAAGCAGCAATTATTTGAGTGGTGCCTTAAAAGGGCCAGAGGCGCTCACGGCCCCATTCAATTCTCTCATTTCTAATTCCCCCTGCCTCAGGACAGGTGAGGAGTAAGGGACCATGATAAGATCTTCCCTTTCTACCTGTAGCCAAAAAACACACACTAATAATCACACAAATAAACTCTCTCTCTCTCTCTCTCTCTCTCTCACACACACACACACACACACACACACACACACACACACACACACACACACACACACACACACACACACACACACACACACACACACACACACACACACACACACACACACACACACACACACACACACACACACACACACACACACACACACACACACACACACACACACACACACACACACAGCCCTGGCACACCTGAGCTGTTTTCCTTTCTAATTATAGCATTTGAAAGAAATGTGTGGAATTTGCTTTTAGAGGAGTATGTGTTAAGAGAAGGGGTTGAATGCTTGGCGGTACGGTGGCCCGGTTGCTGGGGGACTTTGAGGTGAGGTGTTTTCTTTGGCCGTGGATGACTTCAGGCGCTAATTTGAAGGGAATAGTGATGCTGGGGCGATAGCAGAGAGCAGCACCATATAGCAGAGCAGAGCAGCATTCCTGGGCCAGACACAAAGAGACTTTGTCTCGGCGACCAAATGAAGATGGTGTTGTTTTAAAAAGCCCTGCAATAGCATAATTACTCTCTTCTCTAACATCCTCTAGGTTAATTGCGTTCAGACAGGGTGGAAGAAAGGACAGTGTGATCATTGATATCAAAGGGAGAAGAGTCAAGAGCACGGTGTTAAAGCTAGATAAAGGGACTTCCACAGATCGAACAGAAACTAAGTAAGAACACAATGATAATACATTTACTTTACAGAGCTGCTAGAACACAACGATCTCAGTAAAATTATAACAGGCTCAGAATTGGATTCTTTAGATTATCTCTCTCTTTGAAAAGCTAAAGATTCAAGTTTGAGGAAATATACTAGGCCTAGTCATAGACTACCTCCTCAAACATTCAAATAGGAGAAATAGATACGCTGCAAAGAGAACCCTAATTATACAATTTAGATGATGAACTACATTCCAACAGTGGCCATATCAATGGTTTTGAGAGACATCTAGAAACCTGAACACGTCATGCCATTCAATTCACTAGGTCATCAGTCTAGCTGGCACCCCTTTCAACTGATTGCTCCAAAATGCACCAACAAGCACTTAAGAGCACGTAAACAGTGTCTCCATAATGATGTATCGCTACAAGTGGTTTGAGAGTAAAAATAGCCATTTACCACGGAATTATCATTTATCACTTGCACTGTCAAAGGGATCCAACTCCACTGTCAAGTAGATACAGGTAGCACTCTTCACACACCAAACTGAAGAGAAAAAAAACATATATCCTCTTATTCAGCAACCCAATCCCTCTATCCCCCAGGCTCCACAATGGCTTAGAAGACATACCTAGGTGACGATACATTCACCTTTTCCATTCTTGCCGGGGCCGTTTAAAAGCTTAAATGAGATATAGTAGATTTTAATCTACTCTTCACAGCCCATATATTTTGAGGTATGTAAAAGCAGAGAGGTACGCAACACCAGCCTACCAACACAATAGGGTTATTGACAGGTTTCATTAATGCGCTGTGCAATCAACTGTGCTCGCCGTTACTCAACTGCCAAGATCCCCTACTTCTCACTCCTCCTCCTCCCCACCTCCTCCCTTCTGATCAATGGCGTAGCGCAGCTTCGCGGATCCAAGCAAACCCCCCCCCCCCCCCCCATTCATTTTGATCTATCAAATAACTGATGGACACAGTCATATTTCAGTAGTGAAATTAGGTTTATTGGATTAACAGAAAATGTGCAATATGCATCAAAACGAAATTAGACAGGTGCATACATTTGGGCACCCAACAGAAAAATCACATCAATATTTAGTAGAGCCTCCTTTTGCTAAAATAACAGCCTCTAGACGCTTCCTATAGCCTCTAATGAGTGTCTGGATTCTGGATGAAGGTATTTTGGACCATTCCTCCTTACAAAACATCTCCACTTCAGATAGGTTTGATGGTTGCCGAGCATGGACAGCCCGCTTCAAATCATCCCACAGATTCTCAATGATATTCAGGTCTGGGGACTGGGATGGCCATTCCAGAACGTTGTACTTGTTCCTCTGCATAAATGCCCGGGTAGATTTTGAGCAGTGCTTTGGGTCGTTGTCTTGTTGAAATATCCAGCCCCGGCGTAACTTCAACTTTGTGACTGATTCTTCAACATTATTCCCAAGAATCTGCTGATATTGAGTGGAATCCATGCGACCCTCAACTTTAACAAGATTCCCAGTACCGGCACTGGCCACACAGCCCCACAGCATGATGGAACCCCCACCAAATTTTACTGTGGGTAGCAAGTGTTTTTCTTGGAATGCTGTGTTCTTTTGCCGCCATGCATAACGCCCCTTGTTATGACCAAATAACTCAATCTTTGTTTCATCAGTCCACAGCACCTTATTCCAAAATGAAGCTTGCTTGTCCAAATGTGCGTTTGCATACCTCAAGCTTCTTCCACATCACTCTCCCGTACAGCTTCTCCTTGTGCAAAGTGTGCTGAATTGTTGAACGATACACAGTGACACCATCTGCAGCAAGATGATGTTGTAAGTCTTTGGAGGTGGTCTGTGGGCTGTTTTTGACCGTTCTCACCATCCTTCGCCTTTGTCTCTCCGATATTTTACTTGGCCTGCCACTTCTGGCCTTAACAAGAACGGTGCCTGTGGTCTCCCATTTCCTCACTATTTTCCTCACAGTGGACACTGACAGCTTACATCTCTGCGATAGCTTTTTGTAGCCTTCCCCTAAACCATAATGTTGAACAATCTTTGTTTCAGGTCATTTGAGAGTTGTTTTGAGGCCCCCATGTTGCCACTCTTCAGAGGAGAGTCAAAGAGAACAACAACTTACAATTGGCCACCTTAAATACCTTTTCTCATGATTGGATGCACTTGTCTATGAAGTTCAAGGCTTAATGAGCTCACCAAACCAATTTTGTGTTCCATTTAATCAGTGCTAAGTAGTTACAGGTATTAAAATCAACAGAATGATAAGGGTGCCCACATTTTTGCATAGCCTATTTTTCACATCAGATATAATTTCATACAATTTAATATTGCTACACTAAAAATCTTTGTCTGGACAAAACCCCAGTACTCAGCTTTTATTAGAAAATGAATGGCATGCCATTGTGATCATTTTCTGTGATTAATTATTATGCAGCCTCAGAGGGGTGCCCAAACTTTTTCATACGACTGTATTTGTTTTAATATTACAAATGCAACTAACTGGATTTATGTCAACTCAGTCAGACACCATTTAAGGCATTTAATCTTTACAATTATTTTCCAACAAGTGTTTAAAGGCCTTGATTGTTTAATTTAATTTGTTTATTTTACCTTTATTTAACTAGGCAAGTCAGTTAAGAACAAATTCATATTTACAAACCGGACAACACTGGGCCAATTGTGCGCCACCTTATGGGACTCCCAATCACGGCCGGATTGTGATACAGGTTGGAATCGAACCAGGGTCTGTAGTGACGCCTCTAGCACTGAGATGCAGTGCCTTAGACCGCTGTGCCACTCGGGAGCCCATAATTTTAACATTAGATTATTGAAATATGTAATACAAATCTCCTAACTTCTTTTTGTTTTGTGTTATAGCACTATTAAATGCTCCAGGGCTAATTTATACTGAACAAAAATATAAAAGCAACATGCAACAATTTCAACGATTTTACTGAGTTCCAGTTCATATAAGGAAATCAGTCAATTGAAATAAATAAATTAGGCCCTATTCTATGGATTTCACATGACTGGGCTGGAGCATAGGCCCACCCACTTGGGAGCCAGGCCCTGCCAATCAGAATGAGTTTTTCCCCACAAAAGGGCTTTATTACAGACAGAAATACTCCTCAGTTTCATCAGCTGTCCGGGTGGCTGGTCTCAGATGATCCCGCAGGTGAAGAAGCCTGATGTGGAGGTCCTGGGCTGGCTTGGTTACACGTGGTCTGCGGTTGTGACTCCGGTTGGACGTACTGCCAAATTCTCTAAAACGACGTTGGCTTATGGTAGAGAAATTAACATTCAATTCTCTGGCAACAGCTCTGGTTGACATTCCTGCAGTCAGCATGCCAATTGCCTGCTCCTTCAAAACTTGAGACATCTGTGGCATTGTGTTGTGTGACAAAACTGCACAATTTAGAGTGACCTTTTATTGTCCCCAGCACAAGGTGCACCTGTGTAATGATCATGCTGTTTAATCAGCTTCTTGATATGACACACCTGTCAGGTGGATGGATTATCTTGGCAAAAGAGAAATGTTCACTAACAGGGATGTAAACAAATTTGTGCACAATATTTTAGAGAAATAAGCTTTTTGTGCGTATGGAAAAATTCTGTGATCTTTTATTTCATCTCATGAAACATGGGACCAACACTTTACATGTTGCGTTTATATTTTTGTTTAGTATAGTTCGCATTTTGGCATGTTTTTCTAGATTTAGAACATAAAGCAACATTTATAAAGCAAACATTATCCCTTAGGTCTAGCACAGCAAATACTTTACCCCTACCTAGATGTACAAATTACCTCGACTAACCTGTACCCTCGCACATTGACTCGGTACCGGTACCCCCTGTATATAGCCTCATTATTGTTATTTTATTGTGTCACTTTTTTTTTTTTACTTAACTCTATTTTCTTAAAACTGCATTGTTGGTTAAGGGCTTGTAAGTAAACATTTCACGGTATGGTCTACATCTGTTGTATTCCGCGAATGTGACAAATACAATTTGATTTGATTTGAATTGTGTAATCATATGTTGCAAAACAGTGTTTTTTTCCACCTTCAGAATATTGACAAAATAATTGTGACAGAGTTGACAAGCCACTGACAGAGTTGACAACAGATACTCAAAACAGACGTATTACTGCCTCTAAAAATAAAAGTTCAATACAAACATTTGTAAAAGATGGAAAATTATTCATGTGGAAATTAGCAATAAAAACAGAACCATCCTATCAGATCTTTCAGCACTCAATGGAGTTGATCTTAGACAAAAATCTGACGGAGTTGATGTTTTACAGAGTTGACAAAATGTTCATTTTTCTTCATAATTCAAGTGGCATATTTCTCAGTTGCTTTATGACTCTAAAACCTAAATAAATGTAACATAGTTGAACCAACATGCATATTCTATCTTAATCTATCAGGCAGATGGAGTTGACAGTTTACGGTTGAGACCATGGTGATTCCAATATTGTTTGTTTAAATCTATCAAAAGTAGAGAACTTGACGGACCATGGGGTGGTCAAATAATGCAACAACATTTATTTATTCTTTACTATAAAAATAGAGTTTCCCTGCCGGACAAGGATTGTCCCGACTTTCAAGAATCTCTGAGCTAATTTCCTGCTATTCTACACATTTTGCCATGAGGCTGAGAGAGAATTTTGCAGTTTTCAAGCTAATTCAAGCTAAATTATTTCATGGCTTATGACATGTTCATATGCTATCTGGGGGGCCTCCACTCCTTGCGGGGGCTACGGGGGTCAGAGCATGTGAGCAGAGTTGAGCTGTTGGAAATCCCGCTCATCGCTCATGGAGTGGTGCGCACCACTCCGGTCCTCCATGTCCTTTCCAACCACTCCGCAAAAAACCGCACTGCGCTCACAGAAGAAAAAAAACGCAGCTCCAAATTAGCTCCATTCATTAAAATCACAATTTAACCAACACCCATCTATTTTTGTGACTACCTGGACCTACCATTTGGATTTGAAGTATTGAAACCAAACCATATGGATTTGAATGAAAAGTATTTGAATAAACATGAAAAGGTGAATGTAAGAAGTGCACATCATTTCAAATAGGCTACATGTCATATTAAACAGCATATAAACACTCTAAATAGGTCAGGAGCCAGACAGGGAGCCTAATGAATTATTTAGGCTATATTATTTCAATTATTTCAAGGCTCTAGCCTACAAAGAAATACATTGTGAAGCATTTGTGAGTGCGACAATAGAATGGTAGGGACATAAAGCTCTCAGCATTTAAACAACATTTTGTTGTATTAAATCATTATAGTCTATAAATTGCACATATAGGCTGTGACTTACTTAGAATTAAATACAAATTAAACAAAAAATGACTTATTAGGGCCTTTGAATTCATTTTTAGAGTTCATTTTTAGAAACATGAGTTTGGCCAGTCTGTGGCTTCAGGCTCATGCGATGGTGCCTGTAGAGCCAGCCAGCAGCGGAGAATATCCTCTCCACACTTGCAGAGCCACTGGGGATGCTAAACACCCTTTTGGCCACTCTTGCCAGGTTTGGCAGAGATGCAGTTGTTTTTTTATTTTTCTTTAGGTAGGCCTAAAGGTTTTTAGGCAAAATAACCAAATCAAAACAGAAAGCTCCTTGAACGTGGGAATATGCCAGGCCTGTAGGGACAAAATCAATTATGGCCTATTGTATAGACAATAGAACGAAAATGAATGAAACCTTTAACAGATTTGATGTATAGTTTATTAATAGTTTGCTACAATGACACACTTAGCTAGCTACCCACCTCATTCCTTTCTGTTAGCATGTGAACGTAGTACACCATCGGGATACGTGTCTTTTCAGATTCCACAATAATTCTTTAGTTGTGGACACTACAACACCACACCCCCTCTCTTGCTGTTGGTCCTCATCTTTGTAAGTCACCTTGATTTAGCACCTGTGACTTTTATCAGTTTCTTTATGAAAATATTTAGTGAACTCCATGACAGTAGTTAAAGTAAGGGGCTATAGCAGCACACAAGTAGACTACAAATGCATGCTGGGACGGCGTGCCCTGAGCTGGTGAAGTGAGCGCTACTGGAGCGCTCTGGAGTGAAATTGGAGCAGGCGAGAAGGCCGACGCTCCAGCCTTTGGGAATCTCACTACGCGCTTCAGTCAAATTGGGCACTCTCCGCTCCTCGCTCCGCTCCAGCTCCGCTCACATACTCTGGCTAGGGGTGTGTGCAACGCCAGTGCATCTGCTTCTTATTTATCGATCTATTCATATTCCTCTCCACTGCTGCCTTCACCCCCTGGCACAAGTCTTAAGATCACAGCTAAAAAGCACAGATTGATGATTCGGGGCATTGCACATTACTCTCTCTCTCTGGTTATACCAACCCTCCCTCTACCTCCCCTCCCCACCCCAAACCTCAAACTCTCCCCACTCACAAACCCTCCTACTTAACCTGGACCTTTTGGAGTGAAAAAAGGGGCGAACACTAAGCCGACAATCAGAGATGGGCGAGGTTGGACTGCTCACCCGCTGCCCTGGAGAAAGAGAGACAAAGAGAGAGGAAGAGAGGGAGGGAGATCCACCAAAGGTAGCCACTTTGATAAGGAGGGTGTGGAGGTCACACAATATAATCTCGGAGAGCAGGGTCGCCTGGTCGCGAAGCCACAGGTAGGCCAGGGGCTGCAGACCCAGCCGTACACACCTGGGGGAAGAGGTGAGGCGGTATGGAGGGACTCAGTTGGTAGAGCATGGCACTTGCAACACCAAAGTTGTGGGTTCGATTCCCATGGGGGCCAGTATGAAAATGTATGCACTCACTACTGTAAGTCGCTCTAGATAAGAGCATCTGCTAAATGAATATTACAAATATTAAGATATAAAAGGGAGGGAGGGAGGGAGGGAAGGAGGGAGAGAAAAGAGGGTGAGGAGGTAGGTCAGACTGAAAACTTACAAGGATCACAAGAACTTCAAAGTGCATCGGGCACTTTAGCTAGTTTTGCAGGCAGGCTGCCACGTCGAGGCTCACATGGCACGTGCTCTGAACCGTCTCTGGTGCCAGTGGCTTTGTTCAGCAGATTCCGTTGAAGAGGGGGAATTAAACAGGGGGAATTATCTTAAGATGGCACATACTTTACGCTAGAGTTGTCTGTGTCACACACACAACACACACTTGCATACACAACACACTCATACACTTGCATGCACAAACACACTCACATAGGCAGTGTGCAGGTAACTGAAGCCAAAACTCTTGGGCGTACATGTCTGTGTCTCAGAGAACGCCTGCGGTGTGAGAGTGTGTGTGTGTTAAAGAGAGAGAGAGAGAGAGAGAGAGAGAGAGAGAGAGAGAGAGAGAGAGAGAGAGAGAGAGAGAGAGTGAGAGAGAGGTACTGTCATATAAACCCTTTCACCTGTATCCAGTGTTCAATGTCCTACTGTACATAAACATGTGGATATGTGTCCTGTCTGATGTGGTGTTACAACAATTGTATAACAATACATTGTATCCCATGACGTACGTAAGCCACTGGCCATTCTGGTAATAAAACTGTAAACATAAAAATACAGCGAGACTAAACATCATGGAGTAAACAAATGTACATCATCTTTGTTTGAAATACAGTGTCTCTCAAGCACGTAGTATTTTCTGACAGAGGGCCATGTGCGTCAGTCTGAGATATTATAGGTAATGTGTGTTTGTGTGTGTGTGTGTGTGTGTGTGTGTGTGTGTGTGTTCTACTTACACCTTTTCCACCCGTACTCTCTGGTAGTCTGAGCGAATGGCCCCTACAGACACTGCCACGACAGCCTCCTTTTCCTGTGAATAGCAGAGAGGGAAGGAAACTTTTTGTTACTGTATACTGACATCACAACTGTTTCCTGTTCCGTCATATGAGTGTTTATTTTACCAAGTTACAGAGCCATGGTGATGTCTTGTCATTATCTAATTGGGCAAAAAGGTCACATAACCATCTAAATATCACTAAAAGAAAAAAATAGGAAACTATGCGATAAGGATGTCTATGAGCACACACACACACACACACACACACACACACACACACACACACACACGAATACACACACACATGCACAGAGTCTGAGAAAACAGTGTTCTTTCCCTCCATCAGATAGGTGGGGATGGTCGTATCAAGGCTTTCCTGGTCCTGCACATCCCCTAGTGAAGGGGGTGGAGGATATAGGATGGAGCCTAACTCCTTGTCCTGGCTGGGCCTGGTTGGCTGGGCGTGTCTGGAGCCAGAGCAACAGAACAACAACACTAAAACTGGAGCAGCAGAGCCAGTCTGGTTCTTTTCAGTAGCCTTGTGTAAACTGGAGATGGGCCTGTCCCACCACACTGTAAGGTCCGGGACCATTACAAAGAGCGGAACTGAGCACAAACACACATACAAAACCCCTTTACAGAGAGGCAGAACTTTACCAGTCCACAGTGGTGTAAAGTACTGAAGTTAAAAAAACTTCAGTACAACTTAAGTCGTTTTTTTTGGTATCTGTACTTTACAATTTATATTTTTGACTACTTTTACTCCACTACATTCCTAAAGAAAATAATGTACTTTTTACTCCATACATTTTTCTTGACACCCAAAAGTACTCGTTACATTTTGAATGCTCAGGCAAGACAGCAATATTGTCCAATTCACACACCTATCAATATAACGCGCTGTCATCCCTACTGCCTCTGATCTGGCGGCCTCACTAAACACAAATCCTGCATTTGTAAATGTGCCTCAGGCTGTCCAAAAAATAAATGTAAAAAAGAACATTGTGCCACCTGGTTTGCTTAATATAAGGAATTTGATGTATAGCATTTACTTTTACTTTGTACTTTTACTCAAGTATGACAATTGAGTACTTTTTCCACCACTGTACTTAAGTACATTTAAAACCAGATACAAAAAATGTATTCAATCTCAGCTCATGAAATCACCAGACAGGCACAGAGCACACACACAAACCCTGCAGCTTCATTAGTACATTACATGGCCTGTAATTAGAATGAGGGGCCGGCCTCGGCAGCGGCGCGGTGGAGGGATGCACAAGTTGCCAGTAAATTACCTTGTAGACATTATCAATTTCCCAGGCAACTGGTCCTTAAGATAACCCCCCTTCTCCCTGTGGTCCTTCCAGCAATTTCTCTCTGCCTGATAAACATGCTGATTAAAGCGAGCGGCGTGTAAACCTTTGATACTTTTTAAAATGAAATCCATGCCCTGCCTGGGGCCTGACGCTGCTCCGCTCTGCTCAGCCGCCGCACTGCACAGAGCTATAAAGAAGAGATAAAGAATATAGCGTGTGTGTATGTGCCCCCGGGCAGAATGAGGGGACAAGGAGGGAGAGGCGAGGTGCACACTTAAACACACACAGGCAAACAGGGATAGGCTAGTACAGGGATAGGCAAGTACAGGAATAGGCTAGTACAGGGATAGGCTAGGCTAGTACAGGAATATACTAGTACAGGAATAGACTAGTACAGGGATAGGCTAGGCTAGTACAGGAATAGACTAGTACAGGAATAGACTAGTACAGGGATAGGCTAGGCTAGTACAGGAATAGACTAGTACAGGAATAGGCTAGGCTAGTACAGGAATAGACTAGTACAGGAATAGACTAGTACAGGGATAGGCTAGGCTAGTACAGGAATAGACTAGTACAGGAATAGACTAGTACAGGGATAGGCTAGGCTAGTACAGGAATAGACTAGTACAGGAATAGACTAGTACAGGGATAGGCTAGGCTAGTACAGGAATATACTAGTACAGGAATAGACTAGTACAGGGATAGGCTAGGCTAGTACAGGAATAGACTAGTACAGGAATAGACTAGTACAGGGATAGGCTAGTACAGGGAAAGGCTAGTACAGGAATATACTAGTACAGGGATAGGCTAGTACAGGAATAGACTAGTACAGGGATAGTATAGTACAGGAATATACTAGTACAGGGATAGGCTAGTACAGGAATATACTAGTACAGGGATAGGCTAGTACAGGAATAGACTAGTACATGGATAGGATAGTACAGGAATAGACTAGTACAGGGATAGACTAGTACAGGGATAGGCTAGTACAGGAATATACTAGTACAGGGATAGGATAGTACAGGAATATACTAGTACAGGGATAGACTAGTACAGGGATAGGCTAGTACAGGAATAGACTAATACAGGGATAGGATCGTACAGGAATAGACTAGTACAGGGATAGGATCGTACAGGAATAGACTAGTACAGGGATAGACTAGTACAGGGATAGGCTAGTACAGGAATAGACTAGTACAGGGATAGGATAGTACAGGAATATACTAGTACAGGGATATACTAGTACAGGGATAGACTAGTACAATAGACTAGTACAGGAATAGACTAGTACAGGAATAGACTAGTACAGGAATAGACTAGTACAGGGAAAGGCTAGTACAGGGATAGGATAGTACAGGAATAGACTACTACAGGGATAGGATAGTACAAGAATAGGCTAGTACAGGGATAGGATAGTACAGGAATAGACTAGTACAGGGATAGGATAGTACAGGAATAGACTAGTACAGGGACAGGCTTGGGTAGTACATGGACAGGCTAGGATAGTACAGGAATAGGCAAGTACAGGGACAGGCTAGGGTAGTACAGGGACAGGGTAATACAGGGAAAGGGTAGAACAGGGACAGGCTAGTTCAGACAGGCTAGTTCAGGGACAGGCTAGGGTAGTACAGGGGCAGGCTAGGGTAGTACAGGGACAGGCTAGGGTAGTACATGGGCAGGCTAGGGTAGTACAAGGGCAGGGTAGTACAGGGGCAGGCTAGGGTAGTACAGGGACAGGCTAGGGTAGTACAGGGACAGGCTAGGGTAGTACAGGGGCAGGCTAGGGTAGTACAGGGACAGGCTAGGGTAGTACAGGGGCAGGCTAGGGTAGTACAGGGACAGGCTAGGGTAGTACAGGGGCAGGCTAGGGTAGTACAGGGGCAGGCTTGGGTAGTACAGGGACAGGCTAGTACAGGGATAGGCTAGCTCTGATGCTGGATTCTTTACTGTCTACTGAATGTCATCGCATTGTCATCGAATGTCACTATCCTATTCCTGTGTGAATTTAAGTATGCTCTCTCTAATTCTCTCGTTCTCTCTTTCTCTCTGAGAACCTGAGCCCTAGGACCATACGTCAGGACTACCGGGCATGCTGACACCTTGCTGTCCCCAGTCCGCCTGGCCTTGCTGCTATTCCAGTTTCAACTGTTCTGCCTGCGGTTACGAAACCCCTACCTGTCCCAGACCTGCTGTTTTCAACTCTTAATGATCGGCTATGAAAAGCCAACTGAGAGACCTGAGCCCTAGGACCATACGTCGGGACTACCGGCCGTGGTGACTCCTTGCTGTCCCCAGTCCGCCTGGCCTTGCTGCTATTCCAGTTTCAACTGTTCTGCCTGCGGTTATGGAACCCCTACCTGTCCCAGACCTGCTGTTTTCAACTCTTAATGATCGGCTATGAAAAGCCAACTGAGATTTATTCCTGATTATTATTTGACCATGCTTGTCACTTATGAACATTTTTGAACATCTTAGCATGGTTCTGTTATAATCTCCACCCGGCACAGCCAGAAGAGGACTGGCCACCCCTCATAGCCTGGTTCCTCTCTAGGTTTCTTCCTAGGTTTTGGCCTTTCTAGGGAGTTTTTCCTAGCCACCGTGCTTCTACACCTGCATTACTAGCTGTTTGGGGTTTTAGGCTGGGTTTCTGTACAGCACTTCGAGATATTAGCTGATGTACGAAGGGCTATATAAAATAAAATTGATTGATTGATTGTTGATTGGGCCCAAACACATACAAATATAGTTCAACAAGTCACTATAGTCAGTCTTAAATGCAAATGTACAATACAACTCAGTCTCTGGAAATTCAGAGTCCTGTGACAATAATTACTCCAGACTGATAACATTTCAGCACTGCACAGAGCCAAGAGGGCTGGAGGCACTGTCGTATAACTCTACGTAGGCTGCAGGGCTGTTAACTATTTTCTAATGATATGATAACCTTCACCCTCAAAAATACGTTCCTTCCTGAAGAGCCAAACGAAGCTTGAGAGTAAAAGAGAGAGACAGACCGACAGAGAGAGAGAAAGACGAAGAGAGAAAGGGAAATAGATAGATGGAACGAGAGGAAGAGAGAGTGAAAGATGGAGGAAGAGAAGAAGAGAGAGAAAGTAGAGGACGGGCCAGTCTCGGAGGGGTGTCTAACTAACTGTCGACAAAGTGATTGGGTCAATGAGCTGTAAACGTGGCAGGGCCAGACTTAGCCTGATTAAATAACACAGCATTACGCCTTCCCTTTCCCCTCTGTCCTTCAGGGAGCCAGAGGCAGACATAACGTTAAGAGTGGGGCCTCCGAGGCCTGAATCATCCAGTAACAATGAAGTGGGCCTGAGAGGGATAAGATAACTTTCTCACACCCCCTTTTTTTTTATGTACAATCTGTAGCTTTAAGTCTAGACCGCAAACAATAACGTATTAACTTTACTTATTTTTGGATGACGTTTTGGTTTTGTCACCATTATATCTATTGTTGAGACTGCCAGGAATGAGAGTGGGCTAGAGTTGCTCTGGACAAACTGAATGACTTGGATTTCACAAATTCTAGACATACTTTCTCATCCGCTGTGGGAAAGCAGGGCAGGCAGTGGGAATAATGGTGAGGCGGGTGTAAATTCATACACTACCAGTCAAAAGTTTGGACACACCTACTCATTTTTTACATTGTAGAATAATAGTGAAGACATCAAAACTATGAAATAACACATATGGAATCATTTAGTAACCAAAAAAGTGTTAAACAAATCAAAATATATTTTATATTTGAGATTCTTCAAATAGCCACCCTTTGCCTTGATGAAAGCTTTGCACACTCTTGGCATTCTCTCAACCAGCTTCATGAGGTAGTCACCTGGAATGCATTTCAATTAACAGGTGTGCCATTTTAAAAGTTAATTTGTGGAATTTATTTCCTTCTTAATGCGTTTGAGCCAATCAGTTGTGTTGTGACAAGGTAGGGGTGGTATACAGAAGATAGCCCTATTTGATAAAATACCAAGTCCATATTATGGCAAGAACAGCTCAAATAACCAAAGAGAAATAACAGTCCATCATTACGGAAAATGTATTTGAAAGTTTCTTCAAGTGCAGATACAAAAACCATCAAAAGCTATGATGAAACTGGCTCGGATGAGGACTGCCACAGGAATGGAAGACCCAGAGTTACCTCTGATGCAGAGGATAAGTTGATTAGAGTTACCAGCCTCAGAAATTGCAGCCCAAATAAATGCTTCACAGATTTCAAGTAACAGACACATCTCAACATCAACTGTTCAGAGGGGACTGCAAAGAAACCACTACTAAAAGGACACCAATAAGAAGAAGAGACCTGCTTGGGCCAAGAAACACGAGCAATGGACATTAGACCGGCGGAAATGTATCCTTTGGTCTGGAGTCCAAATTTGAGATTTTTGGTTCAAACCACTGTGTGTTTGTGAGACGTGGTGTGGGTGAACGGATGATCTCCGCATGTGTAGTTCCCACCATAAAGCATGGAGGTGGAGGTGTTATGGTGTGGGGGTGCTTTGCTGGTGACACTGTCTGTGATTTATTTAGAATTCAAGGCACACTTAACCAGCATGGCTACCACAGCATTCTGCAGCGATACGCCATCCCATCTGGTTTGGGCTTAGTGGGACTATCATTTGTTTTTCAACAGGACAATGACCCAACACACCTCCAGGCTGTGTAAGGGCTATTTTACCAAGAAGGAGAGTGATGGAGTGCTGCATCAGATGACCTGGCCTCCACAATTCCCTGACCTCAACCCAATTGAGATGGTTTGGGATGAGTCCGACGGCAGAATGAAGGAAAAGCAGCCAACAAGTGCTAAGCATATGTGGGAACTCCTTCAAGACTGTTGGAAAAGCATTAGAGTGTACAAAGCTGTCATCAAGGCAACGGGTGGCTATTTGAAGAATCTCAAATATAAAATATATTTTGATTTGTTTAACACTTTTTTGGTTACTCCATGATTCCATATGTGTTATTTCATAGTTTTGATGTCTTCACTATTATTCTACAATGTAAAAAATAGTACAAATAAAGAAAAACCCTTGAATGAGTAGGTGTGTCCAAACTTGTGACTGGTACTGTAAATCTACAGAGATGGATATTGCAGAAGTGTTCCATGTATTCATGACACTATAAAAACACAAACTTTGATTTTATGCTGCTTGAAATATTTATCTAAATGTTTTATAGTTATACCTGAAAAAGAGTGAGATGGATCATGAACTACATTGGGGGGAAAAAGTATTTAGTCAGCCACCAATTGTGCAAGTTCTCCCACTTAAAAAGATGAGAGAGGCCTGTAATTCTCATCATAGGTACACGTCAACTATGACAGACAAAATGAAATTTTTTTTCTTCAGAAAATCACATTGTAGGATTTTTAATGAATTTATTTGCAAATTATGGTGGAAAATAAGTATTTGGTCACCTACAAACAAGCAAGATTTCTGGCTCTCACAGACCTGTAACTTCTTCTTTAAGAGGCTCCTCTGTCCTCCACTCGTTACCTGTATTAATGGCACCTGTTTGAACTTGTTATCAGTATAAAAGACACCTGTCCACAACCTCAAACAGTCACACTCCAAACTCCACTATGGCCAAGACCAAAGAGCTGTCAAAGGACACCAGAAACAAAATTGTAGACCTGCACCAGGCTGGGAAGACTGAATCTGCAATAGGTAAGCAGCTTGGTTTGAAGAAATCAACTGTGGGAGCAATTATTAGGAAATGGAAGACATACAAGACCACTGATAATCTCCCTCGATCTGGGGCTCCACGCAAGATCTCACCCCGTGGGGTCAAAATGATCACAAGAACGGTGAGCAAAAATCCCAGAACCACACGGGGGGACCTAGTGAATGACCTGCAGACAGCTGGGACCAAAGTAACAAAGCCTACCATCAGTAACACACTACGCCGCCAGGGACTCAAATCCTGCAGTGCCAGACGTGTCCCCCTGCTTAAGCCAGTACATGTCCAGGCCCGTCTGAAGTTTGCTAGAGTGCATTTGGATGATCCAGAAGAGGATTGGGAGAATGTCATATGGTCAGATGAAACCAAAATAGAACTTTTTGGTAAAAACTCAACTCGTCGTGTTTGGAGGACAAAGAATGCTGAGTTGCATCCAAAGAACACCATACCTACTGTGAAGCATGGGGGTGGAAACATCATGCTTTGGGGCTGTTTTTCTGCAAAGGGACCAGGACGACTGATCCGTGTAAAGGAAAAAATTAATGGGGCCATGTATCGTGAGATTTTGAGTGAAAACCTCCTTCCATCAGCAAGGGCATTGAAGATGAAACGTGGCTGGGTCTTTCAGCATGACAATGATCCCAAACACACCGCCCGGGCAACGAAGGAGTGGCTTCGTAAGATGCATTTCAAGGTCCTGGAGTGGCCTAGCCAGTCTCCAGATCTCAACCCCATAGAAAATCTTTGAAGGGAGTTGAAAGTCCGTGTTGCCCAGCGACAGCCCCAAAACATCACTGCTCTAGAGGAGATCTGCATGGAGGAATGGGCCAAAATACCAGCAACAGTGTGTGAAAACCTTGTGAAGACTTACAGAAAACGTTTGACCTGTGTCATTGCCAACAAAGGGTATATAACAAAGTATTGAGAAACTTTTGTTATTGACCAAATACTTATTTTCCACCCTAATTTGCAAATAAATTCATTAAAAATTATACAATGTGATTTTCTGATTTTTTTTTCTTCTCATTTTGTCTGTCATAGTTGACGTGTACCTATGATGAAAATTACAGGCCTCTCTCATCTTTTTAAGTGGGAGAACTTGCACAATTGGTGGCTGACTAAATACTTTTTTTCCCCACTGTATATGTTCGATAAAAACTTGGGTGATATCTGGCTGAAGGATGTTTGGATTGTCGTGAGAAAATATGATAATGGCACTATAAATCACAGCATTTTAGCAGAAACAATATGCCTATCCCACTATTAGCAAGATAATTCAATAACTCTATCGTGACTAGCAAATCATATAGCCAATACAATTAATACACATTTCGTTAATATGACTTATTGAGAATGAGGCCTTTGGGTACTCTGCTTATTCTGAAAATCTAACTACAATGACACCATATTTTTGTGACCTCAGACTGTTACCAGAATGCTCTCTGTTTGTCCTCCATGACTGTTGGCACACTGAAGGACCCCAAGGAGCCCCATCAGGGGCAGACTAAACAAAAGCCTGTTTCCCCCCTCTAGCCTAGCTGTAGTCGTCAGGAAACTAAAGGCATTAATGAGGATCTATGGCTTGGAGCACGGCCCTCTCCGGCCCACAGCCATGTCCATCAGGGTACTTAGCCCCATACAATCATTAACTTCTGTTACTAATTGTCGAATTCATTAAAAGGAAACCTCCCCCCAAACGTCCCTCATGAAAATGGATGGACTGGGCTGAATTATAAAGATGTCAGGGCTCAGAAGATTAAGGCTCCCAGACATGCTCCACAAAAAAAACGATACGGCCATTAAACTCTATTTCAAGGTAGCTTTTGATATACTTTGTAATTATATATACATACGTCTTGGTAGGACCATCCGAGTGTAATTCAAGTGTATTCACTGGCCCTCCTGTAGCTCAGTTGGTAGAGCATGGCGCTTGCAACGCAAGGGTTGTGGGTTCGTTTCCCACGGGGGGTCAGTATGAAAAATGTATGCACTCACTAATTGGAAGTCGCTCTGGATACTAAAATGTAAAAAAAAAAATGTTTAAAAAATTTCTAAGCCATAGTTAGGCCTATAGCCTCAGTGCAGGTAGAGATAAGATGATAGGACACAGAGGCAAGCCTGTCATGTAGCACGATGTTGCTCTACTTCTTCTACTTAAATAAAATGCTTGACGATTCAACCCTTTTCTCAATTCTTAGCCATATTCATCAAAATTTTGCATCAATATTGCCAGACCAACTTTTATCCAAAATTCTGTATGTAGTGTCTTAACATGAATAGAGTTTAATAGTGCTGCAAAACCAATTTCCCCTTAAAGATAATGAAGTTTGCTACTACCACTACTAAGAATCAATTATTAAAATAAAATTATATATAAATTATATTATATATAAATTCAAGCATAAAATGCATGAGAAAGTGTGGAACTCGATTGAAACTATAAAGCATTACCACTTACAAAGTGAAAGCTGATTCTGTAAGGGCAGTATTTTACTGAACATCAAACAGGCCATACATTTTCATCTTAGATTTTAAATAGGGTATTTTATGTTATCCATCATATCACTCCATCTGTATTCATATTTAATAGACCAAAGTAATTAATAGAAAACAAGGCAATTAGGAAGCTATACAATTTCAAAATGTAATATTCATAGATTCATTAAGTACATCAGAACGCTCATTAAATGATTGCGTAGATTGTCAAAACGAAGTCTTTATGACATACTCAAAACTCCAGAGAGATGTTTTCCTGAATTAATCCAAAGGTCCCGTGTCCTCTGATTCAGACTATTAGCCAATTAACCATAGTAACTATCGTAAAATCATTACCTGATATTCCCCCCCAAAAATGTAACCTGTTCTAATACCATATAGAAGCAGATATTTACACTGTCTTTTCTCCTGGCTCATGGTGTTTACGTGCCTTCCTGCACGTTAGTGTTACTTCCCCGGCCTCATAGCATGACTAGGAAGGAAGACAGGCCTGAGAAATTAATTAAAGTGCCTTGAATGACAGTTTGCTCAAGGGCACACGGTACCATCACGAGCCCTGGCGTGTCCTTGTTGTCCAACACTCCCTCCATCCCTTCCTACCCCCCACTACCTCCCTCCCTTCCTACCCCTCTATCCCACTCCCTCCCTCCCTTCCTACCCCCCACTACCTCCCTCCCTTCCTACCCCTCTATCCCACTCCCTCCCTCCCTTCCTACCCCCCACTACCTCCCTCCCTTCCTACCCCTCTATCCCACTCCCTCCCTCCCTTCCTACCCCTCTATCCCACTCCCTCCCTCCCTTCCTACCCCTCTATCCCACTCCCTCCCTCCCTTCCTACCTCCCTCCCTTCCTACCCCTCTATCCCACTACCTCCCTTCCTTCCTACCCCTCTATCCCACTACCTCGCTTCCTTCCTATCCCTCTATCCCACTCCCTCCCTTCCTTCCTATCCCTCTATCCCACTCCCTCCCTTCCTTCCTACCCCTCTATCCCACTCTCTCCCTTCCTTCCTACCCCTCTATCCCACTACCTCCCTTCCTTCCTACCCCTCTATCCCACTCCCTCCCTTCCTTCCTACCCCTCTATCCCACTCCCTCCCTTCCTTCCTATCCCACTCCCTCCCTTCCTTCCTACCCTTCTATCCCCCCCCCTCCCCCTCCCCCTCCTGGTTCCCTCAGTGAGTGACTGGACGCGACATGGTTTTAATGGCCCAGGCTCCATTATATCAGCTCTGCTCTGGGCCTGTTTTAATGTAATGGGATTGTTCTCCCGTGCTCCACTACACATGGGTAACATGGGGGTCCCTGTCCCTCTTCTGTTATGACTATGTGTGCTGTGCTGGGGGTCTAGGTGTAAAGCGTGTAGTTCAAGCAATTTGTGCCTAATACAATTTGGGACAACACTCCAAGGGCCTTGTTGTGGGTAGCCTATGTTCAGACACCTCTGTGGTCCTAGACTTGACAGTCACAGGAGCCTTCCAGTGGCATGGGGGAAATTGCTGTGCTGTTTATTTGTGTTATCAGCATCATTACCATTCCTTTCCTGCACAACCCCAGCTATGCTATTCCAAGGTGACCTAGCTACAGTCCTCTCTGGGTTGTGAAGGAGGTGTGGAGCAGCAGCAGTTTGGGTAAAAGTGTAAAGCAGTGGACTGTAACACCATAGGTCAGGTGGTTCAGCACTGGGCCAGACACTATTAAACCAATACGTGCATGGAAGAGTAAACTCTTGACCCTGATTTGGGTGTATACCAACATTCTAAAAGTTAATAACAACCACAAAATGTGTGGTGGTGAGGATCATCATCACAAATGTGGGCAAAAGAAACAACAACAACTAAAAAGCTGAAATTGGGAATGTAGTTATGTGAATGTCTTTGCAAAAACATACTCAAAACTAAAACCTTTTTATTGGTTTCAGACTCAGAGATGTTCCCTTTGGTAAATTGGAGAAGCTGGTTGTTAGAAGCAGCTGTTGACAGACAGGCCCTTCCTATTTGGTCCTGGTTGGGCTCCCTCCATGACTCACAATATGTCACTCCTCAACAGTAAAGAAAATAACAGATGAAAAAAACAAGATGTTCATAAAGGCGTCGGCGTGTATACTGTCCCAGGGATGATGCGAGACAGAGTGAGTCAGTGAGTTTTATAAGAGGGGAACTATGGTCCTCAGAGAGGCCTCTATTGCCAGGTGTGGTCTGACCAGAGGGATATTACATCACCCATTGTCTCGTCAGTGTCACCATGATGAGTGACGCTTATCACCCTCGGAACGATGACGACTGACACAACCAAACTGTTCTGGGCTGGATTCTGGAGGAAAAGAAGACGCAACACTTTACTTTCAACATTTCCCCACTGAGGTATTTGTAGAAAGGGGGAGATTTTTATAGGGCCATTTCAGTTTGTTTCTGTTGAGTCTTCTAGCCTGCAGTGTACAACACACACACACAAGCAGTGCATGCACTCACTGTGATTCATTTACAGTGACAGAGCTGTTTTCACCGATAGAGCCGGCGCATAAATATGCCACACCGCACAGCTGGAAAATGTAGAAATTCATTAGGGCTAAAAAGTAGAGAGATTAACGTTTCACGAGTTTCCTCTTAAATATATATGGTTGCTTAAACAGAGGCCCAGACGTCAGACAGCAAGGCAAGCAGAGAGGCAGAGGGTCCGAGCCAAACCAAGCACAAAGCCTTGGTTTCAGCAGTAAGCAGGGCCAAGAAGGGTACTTTCCATAGCAACATGTATGGAAAACCAACTAACCGCTGGGAAGCAGTGAAAAGGAAAAGGTAGAGGAGTTTATCCACCCTTTTTCATGAATGCTGGCAATTCAGGAATAAAACCCTTTTCATTATCATCCTATGGGTAGATCTATATCGTTGTCCACCAGTCCTGTTTTCTTATGTAGTCAATATGGAGTCAATGTGGTCCTATATGGCTCAGTTGGTAGAGCATGGCACTTGCACCGCCAGGGTAGTTGGTTCGATTCCAGGGCCAACCATACGTAAAATGTATGCATGCATGACTAAGTCGCTTTGGATAAAAACGTCTGCTAAATGGCATATTCACTACATGACCAAACGTATGTGGAAACCTGCTCGTCGAACATCTCATTCCAAAATCATGGGCATTAACATGGAGTTGGTCCCCCCTTTGCTGGTATAACAGCCTCCACTTCTGGGAAGGCTTTCCACTAGATGTTGGAACCTTGCTGCAGGGACTTGCTTCCAATCAGCCACAATAGCATTAGTGAGGTCGGTTACTGATGTTGGCCGATTGTTCCAATTCATCTCAAAGGTGTTCGATGGAGTTGAGGTCAGGTCTCTGTGCAGGCCAGTCAAGTTCTTCCACACCGATCTCGACAAACCATTTCTGTTGCCACAAAGTTGGAAGCACAGAATCGTCTAGAATGTCATTGTATGCTGTAGCGTTAAGATTTCCCTTCACTAAAACTAAGGGGCCTAGCCCGAACCATGAAAAACAGCCCAAGACTGTTATTCCTCCTACACCAAACTTTACAGTTGGCACTATGCATTCGGGGAGGTAGCGTGCTCCTGGCATCCGCCAAACCTAGATTCGTCCATCGGACTGCCAGATGGTGAAGCGTGATTCATCACTCCAGAGAACAAGTTTCCACTGCTCCAGAGTCCAATGGTGGGGAACTTTACAGCAGCCAACGCTTGTCATTGCGCATGGTGATCTTTGGCTTGTGTGCGGCTGCTCGACCATGGAAACCCATTTCATGAAGCTCCAGACGAACAGTTATTGTGCTGTAGTTGCTTCCAGAGGCAGTTTGGAACTCGGTAGTGAATGTTGCAACCAAGGACAGACGATTCTTACGCGCTACGCTCTTCAGCACTCGGCGGTCCCGTTCTGAGCTTGTGTCGCCTACCACTTCACACCTGTCAGCAACAGGTGTGGCTGAAATAGCCGAATCCACTAATTTCAAGGGGTGTCCACATGCTTTTTTTATATATAGTGTATTATCTATTATTATTATATTAATATGGAGCCATTTCAGGTCAAAACACAGGATATGTTGCAACCTGTTCCAGACAGCCTGCATCTACATCTGCAACTTCCAGAAAAAATCAGGACACAATGCCCTGATAAAATGCCTGACATGACTCTCCTTTCCTCTCCGTAGGGCATAAAACAAACTTGAATCCTCTCTCTGTCACTGAAACATTATCAGTTGGCTGGGGTGAGGTGGGACTGTCTGAGACAGGGGAAGCTTCCAGCCAAGGCGATTGGAGGATTCATAAGGAATCATCATGCACCACGGAAACCGGTGTCAGTCACTTTTCCCGCTCCACAACAAGCCCTCACGCTCTCCTCTCTGTCCGGCTCCTCTCCAAGATGCAAATGCTTTCCTGCTGAGGTCAGGATCCAACCAAGCATATTGGCAACACTTGGTTCTCACTTCACGTTCTGGGCCTCAGACATCGTGGTAGCCTCCCCCAGAAAGATGGGGAAAATATGGCTGTGATGCAGGTTTTATACTCTCCAGACTCCAGACAGTGTTTTCTTCATCGGGTTATGGCTTTAGCTGCAGGAGGCACGGGGGCTGCCACAAATATTTCTCTCAGGGAATGCTTTGCAAAACAAAACATTAAAGTCGAAGTCTGCTTAATTTTCGGAGAGATGGTTGGTGGGAGTTGACTGACTGAGCGCTATGCCTCAGCCATCCGGTCGGTCAGACGTGAGTGAGGGGGGAAAGGCAGACAGAGACGCTTTTGGGTCTGACTGACAACAGGCAGCTATAAAAAGGTGAATGACTTCTTCACAACGGGGTGCTCTAAGAGCGCTCTGGGCTAAGGAGCCTCAGAGTGTTTTTGTATCTGTGTGAAACGGCTGTAGTGTTGGATGGTCTCCGTCTTTGTTCCAATTACTTTTCATTATTAACTTATTAACCCAGAATTCTCTTTAAGTTGATGAAATGGCTGAGAATGGATAATGAAGCAATAAGGGGCAGATTTATGCTTATGGCACATTACTTTTCACATGGGTGATGACCTATTATTTTATCAGTGGCTCTCAGTGGAAAACTGGAAAAGGGGTAGTAGAAAAAGCTACAGAAAATGATAAAATCAGACTCCTTGTGGTTTAATGATTCAAACATCTCAGAAACCATGTGTGAGTCACTCACATAGTCTACACACACACTATCCATGAAAGTAAGTGTTGCATCCACTCTTAAACAGAGTGCCCAAAATAAAATATTAGCTGAACCTAGTCCCAAGCAATCTGATGCAAATAACTCTACAATCAATCTCGTGGCCAGGAAAAAAGATATCTCCATTTGGAACAACGTTCACCTAACCAGCTTGCCCTTGGCAAGCCAAGATAAGGCTATCTGTTTCCATCATCACTAAACAAGACTGAGCAAAGTACATTAAGCAGAAAAATAGAAACAAATTACAAAGGCTTCAGGCTAGGCTCTTTATCTAATGTTTGTGTGGGACTGACATGTTCCGTTAGTTATGTCGGTTGGGTCTGAGGGAAATGTGCCTGGTTCTAATAGATCCTGTCCTGCCACTTCCACAAAGGGGTGAGAACAATACAGGCAGGCATTATCTCAGCGGTAATGCTATCCTTCCTCGTGTGCAAAACAACCCACAATCTCACCCCACTGACTGTCACTGTTCCCTCCGACCAACACAAATATGAGCAGTCAGTCTGACCAAAATAAAATATAACAATGGGCTATTACAGCTAGAAGTAGACCCAGGCAGTGAGTGTATGACTTTACTGTAGTTTAAAGAATCTAGGCTATGCTACTAGCCTCATTAGAAGAACATGAGACAAGCTAGATTACACACAGCCAGCCTTCACTTGTCCTGAAAATGCATGAAACTAATTGGAATATCTCAATTGATAACAGGTACAAGACGCTCACATTGGCCTTCTTATTGATCCTATCTCATAAAGCCTCTCGGTGACCTCATCGGTCATGATTTATGTATTAAGCAGCTTTTTAAAGAAATCAATTTTCTTTGAGCCCCCACATGCCTAACGTCCAACATGCCTAACACGGCACAATGCCGGTAATCAGAGTAGGGGTGTGTTTGATTTTCTCCCCTCACAACACACCGCTGTGCTGTGTAGCAACTGATTCCCAACACCTCATCCCCCTGATCAATAACACAGGGCTCCAGGTTCAACACCAGACTCCTCTGCCTGTTCTATCCTTCTTTCCTCTCCTCTCTTCTACACCTCACAGCATGACCCCTCTATTACAGCACCTGCAGCAACGCAACACCAGTCTTCTAAAGGATTCTAAAAAAGCAGTGACGACAACACAATACAGGCCCAATATGAAGAGAAGAAGAAAGAGAGAGATGGGGGAAAGAAAGAATGTTTGGACTTGTGGACGGATGGTCGACTCCCCCTCTCCAATCTCGGAGGGCCACAGCCCAGTCTGCTGCTGTCGATAATGGAGTGGGGGGGTGAGGCTGGGGATGGAGAGAGAGTGTGTCTGTGTGTTATCTCGCAAAAAATGTGGTGTTTTAACACGGACCAATGGAAGGGAATATTTGAACATCTACAAAGTTCAAAGAACTGGCGGCCTGGCGCTCTCCAATATTTTTCCGTGACACAACGTGAAAAAAAAGAAAATAATTTGGCTTGATAAAAAAAATAACAAATAAATGAGTTCAGGGTGTAGTAGCCCTGGGGTAGGCTATTACTCAGTTATCGAAATAACGATGTTTGAAACCACTGTGTTCCTGAAAAGTCTGATTAATTACATGGTAGGAATAGGATCTGAATGTAACATTTCCATCCTCCACAGAGCAAGGGAAGGAATGTGACAGAAATGTCAAGTTGCTGCTAATTAGACGTTTCATAATGAAAAGCCTAGATATTAATATAATCTATTGTTCCCTA
Organism: Coregonus lavaretus; assembly: GCF_964263955.1. NCBI lineage: Eukaryota > Metazoa > Chordata > Actinopteri > Salmoniformes > Salmonidae > Coregonus > Coregonus lavaretus. Next base: position 28,116,744 of record NC_140014.1, read on the forward strand.
TCAGCCTAATGAGATGGAACCTTTTGTCTTTACTGCTCAGTTGAGAGGTTGTAGGAACATTGAACTGCAGTTGACATCTTTCTATTTGTATTCAAGTTCCTAAAGTTTTTTCCCCTCTACTTACTAGTGGAGACACCAATTCTGCTTTAAATGTGCTGTCAAGAGTACTAACATAAAAAACAGTGATAGAGTAACACATTTTACAATTATATAATTTTTTTAATAGACATTGCATTTTTATTGCTAAAAAAGTCCACAGTTTAAATAATTATCTAGTTGCAAGGGGATTGAGGGAAAATAGTCTTCTTTCCTGTAAAGGGGAATTTTGAACATGAATTAGAGATAGGAGCTGATGCGTATAGCACCATGTGTGGAGGAGGAAGATAGAAACGTGTATCATGTAACCTAGGGCCTCTGACCTGACCTTCAAGGCACAGTCACACATTCACATTCTCTCTCGCTCTCTCTCTCTCGCTCTCTCTCTCTCGGCATAAAGAGCCAGGGTGTCAGGTCAGAGCCGCAAAGAGGGGATGAAGAACTTGAGGGATGTAAGATGACTAATATAAACCTTTGCCCAGGCCTGTGGGATGAAGTGGGGGCAGGCGTTTCAGCCAGGGGTGACTGACACTGCTGATCTAAATAACCAAGCTAGCCACCCTCCGCAGCATGTATAGTATTGACGTACAGGACAGGAGGACAGGGGGAGGTGAGGCCAGGGCAACAGCTCAATGAGCACACAAATAAATAGATAATAATCCAAACTTTATCTAAATGTATGTTATTAATGTAGACGTTAGTCCTGCTGTATGATCCATCCATTTTCTGGAAGAGAATATCACTGAAAAAGGGATAGAAGCATCATGAATGCATTTCACAAGTTATGGATTTGACATGTTTAGTGGTAAACTGAGGAGACGTTTTCCCATCAAAACGATTTCCTCTCAAAACATTGAATCCCTCATATGGTGAGATATGAGATAGAGAGTGACATGCTGACATTCAATCGGTGGTCTGATTTATGAGGCATAATGCTAGGCAGGACAGGGGATGAGGAGCCATCAGATATGTGGGCATCAGACTGCTTTACAATCAGCACACACACACATACAGAGATAGAGACACTGAGGACGGAGTGAAAGATCCCCTCCGCCTCTGACAAAACAGTTATTTCTCCCCCTCAAAGGCCAGGTTCAAAGATCAGAGCCATCGCAGGATGGGCCGGGGTATGCTATGGCTCGCGTGTCTATCGGGTTACACACTTCACAGAGAGAAGGCCATTCACAGATGCCCATGGGGTTGATTATCACCACTGTTGGGACTGGGGAGGGGGGGGTATTATAATTGGGAATTTTTTCCCCATTGACAATGGTTCCACTGAAAATTATCCCACCTTTTGATTCTGAATGGTACTACATTCTGTGGGAGACCAAAGGGAGTTGTGAGTTTGGTTTGGTCAGGCAATGCCTGAGAATAGTCCATAGGTGGCACTGTTGGCTCACTTCTGAGCAGAGTTGTCAAACTTAAAGAATTTATAGAGAAGGGGGAGGAAGAAAGAAAAGATCCACTGGGATTCAAAATGTTTTTATTTAGTCTATGTTCAAGTGTCATTTGCCAAATCGATTTTTATAACATCTAATTCATCCAAACTATCACACTTTCCAAATAGAACACATTTTTAATGCTAAAACTGCTCTTTTACTGTGAGGGTGATTTAACAGCTAATTATCGGAAGATGTTTGATTTCTTACTCCCCTTCGTATCAACACAATCATACTCAGTACTAAACCTAAGGTGAATAAAACCCACAACTTTAAATAAACTGCATATTCAAGAGAAATTAGCCATAGGAAGCAATTGTATTTTCACAGAAATTTCACAGAACCCTTAACTGGCATATAAAAAGAACAATAGAGTCTGGAGAGAAAATATTCACCAACTAGGCTACACAAACTTATCTGACCTCAATGGAATGTTCAAAATAGGGTGCAATAACGAACCAGTGTACCACCCCAATTAGTAAACATAGAAAGATAGCATGGACAGTGAGTAAAGTCTTAACACACTAGGTTAAATTAACAGCTCTTTACATCCAGCCCTTCCGTAGTGAGAAAGGAAGCGTGTTGTTTATGTCTACAGGTCTGTTCCCTCCACGGTTAACTGTGAGAGAGGTAAACACAGTGAGGATTGGATGTCTGCTGGCCCCTGTGGGCCCCCTGAGGCCTCTACTGGCCTGGCCTGTGGCCCTAACGAGGGACGGGGTCACGTCAGCCCTGCCCTGGAAATGGGAAATTAGCAAAACCTAGCAATCACAGACCCAGCCAGCACTGAACAGGGACAGAGTAGGGTGAGGTGTGAAGAGACAGAAGAGAAAAGAGAGAGGAGAAGAGAGAGAGAGAGAGAGAGAGAGAGAGAGAGAGAGAGAGAGAGAGAGAGAGAGAGAGAGAAAGAGAGAGAGAGAGAGTGTGTACTGGGCTTTCCCTTGGATAGGGCCTTGGCTGTCCCAGCACTGGATGAACATGTCTCCTCCCAAGACCTACAGGGAGAGCACTGTCCCCTTCCTGTTTATACTATGTCAGTCCATCCCCATCCCCACACAACAACCCCCACATCAGCAACAAGCAAGCCCCTTAAAATGTGATGCTGCTCTTGTGCCTGTGAGAGTGGTAAAAGAAAAAGGCGCTAGCTACGTTGGATCAAATCCACGTGTGGACAGGCTGTTTGCTCTGACGAGGGTAGAGCTTTTCTCTTGAAGTGTGTCTGTGTGTCCAGGTGTGTGTTCATTCTTAAAAGTCTAAGCCGTTGGGGAGCGGGGGTTCTAAGCTGACACATGGAATTGTTTTAAGAAGGTCATGCCGGGGATAATTTAGCTATTTGATATTTGAATTTTACCCTTCAGGTATACAAAGAAAAAAAATGTTGGGGGGGGATAAAATATTGAATTTGGCCTTGACTAATATAGCTTATAGAAACACATTGAATAACACATTCATAAATAGCAAAAGAAAATGTCCAAAAATACAACATAAGGAATAAGGTTTTGAAGTGTCTGTCCTATATCTAGGAGATATAAGAAAGCTCAGGACATATATACAGTATATATATTTCAGCCCATGCAAAAAAATATGATTTCTCTTAAACTAACAGATTATGATGGGGATTTTTTAATCATGATACTTAGATTGACACACCGGTGCGTCAATAGACTCTAGAGGGTTAATCACACATGCAACCCCAGACTAATGGCCATCAGATAACCTCCTTATACCACACCACACCACCACCATTAGATAACCTCCCTATCCCACACCACCACCGTCAGATAAACCACACCACACCATTACCATCAGATAACCTCCCTATACCACACATTTTTTAATTTTTTAATTTTCGTCATTTAGCAGACGCTCTTATCCAGAGCGACTTACAAATTGGTGCATTCACCTTATGATAGCCAGTGGGACAACCACTTTCCTTTTTTTTTTTTTTTTGGGGGGGGGTGGGGTAAGGGGGGGTAGAAGGATTACTTTATCCTATCCCAGGTATTCCTTAAAGAGGTGGGGTTTCAAGTGTCTCCGGAAGGTGGTGAGTGACTCCGCTGTCCTGGCGTCGTGAGGGAGCTTGTTCCACCATTGGGGTGCCAGAGAAGCGAACAGTTATGACTGGGCTGAGCGGGAACGGTGCTTCCGCTGAGGTAGGGGGGCCAGCAGGCCAGAGGTGGATGAACGCAATGCCCTCGTTTGGGTGTAGGGACTGATCAGAGCCTGAAGGTACGGAGGTGCCGTTCCCCTCACAGCTCCGTAGGCAAGCACCATGGTCTTGTAGCAGATGCGAGCTTCAACTGGAAGCCAGTGGAGTGTGCGGAGGAGCGGGGTGACGTGAGAGAACTTGGGAAGGTTGAACACCAGACGGGCTGCGGCGTTCTGGATGAGTTGTAGGGGTTTAATGGCACAGGCAGGGAGCCAAGCCAACAGCGAGTTGCAGTAATCCAGACGGGAGATGACAAGTGCCTGGATTAGGACCTGTGCCGCTTCCTGTGTAAGGCAGGGTCGTACTCTGCAAATGTTGTACAGCATGAACCTACAGGATCGGGTCACCGCCTTGATGTTAGCGGAGAACGACAGGGTGTTGTCCAGGGTCACGCCAAGGCTCTTTGCACTCTGGGAGGAGGACACAACGGAGTTGTCAACCGTGATGGCGAGATCATGGAACGGGCAGTCCTTCCCCGGGAGGAGGAGCAGCTTCGTCTTGCCGAGGTTCAGCTTGAGGTGGTGATCCGTCATCCACACTTATATGTCTGCCAGACATGCAGAGATGTGATTCGCCACCTGGTTATCAGAAGGGGGAAAGGAGAAGATGAATTGTGTGTCATCTGCGTAGCAATGATAGGAGAGGACATGTGAGGATATGACAGAGCCAAGTGACTTGGTGTATAGCGAGAATAGGAGAGGGCCTAGAACTGAGCCCTGGGGGACACCAGTGGTGAGAGCACGTGGTGCGGAGACAGATTCTCGCCACGCCACCTGGTAGGAGCAACCTGTCAGGTAGGACGCAATCCAAGAGTGAGCCGCGCCGGAGATGCCCAACTCGGAGAGGGTGGAGAGGAGGATCTGATGGTTCACAGTATCAAAGGCAGCAGATAGGTCTAGAAGGACGAGAGCAGAGGAGAGAGAGTTAGCTTTAGCAGTGCGGAGAGCCTCCGTGACACAGAGAAGAGCAGTCTCAGTTGAATGACCAGTCTTGAAACCTGACTGGTTTGGATCAAGAAGGTAATTCTGAGAGAGATAGCAAGATAGTTGGCTAAAGATGGCACGCTCAAGAGTTTTGGAGAGAAAAGAAAGAAGGGATACTGGTCTGTAGTTGTTGACATCAGAGGGCTCGAGTGTAGGTTTTTTGAGAAGGGGTGAAACTCTCGCTCTCTTGAAGACGGAAGGGACATAGCCAGTGGTCAAGGATGAGTTGATGAGCGAGGTGAGGTAAGGGAGAAGGTCTCCGGGAAATGGTCTGGAGAAGAGAGGAGGGGATAGGGTCAAGCGGGTAGGTTGTTGGGCGGCCGGCCGTCACAAGTCACAAGATTTCATCTGGAGAGAGAGGGGAGAAAGAAGTCAAAGCATAGGGTAGGGCAGTGTGAGCAGGACCAGCGGTGTCATTTGACTTAACAAACGAGGATCGGAGGTCGTCAACCTTCTTTTCAAAATGGTTGACGAAGTCATCCACAGAGAGGGAGGAGGGGGGAGGGGGAGGAGGATTCAGCAGGGAGGAGAAGGTGGCAAAGAGCTTCCTAGGGTTAGAGGCAGATGCTTGGAATTTAGAGTGGTAGAAAGTGGCTTTAGCAGCAGAAACAGAGGAAGAAAATGTAGAGAGGAGGGAGTGAAAAGATGCCAGGTCCGCAGGGAGTCTAGTTTTCCTCCATTTCCGCTCGGCTGCCCGGAGCCCTGTTCTGTGAGCTCGCAATGAGTCGTCAAGCCACGGAGCAGGAGGGGAGGACCGAGCCGGATGTGAGGATTCCTGTGCCACCACCCCGCTGACCAGATGCTCTCGGGTATGCGAGAACACATGGTCAGACGAGGAGAGAGCAGTAGGAGTAGCAGTGTTTTCTGTGGTAATCCATGTTTCTGTCAGCGCCAAGAAGTCGAGGGACTGGAGGGTAGCATAGGCTGAGATGAACTCTGCCTTGTTGGCCGCAGAACGGCAGTTCCAGAGGCTGCCGGAGACCTGGATCTCCACGTGGGTCGTGCGTGCAGGGACCACCAGGTTAGAGTGGCAGCAGCCATGCGGTGTGAGGCGTTTGTATAGCCTGTGCGGAGAGGAGAGAACAGGGATAGACAGACAGACACATAGTTGACAGGCTACAGAAAATGGCTACAATAATGCAAAGGAGATCGGAATGAAATGAACTAAACATCTGGGAAAGCGAGAGAGCGGGGCCTCCCTCACTTACATTTCACTGAAACACCCAAATATAACTCTCCCAACTTCCACCTCAGAATCTATAATTGTTGTAAACTACAGCGGTTCAATATTTTCTAGGAATAGACTAACTTAGTTTATTCAGCTAGCTAACTTGGTACAGTATTCTTCCGTGAAAACCGTCCAGGGCACCGAATCCTATGACGCCACAGCCAACTAGCATGCCAGCCTCCAACAACACGGTTTAGCACCAATACTCCGCCACAACAAACCACCAGTGTGTCAACACGCCAAGCAGATCATTCGTGTCCGTGTCTAACGTTGTGTAAAGTTCTGGGTTAGTCCCGACAGCTTGAGCAAGTCAGTCGTCAACTTATTCAGCCAGTTAGTTAGCTAGAATAGTTAGCATACTAGCTAGCCATTGCTTTCTGCCAACGAAAAAAACCCTCCTCCCACGGCACGAACACACAGAGAGAGCCAAGCTAACGTTAACTAGTCACCCATGTCCCGAATTCCCTTGAACGACTCTGGTTACCAGTATGTAAAAACAAAACACAAATGTAGGTTATAACTTACCCCTAGCAGCTACTGTTAGCCAGCCAAGTGCAAAGCTAGCCACTGAATCGACTCAGCCAGTTCACGTCTGTTCGCTAGGTCGTTCCAGCTATTGTTTAGTTAGCTATCCAGGTAGCAACAAGCTAGCTACATTTCGAGCATAGTAGCTACTAACTACCTAACGCCAACGCTTCAGACAATGAGGTTAGAAAAACAGCTGAATGGTAGGCAGCTAGCTGGCATAATTACAGGTACTCTCAAGCATGAAACAACTATCCACAGTTGCTAATAGTTACCAGTAGCTACCCTCTAGCTAGTCCAGGTAGTGGGTTAGCTAGCTCAGCCGAATACAATACTTACCTACAATAATTACATGCAATAACCTACGATAACTACAATAACCTACGATAACTAACTACAACACCTAACTACAATCTAAATACATGGTTTAAGCTTTACTCGACACCATATAAGCCATATAAGCCAAGCTTACATCCCGCCAGAGAGACACAACCTCACCCGACGACTTCTCTGCTCCACACCACCACCGTCAGATAACCTCCCTATACCACACCACACCGTCAGATAACCTCCATATACCACACCACCGCCGTCAGATAACCTCCATATACCACACCACCGCCGTCAGATAACCTCGCTATACCACACCACCACCATCAGATAATTTCCCTATACCACACCACCGCCGTCAGATAACCTCTCTATACCACACCACCACCGTCAGATAACCTCCCTATACCACACCACCACCAGGCTCATCTATTATTTGGCACCAAATTAACATTTCCTCACCATCCTGGCAAAAAAAAGTGCATTTTATTAAATATTCATTGGCGATTCATTTTGCGTCTGATCTCTGTCAAACAGCGGAATTAATTGAAGGTTTCCTGCTCTTCTTGTCCAGTTGTTAGAGGCCACCTGAGTACTACTCCTTCATCAAACTTTGATAAACAGATCAAAAAAAATATATAGTATTTGCCAAATTCACTTTCCAAGAACAAACTTTCCAAAGAAGATAGAGTAACCAACTGCTATTAAATGGATGTGTAGGTTAATAACTGGCAAGGAGCACTGTGGCCTGGTTTGTATAGGTGCTCAGTAAAGTTAGTGTAAAACAGGTGTAAATGAAATGAGACACAGCAGTCTAGCATGATGAACAGAATGCTGATGGGCTGATATGTGGCTTTGAACCAGCCAGTAACACATCTTACACACTTTGACACATGTCATGTAGCCTAGCGTAATTCTCTCTGAACCTTGAAGTGTTATCACAAGTACACTACCGGTCAAAAGTTTTAGAACACATAATCATTCAAGGGTTTTTCTTTATTTTTATTATTTTCTACACTGTAGAATAATAGTGAAGACATCACAACTATGAAATAACACATATGGAATCATGTAGTAATCCAAAAAGTTTTAAACAAATCAAAATATATTTTATATTTGAGATTCTCCAAATAGCCACCCTTTGCCTTGATGACAGCTTTGCACACTCTTGGCATATTCTCCACCAGCTTTTACAACAGTCTTGAAGGAGTTCCCACATATGCTGAGCACTTGTTGGCTGCTTTTCCTTCACTCTGCGGTCCGACACATCTCAAACCATCTCAATTTGGTTGAGGTCGGGGGATTGTGGAGGCCAGGTCATCTGATGCAGCACTCCATCACTCTCCGTCATGGTAAAATAGCCCTTACACAGCCTGAAGGTGTGTTGGGTCATTGTCCTATTGAAAAACAAATGATAGTCCCACTAAGCCCAAACCAGATGGGATGGCGTATCGCTGCAGAATGCTGTGGTAGCCATGCTGGTTAAGTGTGCTTTGAATTCTAAATAAATCACAGACAGTGTCACCAGCAAAGCACCCCCACACCATAACACCTCGTCCTCCATGCGTTATGGTGGGAAATACACATGTGGAGATCATCCGTTCACCCACACCGTGTCTCAGAAAGACACAGCGGTTGGAATAACAAATCTCCAATTTGGACTCCAGACCAAAGGACAAATTTCCACCGGTCTAATGTCCATTGCTCATGTTTCTTGGCCAAAGCAAGTCTCTTCTTGTTATTGGTGTCCTTTAGTAGTGGTTTCTTTGCAGCAATTCGATCATGAAGGTTTGATTCACACAGTCTCCTCTGAACAGTTGATGTTGAGATGTGTCTGTTTGGTATTTGGTATTTTATTAGGATCCCCATTAGCTGTTGCAAAAGCAGCAGCTACTCTTCCTGGGGTCCACACAAAACATGAAACACGACATAATACAGAACATTAATAGACAAGAACAGTTCAAGGACAGAACTACATACATTTTTTTTTAAAGGCACACGTAGCCTACATATCAATACATACACACAAACTATCTAGGTCAAATAGGGGAGAGGCGTTGTGCCGTGAGGTGTTGCTTTATCTGTCTTATGAAACCAGGTTTGCTGTTTATTTGACCAATATGAGATAGAACGGAGTTCCATGCAATAATGGCTCTATATAATATTGTATGCTTTCTTGAATTTGTTCTGGATTTGGGGACTGTGAAAAGACCCATGGTGGCATGTCTGGTGGGGTAAGTGTGTGTGTCAGAGTTGTGTGTAAGTTGACTATGCAAACAATTTGGGATTTTCAACACATTGTTTCTTATAAAAATAAGAAGTGACGCAGTCAGTCTCTCCTAACTCTTAGCCAAGAGAGACTCGCATGCATAGTATTTATATCAGCCCTCTGATTACAATGAAGAGCAAGACATGCCGCTCTGTTTTGGGCCAGCTGCAGCTTATCTAGGTCTTTCCTTGCAGCACTGGACCACATGACTGGACAATAATCAAGATTAGACAAAACTAGAGCCTGCAGAACTTGCTTTTTGGAGTGTGGCATCAAAAAAGCAGAGAATCTCTTTATTATGGGCAGACCTCTCCCCATCTTTACAACCATTGAATCTATATGTTTTGACCATGATAGTTTACAATCTAAGGTAACGCCAAGTAATTTAGTCTCCTCAACTAGTTCAACTGCCACACCATTCATTACCAGATTCAGCTGAGGTCTAGAACTTAGGGAATGATTTGTACCAAATACAATGCTCTTAGTTTTAGAGATGTTCAGGACCAGTTTATTAGTGGCCACCCATTCCAAAACAGACTGCAACTCTTTGTTAAGGGTTTCAGTGACTTCATTAGCTTTGGTTGCTGATGCGTACATGGTTGAATCATCAGCATACATGGACACACATGCTTTGTTTAATGCCAGTGGCAGGTCATTGGTAAAAAATAGAAAAGAGTAGAGGGCCTAGAGAGCTGCCCTGTGGTACACCACACTTTACATGTTTGACATTAGAGAAGCTTCCATTAAAGAAAACCCTTTGAGTTCTATTAGATAGATAGCTCTGAATCCACGATATGGCAGAGGTTGAAAAGCCATAACACATACGTTTTTTCAACAGGTTATGGTCAATAATATCAAAGGCTGCACTGAAATCTAACAGTACAGCTCCCACAATCTTCTTATTATCCATTTCTTTCAACCAATCATCAGTCATTTGTGTCAGTGCAGTACATGTTGAGTGCCCTTCCCTATAAGCATGCTGAAAGTATGTTGTTAATTTGTTTACAGAGAAATAGCATTGTATTAGGTCAAACACAATTTTTTCCAACAGTTTGCTAAGGACTGGCAGCAAGCTTATAGGTCTGCTGTTAGAACCAGTAAATCAATCAATTTCAATCAATTTTATTTTATATAGCCCTTCTTACATCAGCTAATATCTCGAAGTGCTGTACAGAAACCCAGCCTAAAACCCCAAACAGCTAGTAATGCAGGTGTAGAAGCACGGTGGCTAGGAAAAACTCCCTAGAAAGGCGAAAACCTAGGAAGAAACCTAGAGAGGAACCAGGCTATGAGGGGTGGCCAGTCCTCTTCTGGCTGTGCCGGGTGGAGATTATAACAGAACCATGCCAAGATGTTCAAAAATGTTCATAAGTGACAAGCATGGTCAAATAATAATCAGGAATAAATCTCAGTTGGCTTTTCATAGCCGATCATTAAGAGTTGAAAACAGCAGGTCTGGGACAGGTAGGGGTTCCATAACCGCAGGCAGAACAGTTGAAACTGGAATAGCAGCAAGGCCAGGCGGACTGGGGACAGCAAGGAGTCACCACGGCCGGTAGTCCCGACGTATGGTCCTAGGGCTCAGGTCTCTCAGTTGGCTTTTCATAGCCGATCATTAAAGAGTTGAAAACAGCAGGTCTGGGACAGGTAGGGGTTTCGTAGCCGCAGGCAGAACAGTTGAAACTGGAATAGCAGCAAGGCCAGGCGGACTGGGGACAGCAAGGTGTCATCATGCCCGGTAGTCCTGACGTATGGTCCTAGGGCTCAGGTTCTCAGAGAGAAAGAGAGAACGAGAGAATTAGAGAGAGCATACTTAAATTCACACAGGACACTGGATAAGACAGGAGAAGTACTCCAGGTATAACCAACTAACCCCAGCCCCCCGACACATAAACTACTGCAGCATAAATACTGGAGGCTGAGACAGGAGCGGTCCGGAGACACTGTGGCCCCATCCGAAGAAACCCCCGGACAGGGCCAAACAGGAAGGATATAACCCCACCCACTCCGCCAAGGCACAGCCCCCGCACCACTAGAGGGATATCCCCAACCACCAACTTACAATCCTGAGACAAGGCCGAGTATAGCCCACAGAGGTCTCCACCACAGCACAAACCAAGGGGGGGGCGCCAACCCAGACAGGAAGATCACGTCAGTAACTCAACCCACTCAAGTGACGCACCCCTCCCAGGGACGGCATGAAAGAGCACCAGCAAGCCAGTGACTCAGCCCCTGCAACAGGGTTAGAGGCAGAGAACCCCAGTGGAGAGGGGAACCGGCCCGGCAGAGACAGCAAGGGCTGTTCGTTGCTCCAGCCTTTCCGTTCACCTTCACACTCCTGGGCCAGACTACACTCAATCATATGACCTACTGAAGAGATAAGTCTTCAGTAAAGACTTAAAGGTTGAGACCGAGTCTGCGTCTCTCACATGGGTAGGCAGACTGTTCCATAAAAATGGAGATCTATAGGAGAAAGCCCTGCCTCCCGCTGTTTGCTTAGAAATTCTAGGGACAATTAGGAGGCCTGCGTCTTGTGACCGTAGCGTACGTATTGGTATGTACGGCAGGACCAACTCGGAAAGATAGGTAGGAGCAAGCCCATGTAACGCTTTATAGGTTAACAGTAAAACCTTGAAATCAGCCCTTGCCTTAACAGGAAGCCAGTGTAGGGAAGCTAGCACTGGAGTAATATGATCAAATTTCTTGGTTCTAGTCAGGATTCTAGCAGCCGTATTTAGCACTAACTGAAGTTTATTTAGTGCTTTATCCGGGTAGCCGGAAAATAGAGCATTGCAGTAGTCTAACCTAGAAGTAACAAATGCATGGATTAATTTTTCTGCATCATTTTTGGACAGAAAATTTCTGATTTTTGCAATGTTACGTAGATGGAAAAAAGCTGTCCTTGAAACAGTCTTGATATGTTCGTCAAAAGAGAGATCAGGGTCAAGAGTAACACCGAGGTCCTTCACAGTTTTATTTGAGACGACTTTACAACCATCAAGATGAATTGTCAGATTTAACAGAAGATCTCTTTGTTTCTTGGGACCTAGAACAAGCATCTCTGTTTTGTCCGAGTTTAAAAGTAAAAAGTTTTCAGCCATCCACTTCCTTATGTCTGAAACACAGGCTTCTAGCGAGGGCAATTTTGGGGCTTCACCATGTTTCATTGAAATGTACAGCTGTGTGTCATCCGCATAGCAGTGAAAGTTAACATTATGTTTTCGAATAACATCCCCCTTTACCATTCTTGGGTAGCGGAATTACTTTGGCTTCCCTCCAGGCCTGAGGACAAAGACTTTCCTCTAGGCTCAGATTAAAGATATGACAGATAGGAGTGGCTATAGAGTCTGCTACCATCCTCAGTAGCTTTCCATCTAAGTTGTCATTATTGATCGATAACAATAATTTTCCCACCTCCCCCACACTAACTTTACAAAATTCAAACTTGCAATGCTTTTCTTTCATTATTTGTTTTTTTATGCATGAATACGATGGCTCACTGTTCATTGTTGACATTTCCTGCCTAAGTTTGCCCACTTTGCCAATGAAGTAATCATTAAAATAATTGGCAACATCAAATGGTTTTGTGATTAATCTGATTCGATGACAGATGGAGTTGAATTTGTCTTTCTGCCCATAATTTCATTTGCAGTACTCCAAAGTTTTTTTCCATCATTCTTTATATCATTGATCTTGGCTTCATAATACAGTTTCTTCTTCTTTTTGTTGAGTTTAGTCACACAATTTCTCAATTTCCAGCAAGTACCAGTCAGATGTGCAGCCAGACTTATTAGCCACTCTTTTTGCCCCATCTCTTTCAGCCATACAGTTTTTCAATTCCTCATCAATCCACGGAGCCTTAACAGTTCTAAAAGTCAGTTTCCTAACAGGTGCATGTTTATCAATAATTGGAAGAAGCAATTTCATAAATTAATCAAGTGCAGCGTCTGGATTATCCTTATTAATGCTTTTCCAACAGTCTAGAAGGAGTTCCCACATATGCTGAGCACTTGTTGGCTGCTTTTCCTTCACTCTGCTGTCTGACTCATCCCAAACCATCTCAATTGGGTTGAGGTCGGGGGATTGTGGAGGCCAGGTCATCTGATGCAGCACTCCATCACTCTCCTTCTTGGTCAAATAGTCCTTACACAGCCTGGAGGTGTGTTGGTCATTGTCCTGTTGAAAAATAAATGATAGTCCCACTAAGCCCAAATCAGATGTGATGGCATATCGTTGCAGAATGCTGTGGTCGCAATGCTGGTTAAGTGTGCCTTGAATTCTAAATAATTCACAGACAGTGTCACCAGCAAAGCACCCCCACACCATAACACCTCCTCCTCCATGGGAAAAACACATGCAGAGATCACCCGTTCACCCACACCGCGTCTCACGGTTGGAACCAAAAATCTCAAATTTGGACTCCAGACCAAAGGACACATTTCCACCGGTCTAATGTCCATTGCTCGTGTTTCTAGGCCCAAGCAAGTCTCTTCTTCTTATTGGTGTCCTTTAGTAGTGGTTTCTTTGCAGCAATTCGACCATGAAGGTCTGATTCACACAGTCTCCTCTGAACAGTTGATGTTGAGATGTGTCTGTTACTTGAACTCTCGCATTTATTTAGGCTGCAATTTCTGAGGCTGGTAACTCTAATGAACTTATCCTCTGCAGCAGAGGTTACTCTGGGTATCCATTCCTGTGGCGGTCCTCATGAGAGCCAGTTTCAAAGTTCTTGAAATGTTCCATATTGACTGACCTTCATGTCTTAAAGTAATGATGGACTGTCGTTTCTCTTTGCTTATTTGAGCTGTTCTTGCCAAATAGGGCTATATTCTGCATACCCCCCTACCTTGTCACAACACAACTGATTGGCTCAAATGCATTAAGAAGGAAAGAAATTCCACAAATTAACTTTTAAGAAGGCACACCTGTTAATTGAAATGCATTCCAGGTGACTACCTCATGAAGCTGGTTGAGAGAATGCCAAGAGTGTGCAAAGCTGTCATCAAGGCAAAGGGTGGCTATTTGAAGAATGTCAAATCTAAAATATATTTTGATTTGTTTAACACTTTTTTGGTTACTACATGATTCCATATGTGTTATTTCATAGTTGTGATGTCTTCACTATTATTCTACAATGTAAAAAATAGTGAAAATAAAGAAAAACCCTTGAATGTGTAGGTGTGTCCAAACTTTTGACTGGTAGTGTATATATATCGTGAATCGCCATAACGTGAATCGCCATAATCGCCAACCCTATGGTCACCCAGCATAGGAACAGAGTTAGGGGAAACATTGAGCAATGTTTGAATTGCGCTTTACGTACCCACACATACAGGAGGAAACATAGGTAGACGTCTCACCTGTGTTAGCAGGATGCAGGTTGGCCAGAGCTACTATCTGGTGTCCAGCAGAAACACACTGCAGCTGTCTTTGCCTCCACTGCAACAACACAATACATCAGAGAGATGAATGCCTTCACTACATGAAGGTGCAACTATGTAAAATGCAAGTGTCACTTTCACTATGATCTGAAACATATTAATTTTAGCGTGACTTGTATCCTGAAATGCAAGTTCCTCTACTAGCATGTATTCTAAATGTTATCAACCTTTATTTCTGTAATTATGAATTTCACCCACAATCTGTAGATGCTACATCCATTTTTGGACTTACAGTACCTTCAGAAAGCATTCACACCCCTTGACTTTTTCCACATTTTGTTGTGTTACAGCCTGAATTAAAAATTGATTAAATTATTTTCCTTGTCACTGGTCTAACTCCCGAGTGGCGCAGTGGTCTAAGGCACTGCATCGCAGTGCTAGCTGTGCCACTAGAGATCCTGGTTTGAATCCAGGCTCTGTCGTAGCCGGCCGCGACCGGGAGACCCATGCGGCGGCGCACAATTGGTCCAGGGTAGGGGAGGGAATGGACGGCAGGGATGTAGCTCAGTTGGTAGAGCATGGCATTTGCAATGCCAGGGTTGTGGGTTCGATTCCAGTATGAAAAAAAAAAAAAAAAAAAAAAATGTATGCACTCACTCTGGATAAGAGCGTCTGCTAAATGACGTAAATGTAAATGTCTACACACAATACCCCATAATGTCAAAGTGGAGTTATGTTTTTTTGACATTTTTACAAATGAATAACAAATGTCAAGCTGGAATGTATTGAGTCAATAAGTATTCAACCCCTTTGTTATGGCAAGCCTAAATAAGTTCAGAAGTAAAAATGTGCTTAACAAGTCACAATGTGTTTAACACGATATTTGAATGACTGCCTCATCTCTGTACCCCACACATATAATTATCTGTAAGGTCCCTCAGTTGAACAGTGAATTTCAAACACAGATTCAACCACAAAGAACAGAGAGGTTTTCCAATGCCGCGAAAAAAAGGGCACCTATTGGTAGATGGGTAAAAAAAAACTAATAAAAGCAGACATTAAATATCATGGAGCATGGTAAAGTTATTAATGACACTTTGGATGGTGTATCAATACACCCAGTCACTACAAAGACACAGGCGTCCTTCTTAACTCAGATGCCGGAGAGGAAGGAAACCGCTCAGGGATTTCACCATGAGGCCAATGTTGACTTTAAAACAGTTACAGAGTTTAATGGCTGTGATAGGAAAAAACTGAGGATGGATCAACAACATTGTAGTTACTCCACAATACTAACCTAATTGACAAAGTGAAAAGAAGGAAGCCCGTACAGAATACAAATATTCCAAAACATGGATCCTGTTTGCAACAAGGCACTAAAGTAATACTGCAAAAACTGTGGTAGGGCAATTAACTCTTTGTCCTGAATACAAAGTGTTATGTTTGGGGCAAATCCAAAACAACACATTACTGAGTAACACTCTCCATATTTTCAAGCATAGTGGTGGCTGCATTATGTTATGGGTATGCTTGTAATCGTTAAGGACTGGGGAGTTTTTCAGGATAAAAAAGAAATGGAATGGAGCTAAGCACAAGCAAAATCCTAGAGGAAAACCTGGGTCATTCTGCTTTCCACCAGACACTGGGAGATGAATTCACCTTTCAGCAGGACAATAACCTAAAACACAAGGCCAAATCTACACTGGAGTTGTTTACCAAGAAGACAGTGAATGTTCCTTAGTGACGGAGTAACAGCTTTGACTTAAATCTACTTGAAAATATACTGTATGGCAAGACCTGAAAATGGTCTAGCAATGATCAACAACCAATTTGACAGAGCTTGAAGAATTTTGAAAATAATAATGGGCAAATGTTGCACAATCCTGGTGTGGAAAGCTCTTAGTGCCTTACCCAGCAAAATCCACAGCTGTAATCACTGCCAAAGGTGCTGCTACAAAGTATTGACTCAGTGGTGTAAATGAGGTATTCCTGTATTTAATTTCAATAAATTTGCAAAAATGTGTAAAAACTTGTTTTTACTTTGTCATTATGGGGAATTGTGTGTAGATATATCTTTTTTTTCATCCATTTTGAATTCAGACTGTAACACAACAAATGGGGAATAAGTCAAGGGTTATGAACACATTCTGAAGGAACTGTATGTACCCATTGATTCTTGAAGAATATACCTTATGAGCTTCAATGATTCTTGAAGAATATAACTTATGAGCTTTCAACTGTCAAACCCCATCAGAACCCAAAATATACAGTAAGCTTGTTTTACTCCAATGTTTGTAAATAAAGTAAATGTAAACAAAAACTATACAGCCTAAAAACATGGTTAAAACTAGCATGTTGATATCATGGATGGTTAGTCTTTGCATCCATAGCTCTGTCTATGAATTTCAAAGTGGTTACATTTCTCCAGCCACATCTCTCAGCTTTTTTACTGAAACAGGGGCAGAGACGACACATTGTTATTGTTTCAACTTCTGATTGCCGCTTTAATCTTAATCTAACTAGCAAAGCACAGTATCTACCTAGCTAGAAAGCTAAACCCACACACAAAACCCAAGCAACCCATCATTCTCAGCTAGCTAGAACTAGTGACAGAAAATGAAAGCTGTGACAGCAATGAATATAATTACCTTATCAACGCGACTACTTTCATTTTCTTTATGCAATATTTCGGTAGACATAAACCGTTACTAAATGCATAATCCGACAATGTTATCCATGTTTTACTCTGAATTTCTGTACAGCATAGCAATCAGTCACAGTTACAGTTACAGTTCAGCATGTAAACAAAAACACATGTGAAGATGTGACGTAAGCACAACCACACTTCCTGGATGAAAGGACCCTAATGAATAAAGCCGTCCTGTGAGGTGCAGGTGCCTGATTGAAAAGAACCCTTTTATTACAAGTCCAGTAAGGCTGTAATGTAACAAAATTTGGAAAAAGTCATGGGGTCTAAATGCTTTTCCATTTCCATTTTATTTTTGCACTTTGCACGCTAGTCCAGTACACATGAGCTGCTAATAGGTTACACTGCAATATTTTTGCATAGCTTTGCAGTTGAGCTGTTTCTGTAGGATTGTTTGTATTGCCAAATGTGGAGAAACTGCTGATGGTGTAGTTGTTTTGATGAGTAAATTAACAGATGGTCTCATAGACTTGACATAACATAGTAAACGTAAATCCGGGACACTCAAATTAGTATGATATGTTAGGTTTGGTATGGTTACATAAGGTAGAAGGTTACTTAACACAAAAACCGCATAGAGGGAGGTGGGCTTATAACGTGAACGTCTAGCAACCCAAAGGTTGCGTGTTCAAATCTCATCACTGATAACTTTAGCATTTTAGTTAATTAGCAACTTTGCAAGTACTTACTACTTTTTAGCTACTTTACAACTACTTAGCATGTTAGCTAACCCTAACCTTAACCCTTTTAGCTAACCCTTCCCCTAACCCTAACCTTAACCCTTTTAGCTAACCCTAACCTTAACTCCTGAGCTAGCTAACAGTGTTAGCCACCTAGCTAATGTTTTCCTCAACAAATTGGAATTCGTAACACATAAGTTTAGCAAATTCGTAACAAATTGGGGGGGGGGGTTCCACTAAGCTAACATATGGAATTGTTTTAAGATGGTCATACCATGGATAATTTTAGCTATTTGATTTAGAATTTTAGGACCCCTTTAGGTATATATATATAAAAAAAAGTTTTGAATTTGGGCTTGACTACTATAGCCCATTGAAACGAATTGAATATCACATTCATAAATGGCAAAAAAGACAGTAAGAAAAATACATAAGGAATCAGTCTTCTCGTGAAAACATCTGTAGCGTCCGAACGGTTTGGCCTATGGAAAGACGAGACTGTGAATTTGGTGGAGTTGCCCAACAAATGACAGTGCATTCGAAAAGTATTCAGACCCCTGGACTTTTTCCACATTTTGTTACGTTACAGCTTTATTCTAAAATTGATTATATTGTTTTTTCCCCCTCATCAATCTACACACAATACCCCATGAAGCAAAACAGGTTTTTAGACATTTTTGCAAATATATTTAAAATAAAATGGAAATGGAAAAGCATTTAGACCCCATGACTTTTTCCAAATTTTGTTACATTACAGCCTTATTCCCCCCCCCCCCCCGCCCCCCCCCCCCCCCCCCATCATCCTACATACAATACCCCATAATGACAAAGCAAAAACATGTTTTTAGAAATTTTTGCAAATGTATAAAAAATAAAATATTGATATATTACATTTACATAAGTATTCAGACACTTTACTCAGTACTTTGTTGAAGCACCTTTGGCAGCATTTACAGCCTCGAGTCTTCTTGGGTATGACACTACAAGCTTGGCACACCTGCATTTGGGGAGTTTCTCCCATTCTTCTCTGCAGATCCTCTCAAGCTCTGTCAGGTTGGATGGAGAGCATTGCTGCACAGCTATTTTCAGGTCTCTCCAGAGATGTTCGATCGGGTTCAAGTCCGGGCTCTGTCTGGGCCACTCAAGGACATTCAGAGACTTGTCCCAAAGCCACTCCTGCGTTGTCTTGGCTGTGTGCTAAGGGTTGTTATCCTGTTGGAAGGTGAGCCTTCACCCCAGTCTGAGGTCTTGAGTGCTCTGGAGTAGGTTTTCATCAAGAATCTCTCTGTACTTTGCTCCGTTCATCTTTGCCTCGATCCTGACAAGTCTTCCAGTCCCTGCTGCTGAAAAACAACCCCACAGCATGATTCTGCCACCACCATGCTTCACCGTAGGGATGGTGCCAGGTTTCCTCCAGACGTGACGCTTGGCATTCAGGCCAAAGAGTTCAATCTTGGTTTCATCAGACCAGAGAATCTTGTTTCTCATGGTCTGAGAGTCTTTAGGTGCCTTTTGGCAAACTCTAAGCGGGCTGTCATGTGCCTTTTACTGAGGAGTGGCTTCCGTCTGGTCACTCTACTATAAAGGCCTGATTGGTGGAGTGCTGCCGAGATGGATGTCCTGCTGGAAGGTTCTCCCATCTCCACAGAGGAACTCTAGAGCTCTGTCAGAGTGACCATCGGGTTCTTGGTTACCTCCCTGACCAAGGCCCTTCTCCCCAAATTGCTCAGTTTGGCCGGGCGGCCAGCTCTAGGAAGAGTCTTGGTTGTTCCAAATGTCTTCCATTTAATAATGATGGAGGCCACTGTGTTCTTGGAGACCTTCAATGCTGCAGAAATATTTTGGTACCCTTTGCCAGATCTGTGCCTCGCCACAATCCTGTTTCTGACCTCTACGGACAATTCCTTCAACCTCTTGGCTTGGTTTTTGCTCTGTCATGCACCGTCAACTGTGGGACCTTATATAGACAGGTGTGTGCCTTTCCAAATCATGTCCAGTCACTTGAATTGACCACAGGTGGACTCCAATCAAGTTGTAGAAACATCTCAATGATGATCAATGGAAACAGGATGCACCTGAGCTCAATTTCGAGTATCATAGCAAAGGGTCTGAATACTTATGTAAATAAGGTATTTCTGTTTTATATTTTAAATAAATTTGCAAAAATTTATAAAAACCTGTTTTCACTTTGTCATTATGGGGTATTGTGTGTAGATTGCTGAGGATTTTGATTTATTTAATCCTTTTTAGAATAAGGCTGTAACGTAACAAAATGTGGAAAAGGTCAAGGCGTCTGAATGCATTCCGAAGGCACTGTATTGCAGCTTTAATCTGAAAGATTTTGATGGGGATTTTTTTATTATGTTACTTGCATCAATATACTCGTATTTAACCAAAAACGGTCATCCCAAACTCTTTTGCTAAATACATCGATGACCTTCAGCTTTTTCCCCTGGTAAATTGACAGGAGCTGAAAATAACTGTTTTAATGAACAACCTTCATAATCCTTCAATGTACACTAAAATGTTTATTATTGACTGAGTTTATTGCATTGTGTTTAGTACAGGCCTGAGGCCTAGCCCTTGATCATGACTCTCAGTTCCATTACTTTACACACAAGAATCATAAGGACCTTATGTTTCATATCAGCGAGAAACAATTTTCAAAATACAAAATGATACACACCTTTATAGGGTTAGGGTTAGTGTTCCCACACAGCCATATCTCCATGTTACAGCATGCGTTTACAGAAGACAGACGGAAGACAGAGGGACCACCTGTGCTTATTAGCTATCTAGCATGCTCCGAACACCTTTGTGTATGGAAGAAGGCCGGCAGAAACATGTTGTCACTGAAAAATACTGTCGGCTGCAACTTTGATAAAGCCGGTTAAAACAGTGTACAGTAAGTGTGTACAGAAAAATGTATATATACTGTAGATATTGGAAATCATGCAGACAATTACATTGATGGAAGCCACAATCTATCTGCAATATTAAAGCTGATCTAGGGTGTATTTTGCATTTGTGAAATTATTTTGATGTGATATGAAAGTAAAGGGCTGTATGTTTTTTAGAACCATATCTCAATTGAGAATCGATTCACGTTTAGATGGAGTATCTGGCTGTTTTGGCTGCTAGAGCCAGCCTACTTCTGAAAAGAACAAATAAGATCCATAGGACCTTAAAGAGAAACGGTAGGCTCCTTAAGAGTACATCTTGGGCTAATACCTGAGCTGCTTTATCCAGAAATATTTATAACAAGGAAAATATCCAATATTTCTGCTTCATCTCAAACTTCCCCACACAGCCATGACAATATAACACAAGTTATTATGCCCAATTATGTTATTAGTTATTAGCCTATTATAAATATTAGGGTCAATGAGGTATAGCCCAAGTCCAGAAAATAAAACCCCTCACCCACTCGGCCTTAGTATGAAAATGTATGCACTCACTAACTCTAAGTCGCTCTGGATAAAATGTAAATGTAATATGTGTAGCCATAAAGACAGACATCCCAAACCAAACGTCTATGCAATGGTATTCACACAGGTTGTGTTTTTTCCTCTGGAGGGAACGCTGTGCTTAGAGGAAACCCTTTGATGCTCTTTTTACTCTCTGTTGTTGTGCCAGAGAAGAAGAATTGCACTGCCGTGGTGTGTTTTCCTCACCTTCTGCCCCTAAGCAGGCCAAAGGCAACTGATTTTGTCTGAATGTACAAAATTGAAGAAGACATCTCCTCAATCCACTGCTTTTTGGTATGTTCCTTTCTCTTGTTCTGTTTTTGTTTGGCTTTTTGAAAAGAAGATCAAAGCCTCAGACCTGAGGATGAGCTCCTTTCACCCTTAAAGAGTTCCTTCCAAATCCTGTGAGTGTGTAGGTGATGGTGTGGGCACTAATATACAGTAGTAGAGGCCACTGGTATCACCCTTGTGGTAAGGCGAATGATTGCATTACTAAAATCATTCTGAATTATTTTGGAATGCAAATTCAGTCTGCCAATATGTAGGCTGGAAATGATTTAATATTGCTTTTAAACTTTTTTTCTGATTGTGAATAAGATAGGAGTGAATGGGTAAATGAACGAGATTATGATACAATTATAATCATCAATATACACTATAAACAAGATATTATTATGTGAAAATAATACTTGTTTTTTCTCAGCCTTCTGGTTTGAAAAACTGCCTTTTCTCCGAGAGGACAATATATAAATATATCAGCACCAAATTTCCAATTGTGTTGATAATTCACAGCTTCATTGCTTCTGGTCATTCCCATTAAAGCCCATGGGCTCTGATCAATACAAATTACCTCACTTATCAGCTGTAGTTTATTAAGTAGTTTATTATCCAGACAGATTAATAAAGTGTGTTGTTCTGTTTTTTATTTGTGGCAGCACTCGACCGGCATAAAATAGCGTTTTATGTCCTTTTTGTTGGTGCGAAGGGGATAAAAAGTGTTGATGGATAGTGCAACCTAGACACAGGCAATGACGTGAATATGAGACGCATAAATATGGAAGCAAGGCGGAGGAAACCGAATGGCACCCTTGGCCTTTCCTTAAAGGAGCATGTGCATATGACAAGTGATTTAGACAGATACACAAACACATTTTTGTTGCACAAGGACACAAAAACTTTCGGTGTAATGAGAAAGTAAGGCCTGAAATCACAGGCCGGTAAATTGAGTGTCAGTACAGGCCAGTCAAGGTTACACGTGAAGGGCCAAGAACATAAACACATCTTTCTCTTTGTATTCTTTTGAACAGTCAGTCCTTATATACAGAGATGCTACAAATAGTGAAATATATTGACTATAATTTGTAGTTTAGTGCAAAGATAAAATGTATGCATTGATGCCAAAGCAATTTACATTTTGTTTTAATAATATAAAATCACTAGACTAATGACAAGAAATCAATGTAATTGGAAAACAGAAATAACACACTTATTAGGCAACACAAGGGAATGACAAACAATGTTTTAGGTCAGCTGTGCAATGAAACTGAACTCTTTAAAGCGTTTGAAATTACTGTTTCTCAGGGGGCAGTGTTGATTTCCAAAACTTCACAGTAAGAGAATCGAGTCGTGTTCTATTATTTTCCTGGTGCACATATTTTAATTTCCTGGTGTATCCCCCTGGCCATATGAAGCTGAGGGTCCAGAACCAGAACACCTGGCGGTCTGTTTGTGTTGAGCTACTTGCTCTCTCTGTCTCTCAGGCCTCACTAAGGCATGTCAGTGGTTGAAGCCATCTCAACAACAGCACAGCATTTAGCCTACCTGACAGTGATACATTTGAGTTCATATTAAGTTCAGCATCACACACACACTACTCATACCCCTCACTGGGTGTCTCTACAGCTATAAGCTCTTACAGAGATCTTTGATAGAAATAACTTAATGTCCACCAAGGGGTCATTGGTTGAATATTGTGGTAGTGTTCCAAAACATTGTAGCCATTATTGATGTTCGTCTGACAATTTAAATTTGAATGTGGCATAGAGACAGACTTGTGCTTCAGACAGACAGTTTAAAAAGCAGCTCTGTGTATCTTTAACTGAGCCCCACTCTGGTGTTTCCTCCATCAAGAGGCTCATTTTCCAAAGCACTATCAACATAATGATGCCTCTTTAGGGCCTAACCACATCCAAATCACTTAGTAAACAACACAAACTGGGATCTGTACACATTTTTACAGACAATTAGCTGTTATCACAAGGGGCCCAAATGGATTAGTAGCCTCATTACTGTCTTAGGCTAATATGCCCTTGATTGGAAATGTGAGGAAACGTGAAATAAATTCAGGGGTTTGATCCAAATTGTTTGATCTCAGCGTGATGCTTAAAAAGGCCCTCAGCTGGCTAATAATGATTGAGATTGCTGGAAATCCCCCCCAGAAAATCTCCCGCTTTTCTACCTTTATTTTATTTGGCGGAAAAACCGATGAGATGTGTTTGTAAATGCGAGCGGGTGAGGTTGATGAAAATTGAAGGCTCCCCCTTTTCTGCCTCCTCTGGAAGCTCTCAAATCATTGGTTTGAGTGAAGTGTTTATCAGTGTTTGTCTCCTCCAGGTCTGTCTCTGCCTAGGAAAACTTCAGACTCATTTTGAAGGGGATGATGCTATTGTGAATATGATTAGGTGGGGCATGCATTTATAAACCTCAAATATCCTCCATGCCGCACAAACGTGGATATTAACTCATACTCCCAAAGGGAACCCTATCCCATTAATAATTAATAATCATATATCTTATAGAGCATCAATCATGAGCTTTGGACATTCTCAACACCAAAGAAATAGAAACGTTTCAACCAAGCATCCCTAAGTACACATTTTCTCTGAATATTTACCTGATTTGAAATTGGCTTTGCTTTTCCTTCCAAAATCCCAGAATCAAATTACGGGTGCAGTTCTGTTCCCCCTGTGAAGCGCCAGCCAAAGGGATGTGGTCCATCGAAGTTCCACATTCTCCTAATTATAAGGCAGCCAGGGAAAACGACACACACTGCTACGCGCGTGCTACCGTCACCTGACTCTGCTGCCAAACTCCGTTTTGTAAACAAGGGCCTAAACGTTTTACAGAAACACACTCTCAACCTTAATCCAATACCTTGTCTTGATTATCAGGCAGGGTAGGAACAGGAATGATACTCCGTGATTAGTTTTCTTTTTTCTTCTTCTTTACGTCTCTGTGTATTTTGTCATAAGCAACTGTCATAAGTATAGAGAGCCTAGAATACAGGAAGTCATCATTACACTTCAGAACTTTGGATTTCAAATGATACAATTACTATGAGATTAAAGTGCAGACTGTCAGCTTTAATTTGAGGGTATGTTCATCCATATCGGGCGAACCGTTTAGAAATTACAGCACTTTTTGTACATAGTCCCCCCATTTTAGGGGACCAAAAGTATTGTGACAAATTCACTTATATGTGTATTAAAAAAGTCAAAGGTTTTGTACTTGGTCCAATATTCATAGCACGCAACGAATACATCAAAATGTGACTCTACAAATTTGTTGGATGCATTTGCTGTTTATTTTGGTTGTGTTTCATATTATGTTGTGCCCAATAGAAATGAATGGTAAATAATGTACTGTGTCATTTTGGAGTCTATTTTATTGTAAATACAAATAGAATATGTTTCTAAACACTTCTACATTTACATTTACATTTACATCATTTAGCAGACACTCTTATCCAGAGCAACTTACAAATTGGTGCATTCAACTTATGATAGCCAGTGGGACAACCACTTTTTTTGTTTTATGGGGTGGTGGGAGGGGGAGGGGGGGGGGGGAGTAGGATTACTTTATACTATTCCAGGTATTCCTTAAAGAGGTAGGGTTTCAAGTGTCTCCGGAAGGTGGTCAGTGACTCCGCTGTCCTGGCGTCGTTGGGGAGCTTGTTCCACCATTGGGGTGCCAAAGCAGCAAATAGCTTTGACTGGGGGAACTGTGCTTTTGTAGAGGTAGGGGAGCTAGCAGGCCAGAAGTGAATGAACGTAGTGCCCTCGTTTGGGTGTAGGATCAGAGCCTGAAGGTAAGGAGGTGCCGTTCCCCTCACAGCTCCGTAGGCAAGCACCATGGTCTTGTAGTAGATGCGAGCCTCAACTGGAAGCCAGTGTAGTGTGCGGAGGAGCGGGGTGACATGAGAGAACTTGGGAAGGTCGAACACCAGACGGGCTGCAGCGTTCTGGAAAAGTTGTAGGGGTTTAATGGCACAGGCAGGGAGCCCAGACAACAGTGAGTTGCAGTAATCCAGACGGGAGATGACAAGTGCCTGGATTAGGACCTGTGCCGCTTTCTGTGTAAGGTAGGGTCGTACTCTGCGAATGTTGTAGAGCATGAACCTGCAGGATCGGGTCACCGCTTTGATGTTAGCGGAGAACGACAGGGTGTTGTCCAGGGTCACGCCAAGGTTCTTTGCACTCTGGGAGGAGGACACAATGGAGTTGTCAACCGTGATGGCGAGATCATGGAGCGGGCAGTCCTTCCCCGGGAGGAAGAGCAGCTCCGTCTTGCCGAGGTTCAGCTTGAGGTGGTGATCCGACATCCACACTGGATGTCTGCCAGACATGCAGAGATGCGATTCGCCACCTGGTTATCAGAAGGGAGAAAGGAGAAAGTTAATTGTGTGTCGTCTGCGTAGCAATGATAGGAGAGACCATGTGAGGATATGACAGAGCCAAGTGACTTGGTGTATAGAGAGAATAGGAGAGGGCCTAGAACTGAGCCCTGGGGGACACCAGTGGTGAGAGCACGTGGTGCAGAGACAGATTCTCGCCACGCCACCTGGTAGGAGCGACCTGTCAGGTTGGACGCAATCCAAGAGTGAGCAGCGCCGGAGATGCCCAACTCGGAGAGTGTGGAGAGGAGGATCTGATGGTTCACAGTATCAAAGGCAGCGGATAGGTCTAGAAGGATAAGAGCAGAGGAGAGAGAGTTAGCTTTAGCAGTGCGGAGAGCCTCCGTGACACAGAGAAGAGCAGTCTCAGTTGAATGACCAGTCTTGAAACCTGACTGGTTTGGATCAAGAAGGTCATTCTGAGAGAGATAGCAGGAGAGTTGGCTAGAGACGGCACGCTCAAGAGTTTTGGAGAGAAAAGAAAGAAGGGATACTGGACTGTAGTTGATGACATCGGAGGGATCGAGTGTAGGTTTTTTGAGGAGGGGTGCAACTCTCGCTCTCTTGAAGACGGAATGGACATGGCCAGCGGTCAAGGATGAGTTGATGAGCGAGGTGAGGTAAGGGAGAAGGTCTCCGGAAATGGTCTGGAGAAGAGAGGAGGGGATAGGGTCAAGCGGGCAGGTTGTTGGGTGGCCGGCCATCACAAGTCGCAAGATTTCATCTGGAGAGAGAGGGGAGAAAGAAGTCAAAGCATAGGGTAGGGCAGTGTGAGTAGGATCATCGGTGTCATTTGACTTAACAAACGAGGATCGGATGTCGTCAACCTTCTTTTCAAAATGGTTGACGAAGTCATCCACAGAGAGGGAGGAGGGAGGGGGAGGAGGAAGAGGATTCAGCAGGGAGGAGAAGGTGGCAAAGAGCTTCCTAGGGTTAGAGGCAGAGGCTTGACATTTATAGTGGTAGAAAGTGGCTTTAGCAGCGGAAACAGAGGAAGAGAATGTAGAGAGGAGGGAGTGAAAAGATGACACGTCCGCAGGGAGTCTAGTTTTCCTCCATTTCCGCTCGGCTGCCCGGAGCCCTCTTCTGTGAGCTCGCAATGAGTCATCAAGCCACGGAGCAGGAGGGGAGGACCGAGCCGGCCGGGAGGATAGGAGACATAGAGAGTCAAAAGATACAGAAAGGGAGGAGAGGAGGGTTGAGAAGGCAGAATCAGGAGATCGGAGGGAGAAGGATTTAGCAGAGGGAAGAGATGATAGGATGGAAGAGGAGAGAGTAGCGGGAGAGAGAGAGCGAAGGTTGCGACGGCACATTACCATCTGAGTAGGGGCAGAGTGAGTAGTGTTGGAGGAGAGCGAGAGAGAAAAGGATACAAAGTAGTGGTCGGAGACTTGGAGGGGAGTTGCAGTGAGATTAGTAGAAGAACAGCATCTAGTAAAGATGAGGTCAAGCGTATTGCCTGCCTTGTGAGTAGGGGGGGACGGTGAGAGGGTGAGGTCAAAAGAGGAAAGGAGTGGAAAGATGGAGGCAGAGAGAAATGAGTCAAAGGCAGACGTAGGGAGGTTAAAGTCACCCAGAACTGTGAGGGGTGAGCCATCCTCAGGAAAGGAACTTATCAAGGCGTCAAGCTCATTGATGAACTCTCCAAGGGAACCTGGAGGGCGATAAATGACAAAGATGTTAAGCTTGATTGGGCTAGTGACTGTGACAGCATGGAATTCAAATGAGGAGATAGACAGATGGGTCAGGGGAAAAAGAGAGAATGTCCACTTGGGAGAGATGACGATTCCTGTGCCACCGCCGCGCTGACCAGATGCTCTCGGGGTATGCGAGAACACATGGTTAGACGAGGAAAGAGCAGTAGGAGTAGCAGTGTTTTCTGTGGTAATCCATGTTTCCGTCAGCGCCAAGAAGTCGAGGGACTGGAGGGTAGCATAGGCTGAGATGAACTCTGCCTTGTTGGCCACAGAACGGCAGTTCCAGAGGCTGCCAGAGACCTGGAACTCCACGTGGGTCGTGCGCGCAGGGACCACCAGATTAGAGTGGCAACAGCCACGTGGTGTGAAGCATTTGTATGGCCTGTGAAGAGAGGATGTCACGCCCTGGCTCTGGGGACACTGTTATGTTGAGCCAGGGTGTGTAATTCTATGTTTGTATTTGTATGTTGGCCTGAGTGACTCCCAATCAGAGGCAACGAGTGTCAGCTGGTTGTCTCTGATTGGGATCCATATTTAACTGTCTGTCTTTCACTTTCTTGTGGTTTCTTGTTCCGTGTTGGTTGGTGTATGTAACCAGGGACGTCACGGTTTCGTTTTGTTGTTTTGATCGTGTGATCATTTATTAAATAAAGAAGATGTTTGCCTTCAACGCTGCGCCTTGGTCCTCCTCCTTAGACGAGCGTGACAGAAGAAACCACCAAAACTGGACCAAGCAGCGTGTCCAGGAGCCATCGCCTGGGGAATCGCTTGCAGATCTCCGTGGCAACCTCGACTGGGTCCAGCCTTGTAAAGAGCAGAGTGGATGGACTTGGGAACAGTGGAGGAAGAGTTTCGACTGGGTCAAGCCTAATGAAGAGCAGAATGGCTGGAATTGGGGGCAGAAGAGCGAGAGTTGGGCGAGAACGATAGAGGCCTGGCCCACGGGGAGGAGAGACCCCCAGAAATTTTTTAGGGGGGGGCTCACGACGTCGGGGCAGCAGGAGGCCGCGGTAGAGCGGTCCAGCGGGTTGGCAGAGGAGGCCGCCAGGTTACGGGGGCCACTGGTAGAAGAGGGGATGGAAGGTGTAGAGGCACGGCGAGAGGTACTGGGGTGTGTTACCAGTCCGGTCCGGCCCGTTCCAGATCCCGGTGTAGGGCCAGTGGTGTGTGTCCCCAGTACGGTCCGGTCTGTTCCTGCTCCCCGCACCAAGTCAGTGGGGCGCTTCGTCAGCCCGGCTCGGCCCGTTCCTGCTCCCCGCACCAAGTCAGTGGTGCGCTTCGTCAGCCCGGCTCGGCCCGTTCCTGCTCCCCGCACCAAGTCAGTGGTGCGCTTCGTCAGCCCGGCTCGGCCCGTTCCTGCTCCCCGCACCAAGTCAGTGGTGCGCTTCGTCAGCCCGGCTCGGCCCGTTCCTGCTCCCCGCACCAAGTCAGTGGTGCGCGTCGTCAGCCCGGTCCGGCCCATTCCTGCTCCCCGCACCAAGTCAGTGGTGTGCGTCGTCAGCCCGGTCCGGCCCATTCCTGCTCCCCGCACCAAGTCAGTGGTGTGCTTCGTCAGCCCAGTCCGGCCTGTCCCTGCTCCACGCACCAAGCCTACGGTGTGCGTCGTCAGCCTGGTAAGGCCCGTTCCTCCTCCACGCACCAAGCCAGGGGTGCGTGTCGTCAGTCCAGCACAACCCGTGCCTGGGTCACCGGTGCCTGGTAAGGTCCCGGTCAACTGCTCCACTACGGAGCTGAAGCTATCCGCTCCACCAGTGTGCAGTCCAGCTCCGGTCAGCAGGGCCAGACCGGACCAGGGGTACTTTGGGGGTTTAGAGAAGGAGTGGGGGTCATGTCCGGAGCCGGATCCGCCGCCGAGGCGGAGTGCCCACACGGTCCCTCCCCTGTGGTATTTAGTTGGCGCGGTCGAAGTCCGCGCCTTTAGGGGGGGGTACTGTCACGCCCTGGCTCTTGGGACACTGTTATGTTGAGCCAGGGTGTGTAATTCTATGTTTGTATTTCTATGTTGGCCTGAGTGACTCCCAATCAGAGGCAACGAGTGTCAGCTGGTTGTCTCTGATTGGGAGCCATATTTAACTGTCTGTCTTTCACTTTGTGTTTGTGGTTTCTTGTTCCGTGTTGGTTGGTGTATGTAACCAGGGACGTCACGGTTTCGTTTTGTTGTTTTGATCGTGTGATCATTTATTAAATAAAGAAGATGTTTGCCTTCAACGCTGCGCCTTGGTCCTCCTCCTTAGACGAGCGTGACAGAGGAGAGAACAGGGATAGACAGACACATAGTTGACAGGCTACAGAAAAAGGCTACATTAATTTGAATGTGACCATGATTACGGATAAT
Organism: Coregonus lavaretus; assembly: GCF_964263955.1. Classification (NCBI taxonomy): domain Eukaryota; kingdom Metazoa; phylum Chordata; class Actinopteri; order Salmoniformes; family Salmonidae; genus Coregonus; species Coregonus lavaretus. Next base: position 28,146,765 of record NC_140014.1, read on the forward strand.
CCTGAAAGAATCGTGAATAATGCTGAGTGAGAAAGTTTCAAAGGCATAAATATCATATCTGCCCCCAAAAAATATATTGGGCACAAAATAATCTGAATTACCCAACCTTTCTTCTGAAACTCGTCAGTCTATTCTTGTTCTGAGAAATTAAGGTTATTCCATGCGAGAAATTGCCAAGAAACTGAAGATCTCGTACAACGCTGTGTACTACCTTCACAGAACAGCGCAAACTGGCTCTAACCAGAATAGAAAGAGGAGTGGGAGGCCCCGGTGAACAACTGAGCAAGACGACAAATACATTAGAGTGTCTAGTTTGAGAAACAGACGCCCCACAGGTCCTCAACTGGCAGCTTCATTCAATAGTACCTGCAAAACACCAGTCTCAACGTCAACAGTGAAGAGGCGACTCCGGGATGCTGACCTTCTAAGCAGAGTTGCAAAGAAAAAGCCATATCTCAGACTGGCCAATAAAAAGAAAAGATGGGCAAAAGAGCACAGACACTGGACAGAGGAAGATTGGAAAAAAGTGTTATAGACAGACGAATCGAAGTTTGAGGTGTTCGGATCACAAAGAACATTTGTGAGACGCAGACCAAATGAAAAGATGCTGGAGGAGTGCTTGATGCCATCTGTCAAGCATGGTGGAGGCAATGTGATGGTCTGGGGGTGCTTTGGTGGTGGTGAAGTGGGAGATATGTACAGGGTAAAAGGGCTCTTGAAGATGGAAGGCTATCTCTCCATTTTGCAACGCCATGCCATACCCTGTGGACGGCGTTTGATTGGAGCCAATTTCCTCCTACAACAGGACAATGACCCAAAGCACAGCTCCAAACTATGCAATAACTATTTAGGGAAGAAGCAGTTAGCTGGTATTCTGTCTATAATGGAGTGGCCAGCACAGTCACCGGATCTCAACCCTATTGAGCTGTTGTGGGAGTAGCTTGACCATATGGTACGTAAGAAGTGCCCATCAAGCCAATCCAACTTGTGGGAGGTGCTTCAGGAAGCATGGGGTGAAATCTCTTCAGATTACCTCAACAAATTGACAACTAGAATGCCAAAGGTCTGCAAGGCTGTAACTGCTGCAAATGGAGGATTCTTTGACAAAAGCAAAGTTTGAAGGACACAATTATTATTTCCATTAAAAATCATTATTTCTAACCTTGTCAATGACAACATTTCCTATGCATTTTGCTATATTTCCTATTCAAACTCACTTCATGTATGTTTTCATGGAAAAGGACATTTCTAAGTGACCCCAAACTTTTGAACGGTAGTGTGTGTATATATATACAGTGGGGGAAAAAAGTATTTAGTCAGCCACCAATTGTGCAAGTTCTCCCACTTAAAAAGATGAGAGAGGCCTGTAATTTTCATCATAGGTACACGTCAACTATGACAGACAAATTGAGGAAAAAAAATCCAGAAAATCACATTGTAGGATTTTTTATGAATTTATTTGCAAATTATGGTGGAAAATAAGTATTTGGTCAATAACAAAGTTTCTCAATACTTTGTTATATACCCTTTGTTGGCAATGAAACAGGTAAAACGTTTTCTGTAAGTCTTCACAAGGTTTTCACACACTGTTGCTGGTATTTTGGCCCATTCCTCCATGCAGATCTCCTCTAGAGCAGTGATGTTTTGGGGCTGTCGCTGGGCAACACGGACTTCAACTCCCTCCAAAGATTTTCTATGGGGTTGAGATCTGGAGACTGGCTAGGCCACTCCAGGACCTTGAAATGCTTCTTACGAAGCCACTCCTTCGTTGCCCGGGCGGTGTGTTTGGGATCATTGTCATGCTGAAAGACCCAGCCACGTTTCATCTTCAATGCCCTTGCTGATGGAAGGAGGTTTTCACTCAAAATCTCACGATACATGGCCCCATTCATTCTTTCCTTTACACGGATCAGTCGTCCTGGTCCCTTTGCAGAAAAACAGCCCCAAAGCATGATGTTTCCACCCCCATGCTTCACAGTAGGTATGGTGTTCTTTGGATGCAACTCAGCATTCTTTGTCCTCCAAACACGACGAGTTGAGTTTTTACCAAAAAGTTATATTTTGGTTTCATCTGACCATATGACATTCTCCCAATCCTCTTCTGGATCATCCAAATGCACTCTAGCAAACTTCAGACGGGCCTGGACATGTACTGGCTTAAGCAGGGGGACATGTCTGGCACTGCAGGATTTGAGTCCCTGGCGGCGTAGTGTGTTACTGATGGTAGGCTTTGTTACTTTGGTCCCAGCTCTCTGCAGGTCATTCACTAGGTCCCCCCGTGTGGTTCTGGGATTTTTGCTCACCGTTCTTGTGATCATTTTGACCCCACGGGGTGAGATCTTGCGTGGAGCCCCAGATCGAGGGAGATTATCAGTGGTCTTGTATGTCTTCCATTTCCTAATAATTGCTCCCACAGTTGATTTCTTCAAACCAAGCTGCTTACCTATTGCAGATTCAGTCTTCCCAGCCTGGTGCAGGTCTACAATTTTGTTTCTGGTGTCCTTTGACAGCTCTTTGGTCTTGGCCATAGTGGAGTTTGGAGTGTGACTGTTTGAGGTTGTGGACAGGTGTCTTTTATACTGATAACAAGTTCAAACAGGTGCCATTAATACAGGTAACGAGTGGAGGACAGAGCAGCCTCTTAAAGAAGAAGTTACAGGTCTGTGAGAGCCAGAAATCTTGCTTGTTTGTAGGTGACCAAATACTTATTTTCCACCATAATTTGCAAATAATAATTAATAATAATTGGTCATTTAGCAGACGCTCTTATCCAGAGCGACTTACAGGAGCAATTAGGGTTAAGTGCCTTGCTCAAGGGCACATCGACAGATTTTTCACCTAGTCGGCTCGGGGATTAGAACCAGCGACCTTTCGGTTACTGGCACAACGCTCTTAACCACTAAGCTACCTGCCAACTATGATGAAAATTACAGTATATATATATATGTACATATATATATATACTGTATATATTGTGGCATACAGCAGGTCAGCCACCAGGGGGAGACTCGTCGAGGCCTGGTAACAGATGGATTATACATCACGAGGCGGTGGCTCCATCTGCTGGATGTGCCAGGTCTCGACGGGCTCCCCGGACAGAACTAATTGGGGATGATTGGGAGCTGGTAAGTAATTAAGCGCGGATTGCTCACCAGCTGTGCAAGGCCCATAAAGCTGCCAGAAGGGCAGCACATGGAAGAGGACTGGGGGAAGTAAGGTCACTTCTGTGAAGTTGGAGACGGTATCCTGGAGAGGATCTCATGGGCGAGACCTAACCTTTTCTTTTGATTATTTTATTAATAAACACCCTTAGCTAATCATACTCTGTCCATGTCTGATCTGTGTAAACGTCTTGACCCAACCCCCTGATCTGCCACAATATATATAATACCAGTCAAAAGTTTAGACACACCTACTTATTCAATGGTTTTTCTTTATTTTTACTATTTTATACATTGTAGAATAATAGTGAAGACATCAAAACAATGAAATAGCACAAAGGGTGGCTATTTGAAGAATCTCAAATACAAAATATATTTTTGATTTGTTTAACACTTTTTTGGTTACTACATGATTCCATATGTGTCATTTCATAGTTTTGATGTCTTCACTTTTATTCTACAATGTAAAAAATAGTAAAAATAAAGAAAAACCCTTGAATGAGTAGGTGTTTCCAAACTTTTGACTGGTAGTGTATAAACACCCACCAAATTATTATTATTATTATAAACTGGCAGACAACACTGAACCTAAAGTTGTGATATCACAATAACAGTAGCAATTCTATAAAGAAATATACTAGTTATAAATAACTTTTTTTGTTTTAGAACTGTAACATTAGACAACTGTAACACTTGGGACTTTGCTTGCTGCTGAATCCTCCTCAGATACCTTAGTGGGATAGCGTAATTAGGACATCTGCTCTCTGATATACAATACCGCGAACTGTTTCCCCTGCGCTTGACAAACACAATCATAATCCAGGAAATAGCTCGCAATCAGAATATTGGAGCTGACATCAGAGGTAGCCATTGAGGTGATCCCCAAACACCCTCCCCGAGCTTCAAAGGTCTTCCCGGCCCTGTTATGGGTTTCCCCCATGATGAAGTGTGACACTCTGCAAACACAAAAGCCCCAGCCCTCTCCGGTGGTCCGCTTTGCTTTTCTTGGATTGCCCAAGCCTGCTCAATGCCAAGTCAACTTGGCTCTTGTCAGAATGGGCCCCATATATATGAAGAGTGTATGTGGGGTGTGCAGTGTGTGTGTGTATTGAGTGTGGATATCTTGTCACCGGGCACTTCCTAGGATGGGGTTTGTGTGTGTGTTTGCGTGTGTGTGTGTGTTTGCGTGTATGTGTGTGTGTGACATGGTTTTGGGGCCCAGCCTGAGATGATGTAATCGGCTTCCTAATCAAAGCCACCACCTGCTCTGCATCAGGGGCCAGTTCATGGATGCTGCCTGTCTAAAGCCCCACTAACTTCCAGTCGACTGTCCCTACTCTCCCCTCCATGAGTATTGGAGGGACTTAGAAGCTTTAAGAGGACCACTTTACTTCAATCAGCCGTGTAGTTTGACTAATGCAGTTTAACATTGGAGTTCAGTTTCAAACATTTTCCCATGACTCTGAAGACCAAACCCATTCTTTATTGGTGAAATAGACACACTTTTTTGTTTCTCTCTCTCTCTCTCTGCCAACTGATGAAACCCTGAAATATCTGTCGACATACAATATCTCTTTAGTGCCTTGGTCCATTCTGACACATTCAATAAAAACCTTTTTATCCTAATATACTGTACAGTGGCCTGGTCATACATTCTCTCCCTCTCTTCCTCCCTCCCTGGCCTCCAGCAGTAAGACGTCACTTGCCCTGGCCTGGTCTCGGCTAAGCTAGCTAGCTCCCCACCAGAACACAACCCGTCTGGGTCTGCCATTTGTCTTGTGGGTTTGAGCTGGGGCTATTTCTCTAACACACCATCCAATGTCAACACAGGCACTATAAATATCCAGCCGACCACAGAAGTAGGCCTCCTCTGGGAGGGGAAGAAGAAGAGAGGGAGGAGGAGAAGGAGATGGAGGAGAGGGAACAGGAGGAGAAGGAGATGGAGGAGAAGGAGATGGAGGAGAGGGAGCAGGAGGAGAGGGAGATGGAGGAGGGGGAACAGGAGGAGAAGGAGATGGGGGAGAGGGAACAGGAGGAGAATGAGATGGAGGAGAGGGAACAGGAGGAGAGGGAGATGGAGGACAGGGAACAGGAGGAGAAGGAGATGGAGGAGAGGGAACAGGAGGAGAGTGAGATGGAGGAGAGAGAACAGGAGGAGAGGGAGATGGAGGAGAATGTGATGGAGGAGAGGGAACATGAGGAGAGGGAGCGCAAGATCTGTGGAGGCAGTTTAGTAATCAAATACTTAATCACATCCTGGACTGGGGTGGGAGCATGAAGAAGAGGGAACCAGGACTAGCTGTACTGTAAGCTCAGGAAAACTGCAGGAGCCACATGGATAAAAAAAAAATCCACAATCAGAGTTACTGTATTCTGCTTCAGTCTGGATAACATTGAGGACTTTAGAGAGAGTTCAGCTAGACATTTTAGTCATTTAGCAGACGCTCTCATTCAGAGTGACTTACAGTTAGTGAGCGCATACATTTTTCATACTGGCCCCCCGTGGGAAACGAACCCACAACCCTGGCATTGCAAGCTCCATGCTCTACCAACTGAGCTACAGGGGACTTAGACTGCTCATCTGATGATTTATGAATCATTGACTTTTGGTTGACGTTGCATTTACCAAAAGCATTAAATAGGGTGTAATAGTGTAAATATTTACTGAATACTCAAAGGGCGCTACCAAAATCAAATAAAATCAAATGTTATTGGTCACATACACATGTTTAGCAGATGTCATTGCGGGTGTAGCGAAATACTTGTATCATATGATGCTGACTTGAGTTTCACAGAAAAAGTTTCACACAGACACATTGTGCAGCTAGAGGGTTAACCGACCAACCAGCTGCTCTAAAGCTCTGGTGAGCATTGTGTGAGAGATGGCCTCCGATCATTCAGAAACATTTCTAAACATGTGACTAACCATAAATAACAAACAAAAGCCAAGGCCTCCTGCAAGCATTGCCGCGCATTACTGTCCTCGCCGCCAGATGAGAAACGGTCCGCCAGGCGGGAGATGACCTCAAGTTTACGGCCTAAAACCTGTTGATCCCAGGCAATTGATTGTCAACTGGGTTAAGACAAAGAGCCCCTGCCGATACCCCGCCAAACACTGTCTTGTCTGTCTTAGTGAGAAACAAAATGAATTCTATCAGCGATTCTGCCATGAGAAGTACATCAGTGGCCTCTGCCTGGTTTGTATGGGGTGAATTCCATACACTGGGCCCAATATTCCTGGCTGCTTGAGTCCTGTGATTAAAGTATATAAAAAAGAAGGCAGCTCCACTAAAACACAGTGATTTAGTGAGCTGTCACCCCAGTTCAGACGGGGCAACAAGTTCAGGCCCCAGTAGGAGGCTTGTAATGAAAATGAAACAAGGAATGAAACCGTATCAGAGGGAGGAGGGGATGGTGCTGGGGGGGCAGGACTGAGTCGTCTAGGAGGGGGGTGGGGGGTATGTGTTTGTGTGTGTAGGTGTGTGTGTGTGGGCAGGCTTGTAAAGTCCTTCAATGTCCCACTCATACTGGAGAGGATCGAGAGAGACACGGGCCATGTCCGAGTACCCATACTAGCGTACTACATACTTCAACTGCATACCATGTACTCATCGTCGCATACTATTTAGCACAAACCGTTTAGTAAAAAGTATGCAGTATGCCAAGGCCGAAATGCAGTAACGGCTCCTGACTGACTAGCTCATTTCCAATTCGATTAATTTCTCTAAACTCTGAATAGAATAGGAATGGAGTTATAGGCCTACTCAGGCTGGTTATAGGCTGACTATCACATTCAACCTATACTGTAGGCCATATAGCTCATCTAGCCTATTTAAAAGGACTGAAGACAGAAACAGATCATTTGGTTCCATTTGAACATATTTATTTGTGAAACCAAAGTTCTGTAACATATATAAATTAAATCAAATAGCCTAGTACACACACAAAAACTTTTCAAATGTTCAAATCAAAAGGCTTTTGCACAGAAAACGTGGACAGTCGCATGCATCCCAAATTCAGAACCGCTGAACAGCAACATAATAAACTAAAACACTGATCATTGGGAACAAAGATCAGAATGACTGCTAAGGCTTGATCCATGAATTAAATAATTAAATAGGTAGCCTTGCCTACAAAACTAAAACAATCGATATATTCAAATCAAAAGGCCGGATTAACATGGCATCAATAACGCAGCCACATCACAAGTCCCCGTTGCTGACACATTCAGAAATCAGAAGATGGTTTAGTATTTAGTTTAAAAGCTCTGACGAAGGCCAAGAGAACATCCAAAACACCTTTCAATGAGAAAACAGAAATCCACTTCGGGTAAAAAAATTTAATAAAATTGTCCTACTTCGGTTTTCAAACATGTGGCAAAAGATGCAATACTTGTGATCATTTTAAGGAGAACAAAAACTTCTTAGCCTACATTTGAACACGACCGCAGAAGCTTTGCTATTCGCCATCTTCCCAATTATTACTGCCTACTATTTAGGATGCAAGTATGGATATTTGGACAAGGCCACGGTATCAAAGAAACCAGTGACCCACCATTGACCTCCCTGTGACCCTTGTAAAAACATTGACCTCGTCATTCCCCCCCACCGCCCTTCCCCCGGCGCAGGATTCATCTGGCTGGCTAAAAGCAGGGTCTGATACCTTCAAGTACCAGCTGGCTATAAAAGAGACATCCTGATGGCCCTTCCTCTGTTGTGTTTATTAGCCCCCTTCCCCCATCTCTCCGCCCTCTATCTCCCTCTCTCCACCTCCATCCTTTCTGCTGACCTGCAGCACCACACCCATCCTAGCCCCTTGCCTGCTAGCCCTTGGCTAACACCTAGTATCCTGGGTTCAGGTCAGGGTCAGCAGACTCCCAGCCAGCCCAGTGAGCGTGGGCCCCAGAGGAGTCGAGCCGTGCAGGATAAACGTAGGAGACCACAGGAGCTCTCTGATGTTCAATGGAGCTTCCCAAGAGGGAGGGATCATCTGCTTGTTTATGACATCTTTAATTCTGATGGTGGAATGGGGTGTATATTATCAGTACAGTACTGGAGAGTACAGTACAGTGCATACAGTTGTCCCATGTAAAATAACACTGTTATTCCCTAACATTACTGTCAAAGGGCAAGCTGTGAGAGGGACCAGCTGGTGTGGTCATAGACATGGAGAGGGGGGAGAGAGTGTTAGTGACCTCAGTACCTAAGAAGTCCAAGCTCCTCTCTATCTCTCACCATAATATGAATGCATAGAGCTTGTCCAAACTATACAGTTATGGCCTCTTGTGCAGACCCAGTGTAGATTCAGCCAGTGTGTGTGTGTGTGTGTGTGTGTGTGTGTGTGCATACGTGTGTGTGTGTATGCAGTACATGTGTGCAAGAGGAGAGGTTGTGCATGGCCAGGCCAGATACACATTGGACCATGTCCCTCTCTCTCTCTCTCTCTCTCTCTCTCTCTCTCTCTCTCTCTCTCTCTCTCTCTCTCTCTCTCTCTCTCTCTCTCTCTCTGAGGAAGAGCCTGCTCTGCCGGATATTGCTGATTCAAGAGCCTGGTATCCTCTGTTTCCTGCTGCAGGAAAAAGAGAGCACACACGGGGGACCAGACAGCACACACACACTCCTCGTACCAATTCACCTCACGTGTTTACAATACATTCGTGTGAATCCCTCCCCTTTGTTTCTTTCTCTCTTTTCTCTGTCTTTTTCTCTGACATTGGAAAAACTTTTCTCTTTCAAGAGTCCCCTGTAGCTCAGTTGGTAGAGCATGGCGCTTGCAATGCCAGGGATGTGGGTTCGTTTCCCACGGGGGGCCAATAGAAAATGTATGCACTCACTAACTGTAAGTCGCTCTGGATAAGAGCGTCTGCTAAATGACTAAAATGTAAATGTAAGAGGATATGAAATGCTATACACTGTACCATAAATACTATTCAGCTATTGTGTCAGCCTGTTGCTGAAAGCATCAGTATTTGCTAAGCAGCAACAATGATAACAAACACTAAAGTACCATAATATCAATAAATATATTACAAAGTGCAAATGGACACATCTACAATTGAGAATGGAGAGATATAAAGACTAACATCCAGTACTTACTTGTCACGAGCTGATGTGGATGTGGTGTTGGAGTCAGGCGCAGGACACAGAAGCTTAGTCAAACCGACTTTACTTGTCAAAACACGACAATACAAAATAACGGGCCTCAAAACAACGGAGGCGAGCGATTACGCATACAGTGCGTCAATACACTAAATACAAGCGATTACGCATACAGTGCGTCAATACACTAAATACATGAGAGCAATAACAAACCACCAACAGACAGGCGGACAACAACACACAACTGCAAACAAAACCAAAGGAAACGTATAGGTGACATAATCAATACATAAGACGAAACAGGTGCACCAACAAGACAAAACCAAACAAACATAGAGAACATCAAGCGGTAGTAGCTAGTACTCCGGGGACGACGAACGCCGAAGCCTGCCCGAACAAGGAGGAGGAGCAGTCTCGGCGGAATTCGTGACAGTACCCCCCCCTTGACGTGCGGCTCCAGCCGTGCGCTGACCCCGGCCACGGGGACGGCCAGGAGGACGTGGAGCAGGGCGCGTAGGATGACTACGGTGGAACTCAGTCAGGAGGGATGGATCTAAAATGTCCCTCCTAGGCACCCAGCACCGTTCCTCCGGACCGTACCCCTCCCACTCCACGAGATATTGTAGACCCCCCATCCGACGTCTCGAATCCACGATGGACCGGACTGAGTACGCCGGAGCCCCCTCGATGTCCAGTGGGGGCGGGGGAGTCTCTCTTATCTCACTGTCCTGGAGTGGACCAGCTACCACCGGCCTGAGGAGAGACACATGGAACGAGGGGTTAATGTGATAATCATTAGGCAGTTGTAACTTGTAGCATACCTCGTTCAGTCTCCTCAGGACTTTAAATGGCCCCACAAACCGCCGACCCAGCTTCCGGCAGGGCAGGCGAAGGGGCAGGTTTCGAGTCGAGAGCCAGACTCGATCTCCAGGTGCGTATACTGGACCCTCACTGCGGTGGAGATCGGCGCTCGCCTTCTGCCGACGGATGGCCCGCTGCAGATGGACGTGTGCAGCGTTCCACGTCTCCTCCGAGCGCCGAAACCACTCATCCACCGCAGGAGCCTCAATCTGGCTCTGATGCCATGGTGCCAGAACCGGCTGATACCCTAACACACACTGGAAAGGGGTCAGGTTATTAGAGGAGTGGCGAAGAGAGTTCTGAGCCATCTCTGCCCAGGGTATATACCCCGACCACTCCTCCTGCCGGCCCTGGCAATATGATCTCAGAAACCTACCCACATCCTGGTTCACTCTCTCCACCTGCCCATTACTCTCAGGGTGGAACCCCGAGGTAAGGCTAACCGAGACCCCCAAACGTTCCATGAACGCCCTCCAGACTCTAGAGGTGAATTGGGGACCCTGATCAGACACTATATCCTCGGGAACCCCGTAGTGCCGGAAGACATGGGTAAACAAAGCCTCAGCAGTCTGTAGGGCAGTAGGGAGACCCGACATTGGGATGAGACGACAGGCCTTAGAGAACCGATCCACAACGACCAGAATAGTGGTATTCCCCTGAGAGGGGGGAAGGTCCGTTACAAAGTCCACCGAGAGGTGAGACCACGGCCGTTGTGGAACGGGCAGGGGTTGTAACTTCCCCCTGGGCAGGTGTCTAGGCACCTTACACTGTGCGCACACCGAGCAGGAGGAGACATAAACCCTCACGTCCCTAGCCAATGTTGGCCACCAGTACTTAACACTAAGGCAGTGCACTGTCCGGCCAATACCTGGATGTCCAGAGGAGGGTGACGTATGAGCCCAATAAATTAGACGATCGCGGACCTCGAGCGGCACGTACGTCCGACCCACTGGACACTCTGGGGGAGTAGGGTCGGTGCGTAATGCCCGCTCAATTTCCGCATCGACCTCCCATACCACCAGTGCCACCAGACAAGCCTCCGGCAGTATGGGGGTGGGCTCAATGGACCTCTCCTCTGTGTCATACCGCCTGGACAGGGTGTCTGACTTACCGTTCTGGGACCCTGGGATGTAGGTTATCTTAAACACGAACCGGGTCAGAAACATGTTCCACCTAGCCTGACGAGGGTTCAATCTCCTAGCTGCCCGGATGTACTCCAGGTTACGGTGATCAGTCAGAATGAGAAAAGGGTGTTGAGCCCCCTCAAGCCAATGCCTCCACACCTTTAGAGCTTGAACCACGGCTAACAGGTCCCTGTCCCCTACGTCATAATTACGTTCCGCCGGGCTGAGCTTCTTAGAATAAAAAGCGCAGGGACGGAGCTTAGGAGGTGTGCCTGAGCGTTGCGACAGCACTGCCCCAATACCGGCCTCTGACGCGTCCACCTCTACCTGGAACGATAAAGCGGGGTCCGGATGCGCCAGCACCGGAGCCGAAGTGAACAGGTCCTTCAGTTTACCAAACGCCCTGTCCGCTTCAGCCGACCACTGCAAACGCACCGGACCCCCCTTCAACAGGGAAGTGATGGGAGCTGCTACCTGTCCAAAACCCCGGATAAATCTCTGGTAGTAATTAGCAAAACCCAAAAACCGCTGCACCTCTTTAACGGTGGTTGGAGTCTGCCAATTACGCACGGCTGACACACGGTCAACCTCCATCTTCACCCCTGACGCGGACAACCGATGACCCAAGAAGGAGATGGACTCCTAGAAAAACAGACATTTCTCTGCCTTGACATACAAGTCATGCTCCAACAGCCTACCAAACACTCGGCGCACCAGGGCTACATGCTCGGCTCGTGTAGAAGAGTACACTAGGATGTCGTCAATGTACACTACCACACCCTGCCCATGCAGGTCCCGGAAGATCTCGTCCACAAAGGATTGGAAGACCGAAGGAGCATTCATTAACCCGTATGGCATGACGAGATACTCATAATGACCCGAGGTGGTACTAAATGCTGTCTTCCATTCATCTCCCTCCCTAATGTGCACCAAGTTGTAGGCGCTCCTGAGATCCAGTTTTGTGAAGAAACGCGCTCCGTGCAATGATTCAGTCATACTCGCAATCAGAGGAAGAGGGTAACTGTATTTATCAGTGCTCTGATTGAGACTACGGTAATCAATACACGGGCGCAACCCTCCATCCTTCTTCTTCACAAAAAAGAAACTCGAGGACGCAGGGGAAGTGGAGGACCGTATGTATCCTTGTCTCAGGGACTCAGCTATGTATGTCTCCATAGCCGCCGTCTCCTCTTGAGACAGAGGATACACATGGCTCCGCGGGAGTGCCGCACCTGTCTGGAAGTTTATCGCACAATCTCCCTGTCTATGAGGTGGCAATCGCGTCGCCCTCGTCTTGCTGAACACAAGTGCCAAATCCTCATACTCAGGGGGAATGTGCATTGCGGGCACTTGGTTCACTCTCCACCGTGGTCGCCCCAACGGAAACACCTAAACATCGCCCAACACACTGGTCAGACCATTCCTTGAGAGCCCTCTGTTGCCACGAAATGGTGGGGTCATGGGTGATTAACCAAGGAAGCCCCAGCACCACGGGATACGCAGGAGAGTCAATCACGTACAACTGAATGATCTCCGCATGACCTACCTGCGTCTTCATCTTTAGTGGCGCTGTGACCTCCCTAATCAACCCAGATCCCAACGGGCGGCTATCTAGGGCATGGACAGGGAAGGGTGCATCAACGGGCAGGAGGGGAATCCCTAACTTAGTGCAACATTTCCGATCAATAAAATTCCAAGCTGCGCCTGAATCGACTAGCGCCTTATGCTGGGAATGAGATGCAACCTGAGGAAATACCACAGGTATACACAAGTGAACAACAGAGAGCTCTGGGTGAGTGGGGCGCCTACTCACCTGAAATGACTCCCCAGTGCGCGACCTGTTGCCCCGATTCCCTGGAGACCCTCCCCAGCACCTTGCCGCAGTGTGTCCTCCACGGCCACAGTTGGTGCAGGGGACGGCCCCCCTCGGGTTCTCTCTCCTTCTCTCTCTAGCGCCAGCACCCCCGAGCTCCATAGGGCTCGGCTCGGAGGTGCTGGGGGATGGAATGGACGGCCCCAACTCGGGACGTCCGCGGGTGGCCAGCAGGATATCCAGACGGATGGACATGTCCACCAGCTGGTCGAAGGACAGATTGGTGTCCCTGCAGGCCAGCTCTCGACGAACGTCCTCACGCAGGCTACACCGATAGTGGTCGATGAGGGCCCTCTCATTCCACCCCGCATCCGCCGCTAGAGTCCGGAAATCCAGGGCGAACTCCTGTGCGCTCCTCTTCCCCTGTCGGAGGTGGAACAGACGCTCCCCCGCCGCTTTACCCTCAGGAGGGTGATCGAAAACAGCCCTGAAGCGGCGGGAGAACTCCGCATAGCTGATGGTGGCGGCGTCTATTCCCCTCCATTCGGCGTTGGCCCACTCCAACGCCTTGCCGGAGAGACAGGAGATGAGGGCAGAAACGCTCTCGTATCCCGAGGGCGCCGGGTGTATGGTGGCCAGGTAGAGTTCCACCTGAAGGAGGAACCCCTGACACCCGGCTGCGGTGCCATCATACGCCCTCGGGAGCGAGAGCCGAATCCCACTGGATTCCGGAGCTGGTCTGGTGGGGCTAGCCGATGGTGGTGGTAATGTAGGAGGAGGTGTGGGCACGCCTCCCCTTTCCCATCGGCGCAGGGTGTTCATCACCTCCTGCATGGCGGAGCCGAGTTGCTGGATCCTGGCGTCCTGGCAGCTGACCCGATCCTCCAGCGACTCGGTCGCCGCCACTGCTCCTGCTGACTCCATAGTATGGTGTGTTGTTCTGTCACGAGCTGATGTGGATGTGGTGTTGGAGTCAGGCGCAGGACACAGAAGCTTAGTCAAACCGACTTTACTTGTCAAAACACGACAATACAAAATAACGGGCCTCAAAACAACGGAGGCGAGCGATTACGCATACATTGCGTCAATACACTAAATACAAGCGATTACGCATACAGTGCGTCAATACACTAAATACAAGAGAGCAATAACAAACCACCAACGGACAGGCGGACAACAACACACAACTGCAAACAAAACCAAAGGAAACTTATAGGTGACATAATCAATACATAAGACGAAACAGGTGCACCAACAAGACAAAACCAAACAAACATAGAGAACATCAAGCGGTAGTAGCTGGTACTCCGGGGACGACGAACGCCGAAGCCTGCCCGAACAAGGAGGAGGAGCAGTCTCGGCGGAATTCGTGACATTACTGTACTTCCTCAAATGGGGTTCTTTAGAATAACAAATGCTGGTTCCTTTTTTCACCCGGGATAACCTACTAATTTTTACTGCTCAATGTCCTCCACTCAGTCGTGTCACTAAGTCATACGCACGCCTGCCGCTGCCTGACATATGAGCTGGGACTAAGATGTCAGCAAAAAACACTTTCAATAATTGCTATGATGAATATCCTCAACCTTCCAACACCTTGCCTTCCCCCAGCCAGCCAACATCTCCCTGCAAAGTTAATCTATCAGATTAGTCTCAACTGTTGGCCTTCTGCCATCCCTGTGTTCCAATGGGCACTATTTACATCCGATCCAATCAAGACGCTACCAGCCTCCTGTGCATAAAATTACCATGATTTAAAGAGGGAAAGAGAGTGTTTAATCGTTGAGTGTTTAATCGGTGCATTTGGTCTGAGCTCTCAGAGAAGCGCATTTGTTTTTTTTATGGTAGGTCTGATGACACCACAGTTTGTCCAGTGGGTCTGGTCTCTCCTCAGACAAATGAGTGTGTGTGTGTGTGTCTGTATGTCTCTCTGTGTGTGTCTGTACAGTACAGTGCCTTGCAAAAGTATTCATCCCCCTTGGCGTTTTTCCTATTTTGTTGCATTACAACCTGTAATTTAAATGGATTTTTATTTGGATTTCATGTAATGGACATACACAAAATAGTCTAAATTGGTGAAGTTAAATGAAAAAAATAACTTGAAGGAGCTGGAGCAGTTTTGCCTTGAAGAATGGGCAAAAATCCCAGTGGCTAGATGTGCCAAGCTTATAGAGACATACCCCAAGAGACTTGCAGCTGTAATTACTGCAAAAGGTGGCTCTACAAAGCATTGACTTTGGGGGGAGGTGAATAGTTATGCACGCTCAAGTTTTCTGTTTTTTGTCTTATTTCTTGTTTGTTTCACAATAAAAAAATATTTAGCATCTTCAAAGTGTAGGCATGTTGTGTAAATCAAATGAAACAAACCCCCAGAAAATCCATTTTAATTCCAGGTTGTAAGGTAATAAAATAGGAAAAATGCCAAGGGGGGTGAATACTTTCGCAAGCCACTGTATGTGTGTGCGTTCCTGCATTATGTATTGGTTTCAGTGTCTCACCCCATGGCCTCAGATCCCAACAGTTGGTTGTACTGTTACAGTCTGTATATAGAAGGCCCTCACAGAGGAACATGTCTCTTCCTGCCGTGTGATTGTTCAGGATCAGGTGAAACGGATATGTACACAGGGAGGGGTCTGGAGGGCTGATGGGGTCTTGGACTGGTCCTGGAAGGCCTGGGACAGTAACTGACGTGTCACACTCACCCTTCTAAATTAATAGGGGGGTGTAGTATTCTGTTACGTGGCGTCAGAGAAAATAAACGTTCACTTCCTGGATGCTGATGGAGAAATGCGGATGGCTGTAGGGAAACGTGTGTCACGCACGTTACTGCCGGCCAAATTATTTTGTGCCCTGAGTGGAACATTGAGAGCTAGGAAACATTGAGCTAGATCACAGATAAACAACCAGTGGATTAAATTTTGATCTCCAAGCAAAAATGAAACATAACTTTTAATTGATTATTTATGTAAATGTAGTATATTTCTACAAATTCTCTAGTGGAGTCCTGGATTGTCTGGGAAAGAGACTGGCTCCTCTCCATGTTAGAATGAGGCCCGGCATTGATGGCAGGGATGCTCCTAGTGTAACAAATTGATTGGAGTCAATTAAATGTCTATTATTAACCTCCTATGGTTCACTGTCAATTAGCTGTCCCATTAACTCTGGAACACAGTACATTGTATGTATTTAACTCTGGGGGATCCACCATGCCTTGGCAGCCATCTCTTCTACAGTCATGAAGACGACACCGAAACGATGACTTCACAGCGAATTCAATTAAATTTGATTTAATTAAACGGTTAAGGTCATTCATACCTCCGGTTCCGGCTCTTAGATGATTCATAGTAATAATAAGGATAAGGTATGTTATGGCAGGGTTTGTATAGATCAGTCATAAATTCACCATACTTATATTACCATCTTAAACCCGTTGCACAAAGAGTTTTTTCCCCCTGATAATTATCATATTAATGATGACATTACTTTCCTGTTTGGAGCTGGAGTTGAAACACTGATAGGAAAATTACTCCTGCACATAAAAGACGGGGAAATCTAGATACAGAAGGATTAGATCTGGATCAGGGGTGAGGAATATTTTGCTCTCTGTTTTAGGGGAATAGACTGGAGGAAATTACAAAATACTATCTAAAGGTAACATTTCAGATCCATTCTATGTGAAGTACAGGGACAATAAATCAAGAAGTTGTCATATTTATTTAAATGTATTTTCACCTCAATACCTCAGGTTGTTAATGGCTGATAATGACACAAGAAAGTGTCTGGTCTTTTCAACTCTATGACACCATTAGGCCTTACTTCACCCTAAAGCCACAACACTGAGCAAACACATTAGATAACACTATTTGAACATCACCTTATCCTTGAAATCTCCCTCAATAAAAGTATTTACATGGAACATGTATGAAAGGGATCATCTTTATTCTATGGGACTTCTAGAATTTCGGGAAAAGTTTGATGGCAACCAAGGAGCAACATTGCTAAGAGAAAAAGGTGCATCCACCATGTTTCACTTCCTGGCCGTGCCTCTTGCTTCTGTCATCCCATTATTGTTTGAAAACATTATCTAATTTTAGCTGACAAAAATGAAAAATCCTTTAGCGTGTAAACCAAGCATTACGTGTTTGTCTGCCAGTGTATGACATAGTGAATTCCTTTGCCCATGTCCCTTTTCATGTCCATCAGTTACCCATTGCACTTGTAACAGGAAATCAGTTTACTGCTGTACTGACATTCTTATTTACACAAAAGCCCCCCAAAAATGTCTATTGGATATTCAATTGTGAGAAATCTTTTCCACGCAGGTTTCCCGGAGCTAGCTGTCACACTCAGTTACATCTCTACCAGTTGAAACTCACAGTACAACTCAGGGCTCTGCTAACACCGTTAGAAAACCAAGACCTGCTCGTCATTAGGGAGCTGGGTTAGCACACTACACACAGTCTGGGCTAGGCTCAGAAGGCCTGTTTTAGACTCAGACTTACTTACTGGAGACATGTTACCATAGGGAATATTTTCCTCTTTGTTGGGATAATTGATGCCCATGTTCCGCATCTTCTTTCCTTAGAAGTTTCAAGTTCAGCTTGGCTTGTCTATTTACTTCCCACTGGGCACAGAGGTCAGTTCAACGTCTAGTTCTGATTAACATTTGGTTGAGCTGTCAACTAACTTGAATTCAATGTGAAATCAACAAAACATTTCACCATGTCATTGGATTTAGGTTAAAAGTTGGGTGAAAAAAAGACGAAATTCAAATCCAATCAGTTTTCCACTTTGATTCAACGTCATCACATAGATTCTTTCTGTTGAAATGAGGTGGAAACAACATCGATTCAACTGTTTTTTGCCCAGTGGGTTGGTGTTTCAATATCCTGTATGTGCAGATAGAGTGTGACAATTCAATCCAACTCTGTGGTTAAAATAATAGCGAAATGGAAGCTATCCTTCCCAAATGCTGAATTTGAACTTCAAAGTTAGTCCTGCTGCCAAGCCAGACATTGTGTCATTTCACCTGGCAATTTGATTGTATACAGCAGTGCCTGTTGTGAATTTGTGGACATCCTCCACTGTATAACAGAGGGGTCAGTGCCTTGCCAGCCATTTTAGATAATGGCTCTTCCCTGAGAGAATTACGATGTGGAGACACTGGACAATTAGAGAAAGGAAAACACAAAAGCCTGGAGCGCTTGAAGGAGAGATTTATGACCACATTGAAGGTGCTATTTTTTAAACTTTAAAGTCTGATTAGAAAGTGCTGATGGTTTAGAAGGGGAACACTCGCACACTCTTTTCTTCACTTTTATGTCACCTCATCGCTGGCCTCATTTAGTTTTGTTGTGGTCAGTCGCATCATCCAGTCCAAAGGGTGATGTCTCTGTCCTGTCCTGCTTTGTTTGTTTACAGCCGTGCGACCTGTCGCTTTTTTCTCCGATGCAGGCAGGCAGATGTAATAAATTAACAATGCTGAGATACAGCCCCTGTCTGGCCCTATAGTGATACAGCCAGCAAAGTGCTGCAGACTCTGTTGACAGAGAAGGGGTCTGTTTTACTTCCCATCCGGAGCACTTCTGGTGTCTCTCCACTCAGGAAGTTAAGCAGGAAACACTTGTAGTCATGTTCCCAGAATCCAGGAAGGAACCTGTAACGCTGGGAGAGGATATTATGACTGTATGAGAGAGTAAGAGAGAGAGACTGAGAGCGAGAGAGCGAGAGAGAGAGAGAGAGAGAGAGAGAGAGAGAGAGAGAGAGAGAGAGAGAGAGACTGTGGACTACAGCTTAAAGTGGAGTTGGTATTAGATAGCAGATCGGTTTTCACAGAGACTGATGGATAGAAAACGCACAAAGCCGTTTAGAGTGAGTTACAAACAGAAATCCAGACAGCGCGGAAAGAAACGAGATAGGGAGGGGAAACGGAAAGGTCAAAATGTGTGTACAGCATCCCTGGCCATGTTGGTCCTTGCAAGAGGACAATAGTGATACAAACAGAAGGAAAGGGTGGGAGCTCTCTCAGACAGAAGCTTATCTGTGGTGTGTGCTGCTCAGGGACTCTCCCATCCTACTGACCCCAGCTATATCAAACATACACCACACAAGATAAACTGGCCCCTCTCTCTGTCTGATGTAGCCATTCCCTTACCAAGACCACAGAGAGGAAGAGGCACCACACCACCGACAACATGGCAGGGGAAATATAGATACGCCTACAGGAGATGGGAAGGGTGTGAATGGTTGGGATGGACTAAAATAGATATAAACCTTCAATCCCAAGCAGGTGTATTGTTTTTGTACTTTTATCGTAAACTGTTAGAGGATCCTTTGAGATAGTTATGATGTGCAGCGTCAACATTCTATTACCCCTCTAGTGTAAGCCAGAGTAAACTTAGTTGCTCTTTCTTTCTTTCTTTCTTCCTTACTTCTTTCTTTTGGTGTCTCTCCCTCTATATCCCCTCTCTATCCCCTCTCCCTCTATATCCCCCTCTCTATCCCCTCTCCCTCTATATCCCCCTCTCTATCTCCCTCTCCCTCTCTATTCCCCTCTCTATCCCCTCTCCCTCTATATCCCCCTCTCTATCCCCTCTCCCTCTCTATTCCCCTCTCTATCCCCTCTCCCTCTATATCCCCCTCTCTATCCCCTCTCCCTCTATATCCCCCTCTCTATCCCCTCTCCCTCTCTATTCCCCTCTCTATCCCCCTCTCCCTCTCTATTCCCCTCTCTTACCCCTCTCCCTCTATATCCCCCTCTCTATCCCCTCTCCCTCTATATCCCCTCTCTATCCCCTCTCCCTCTCTATTCCCCTCTCTATCCCCCTCTCCCTCTCTATTCCCCTCTCTATCTCCCTCTCCCTCTCTATTCCCCTCTCTATCTCCCTCTCCCTCTCTATTCCCCTCTCTTACCCCCTCTCCCTCTCTATCCCCCTCTCTATCCCCTCTCCCTCTATTCCCCTCTCTATCCCCCTCTCCCTCTCTATTCCCCTCTCTATCCCCCTCTCCCTCTCTATTCCCCTCTCTATCTCCCTCTCCCTCTCTATTCCCCTCTCTATCTCCCTCTCCCTCTCTATTCCCCTCTCTATCTCCCTCTCCCTCTCTATCCCCTCTCCCTCTCTATCCCCCTCTCTATCCCCTCTCCCTCTCTATCCCCATCTCTATCCCCATCTCCCTCTATAGCCCCCTCTCTATCCCCTCTCCCTCTCTATCCCCCTCTCTATTCCCATCCCCCTCTATATCCCCCTCTCTATCCCCTCTCCCTCTCTATCCCCCTCTCTATCCCCATCCCCCTCTCTATCCCTCTCTCCCTCTCTATCCCCCTCTCCCTCTATAACCCCCTCTCTATCCCCCTCTCCCTCTCTATCCCCCTCTCCCTCTATAACCCCCTCTCTATCCCCCTCTCCCTCTCTATCCCCCTCTCCCTCTCTATCCCCCTTTCCCTCTATAACCCCCTCTCTATCCCCCTCTCACTCTATATCCCCCTCTCCCTCTCTATCTCCCTCTCCCTCTCTATCTCCCTCTCCCTGCACAGTGTGTTGCTCTGTGATTGTATGCTGTATTGTGTTGTGTTGGGATTGGCCGTGTTTAATGGCGGCCTCCATCTGTCCCGGGGCCCGTGTGTCTGCAGGCTACCGGCCCGCAGCGGCCCACATTAGAGAGCTGTTGGCTACGGCCCCAGGCACATTACATCCCTCCTCTGGAAATGTGATTATGGGGGCCTGATTACGATGTCTGAGACCACGATAGGAAGCCCCCCCCCGCCATGTGCCAAGCCAATCTCACTGCAAAAACAAAACGGCAGGAAAATTAATGACGCTTCAAATTCGGCCCGTTTTTTTTTTAGGCCAAATTTCTGCTTCCAGGGCAATTTGCAACAATCGGTGGCATATGGCCTTTTGTTATACACCCTGGGTCCAGCAACAGAGATGGAATCTTTCAGAGTTGGAATGATATCACACAAATAGAAATGCATTTAGCTTAATCTAATGTGATTAAACAAACAAACAGAAAGCTAATTAACAGGTATGTCAATGAGTAAAGAAGTGAGAATTGACCGAAAGAAAGATACAGAGGAAGAAAAAAGAAGGAAAAAGAAGGAAAAAGAAAGATGGATGAACCAACAGAAAGAAAAAGGGCAGCCCACACATTTAACAAAAGTCAGAAACCTCCCAACTACCTTCCGGAACTTTTTCAGAGGATGTCTGTGGGGCAGCTAAAGCATGTCACTGTTGAGAGTGGAGAAGTAGCGGAGAACAGAGAGGATGCTGGTCCATGTTTGACACACCTGAAAGCCCCTGTGTTCTCCCTCTGAACAGTGCCTGTGGTGGTCTCCACCTGCCTGCCTGCCTGGTTTTGAGGGCTACTCATCACCTCATCCCTGCCTCCAGGCATACCTCAATCAATCCTCTTCCCGAACTCATTCCCTCTCTTCCCTTGTCTCACTCATCAGCCCCCTCCTTCTATCCTCCTTCACTCTTTCTCTCATTTTCTTTCTTCTTCCGTCTCTCCAGACCCTCAGGGCAGCAAGTGAAGTCTTGAGGTTGAAGTCTATAGTGGCGATCAGAGCTGGTAACCTCTGGCCTGGACAGACGCACCACATGGGGCCGTACCTTGCCTGAGGACAGGTCTGTCCAGCCATGCTGGGGGCCACAGAGACGTAGGGGTCAGGGGAGAGGCCAGCATGGTACAGATGAGGCTTTAGTGGCCCCTGCCAGAGTGGAGCTGACAGGTGAAAGGCCAACACAGCCTAACGATGGAAGCCAGAGGGCAGGGCAGGGCGGGGGATGGGGGGATAGACAGATGGAGGAGGGATGAAGGAGGGAAGGAAGGGGAGGACAGATGAGATGAGTAGCGGACACTGAGCTGAAGAGAGGACGATGGAATCTAACCATGGCAACCTGCTGAGCCTGGTTAGTCTGCTATGCAGGAATTTCTGATAAAAGACAATCAAATGACTGCATTACTGAACACATGAGATGGTATGTAATATATCTGTTATTAAGACTACTGTATGTGCTGTCCAGTGGTGTAGTGCAGTGATCACTTCTTAATCCCCACGATGTGTATCAAAGTAGTGTAGTGGAGGTAAACGCCGTATCAATTAGTAAGGCTGATGGAACACATCAGAATATTTAGCTTAAAATATTGATAAACTATTATTTCTTCACCTTTTAAGCGCAGCAGTGTGCACACGGTGGGAAAACACAGTTCTAAAATGCACATTCCAGCGGTTTCACATACAGAGATGGAAATATATATTAGAAATGTAGAAAGAGGGGAGATCTAGAGATGCAACAACTATCATGGGTTGCTAATATGAGTAGAATAATGCCTTTGTCTTCTAGACAATGAAAGAAAGTTGATTTGAAAACCAATAGAACAGGAGAGCGCATATGAGGAAGAAAGTTTATAAAATAATTGGCACCACGTTTCTATGGTGGGATTTTGGCTATAGGCTACTTTGAAGCAAGGTAAAACATGCCTCATAATATGAAGTAAAACGTCCAGGTTTCAAACAATTAAGGAACATTTTAAATATAGCGATGCTAATGATAGTCCTAACTGTCTTCTGGCTCTCCCAAAAACCTTCTCAATTAACGTTACCTAGCTACAAAGTAGCTGATGCCCACCTGGCAGAATAATATCATGATTATTTGCATCAATCCAGTGGAAATTTGTTTTGCAAACTCCATCTTATGTGCACTACAGAATGTGCACTACAGAAACAGCGCTAACCAAAGTGTTAGGTGCCTGCACACTTGAATTAAAGGGAAACTACACTAAAAAAATCTAAATTTCTTAGATTTTTCCCAGACCTAAAAAGTGGTCTCCTCATGTGGTTTAAGCATTGTTGTGGACTTAGAACATCCAATTTTGTTGTTCTTTGTTTAGAAAAGTGCAACTTTGAGAGCAGAAACCTGAAAAAATCTAAACCTGTGAATTTCTGACTCAGTTGACAGTCTCATTTACAGTGGGGAAAAAAAGTATTTAGTCAGCCACCAATTGTGCAAGTTCTCCCACTTAAAAAGATGAGAGAGGCCTGTAATTTTCATCATAGGTACACGTCTACTATGACAGACAAATTGAGAGAAAAAAAATTCAGAAAATCACATTGTAGGATTTTTTATGAATTTATTTGCAAATTATGGTGGAAAATAAGTATTTGGTCACCTACAAACAAGCAAGATTTCTGGCTCTCACAGACCTGTAACTTATTATTTAAGAGGCTCCTCTGTCCTCCACTCGTTACCTGTATTAATGGCACCTGTTTGAACTTGTTATCAGTATAAAAGACACCTGTCCACAACCTCAAACAGTCACACTCCAAACTCCAGACCAAAGAGCTGTCAAAGGACACCAGAAACAAAATTGTAGACCTGCACCAGGCTGGGAAGTCTGAATCTGCAATAGGTAAGCAGCTTGGTTTGAAGAAATCAACTGTGGGAGCAATTATTAGGAAATGGAAGACATACAAGACCACTGATAATCTCCCTCGATCTGGGGCTCCACGCAAGATCTCACCCTGTGGGGTCAAAATGATCACAAGAACGGTGAGCAAAAATCCCAGAACCACACGGGGGGACCTAGTGAATGACCTGCAGAGAGCTGGGACCAAAGTAACAAAGCCTACCATCAGTAACACACTACGCCGCCAGGGACTCAAATCCTGCAGTGCCAGACGTGTCCCCCTGCTTAAGCCAGTACATGTCCAGGCCCATCTGAAGTTTGCTAGAGTGTATTTGGATGATCCAGAAGAGAATGTCATATGGATGAAACCAAAATAGAACTTTTTGGTAAAAACTCAACTCGTCGTGTTTGGAGGACAAAGAATGCTGAGTTGCATCCAAAGAACACCATACCTACTGTGAAGCATGGGGGTGGAAACATCATGCTTTGGGGCTGTTTTTCTGCAAAGGGACCAGGACGACTGATCCGTGTAAAGGAAAGAATGAATGGGGCCATGTATCGTGAGATTTTGAGTGAAAACCTCCTTCCATCAGCAAGGGCATTGAAGATGAAACGTGGCTGGGTCTTTCAGCATGACAATGATCCCAAACACACCGCCCGGCAACGAAGGAGTGGCTTCGTAAGAAGCATTTCAAGGTCCTGGAGTGGCCTAGCCAGTCTCCAGATCTCAACCCCATAGAAAATCTTTGAAGGGAGTTGAAAGTCAGTGTTGCCCAGCGACAGCCCCAAAACATCACTGCTCTAGAGGAGATCTGCATGGAGGAATGGGCCAAAATACCAGCAACAGTGTGTGAAAACCTTGTGAAGACTTACAGAAAACGTTTGACCTGTGTCATTGCCAACAAAGGGTATATAACAAAGTATTGAGAAACTTTTGTTATTGACCAAATACTTATTTTCCACCATAATTTGCAAATAAATTCATTAAAAATCCTACAATGTGATTTTCTGGATATTTTTTTCTCATTTTGTCTGTCATATTTGACGTATACCTATGATAAAAAATTACAGGCCTCTCTCATCTTTTAAAGTGGGAGAACTTGCACATTGGTGGCTGACTAAATACTTTTTTTCCCCACTGTATGCATTTCAATAGTAGACCTACTATTAGCCTACTGCACAGAACATCTTGGGTTGGCCTGACTGTGAAAGACCAATATGGGATTGATCATTTTAGGTCATTCAGAGTGTATGTCACTGTTTCTCATATACGTTTTTACACAGGGCGCCTTTCCTTCACCAGGCAGGGCGTGTCAGCGGGTGCTGTAGGTGGGTGTGGTGTGGGAATCAGGCGCAGGACGCAGAAGATAAGTCCAAAAGACTTTAGTAATGCACACTCAAAACACGATCCAACAGCCCGGAGGCGAGAAAATGCGCACACAGGCGTAAACAAAAGGGCGCACTAAACATGTGCGAAAAATACTCTCCTACACAAAGGAGGCAAGCTACAATAGCGCACTGTAAATAGTAGCGCACCAACACGACAGCGAAAACAATCACACACAACACCTGACAAACACAACGAGAACTTATAGGACACTAATGACGCTAAACGACAACAGGTGTACATAATCCAGACAAAACCAAACGAACATAGAAATATACAACGGTGGCAGCTAGTATTCCGGAGACGACGAACGCCGAAGCCTGCCCGAGCAAGGAAGAGAGGCAGCCTCGGCCGAAACCGTGACAGGGCGTTTGGCAATTTGTTTGCCAAATTAGAGTATACCTACTTCTCCAGTCACCACTACACCACTGGTGCAGTCTGACATATTTTCTTAGGTGAAGTGTATGAGCAAGGTAAATATCAGGTTCTCGCAGGTTCAGAATCACCTTGGTGGACCACATTTCCAGTCACCTTGTTAAACGAACCCAAACTTCCCACCATTATGTAACGGCTACAGAACAAAGAAAAGGGAAGGCTGTCTTTCTCATCCCCCTCTCCCAACAAACACAAATAAACACACAGACACAAGCACTGTGCATTTGTGTATTCTGAGTTGCCTCTGTCTGACCACAGGCCATGTGTTCTGTATCCAGCATCACTTATAGTAAAGCACAGCCTGTGCAACGCCAGTCAAAGACAATAGTGTGTGTATATGTGTATGTATGTACAGGTATGTGTGTGTGTGTGTCTGTGTGTAGTGGGCTAGTATTGTGTGGCAATGATGCCCCTTCTGCCTGCCTGCCCGGCCCGATTCCATCTCCTTCCAAGGCAGCAGGGGGATGGAGAGGGAAGGGAGGGTTGATGGGAGATTGTTGGGGGGGGGGAGTGTACACAAAAAGTCACCCTGAATCTGGCAGCTGATTAATCAAGGGCGATTCGGCGGCAAGCGCAGCGTACCCGCTCCATCCTGGCTAGTCCCTGTGTATTTATTTAGAGTAACCCGTAGCGAGTCGTGCCTGACCTCAAACTATCAGGAGCAGCCACAGTTGCGCCCAAGCATAAACAAACAAATGCGTAATGAAGGTAAGGGGGGAGGGAAAAGAGAGGAGGGAGGGAAGGCAAGCGAGAGGAGAGGAGCGGGCCTCTTTCCTTCCTGGGAGATAGGGATCTTGAGCTCACAACAGAGTTCATGAGTCCAGCCTCATGACCTCGTCGCTGTGTTGCAGAGCAGAAATAGGATCCTGTGTCCTGCTGTTTGTTTCCCCTCTGACATGGGAAGGGAAATCATTGACCTCCGACGGACCAATCCATCTTCTGAGCCCGGCTCATTTTGCAGGGGGTATCAAGTAGCTTTTAGTAAAGAGGAAACCTCCCTGTGTGTATACATGGCTAATTGGGAACGTTTGCCTGTGTATTTACTTATGGAACGGCCTAATGACAGAACTAAGATTTTTATAATGATCAGAAAAGCAGAAAATGGAATCTCTGTTAATGAGAACCTTGATGAAATAAGTGGTCATCAAACACAATCAATATCCCCCTTCCATTTGTCATTTGTTAATGGTCTGATTAGGTGGACTCGCACACACACGCATGGGCACGCACACCTACACCATATATACACACACCTTGCAGCATTGGAAATTCTGCTTAGAAATCCCTTAAAACCTCTGTAACAGGTTAAAAGACATCAAGCTAAATCAATTTCATCATCTAAGCAGTTTAGTAAGTAGTTCTGTGAGCAGAAAAAGGCAAACAAACAAACAAACAAACAAAAAGTCTACGATGGGCCCTCTGTAGAGACGTATTGATCCAACATGAAGGTTAGCTAGCAGTCTGCCAGGGTTGGCTTTCAGGGCTGTGCAACATAGGCCTCTCCCACGTGGCTCACACAGGCCTCTCTCGCATCTCTTCAAGTGGAGAAAACACAGAAAAGAACAAACAGAGCGGATAGAAGAGGAGGAGGGGAAGAACAAACGCACACCCAATAAGACAGAGAAGTTTAGATGAGCCAAAGCAGCCTTTCATGGAAAGCCCTGAATTAAGGTTATGGTCAACCAGCACTGTTCCTGTAATATCTCTATCTCATCTCTATATATAGGACAGTAAGATAAAAGCCTCTGGGTAACATATTCAAGAGGAGAGCACCCACTGCCAGGTGTCGGTTAGTAAACATCCACAATGTCACAATCCTGCATCCCATCTCAAAGGCATTTTAAAGACATGGGGGGAAGGAGGGTATGGTGGGAATGGGGTATGTGAGGTGATGCTCGTTGAGATGCTGTTTATCTTCCTGCCTGTCCTCTACTCCTCCCTCCTTCCCCTTGTGTTTGTAACTAATCTGCATGAGACGTGGCCGAGGGGGCAATGGTCGGGCAGGTTGGCAGTGCAGGCGGGCGGGCATCACCACCTGGTGCTGAGAGAGAGAGTTTCCTGCCAGGGGACCATGGTGGGCCAGCCTCCCAACATAGCTTGTTGGGCTCTGATCCACCACAACCTCCCTCCCTCCCTCCCATCACCCCATCCAGATTGGCCTCGCCGCAACAACCCTGACTGTTGAGGAACAGAAGGGGGTCTGGCTCACGTTGAGGGAAACAGGAGAGGAGGATGAGGGGATAAGGGAGGGAGAGGGGAAGAGGAGGGAGAGGGGGATGGACGGCTAGAGAGAACACGTCGGTAAACAGCAGCACCTTTGGTCCGAAGTCTGTCTGGGCCTGGAGTCCTGGGGTGTGACAGGTAAACACTCTTATAGAGTTCCCAGCATTCCTAAACACCGAGGTGAGGTTGAGACATCCCAGATGATCCTTTCTCCTCCCCCACCTTCACCCCCCTCCTTCCAACAGAAGGTAAGTACTGATTCACTCCAGCGAGACTTTGAGGCATGGGAACAAACAATCTGTTACACAGCAGAACATACAGTGCCTTCAGAAAGTATTCACATCCATTGACTTTTTCCAAATTTTATTGTGTTACAGACTGTATTTAAAATGAATTAAATTGAGATTTTGTGTCACTGGCCTACACACAATACCCCATACTGTCAAAGTGGAATTATGTTTTTGGAAATTCTTCAAATTAAAAGCTAAAATGTTTTGCGTCAATAAGTAATCAACCCCTTTGTTATGTCAAGCCTAAATAAGTTCAGGAGTAAAAATGTGTATAACAAGTCACATACAAGTTGCATGGACTCACTGCAGTAATAGAGTTTAACATGATTTTTGAATGACTACCTCATCTCTGTACCCTCACCTACAATTATCTGTAAGGTATGTCAGTCCAGCAGTGAATTTCAAACACAGACTCAACCACAAAGAGCAGGGAGGTTTTTCAATACCTCCCAAAGAAGGACACCTATTGGTACTCACTCACTCACTCACGTCATTTAGCAGACGCTCTTATCCAGAGCGACTTACAGAAGCAATTAAGGTTAAGTGCCTTGCTTAAGGGCACATCGACAGATTTTTCACCTAGTCGGCTCGGGGATTAGAACCAGCGACCTTTCGGTTACTGGCACAACGCTCTTACCCACTAAGCTACCTGTCGCCCCGGTATATGTGTAAAAAAAAAAAATCAGGCATTGAATATCCATTTGAGCATTGTGAAGTTATTAATTACACTTTGGATGGTGTATCAATACGCCCAGTCACTACAAAAATACAGGCGTCCTTCCTAACTCAGTTGCCGGAGAGGAAGGAAACAGCTCAGGGCGCCGGAGAAGATGGCTGCCATTTTACAGCCCTCTAACCAATTGTACTATTATGTGTGTTTTTCCGCGTTATTTGTAATTTATTCTGTACATAATGTTTCTGCCATCGTCTCTTATAACCAAAAAGAGCTTCTGGATATCAGGACAGCGATTACTCACCTCGTATTGGATGAATAATTTTTCTTCAATGACGCGGCCGCGAAGGATATCCTACAGACACCCGACAAGGCCCAAATCCCCGTCATTCGCATGAGGAAGAGACGGAGATATCGTGGACGTAGGTCGGGGTGCCTTGTAAGGATCCGACGGCGAGCGAGTAAACTGCCGCTCCAATCAATCCTATTAGCCAATCTTCAATCATTGGAAAATAAATTGGATGACCTAAGATTACGGTTATCCTACCAACGGGACATTAAAAACTGTAATAGCTTATGTTTCACTGAGTCGTGGCTGAACGATGACATGGATAACATACAGCTAGCGGGCTATACGCTACATCGGCAGGATAGAACGGCTGACTCCGGTAAGACAAGGGGTGGCGGTCTGTGTATATTTGTAAACAACAGCTGGTGCACAAAATCAAATAATAAGGAAGTCTCAAGGTTTTGCTCGCCTGTTTACCAAGAGAGTTTTCATCTATATTTTTCATAGCTGTCTATTTACCACCACAAACCAATGCTGGCATTAAGATTGCACTGAATGAGCTGTATAAGGCCATAAGTGAACAGGAAAACGCTCATCCAGAGGCAGCGCTCCTAGTGGCCGGGGACTTTAATGCAGGGAAACTTAAATCAGTTCTACCTCATTTCTACCAGCATGTTAAATGTGCAACCAGAGGAAAAAAAACTCTAGACCACCTTTACTCCACACACAGAGACGCATACAAAGCTCTCCCTCGCCCTCCATTTGGCAAATCTGACCATAACTCTATCCTCCTGATTCCTGTTTATAAGCAAAAACTAAAGCAGGCAGCACAAGTGACTCGGTTAATAAAAAAGTGGTCAGATGACGCAGATGCTAAGCTAGAGGACTGTTTTGCTAGCACAGACTGGAACAGGTTCCGGGATTCTTCAGATAGCATTGAGGAGCACACCACATCAGTCACTGGCTTCATCAATAAGTGCATCGATGACGTCGTCCCCACAGTGACCGTACGTACATACCCCAACCAGAAGCCATGGATTACAGGCAACATCCGCACTGAGCTAAAGGGTAGAGCTGCCGCTTTCGAGGAGCGGGACTCTAACCCGGACGCTTATAAGAAATCCCGCTATGCCCTCCGACGAACCATCAAACAGGCAAAGAGTCAGTACAGGACTAAGATTGAATCGTACTACACCGGCTCTGACGCTCGTCGGATGTGGCAGGGCTCGAAAACTATTACAGACTACAAAGGGAAGCACAGCTGCGAGCTGCCCAGTGACACAAGACTTCCAGACGAGCTAAACCACTTCTATGCTCACTTCGAGGCAAGCAACACTGAAGCATGCATGAGAGCACCAGCTGTTCCGGATGACTATGTGATCACGCTCTCTGTAGCCAATGTGAGTAAGACTTTTAAGCAGGTCAACATTCACAAGGCCGCAGGGCCAGACGGATTACCAGGACGTGTACTCCGAGCATGTGCTGACCAACTGGCAAGTGTCTTCACTGACATTTTCAACATGTCCCTGACCGAGTCTGTAATACCAACATGTTTCAAGCAGACCACCATAGTCCCCGTGCCCAAGGACACTAAGATAACCTGCCTAAATGACTACCGACCCGTAGCTGTTATGTGGGCAGCTTGTCTCTCCCTTTTCTGTTTCCCTTCCTCCTTGTTTTGTCCCCTCTTTGTCTGTTATATCTGTATGTGTGTTTGTCCCCATTATGTGGGTGTGTCTGGAGTGGATCGGGGGGCGTGCTCAGGATCTGCCTCTCCTGTGCAGCTGCGGGTTGTTTTCAGTGATTCCTGCCTACGCAGCTGCATCCTATTCTCTCATCAACCTGCACTACTAATTCCTGGGCATGGCTCTCCACCGGCGCCAGATCGTTGTTCTTACTAGAGCGGTAACTTGGCTCACCAGTAAAGTTATATTGTCTTTGTCTTCAGCCTGGCTTTTTACTCTCCTTAACCTGTCGTTTGTTTTGTCTTCAGTTCAGACATACCTCCCAACCTGCCTGCCTGCCTGCCTGCCTTCCTGCCTGCCTGCCTGCCTGCCTGCCTGCCTGCCTGCCTGCCTGCCTGCCTGCCTGCCTGCCTCAGCCTCTCCTTCCTCCGGAGCCGACTAGCCCACTCTGTTCCTTTTCTTCAGTTGTTTTTTGGACTAAGACAAATTGAACTTTTATTAAAATAATTTTTGTTTCTTCCACTCCCTTAGTCGTGTTTTGTTTCTCTGAGTGCTGGGTTTAACCATAGCGTAACAGAACGATCTGGCCATGGACCCAACAGAGAAACAGCACGGGGCAAACGACGACAGCTTCCAACAAGCTATCCAGGCTCAAGGAACGTTGCTAGGACAGCATGACCAATTGATTCGGACTCTTTTGGAAGATAATCATCAACTGCTGAACCAGGTGACTCAGTTAACTACGCAAGTCTCTAAATTGTCTGTTATCAGTTCTCCATCTCTCTCTGACCCCCAGTTTGATGCACCCCAAGTTGTTTCCTCTGACATTATGCAGGCTTCGTTCCATCGGGAACCCCCGGTCACGTCGCCTGAACCGTTCAATGGAGAATTGGACAAGTGCCGGGGATTTTTGCTTCAGTGTGACTTGATTTTTCGGCAGAGACCACTGTCGTTTTCTACTGATTCCTCTAAGGTACATTATGTTCTGGGGCTGTTAAGAGGGAGAGCTCTGGTTTGGGCTGAGGCTGTGTGCTCAAATCAAACTTTGACTGGATTGACTTTTGCTGATTTTTCTGCTGAATTGAAGACCGTTTTTGACCATCCTGACCATGTGGGGAATTCCTCCAAGATACTTTTTAATTTGAGGCAGGGTTCTAACAGTGTGGCTGAGTACTCTATTGAGTTCTGGACGTTGGCAGCGGACTCCAAGTGGAACAATGTGGCACTTCAAGGAGCATTTCTAAACGGTTTGAATGAAGCCATTAAGGATGAACTGGCTGCTCGTGATGAGCCACATGATTTACATTCTCTCGTTTCCCTGTCCATTAAGCTAGACAACCGGTTGCGGGAGAGGCGTCGGGAGAGAGGCGGTCGGCCACATCTAGGAGGACGAGTTCCCCAGCCTTCAACCACTCGAGTCTCGCCTCCCCGGAGCCGGCAGCTTCTTGTTCCTGATCCCATCCCGAGCACAGAGGAGGAACCTATGCAAGTGGGTCAAGCTCGACTACCTCCAGCAGAGCGGCAACGGCGCCTCCAGGCGGGTGAGTGCCTGTACTGTGGAGACGCCACACACATTCTGGCTACATGCCCTAAGCGACCAAAAGACAAGGCTCGCTCGTAACGGTGGGTCTACTTGCGAGCCCAGAGTTAGATCCTGAACCCATCATTCCCCGATTACAAGTACCTGTAACCTTACGTTTCCAGAGTCATTCTCTGCCACTCTCAGCTCTCATAGACTCAGGTGCAGAAGACAACTTTATTAGCCACCAGTTCGTTACACAAGCTCGTATCCCCATGGAGCCACTACCTACCCCCATTCGGGTCACAGCCCTTGATGGGCGCCTCCTCGCGGAGATAACTCATCAAACCACCCCAGTTTCCCTAGTGATTTCTGGCAATCATTGTGAAAGCATTCAGTTAAGAGTTATGTCTGGCTCAGCTACCTCCCTAATCCTTGGCTTCCCCTGGTTGGCTCTTCACAACCCACAAATTGATTGGACACGTCACACCATTCTCAGTTGGAGCACTAACTGCCATTCAGAGTGCCTTAGGTCAGCGGTTCCCCCCACTAAGAGTAACCCAACTCATCCCTCAGCTCCTCTCGATCTGTCATCTGTCCCCAAAGAATACCATGACTTAGCGGAGGTTTTCAGTAAGGACAAGGCTCTGTCTCTACCACCACATAGGCCTTATGATTGCCCTATTGAACTGCTTCCTGGTGCTCCCTTGCCCTCTAGTCGCTTATACAATCTGTTCCGACCGGAAAGAGAGGCAATGGAGCAGTATATTGGTGATTCTCTGGCCTCGGGCATAATCCGTCCCTCGTCGTCTCCTTTGGGTGCAGGTTTCTTTTTCGTGGAAAAGAAAGACAAGTCGTTACGCCCCTGTATCGATTTCAGGGGTTTAAACAACATAACTGTTAAAAACAAGTATCCCCTTCCACTCATCAACTCTGCTTTTGAACCTCTGCATGGCGCCACAGTTTTCTCCAAGCTCGACCTCAGGAACGCTTATCACCTTGTCCGAATCCGAAAGGGAGATGAGTGGAAAACCGCTTTCAACACTCCACTGGGACATTTTGAGTATTTGGTCATGCCCTTTGTGCTCTCAAACGCCCCTGCTGTTTTCCAAGCCATGGTGAACGATGTTCTTAGGGATTTTTTGAACCGTTTTGTCTTTGTATACCTGGATGATATTCTTGTTTTTTCCAAGTCACCCGAGGAGCATGAGTCACACGTCCGTCAAGTCCTTCAACGGCTCTTGGAGAACAAGCTGTACGTCAAAGCAGAAAAGTGTGAGTTCCACAAACAGTCTACATCGTTCCTTGGTTTCATCATTGAGAGCGGGCAGGTAAAGGCGGACCCCGAGAAGATCCGGGCAGTGACGGAATGGCCCACACCCACCACCCGTAAGCAACTTCAACGATTTTTGGGCTTTGCTAACTTCTACCGTAGATTCATTAAGGGTTTTAGTAAAGTGGTGGCACCCCTTACTAGACTCACATCCCCAAAAGTCCCTTTTCTGTGGTCCCCTGAGGCAGAGCAGGCGGTAGGGGTTTTGAAGGAACTGTTTTCCACCTCCCCCGTGTTGATACACCCCAATACCTCTCTGCAGTTTGTTGTTGAGGTGGATGCGTCGGACTCAGGTGTGGGAGCAGTCCTCTCCCAGCGCTCCCCCACTGACCAAAAGCTTCACCCCTGTGCTTTTTTCTCCAAGAAATTGTCACCCACAGAACGGAATTACGACGTTGGAAACCGGGAACTGCTGGCGGTCAAGCTAGCACTGGAAGAATGGCGGCACTGGCTGGATGGAGCTGAACTGCCATTTGTGGTCTGGACAGACCACAAAAACTTGGCTTACATCCAAGCCACTAAGAGACTCAACTCACGCCAAGCCAGATGGGCCCTGTTTTTTAGTAGGTTTAACTTTATTCTTACATACAGACCGGGGTCAAGAAATGTTAAACCAGATGCTTTGTCCCGCCAGTTTGCTGACCCTTCGGAGACCAGCGAGCCTGAGGCAGTCCTGCCTTCCTCATGCGTCGTGGCGGCAGTACAGTGGGAGATCGAGTCTCTTGTGAAGACTGCACTTGCCACGGACCCGGGACCGGGTGATGGACCTCCCAACCTACTCTTTGTTCCCGAGACGGTCCGGTCTCAGGTGTTGCGGTGGATTCACACCTCCCGTTTTGCTGGTCACCCTGGGATGAGACGCACGTTGACGCTGCTTAGGAGACATTTTTGGTGGCCTTCAATGGAAACTGACGTTCGGGCTTTTGTGGCAGCCTGTTCAACCTGTGCTCGGGGCAAAGCCTCCCATCAGTCCCCTTCGGGGCTGCTGCTACCCCTCCCAGTTCCCAGCCGTCCCTGGTCCCACATAGCCATGGATTTTGTCACCGGCCTACCCAAGTCTGAAGGTAATGATACTATACTTACCATTGTGGACAGATTCTCTAAATCTGTTCACTATATAGCATTACCAAAATTACCGTCTGCCAGTGAGACAGCGGACCTCCTAGTCCAACATGTATTCCGTCCCCATGGAAAACCTGTGGACATCGTATCTGATAGAGGCCCACAGTTTACTTCCCGTGTTTGGAAGGTTTTCTGTTCTGCTTTGGGTGCTTCCGTTAGTCTGTCCTCAGGGTTTCATCCCCAGACCAACGGTCAAACAGAAAGAGCCAATCAAAACCTTGAAGCAACCCTTCGTTGTGTGGCTGCTCAACATCCATCATCCTGGGCCAAACATCTGCCTTGGATAGAGTACGCCCACAACTCCCTCACCACCTCTGCCACCGGCCTTTCACCCTTCGAAGTTACCATGGGTTATCAACCCCCTCTGTTTCCTGCTCAGGAGAAGGAATTGGCTGTTCCTTCGGTTCAGGAGAACCTCCGCCGCTGCCAGAGAGTGTGGAGCGACGCTCGGGAAGCGTTGCTTCGGACCACCGACAGGAACAAGACGACAGCGGATAGGAGCAGGACTCCCGCACCTGTGTTTCATCCTGGTCAAGAGGTTTGGCTGTCATCTAAGAACGTACCTCTTCGTACCAAATCACGCAAGCTGTCTCCTCGGTACCTGGGTCTGATTGTGGTGGAGTCCATCATTAACCCCGCTGCGGTTCGTTTGAAGTTGCCTTCAGCCATGAAGATACACCCTACTTTCCACGTCTCCCAACTGAAACCTGTGTCCTCCAGCCTTTTGTGTCCGCCGGCAGATCCACCTCCACCTGTTCGCCTCATTGACGACCATCCGGCCTACACCGTCAGTAGGCTCCTGGACTCTCGGAGGCGGGGTAGGGGTCTCCAATACCTAGTCGATTGGGAAGGTTATGGACCAGAGGAGAGGTCTTGGGTCCCTAAGCGTTTTGTGTTGGATCCTCAGCTGATCACGGACTTCCATCACGACAACCCTGACAGGCCTGGTGGGTCGCCAGGTGGCGACCATTGAGGGGGGGGGTACTGTTATGTGGGCAGCTTGTCTCTCCCTTTTCTGTTTCCCTTCCTCCTTGTTTTGTCCCCTCTTTGTCTGTTGTATCTGTATGTGTGTTTGTCCCCATTATGTGGGTGTGTCTGGAGTGGATCGGGGGGCGTGCTCAGGATCTGCCTCTCCTGTGCAGCTGCGGGTTGTTTTCAGTGATTCCTGCCTACGCAGCTGCATCCTATTCTCTCATCAACCTGCACTACTAATTCCTGGGCATGGCTCTCCACCGGCGCCAGATCGTTGTTCTTACTAGAGCGGTAACTTGGCTCACCAGTAAAGTTATATTGTCTTTGTCTTCAGCCTGGCTTTTTACTCTCCTTAACCTGTCGTTTGTTTTGTCTTCAGTTCAGACATACCTCCCAACCTGCCTGCCTGCCTTCCTGCCTGCCTGCCTGCCTGCCTGCCTCAGCCTCTCCTTCCTCCGGAGCCGACTAGCCCACTCTGTTCCTTTTCTTCAGTTGTTTTTTGGACTAAGACAAATTGAACTTTTATTAAAATAATTATTGTTTCTTCCACTCCCTTAGTCGTGTTTTGTTTCTCTGAGTGCTGGGTTTAACCATAGCGTAACAGTAGCACTGACGTCTGTAGCCATGAAGTGCTTTGAAAGACTGGTCATGGCTCACATCAACACCATTATCCCAGAAACCCTAGACCCACTCCAATTTGCATTCCGCCCCAACAGATCCACAGATGATGCAATCTCTATTGCACTCCACACTGCCCTTTCCCACCTGGACAAGAGGAACACCTACCTGAGAATGCTATTCATTGACTACAGCTCAGCATTCCATACCATTGTGCCCTCAAAGCTCATCACTAAGCTAAGGATCCTGGGACTAAACACCTCCCTCTGCAACTGGATCCTGGACTTCCTGACGGGCTGTCCCCAGGTGGTAAGGGTAGGTAACAACACCATCCTCAACACGGGGGCCCCTCAGGGGTGTGTGCTCAGTCCCCTCCTGTACTCCGTGTTCACCCATGACTGCATGGCCAGGCACGATTCTAACACCATCATTAAGTTTGCCGATGACACAACAGTGGTAGGCCTGATCACCGACTACGATGAGACAGCCTATAGGGAGTAGGTCAGAGACCTGGCCGTGTGGTGCCAGGATAACAACCTCTCCCTCAACGTGACCAAGACAAAGGAGATGATTGTGGACTACAGAAAAAAAAAGAGGACTGAGCATGCCCCCATTCTCATCGACGGGGCTGTAGTGGAACAGGTTGAGAGCTTCAAGTTCCTTGGTGTCCACATCACCAACAAACTATCATGGTCCAAACACAGCAAGACAGTCATGAAGAGGGCACGACAAAGCCTATTCCCCCTCAGGAGACTGAAAAGATTTGGCATGGCATGGGTCCTCAGATCCTCAAAAAATTCTACAGCTGCACCATCGAAAGCATCCTGACTGGTTGCATCACCGCCTGGTATGGCAACTGCTCGGCCTCCGTCCGCAAGGCACTACATAGGGTAGTGCGCACAGCCCAGTACATCACTGGGGCCAAGCTTCCTGCCATCCAGGACCTCTATACCAGGCAGTGTCAAAGGAAGGCCCTCAAATTGTCAAAGACTCCAGCCACCCTAGTCATAGACTGTTCTCTCTGCTACCGCACGGCAAGCGGTACCGGAGTGCCAAGTCTAGGTCCAAACGACTTCTAAACAACTTCTACCCCCAAGCCATAAGACTCTCGAACAGCTAATCATGGCTGCCCGGACTATTTGCACTGCCCCCCCCACACCCCCACCCCCACCCCATCTTTTTACGCTGCTGCTACTCTGTTAATGATTTATGCATAGTCACTTTAACTCTACCCACATGTACATATTACCTCAACTACCTCAACTAGCCGGTGCCCCCGCACATTGACTCTGCACCGGTACCTCCCTGTATATATAGCCTCCCTACTGTTATTTTATTTTACTTCTTTTACTTTCTCAACACTTTTTGTTGTTGTTTTATTTTACTTTTTTATTAAAAAATAAATGCATTGTTGGTTAAGGGCTGTAAGTAAGCATTTCACTGTAATGTCTACACCTGTTGTATTCGGCGCATGTGGCCAATAACATTTTATTTTATTTTATTTCACCATGAGGCCAATGGTGACTTTAAACAGTTACAGAGTTTAATGGCTGTGATAGGAGAAAACTGAGGAGGGATCAACAACATTGTAGTTACTCCACAATACTAACCTAAACGATAGAGTGAAAAGAAGGAAGTCTTTACAGAATATATAAATATTCCAGAACATGCATCCTGTTTGCAATAAGGCACTAAAGTAAAACTGCAAAACAATGTGGCAAAGAAATGAACTTTATGTCCTGAATACAATACATCACTGAGTACCACTCTTCATATTTTCAAGCATGGTGGTGGATTCGTCATGTTATGGGTATGCTTGCCATCGGCAAGGACTAGAGAATGTTTTTGTTGTTGATAAAAATAAACAGAATAGAGCTAAGCACAGGCAAAATCCGAGAGGAAAACCTGGTTCAGTCTGCTTTCCAACAGACACAAATTCACCTTTCAGCAGGACAATTACCTAAAACACAAGGCCAAATATACATTGGAGTTGCTTACCAAGATTACATTGAATGTCCCCTGAGTGGCCTAGTTAGAGTTTTTAGTCCCATCCTTCAGCTCCACTTAACCCCTGCCATCTATCTCTGAACACCATCCAGTTTTTGCCATATATTTTTCAACTGTGCTGTGATGTTTCACAAAAGTTCTGAACCTCTCTATTCTCATAGATTCTACATATTGTACATTTACATATTATTACGTATTATTATATTATTGATTGATCGATTGACTATGACTTTTTAAATCACCCAGCAGTGCTATTTGCAAAGGGGGACATAACTTGGCAGGGGATCTAAGGGTCCTCCCATTTTGGGGGACATCTAAAGCACATTTCCTGCATTTCTACACAATCTAATATGACCCATGGCCCTTCTAGCCGTCCCTATTTAGAACAACAAAAAGTAAGCAAAAATGCCCACAGTCATCAAGCTAGGTAAGAGATTATTAAATATGTTTAAGTGATTGATAAGACTGAACTAGATCCATGATAATTCAATTATCAATATTGTGTTGCACCTTTAACCAATAGCCTAACAAATGAACAACTCTTATAAATAAAGTACAAAGACAACTTATGATTGTCTTTAAGACATCCTCTATATCAAACTTCAGCCAGACCGCCCAGCCAACTCGAGCCACCTACACGCCCGACCCCCACCAGTCTAGTCAATTACTCAACTCTCTCCCCAACACAACTTCCTTCCCATCTTTTTTTTATGTCTCAAGGGAAAACACTCATATACCTACACATTAACACACAGAAAGAGAACACCCTCCATATAATTCATATCATAGACCTAATAGTACTGTAGAATTATTTTTACTTGCACACAATATAGCAGGGTCACCCCGTCCTGCCCCTAGGGGTCCGC
Organism: Coregonus lavaretus; assembly: GCF_964263955.1. Lineage (NCBI taxonomy): Eukaryota > Metazoa > Chordata > Actinopteri > Salmoniformes > Salmonidae > Coregonus > Coregonus lavaretus. Next base: position 28,185,651 of record NC_140014.1, read on the forward strand.
GGCCCTGTAGCGCCCCAACCCAATACACCCCACTCAGCTTTAGGATCTTAGTGAAACATTCATTATTGGTTTCAGGTGTGTTAGGCCAAGGCCAGAGTGACAACAGTATAGCTGTCACGCTCTGGCTCCGGGACTGTGTTGTTTGAGCCAGGGTGTATTCATTTGGTTGTGTTGGGTATAGGGTGTGTTCATTTGTTGTGTTTGGTTTTGGTTTCGTTTCCGTGTTTGGTCAGTGACTCCCAATCGGAGGTAACGAGTGTCAGCTGTCGGCTCGTTATCTCTGATTGGGAGCCATATTTATACTGTGTGTTTTCACCTTGTGGTTGTGGGTTTTTGTTCCAAGTTCAGTCATTGTCACTGTTGGACTTCACTATCGTCTTTTGTTTTGTATTTACGTGCTGTACTCATTAAAGTCATCATGTTCACTCAACGCGCTGCGTATTGGTCTGCTCCCTTTCAAGACGGTCGTGACAGAAAAACCCACCATCAAAGGACCAAGCAGCGTGTCCGGGAGCAAAGAGACTGGACATGGGAGGAGGCGCCTGGTAAGGAGATCGAGAGGCTGGCGATGGCCCAGGTGGGCAAATCGTGGTCCTGGGAGGACATGCTCGGGGGCAAGGGACCTTGGGGGAAGATCAAGGCCCTGGCGAGAGAGGAGCAACGGCGTCAGCAGGGTCATCGTTGGAAGGACGTGAGGCAACCCCAAAACGTTTTTGGGGGGGGGCACATGGCTTGGGCGGCTGGGCAGCAGGAGGCTGCCACAGGGAGATGTGGAGAGAAGGCTACCGGATTACGGGAGCCATTGGCGAATAGAGGGAGGGAAGCAGTTGAGGCACGACGTGAGAGACTGAGGTGTGTTACCAGTCCGGACCGGCCCGTTCCTGATCCCCGGTTAAGGCCAGTGGTGTGTGTTCCCAGTACGGACCGGCCTGTTCCTACTCCACGCATCAAGCCCACGGGGTGCGTCGCCAGTCCAGCCCGGCCGGTTCCTGTTCCACGTAGAAAGCCTACGGTGTGCGTGGCCAGCCCAGCCCGACCTGTTCCGACTCCACGCATCAAGCACACGGCATGGACGACGGAGGCAAAGATGGGGCGAATCCAGGAGGCCACCAGGCCAGGGGTACACCGCCCTGTACGTCCTGTGCGGATGCCTCACACAGAGGGTGTGAGGGTAGGCATTCAGCCAGGACGGGTGGTGGCCGCTGTTCACTCCAGGCCTCCTATCCGTCTCCACAGCCCGGTCCGGCATAGACCTGCTCCCCGCACCAAGTCCACGGTGTGCGTCGCCAGTCCAGCCCGACCTGTTCCTGCGCCACGTACCAGACCCACGGTGCGCGTCGCCAGCCCGGTCCGGCCTGTTCCTGCCACCCGCACCAAGTCTACGGTGCGCGTCGCCAGCCCGACCCGGCCTGTTCCTGCCACCCGCACCAAGACTACGGTGCGCGTCGCCAGCCCGGTCCGGCCTGTTCCTGCCACCCGCACCAAGTCTACGGTGCGCGTCGCCAGCCCGACCCGGCCTGTTCCTGCCACCCGCACCAAGACTACGGTGCGCGTCGCCAGCCCGGTCCGGCCTGTTCCTGCCACCCGCACCAAGTCTACGGTGCGCGTCGCCAGCCCGGTCCGGCCTGTTCCTGCCACCCGCACCAAGTCTACGGTGCGCGTCGCCCGGCCAGAGTCTGCCGTCTGCCCAACGGCGCCTGAACTGCCCGTCTGCCCAACGGCGCCTGAACTGCCCGTCTGCCCAACGGCGCTTGAACTGCCCGTCTGCCCAACGGCGCCTGAACTGCCTGTCTGCCCAACGCCGTCTGAACTGTCCGTCTGCCAAGCGCTGCATAAGCCGCCCGTCTGCCATGAGCCTTCAGAGCCGTCCGCCAGACCGGAGCCGCTAGAGCCTTCCGCCAGACAGGATCAGCCAGAGCCTTCAGCCAGACAGGATCAGCCAGAGCCTTCCGCCAGACAGGATCAGCCAGAGCCTTCCGCCAGACAGGATCAGCCAGAGCCTTCCGCCAGACAGGATCAGCCAGAGCCTTCCGCCAGGCAGGATCAGCCAGAGCCTTCCGCCAGCCAGGATCCGCCAGAGCCAGCCAGCCAGGATCCGCCATTCAGTCCGGTGCTGCCCCTTAGTCCGGTGCTGCCCCTTAGCCTGGTGCTGCCCCTTATCCTGGTGCTGCCCCTTAGTCCGGTGCTGCCCCTTAGTCCGGTGCTGCCTCTTAGTCCGGTGCTGCCCCTTAGTCCGGTGCTGCCTCTTAGTCCGGTGCTGCCCCTTAATCCGGTGGGGATCAGTTGGAGGAGGCTACGAAAGCGGGTAGTGACTATGGTGGGGTGGGGACCACGACCGGAGCCAGAACCACCGCCGAGGAGGTATGCCCGCCCAGCCCTCCCTTGTTTAGCCCGTATTGAGGCGCGGTCGCAGTCCGCGCCTTTAGGGGGGGGTACTGTCACGCTCTGGCTCCGGGACTGTGTTGTTTGAGCCAGGGTGTATTCATTTGGTTGTGTTGGGTATAGGGTGTGTTCATTTGTTGTGTTTGGTTTTGGTTTCGTTTCCGTGTTTGGTCAGTGACTCCCAATCGGAGGTAACGAGTGTCAGCTGTCGGCTCGTTATCTCTGATTGGGAGCCATATTTATACTGTGTGTTTTCACCTTGTGGTTGTGGGTTTTTGTTCCAAGTTCAGTCATTGTCACTGTTGGACTTCACTATCGTCTTTTGTTTTGTATTTACGTGCTGTACTCATTAAAGTCATCATGTTCACTCAACGCGCTGCGTATTGGTCTGCTCCCTTTCAAGACGGTCGTGACAATAGCAGACCCCCATGGCCAGGACTGAGCAGCTCAGCAGCTACGGATTGCCTAAATAGGTATCTAACCCTGATGTGGGCATGTTTTCAATACAGACTCCTTTTGTCGTACAGTATTCTATATATGGCATCCAGCCAGACCTTATAAAAGTTGCACAGTGTACCCTTAATCTTAAAACAAATCTAGTGATACTGTACATAACTTGACATTTCTTCCATACATTGTGGGAGGATAACCAACCTTCCAATTAATGAAAATGCTTTTATTAGCCACTATAAATGCTAGGTTACACAGTTTCTTCTTATAACAGTCTCCAGTATCAGCATTTCCAAGCAAACAAAAACAGGGAGAAGGGAGAATCTGTAGACATGCTGCGATAAAAGAACATACTCTTTGCCAGAATTTAGCCAGCCTTCACAAGACCACAACATATGCAAATATGTCCCCTTTTGTGCTTTACACCTCCAGCAGAATAATACAATTTCTGAGTGCATGATATTCAGTTTCGCTAGCATATGGTACATTCTATGGATGGTGTTAAACTGCAACAATTTATGTCTGAGATTATATGAGCATGACTGGGCATACTAACATATCTGTATCCATTCATCATCATCAATAGCGTCTCCCAGGTCTTCCTCATATTTTTGTTTTACATGTTTTGTGTCATCGGGAAAAGCCTCTATCAACCCTTGATACATTTTGGAAATCAAATGTGGAAGTTTGTCAGACTGCCTTAAAATAGTATCTGGCTTGTCCAGTGTTTGCTGGACAGAGAGAATAAAGTGTTGTATCTGCTAAAAATCACCTCACCTGGTCTTCCCTGGCTGCCTAACCCTGCTGAGACCCCTGTCACCATCTGATCCTCCTAAAATGAGGCATGACAAAGAATTATCTTGGTGTACATTTATACATTAAATTATCCAAGAATAGAATCAATGGTTCAATAATTGAAATTACCATTATTCCCAGATCCCAGACTGTAGCTTTATGCTTAAGCTGATGTGCTGTAGCTACTGTAGGTCTACCCATCAATTCAAGATGGAACTTTGTATTCACTGAATATACTGCAAAATTCACCTGAGCTCCGTAGCCTTGTCTTCCCTGGCTGTTTGACCCTGCTGGGACCCCTGTCACCATCTGATCCTGCTAAAACATGATGAGCATAGTGTTGTGTACTGACTGAACTAGAGGGCTGCATTCCCGCAGGATGCCTGCAGGACCTGCGTGTCCCGACAGAGATAATTGTGGCGCGTCTGCATTTTTCATGCTGCAGGCGGGAGCGGACGGTCAGACAGACGACTTTGGGATTAAAATATTTTTGTTGACCCAGAGATTATTTTGAAACGGTCCTCTTTCTGCTTTGTATGAGTTAGCCTACCTATTGTATTAAAAACACATATTTTTCGGATCATTCACACACAGAATTCGCTGCTTCAACTTCAGTAACCTACCTCTCCTAGTTGGGCGTGAGAGTTCAAGTGCGTCCAGTATGTGTGGTCTCATTGAAATAGAGTAGGCTGCCTATATGGGCGCAGAATCACGTGGCAGTTAACTTGAATAAGGAATTAACTTAAACATGATTAGACTGTAGTTTACTAGTGTCTGTAAATAAATATTGATAATGAAAAGAAGTGAAGGGCGCTCAACCAACGTGAGTTGAAGTGCAATCAAAACATTTAATCATCAATGAAAATTAAAAGGCACAGTGCTCACATAGGTTAGGCTACTATGGTGAGCAAGCGTTGTGCCTTTTCATTTTCAATAAGTATGGATTACCCATTTATTTGTCTCTGCCTGCAAATTGTCCTCCTAAAAGGTAGGCTATAACCTATAGGACTATGCAAAACGTAGCAAGTGTCGTTGTCATCATTCTTGCTGCTTCCAGTTCAGTAGCTATACCTGCGAGATCAGGTGCGCGTGTGGTCTCAATTAAATAGAGTAGGCTATAGCCTACAGTGAGGGGAATAAGTATTTGATCCCCTGCTGATTTTGTACGTTTGCCCACTGACAAAGACATGATCAGTCTATAATTTTAATGGTAGGTTTATTTGAACAGTGAGAGACAGAATAACAACAAAAAAATCCAGAAAAACGCATGTCAAAAATGTTATAAATTGATTTGCATTTTAATGAGGGAAATAAGTATTTGACCCCTCTGCAAAACATGACTTAGTACTTGGTGGCAAAACCCCTGTTGGCAATCACAGAGGTCAGACGTTTCTTGTAGTTGGCCACCAGGTTTGCACACATCTCAGGAGGGATTTTGTTCACTCCTCTTTGCAGATCTTCTCCAAGTCATTAAGGTTTAGAGGCTGACGTTTGGCAACTCGAACCTTCAGCTCCCTCCACAGCTTTTCTATGGGATTAAGGTCTGGAGACTGGCTAGGCCACTCCAGGACCTTAATGTGCTTCTTCTTGAGCCACTCCTTTGTTACCTTGGCCGTGTGTTTTGGGTCATTGTCATGCTGGAATACCCATCCACGACCCATTTTCAATGCCCTGGCTGTGGGAAGGAGGTTCTCACCCAAGATTTGACGGTACATGGCCCCGTCCATCGTCCCTTTGATATGGTGAAGTTGTCCTGTCCCCTTAGCAGAAAAACACCCCCTAAGCATAATGTTTCCACCTCCATGTTTGACGGTGGGGATGGTGTTCTTGGGGTCATAGGCAGCATTCCTCCTCCTCCAAACACGGCGAGTTGAGTTGATGCCAAAGAGCTCCAATTTGGTCTCATCTGACCACAACACTTTCACCCAGTTCTCCTCTGAATCATTCAGATGTTCATTGGCAAACTTCAGACGGCCCTGTATATGTGCTTTCTTGAGCAGGGGGACCTTGCGGGCGCTGCAGGATTTCAGTCCTTCACAGCGTAGTGTGTTACCAATTGTTTTCTTGGTGACTATGGTCCCAGCTGCCTTGAGATCATTGACAAGATCCTCCCGTGTAGTTCTGGGCTGATTCCTCACCGTTCTCATGATCATTGCAACTCCACGAGGTGAGATCTTGCATGGAGCCCCAGGCCGAGGGAGATTGACAGTTATTTTGTGTTTCTTCCATTTGCGAATAATCGCACCAACTGTTGTCACCTTCTCACCAAGCTGCTTGGTGATGGTCTTGTAGCTCATTCCAGCCTTGTGTAGGTCTACAATCTTGTCCCTGACATCCTTGGAGAGCTATTTGGTCTTGGCCATGGTGGAGAGTTTGGAATCTGATTGATTGATTGCTTCTGTGGATAGGTGTCTTTTATACAGGTAACAAGCTGATATTAGGAGCACTCCCTTTAAGAGTGTGCTCCTAATCTCACCTGGGAGCCAGAAATCTTTCTGATTGAGAGGGATCAAATACTTATTTCCCTCATTAAAATACAAATCAATTTATAACATTTTTGACATGTGTTTTTCTGGATTTTTTGTTGTTGTTATTCTGTCTCTCACTGTTCAAATAAACCTACCATTAAAATTATAGACTGATAATTTCTTTGTCAGTGGGCAAACGTACAAAATCAGCAGGGAATCAAATACTTTTTTCACTCACTGTATATATTTTATCAATTTTAAATTCAGGCTGTAACAACAAAATGTGGAATAAGTCAAGGGGATGAATACCTTCTGAAGGCACTGTACATACTGTATCAATGACGGAGGCCCCGCTCTCTTGCTTCCTCAGATGTTTAGTTAATTTTATTCCGATCTCGTTTGCATTATTGTAGCCTTTTCTGTAGCCTGTCAACTATGTGTCTGTCTATCCCTGTTCTCTCCTCTCTGCACAGGCCATACAAACGCTTCACACCGCGTGGCTGCTGCCACTCTAATCTGGTGGTCCTTGCACGCACGACCCACGTGGAGATCCAGGTCTCCGGCAGCCTCTGGAACTGCCGTTCTGCGGCCAACAAGGCAGAGTTCATCTCAGCCTATGCTACCCTCCAGTCCCTCGACTTCTTGGCGCTGACGGAAACATGGATTACCACAGAAAACACTGCTACTCCTACTGCTCTTTCCTCGTCTGATCATGTGTTCTCGCATACCCTGAGAGCATCTGGTCAGCGCGGCGGTGGCACAGGAATCCTCATCTCTCCCAAGTGGACGTTCTCTCTTTTCCCCCTGACCCATCTGTCTATCTCCTCATTTGAATTCCATGCTGTCACAGTCACTAGCCCATTCAAGCTTAACATCCTTATCATTTATTGCCCTCCAGGTTCCCATGGAGAGTTCATCAAAGAGCTTGACGCCTTGATAAGTTCCTTTCCTGAGGATGGCTCACCCCTCACAGTTCTGGGTGACTTTAACCTCCCTACGTCTGCCTTTGACTCATTTCTCTCTGCCTCCACCTTTCCACTCCTTTCCTCTTTTGACCTCACCCTCTCACCGTCCCCCCCTACTCACAAGGCAGGCAATACGCTTGACCTCATCTTTACTAGATGCTGTTCTTCTACTAATCTCACTGCAACTCCCCTCCAAGTCTCCGACCACAACTTTGTATCCTTTTCTCTCTCGCTCTCCTCCAACACTACTCACTCTGCCCCTACTCAGATGGTAATGTGCAGTCGCAACCTTCACTCTCTCTCTCCCGCTACTCTCTCCTCTTCCATCCTATCATCTCTTCCCTCTGCTAAATCCTTCTCCCTCCGATCGCATGATTCTGCCTCCTCAACCCTCCTCTCCTCCCTTTCTGCATCTTTTGACTCTCTATGTCCCCTATCCTCCCGGCCGGCTCGGTCCTCCCCTCCTGCGCCGTGGCTTGATGACTCATTGCGAGCTCACAGAAGAGGGCTCCGGGCAGCCGAGCGGAAATGGAGGAAAACTGTGGACCTGTCATCTTTTCACTCCCTCCTCTCTACATTTTCTTCCTCTGTTTCTGCTGCTAAAGCCACTTTCTACCACTCTAAATTTCAAGCCTCTGCCTCTAACCCTAGGAAGCTCTTGGCCACCTTCTCCTCCCTGCTGAATCCTCCACCTCCTCCCCCTCCCTCCTCCCTCTCTGTGGATGACTTCGTCAACCATTTTGAAAAGAAGGTTGACGACATCCGATCCTCGTTTGTTAAGTCAAATGACACCGCTGGTCCTGCTCACACTGCCCTACCCTATGCTTTGACTTCTTTCTCCCTTCTCTCTCCAGATGAAATCTTGCGACTTGTGATGGCCGGCCGCCCAACAACCTGCCCGCTTGACCCTATCCCCTCCTCTCTTCTCCAGACCATTTCCGGAGACCTTCTCCCTTACCTCACCTCGCTCATCAACTCATCCTTGACCGCTGGCTATGTCCCTTCCGTCTTCAAGAGAGCGAGAGTTGCACCCCTCCTCAAAAAACCTACACTTGATCCCTCTGATGTCAACAACTACAGACCAGTATCCCTTCATTCTTTTCTCTCCAAAACTCTTGAGTGTGCCGTCTCTAGCCAACTCTCCTGCTATCTCTCTTAGAATGTCCTTCTTGATCCAAACCAGTCATGTTTCAAGACTGGTTATTCAACTGAGACTGCTCTTCTCTGTGTCACGGAGGCTCTCCGCACTGCTAAAGCTAACTCTCTCTCCTCTGCTCTCGTCCTTCTAGACCTATCTGCTGCCTTTGATACTGTGAACCATCAGATCCTCCTCTCCACCCTCTCCGAGTTGGGCATCTCCGGCGCGGCTCACTCTTGGATTGCGTCCTACCTGACAGGTCGCTCCTACCAGGTGGCGTGGCGAGAATCTGTCTCCGCACCACGTGCTCTCATCACTGCTGTCCCCCAGGGCTCAGTTCTAGGCCCTCTCCTATTCTCTCTATACACCAAGTCACTTGGCTCTGTCATCTCCTCAAATGGTCTCTCCTATCATTGCTATGCAGACGACACGCAATTCATTTTCTCCTTTCCCCCTTCTGATAACCAGGTGGCAAATCACATCTCTGCATGTCTGGCGGACATATCAGTGTGGATGTCGGATCACCACCTCAAGCTGAACCTCGGCAAGACGGAGCTGTTCTTCCTCCCGGGGAAGGACTGCCCACTCCATGATCTCGCCATCACGGTTGACAACTCCATTGTGTCCTCCTCCCAGAGTGCAAGGAACCTTGGCATGACCCTGGACAAGACCCTGTCGTTCTCCGCTAACATCAAAGCGGTGACCCGATCCTGCAGGTTCATGCTCTACAACATTCGCAGAGTACAACCCTACCTTACACAGAAAGCGGTACAGCTCCTAATCCAGGCACTTGTCATCTCCTGTCTGGATTACTGCAACTCGCTGTTGGCTGGGCTCCCTGCCTGTGCCATTAAACCCCTACAACTTATCCAGAACGCTGCAGCCCGTCTGGTGTTCAACCTTCCCAAGTTCTCTCATGTCACCCCGCTCCTCCGCACACTCCACTGGCTTCCAGTTGAAGCTCGCATCTACTACAAAACCATGGTGCTTGCCTACGGAGCTGTGAGGGGAACGGCACCTCCTTACCTTCAGGCTCTGATCAGACCCTACACCCAAACGCGGGCACTACGTTCATCCACCTCTGGCCTGCTAGCCCCCCTACCTCTACGGAAACACAGTTCTCGCTCAGCCCAGTCAAAGTTATTTGCTGCTCTGGCACCCCAATGGTGGAACAAGCTCCCCCACGACGCCAGGACAGCGGAGTCACTGATCACCTTCCGGAGACACTTGAAACCGTACCTCTTTAAGGAATACCTGGAATAGTATAAAAGTAATCCTTCTACCCCTCCCTCCCCCACCCCCCACACCCATAAAAAAAAGGGTGGTTGTCCCACTGGCTATCCTAAGTTGAATGCACCAATTTGTAAGTCGCTCTGGATAAGACCGTCTGCTAAATGACTTAAATGTAAATGTAATGTGGTTATTCGTAAAATAGGCAGGTCCCCCGTAAGCTGTTTAAAAGTCACCAGCTTCATTAATAAGTGCAGCAACGACTGGGCTGCCGCTTTCCAACAAGCCATCAAACAGGCAAAGCGTCAATACAGGACTAAGATCAAATCCTATTACGGCTCTGAGGCTCGTCGGATGTGGCAGGGCTTGCAAACTATCACGGATTACAAATGGAAACACAGTTGCGAGCTGCCCAGAGATGCATGCCTACTAGACGAGCTAAATGCCTTCGAAGCAAGCAACTCTGAACCATGCATGACAGCATCAGCTGTTCCGGACGACAGTGTGATCACGATATGAGTAAGACCTTTAAACATTCAAAAGGCTGCAGGGCCAGAAGGATTACCAGGACGCATACTCGGAGAATGCGCTGACCAGTTCTCTAGTGTCTTCACTGACATTTTCAACCTCTCCCTGACCCAGTCTGTAATACCTACATGTTTCAAGCAGATCACCATAGTCCTTGTGCACAAGAACGCAAAGGTAATCTGACATTTAATTCTTTGTAAGGCTGGTCATGGCTCACATCAACACCATCATCCCAGACACCCTTGACCCACTCCAATTCGCATACCGCCCCAACAGATCGACAGATGACAAATCTCTATTGCACTCCCTCCCACCTGGACAAGAGGAACACCTATGTGAGAATGCTGTTCATTGACTACAGCTCAGCGTTCAACACCATAGTTCCCTCCAATCTCATCACTAAGCTAAGGACCCTGGGACTGAACACTTCCCTCTGCAACTGGATCCCGGACTTCCTAACGGGCCGCTCCAAGGTGGTGAGGGTAGGCAACAACACATCCTCAACTCGGGGGCCCCTCAGGGGTGCGTGCTTAGTCCTGTCCTGTACTCTCTGTTCACCCACGACTGCGTGGCCGCACACGACTCTAACACCATCATTACATTTGCTGACGACATGACAGTGGTAGGCCTGATCACCGACCACGATGACACAGCCTATAGGGAGGAGGTCAGAGACCTGGCAGTGTTGTACCAGGACAACAACCTCTCCCTCAACGTCAACAAGACAAAGGTGCTGATCGTAGAATACAGGAAACAGAGGGCCGAGCACGCTGTGTTCACATCGACTGGGCTGTAGTGGAGTGGGTCGAGAGCTTCAAGTTCCTCGGTGTCCACATCACTAAGGATCTATCATGGTCCACACACACCAACACAGTCGTGAAGAGGGCACGACAATGCCTATTCCTCCTCAGGAGGCTGAAAAGATTTGGCATGGGCCTTCAGATCCTGAAAAAGTTATACAGCTGCACCATTGAGAGCATCTTGACTGGCTGCATCACCGCTTGGTATGGCAACTGCTTGGCATCCGATCGCAAGGCGCTACAGAGGGTAGTGCGTACGGCACAGTATATCACTGGGGCCGAGCTCACTGCCATCCAGGACCTATATACCAGGCGGTGTCAGAGGAAGGCCCTAAATATTGTCAAAGACTCCATCCAGCCAACCCATAGACTGTTCTCTCTGCTACTGCATGGCAAGCGGTACAGATCAAATCTAATCTAATTTTATTGGCCACATGCGCCGAATACAACAGGTGCAGACATTACAGTGAAATGCTTACTTACAGCCCTTAACCAACAGTGCATTTATTTTTAACAAAAAAGTAAAATAAAACAACAACAAAAAAGTGTTGAGAAAAAAAGAGCAGAAGTAAAATAAAATAACAGTAGGGAGGCTATATATACAGGGGGGTACCGGTGCAGAGTCAATGTGCGGGGGCACCGGCTAGTAGAGGTAGTTGAAGTAATATGTACATGTGGGTAGAGTTAAAGTGACTATGCATAAATAATTAACAGAGTAGCAGCAGCGTAAAAAGATGGGGTGGGGGGGCAGTGCAAATAGTCCGGGTAGCCATGATTAGCTGTTCAGGAGTCTTATGGCTTGGGGGTAGAAGCTGTTGAGAAGTCTTTTGGACCTAGACTTGGCACTCCGGTACCACTTGCCGTGCGGTAGCAGAGAGAACAGTCTATGACTAGGGTGGCTGGAGTCAATTTTGAGGGCCTTCCTCTGACACCGCCTGGTATAGAGGTCCTGGATGGCAGGAAGCTTGGCCCCAGTGATGTACTGGGCCGTACGCACTACCCTCTGTAGTGCATTGCGGTCGGAGGCCAAGCAGTTGCCATACCAGGCGGTGATGCAACCAGTCAGGATGCTCTCGATGGTGCAGCTGTATAATTTTTTGAGGATCTGAGGAACCGTGCCAAATCTTTTCAGTCTCCTGAGGGGGAATAGGCTTTGTCGTGCCCTCTTCACGACTGTCTTGATGTGTTTGGACCATGATAGTTCATTGGTGATGTGGACACCAAGGAACTTGAAGCTCTCAACCTGTTCCACTACAGCCCCATCGATGAGAATGGGGGCGTGCTCAGTCCCTGAGGGGCCCCCGTGTTGAGGATCAGTGTGGCAGATGTGTTGTTACCTACCCTTACCACCTGGGGGCGGCCCGTCAGGAAGTCCAGGATCCAGTTGCAGAGGGAGGTGTTTAGTCCCAGGATCCTTAGCTTAGTGATGAGCTTTGAGGGCACTATGGTGTTGAATGCTAAGCTGTAGTCAATGAATAGCATTCTTACGTAGGTGTTCCTCTTGTCCAGGTGGGAAAGGGCAGTGTGGAGTGCAATAGAGATTGCATCATCTGTGGATCTGTTGGAGCGGTATGCAAATTGGAGTGGATCTAGGGTTTCTGGGATAATGGTGTTGATGTGAGCCATGACCAGCCTTTCAAAGCACTTTATGGCTACAGATGTCAGTGCTACGGGTCGGTAGTCATTTAGGCAGGTTATCTTAGTGTCCTTGGGCACGGGGACTATGGTGGTCTGCTTGAAACATGTTGGTATTACACACTCAGTCAGGGACATGTTGAAAATGTCAGTGAAGACACTTGCCAGTTGGTCAGCACATGCTCGGAGTACACGTCCTGGTTATCCGTCTGGCCCTGCGGCCTTGTGAATGTTGACCTGCTTAAAAGTCTTACTCACATTGGATACGGAGAGCGTGATCACATAGTCATCCGGAACAGCTGGTGCTCTCATGCATGCTTCAGTGTTGCTTGCCTCAAAGCGAGCAAAGAAGTGGTTTAGCTCATCTGGTAGGCTTGTGTCACTGGGAAGCTCGCGGCTGTGCTTCCCTTTGTAGTCTGTAATAGTTTTCAAGCCCTGCCACATCCGACGAGCGTCAGAGCCGGTGTAGTACGATTCAATCTTAGTCCTGTATTGACTCTTTGCCTGTTTGATGGTTCGTCGGAGGGCATAGCGGGATTTCTTATAAGCGTCCGGGTTAGAGTCCCGCTCCTTGAAAGAGGCAGCTCTACCCTTTAGCTCAGTGCGGATGTTTCCTGTAATCCATGGCTTCTGGTTGGGGTATGTACGTACGGTCACTGTGGGGACGACATCATCGAAGCACTTATTGATGAAGCCAGTGACTGATGTGGTGTACTCCTCAATGCTATCTGAAGAATCCCGGAAGATGTTTCAGTCTGTGCTAGTAAAACAGTCCTGTAGCTTAGCATCTGCGTCATCTGACCACTTTTTTATTAACCGAGTCACTGGTGCTTCCTGCTTTAGTTTTTGCTTATAAGCAGGAATCAGGAGGATAGAGTTATGGTCAGATTTGCCAAATGGAGGGTCGAGGGAGAGCTTTGTATGCGTCTCTGTGTGTGGAGTAAAGGTGGTCTAGAGTTTTTTTTCCTCTGGTTGCACATTTAACATGCTGGTAGAAATTAGGTAGAACAGATTCAAGTTTCCCTGCATTAAAGTCCCCGGCCACTAGGAGCGCTGCCTCTGGATGAGCGTTTTCCTGTTCACTTATGGCCTTATACAGCTCATTCAGTGCAATCTTAATGCCAGCATTGGTTTGTGGTGGTAAATAGACAGCTATGAAAAATATAGATGAAAACTCTCTTGGTAAACAGGCGAGCAAAACCTTGAGACTTCCTTAGTATTTGATTTTGTGCACCAGCTGTTGTTTACAAATATACACAGACCGCCACCCCTTGTCTTAACGGAGTCAGCCGTTCTATCCTGCCGATGTAGCGTATAGCCCGCTAGCTGTATGTTATCCATGTCGTCGTTCAGCCACGACTCAGTGAAACATAAGCTATTACAGTTTTTAATGTCCCGTTGGTAGGATAACCGTAATCTCAGGTCATCCAATTTATTTTCCAATGATTGAAGATTGGCTAATAGGATTGATGGGAGCGGCAGTTTACTCGCTCGCCGTCGGATCCTTACAAGGCACCCCGACCTACGTCCACGATATCTCCGTCTCTTCCTCATGCGAATGACGGGGATTTGGGCCTTGTCGGGTGTCTGTAGGATATCCTTTGCGGCCGCGTCATTGAAGAAAAATTATTCATCCAATACGAGGTGAGTAATCGCTGTCCTGATATCCAGAAGCTCTTTTTGGTTATAAGAGACGATGGCAGAAACATTATGTACAAAATAAATTACAAATAACGCGGAAAAACACACATAATAGTACAATTGGTTAGAGGGCTGGTGCACCAAGTCTGGAACCAATCTATCCCCAAGCCGTAAGCCAGCTAAATAGTTAATCCGGGTAGCTATTTGGTTAATTATTTAACTATCTGCATTGACCCTTTTTGCACTAACTTTTATGACTCATCACATACGCTGCTACTACTGTTTATTATCTATCCTGTTGCCTAGTCACTCTATTCCTAGTTATATGTACATATCTACCTCAATTACCTCGTACACCTGCACATCGACTCGGTACTAGTACCCCGTGGATATAGCCAAGATATCGTTACTCAATGTATATTTATTATTATTTAATATTACGTGTTATTACTTTTCTATTATTTCTCTATTTTCTTTCTCTCTGCATTGTTGGGAAGGGCCTGTAAGTACGCATTTCACTGTAAGTCTGCACCTGTTGTTTGCGAAGCATTTGACAAATAACGTTTTATTTTATTTTATTTAAAATACAATGGTGTGACAATATACTGTGATATTAGCATGTCAATGAAGTGTATCAATAGTTTATGACTGTGTGATAAATGTTTGGCACCCTATTTAATCAAGATAATATACATATTTCATTACACTGATAACTAGTTTTTGATAACATTGACCTTGAAAATAGCCCCTTGTCCATGAGCCTATAAAATAAGTAAACAGCCCACAGTTGATGATACATTTTGGATAAAAAATATATACAGTGGGGAGAACAAGTATTTGATACACTGCCGATTTTGCAGGTTTTCCTACTTACAAAGCATGTAGAGGTCTGTAATTTTTATCATAGGTACACTTCAACTGCGAGAGACGGAATCTAAAACAAAAATCCAGAAAATCACATTGTATGATTTTTAAGTAATTAATTTGCATTTTATTGCATGACGTAAGTATTTGATCACCTACCAACCAGTAAGAATTCCGGCTCTCACAGACCTGTTTCTTTTTCTTTAAGAAGCCCTCCTGTTCTCCACTCATTACCTGTATTAACTGCACCTGTTTGAACTCGTTACCTGTATAAAAGACACCTGTCCACACACTCAATCAAACAGACTCCAACCTCTCCACAATGGCCAAGACCAGAGAGCTGTGTAAGGACATCAGGGATAAAATTGTAGACCTGCACAAGGCTGGGATGGGCTACAGGACAATAGGCAAGCAGCTTGGTGAGAAGGCAACAACTGTTGGCGCAATTATTAGAAAATGGAAGAAGTTCAAGATGATGGTCAATCACCCTCGGTCTGGGGCTCCATGCAAGATCTCACCTCGTGGGGCATCAATGATCATGAGGAAGGTGAGGGATCAGCCCAGAACTACACGGCAGGACCTGGTCAATGACCTGAAGAGAGCCGGGACCACAGTCTCAAAGAAAACCATTAGTAACACACTACGCCGTCATGGATTAAAATCCTGCAGCGCACGCAAGGTCCCCCTGCTCAAGCCAGCGCATGTCCAGGCCCGTCTGAAGTTTGCAAATGACCATCTGGATGATCCAGAGGAGGAATGGGAGAAGGTCATGTGGTCTGATGAGACAAAAATAGAGCTTTTTGGTCTAAACTCCACTCGCCGTGTTTGGAGGAAGAAGAAAGATGAGTACAACCACAAGAACACCATCCCAACCGTGAAGCATGGAGGTGGAAACATCATTCTTTGGGGATGCTTTTCTGCAAAGGGGACAGGACGACTGCACCGTATTGAGGGGAGGATGGATGGGGCCATGTATCGCGAGATCTTGGCCAACAACCTCCTTCCCTCAGTAAGAGCATTGAAGATGGGTCGTGGCTGGGTCTTCCAGCATGACAACGACCCGAAACACACAGCCAGGGCAACTAAGGAGTGGGTCCGTAAGAAGCATCTCAAGGTCCTGGAGTGGCCTAGCCAGTCTCCAGACCTGAACCCAATAGAAAATCTTTGGAGGGAGCTGAAAGTCCGTATTGCCAGCGACAGCCCCGAAACCTGAAGGATCTGGAGAAGGTCTGTATGGAGGAGTGGGCCAAAATCCCTGCTGCAGTGTGTGCAAACCTGGTCAAGACCTACAGGAAACGTATGATCACTGTAATTGCAAACAAAGGTTTATGTACCAAATATTAAGTTCTGCTTTTCTGATGTATCAAATACTTGTCATGCAATAAAATGCAAATTAATTACTTAAAATTAATACAATGTTATTTTCTGGATTTTTGTTTTAGATTCCGACTCTCACAGTTGAAGTGTACCTATGATAAAAATTACAGACCTCTACATGCTTTGTAAGTAGGAAAACCTGCAAAATCGGCAGTGTATCACATACTTGTTCTCCCCACTGTATCACCATTTTCACACACACCAAACACACAGTAATATGTGACTGAAAGAGCGAATATTCCACATCAATGTTAGAACCATGATTAACCCCCCGTCTCCAAACATCTGACAAAATTATGCACACGCCATACTGTAAGAAAATATTTTCTGTCAAAGTTAATACCCTCGACAGCTCCTCAGCTCTCTCTGACAAAATAAAATAAATGCATAACCCTTTGACTTTAGAATTTTGGGATTTAGAAGACGACATGACAGATGTATCACCGCATTCCACATCTCCTCTGCCAAATAAGTATGAAAAAGCATGATTAATCTTCACAATATGCAGATGCATTGATGGCCAATATCCATACAGCATGCCAGAAAAGAGCAGGCAGGCAGCAGGCGGGCGAGTCAGAGAGAGAGAGAGCAACCCTAACCTTGAGCTTTCACCATTGTAAGTAGACATCTCTAAAAACATGTTATTTTTTTCTTCAAGTGTGGGTTGTCAGCAGGGCTGTCAGTGGCGAGTAGAGGCGACATTCAGTAAGGAAGGACACATGTGGCTCGGG
This sequence comes from Coregonus lavaretus, assembly GCF_964263955.1. NCBI lineage: Eukaryota > Metazoa > Chordata > Actinopteri > Salmoniformes > Salmonidae > Coregonus > Coregonus lavaretus. The sequence goes on from NC_140014.1 coordinate 28,202,655, forward strand.
GAAAAGGAGGAGGGGAGGGGGGGTCTTCATAAAGTCACTCAGTGCCTCCCTGTCACTGTTAAGTAGACAGGTGCTTACCGTTAACACCCCTCCCTAATATCGTTATGAATATTTATAACTTTTCCCCCTTCTAATACGTTGCTCGTTCATGTCACAGCTGCCAAATATTGACTTTATTTTTCAGAAATAGTGCATAAATAATACAGCTTTTATAGAGAGATTCTGGCCTGATTAAATACATCCCTTTTCCGCTATCCCCTTTGATCAAAAAGCATTTCGTTATTATTAGCTGCTTTGTTTCTTTCTTTTTCCTACTGTCTTGTTGAAGTTTAAATGCAGAATATATCTTTATTTACCTACGTATATCCCTTCATCTACTTCATACCCCTATACTTTATGCATCCCTACTTTGTTTCTCATAGTGAGTTCAGTCAGAAGTGTTCTTATTATGTTCGAGAACTTTGAGAGTTGAAGTAGGAGTTGCTGCTGGGTATCATCAGTGGAACGGGGGGAAATTACTCTCTGGTCTCCTGGGATTTTTTCCCTGATTACTCCCTAATTCTCGCTACGTTGCTGCATTCTCTTCTCTTCCCATGAAAACTTGGTCCGGAGACCAGGGTCGCGATCCACACTGTAAAAAGCTGGGAGGCGGACGTTAAGATTAAATGAAGTTCTTTATCTTCTGTTGTAATGTCGAAATGGTTGAGGAGGCTAAAGGCCACTGTTAGATAATCTAGGGAATCCCATCCGAGGCAGATCTGGTATTAAATAATATGTACAGTATCAGGCTGAATCAAAGACTATACATTAGCTTCGCAATCAGTTGAGGGTAATCCGGGGTCTCAATCAAACTGGGGACTTGCTGTATGTTTAAATGTCCCAGCTCCTCAAAGCACACTGCCAACATAATGGTGCCGGAGGGGATGGCTGCCGTTTTACAGGCTCCTAAACAACTGTGCTATTTTGTTAGTTTTTTCGCGTTGTTTGTAACTTATTTTTTAACTTATTGTGTACATAATGTTGCGTGCTACCATCTCTTATGACCGAAAATAACTTCTGGACATCAGAACAGCGATTACTCACCTCGCACTGGACAAATATTTGTTTATTTAACGAGTCCGACGCAAAGGATATACTGCTTTCTCGGGAACGGGTCCAAATCCCTGTCATTTGCGTGAAGAAAAGATGGAGAAAAAGGGGGCGGAGGTCGGGCTGCCTTCTGAGAATTGGCCAATGTGCAATCATTGGAAAACAAAATGGATGATCTACGATCAAGAATATCCTTCCAACAGGAAAATAAAAACTGTAATATCTTATGTTTCACTGAGTCGTGGCTGAACGACGACACGGATAACATAGAGCTGGCAGGATTTTCCATGCATCAGCAGGACAGAGAAGCTACGTCTGGTAAGACGAGGGGCGGGGGTGTATGTCTATTTGTCAATAACAGCTGGTGTGCGATGTCTAATATTAAAGAAGTCTCGAGGTATTGCTCGCCTGAGGTAGAGTACCATATGATAAGCTGTAGACCACACTATCTACCAAGAGAGTTCTCATCTATCTTATTCGTAGCCATCTATTTACCACCACAAACCGATACTGGCACTAAGACCGCACTCAACGAGCTGTATAAGGCCATAAACAAACAAGAAAATGCTCATCCAGAAGCGGGCGCCTAGTGGCCAGGGACTTTAATGCAGGCAAACTTATAACCATTTCACTTAATTTCTACCAGCATGTCACATGTGCAACCAGAGGAAAAAAAACTCTAGACCACCTTTACTCATTTCATTTCATTTCATTTTCGTCATTTAGCAGACGCTCTTATCCAGAGCGACTTACAAATTGGTGCATTCACCTTATGATAGCCAGTGGGACAACCACTTTACAATTTTATTTTCTTGGGATGGGGTAAGGGGGGGGGGGGGGGGGGGGGTAGAAGGATTACTTTATCCTATCCCAGGTATTCCTTAAAGAGGTGGGGTTTCAAGTGTCTCCGGAAGGTGGTGAGTGACTCCGCTGTCCTGGTGTCCTGAGGGAGCTTGTTCCACCATTGGGGTGCCAGAGCAGCGTACAGTTTTGACTGGGCTGAGCGGGAACTGTGCTTCCACAGAGGTAGGGGGGCCAGCAGGCCAGAGGTGGATGAATGCAATGCCCTCGTTTGGGTGTAGGGACTGATCAGAGCCTGAAGGTACGAAGGTGCCGTTCCCCTCACAGCTCCGTAGGCAAGCACCATGGTCTTGTAGCAGATGCGAGCTTCAACTGGAAGCCAGTGGAGTGTGCGGAGGAGCGGGGTGATGTGAGAGAACTTGGGAAGGTTGAACACCAGACGGGCTGCAGCGTTCTGGATGAGTTGTAGAGGTTTAATGGCACAGGCAGGGAGCCCAGCCAACAGTGAGTTGCAGTAATCCAGACAGGAGATGACAGTGCCTGGATTAAGACCTGTGCCGCTTCCTGTGTAAGGCAGGGTCATACTCTGCGAATGTTGTAGAGCATGAACCTACAGGATCGGGTCACCGCCTTGATGTTAGCGGAGAACGACAGGGTGTTGTCCAGGGTCACGCCAAGGTTCTTTGCACTCTGGGAGGAGGACACAACGGAGTTGTCAACCGTGATGGCGAGATCATGGAACGGGCAGCTTCCCCGGGAGGAAAAGCAGCTCCGTCTTGCCGAGGTTCAGCTTGAGGTGGTGATCCGTCATCCACACTGATATGTCTGCCAGACATACAGAGATGCGATTAGCCACCTGGTTATCAGAAGGGGGAAAGAAGAAGATGAATTGTGTGTCGTCTGCGTAGCAATGATAGGAGAGGCCATGTGAGGATATGACAGAGCCAAGTGACTTGGTGTATAGCGAGAATAGGAGAGGGCCTAGAACTGAGCCCTGGGGGACAGCAGTGGTGAGAGCACGTGGTGCGGTGACAGATTCTCGCCACGCCACCTGGTAGGAGCGACCTGTCAGGTAGGACGCAATCCAAGAGTGAGCCGCGCCGGAGATGCCCAACTCGGAGAGGGTGGAGAGGAGGATCTGATGGTTCACAGTATCAAAGGCAGCAGATAGGTCTAGAAGAACGAGAGCAGAGGAGAGAGAGTTAGCTTTAGCAGTGCGAAGATCCTCCGTGACACAGAGAAGAGCAGTCTCAGTTGAATGACCAGTCTTGAAACCTGACTGGTTTGGATCAAGAAGGTCATTCTGAGAGAGATAGCAAGAGAGTTGGCTAAAGACGGCACACTCAAGAGTTTTGGAGAGAAAAGAAAGAAGGGATACTTGTCTGTAGTGGTTGACATCGGAGGGATTGAGTGTAGGTTTTTTGAGAAGGGGTGCAACTCTCACTCTCTTGAAGATGGAAGGGACATAGCCAGTGGTCAAGGATGAGTTGATGAGCGAGGTGAGGTAAGGGAGAAGGTCTCCGGAAATGGTCTGGAGAAGAGAGGAGGGGATAGGGTCAAGCGGGCAGGTTGTTGGGCGGCCGGCCGTCACAGGTAGCAAGATTTCATCTGGAGAGAGAGGGGAGAAAGAAGTGAAAGCATAGGGTAGGGCAGTGTGAGTAGGATCATCGGTGTTAGCAGCAGAGGAATAGAAAATGTAGAGAGGTGGGAGTGAAAAGATGCCAGGTCCGCAGGGAGTCTAGTTTTCCTCCATTTCCGCTCGGCTGCCCGGAGCCCTGTTCTGTGAGCTCGCAATGAGTTGTCAAGCCACGGAGCAGGAGGGGAGGACCGAGCCGGCCGGGAGGATAGGGGACATAGAGAGTCAAAGGATGCAGAAAGGGAGGAGAGGAGGGTTGAGGAGGCAGAATCAGGAGATTGGAGGGAGAAGGATTGAGCAGAGGGAAGAGATGATAGGATGGAAGAGGAGAGAGTAGCGGGAGAGAGAGAGCGAAGGTTGCGACGGCGCATTACCATCTAAGTAGGGGCAGAGTGAGTAGTGTTGGAGGAGAGCGAGAGAGACTTGGAGTGGAGTTGCAGTGAGATTAGTAGAAGAACAGCATCTAGTAAAGATGAGATCAAGCGTATTGCCTGCCTTGTTAGTAGGGGAAGACTATGAGAGGGTGAGGTCAAAAGAGGAGAGGAGTGGAAAGAAGGAGGCAGAGAGAAATGAGTCAAAGGTAGACGTAGGGAGGTTAAAGTCACCCAGAACTGTGAGGGGTGAGCCATCATCAGGAAAGGAACTTATCAAGGCGTCAAGCTCATTGCTGAACTCTCCAAGGGAACCTGGAGGGCGATAAATGATAAGGATGTTAAGCTTGAATGGGCTAGTGACTGTGACAGCATGGAATTCAAATGAGGAGATAGACAGATGGGTCAGGGGAGAAAGAGAGAATGTCCACTTGGGAGAGATGAGGATTCCTGTGCCACCACCCCGCTGACCAGATGCTCTCGGGGTATGCGAGAACACATGGTCAGACAAGGAGAGAGCAGTAGGAGTAGCAGTGTTTTCTGTGGTAATCCATGTTTCCGTCAGCGCCAAGAAGTCGAGGGACTGGAGGGTAGCATAGGCTGAGATGAACTCTGCCTTGTTGGCCGCAGAACGGCAGTTCCAGAGGCTGCCGGAGACCTGGAACTCCACGTGGGTCGTGCGTGCAGGGACCACCAGGTTAGAGTGGCAGCAGCCACGCGGTGTGAGGTGTTTGTATAGCCTGTGCGGAGAGGAGAGAACAGGGATAGACAGACACATAGTTGACAGGCTCCAGAAAATGGCTACAATAATGCAAAGGAGATCGGAATGAAATGAACTAAATATCTGGGAAAGCGAGAGAGCTGGGCCTCCCTCACTTATGTTTCACTGAAACACCCAAATATAACTCTCCCAACTTCCACCTCAGAAACTATAATTGTTGTAAACTACAGCGATTCAACGTTTTCTACGAATAGACTAACTTAGTTTATTCAGGTAGCTAACTTGGTACAGTATTCTTCCGTGAAAACCGTCCAGGGCACCAAATCCTATGACGCCACAGCCAACTAGCATGCCAGCCTCCAACAACACGGTTTAGCACCAATACTCGGCCACAACAAACCACCAGTGTGTGAACACGCCAAGCAGATCATTCGTGTCCATGTCTAACGTTGTGTAAAGTTCTGTCTTAGTCCCGACAGCTTGAGCGAGTCCATCGTCAACTTATTCAGCCAGTTAGTTAGCTAGAATAGTTAGCATACTAGCTAGCCATTGCTTTCTGCCAACGAAAAAAACCCTCCTCCCACGGCACGAACACACAGAGAGACCCAAGCAAATGTTAACTAGTCACCCATGTCCCGAATTCCCTTGAACGACTCTGGTTGCCAGTATGTAAAAACAAAGCAGCTACTGTTAGCCAGCCAAGTGCAAAGCTAGCCACTGAATCGACTCAGCCAGTTTGTGTCTGTTCACTAGGTCATTCCAGCTATTGTTTAGTTAGCTATCCAGGTAGCAACAAGCTAGCTACATTTCGAGCACAGTAGCGACTAACTACCTAACGCCAACGCTTCAGACAATAAGGTTAGAAAAACAGCTGAATGGTAGGCAGCTAGCTGGCATAATTTCAGGTACTCTCAAGCGTGAAACAACTATCCACAGTTGCTAATAGTTACCAGTAGCTACCCACTAGCTAGTCCAGGTAGTGGGTTAGCTAGCCTCGTGCTTCACCGGGCTCAGCCGAATACAATACTTACCTACAATAATTACATACAATAACCTACGATAACTACAATAACCTACGATAACTACCTACAATACCTAACTACAATCTAAATACATGGTTTAAGCTTTACTCAACACCATATAAGCCATATAAGCCAAGCTTACCTCCTGCCAGAGAGAGACACAACCTCACCCGACGACTACTGCATAGTTTGTGCCCACACTTTACTCCACACACAGAGATGCATACAAAGCTGATTACAAGCAAAAACTAAAGCAGGAAGTACCAGTGACTCGCTCAAAATGGAAGTGGTCAGATGATGCTATGCTACAGGACTGTTTTGCTAGCACAGACTGGAATATGTTCCGGGATTCATACAATGGCATTGAGGAGTATACCACCTCAGTCATCGGCTTCATCAATAAGTGCATCGACGACGTCGTCCCCACAGTGACCGTACGTACATATCCCAACCAGAAGCCATGGATTACAGGCAACATCCGCATCGAGCTAAAGGCTAGAGCTGCAGCTTTCAAGGAGCGGGACACTAATCCGGACGGTTATAAGAAATCCCGCTACGCCCTCAGACGAACCATCAAACAGGCAAAGCGTCAATATAGGATTAAGATTGAATCCTACTGCACCGGCTCTGACGTTCGTCGGATGTGGCAGGGCTTGAAACTATTACAGACTACAAAGGGAAACCCAGCCGCGAGCTGTTCAGTGACACAAGCCAACCAGACGAGCTAAATGCCTTTTATGCTCGCTTCAAGGCAAGCAACACTGAAGCATGCATGAGAGCACCAGCTGTTCCGGACAACTATGTGATAACGCTCTCGGTAGTCGATGTGAGCAAGACCTTTAAACAGGTCAACATTCACAAAGCCGTGGGGCCAGATGGATTACCAGGACGTGTACTCAAAGCATGTTGGCATGTGTTTTCACTGACATTTTCAACCTCTCCCTGACCAAGTCTGTAATACCTACATGTTTTAAGCAGACCACCATAGTCCCTGTGCCCAAGGAAGCGAAGGTAACCTACCTAAATGATTACCGCCCCGTAGCACTCACGTCGGTAGCCATGAAGTGCTTTGAAAGACTGGTCATGGCTCACGTCAACAGTATCATCCCGGATACCCTAGACCCACTCCAAATCCACAGATGACGCAATCTCAATCTCACTCCACACTGCTCTTTCCCACCTGGACAAAAGGAACACCTATATGAGAATGCTGTTCATTGACTACAGCTCACCCTGGGACTAAACACCTCCCTCTGCAACTGGATCCTGGACTTCCTGACGTGCCACCCCCAGGTGGTAAGGGAAGGCAACAACACGTCTGCCACGCTGATCCTCAACACTGGGGCCCCTCAGGGGTGCGTGCTTATTCCCCTCCTGTACTCCCTGTTCACCCACGACTGCGTGGCCAAACACGACTCCAACACCATCATTAAGTTTGCTGACGACACAACAGTGTTAGGCCTGATCACCGACAATGATGAGACAGTCAATAGGGAGGAGGTCAGCGACATGGCAGTGTGGTGCCAGGACAACAACCTCTACCTCAATGTGAGCAAGACAAAGGAGCTGATCGTGGACTACAGGAAAAGGCGGGCCGAACAGGCCCCCATTAACATCGACGGGGCTGTAGTGGAGCGGGTAGAGAATTTCAAGTTCCTTGGTGTCCACATCACCAACAAACTATCATGGTCCAAACACACCAAGACAGTCATGAAGAGGGCACGACAACACCTTTTCCCCCTCAGGAGACTGAAAAGATTTGGCATGGGTCCCCAGATCCTCAAAAGGTTATACAGCTGCACCATCGAGAACATCCTGACCCGTTGCATCACTGCCTGGTATGGCAACTGCTCAGCATCTGACCATATGGCGCTACAGAGGGTAGTGTGTACGGCCCAGTACATCACTGGGGCCAAGCTTCTTGCCATCCAGGAGCTATATACTAGGCAGTGTCAGAGGAAAGCCCAGTCATAGACTGTTCTCTCTGCTACCGCACGGCAAGCGGTACCAGAGCGCCAAGTCTAGGACCAAAAGGCTCCTTAACACTTTCTACCCCCAAGCCATAAGACTGCTGAACAATTAATCAAATGGCCACCTGGACTATTAACATTGACCCACCCCCCCCCCTCCATTTGTTTTTACACTGCTGCTACCCGCTGTCTATTATCTATGCATAGTCACTTTACCCCTACCTACATGTACAATTACCTCAACTAACCTGTACCCCCGCACATTGACTCGGTACCGGTACCCCCTGTATGTAGCCTCGTTATTGTTATTTTATTGTGTAACTTTTTATTTTATTTTGTATTTTATTTCTTGAACTGCATTGTTGGTTAAGTGCTTGTAAGTAAGCATTTCACGGTAAGGTCTACACCTGTTGTATACAGCGCATGTGACAAATAAAGTTTGATTTGATTTGATTTGCTTCAACAGACAATGGTGCATTCATTCTCCAGCATAGACATGTTTACTGAATGCCTTTGAGGTGGACTCTGATAAAGTGTGCTCTGGATATACAGTATCAGTGCCCAAAACATGAATAACTTCAGCTCATATCTATGTAAAGCGATCATCTTCCTGTTGTGTGTCCTCCATCATTCCTCAATTTTGGAAATGTGGACTTCAAACTCTCTCCAATACCTCATGCATTCTTTATCAGAACCCCATATTGTTATTTTTGTCTGCCATCTCCTTTTATAAATTTTCTATTCCGTTTTGAAAATGTTGGGTTTCTCTTCCCCCCTTCACCACTTTGCAGAAATCAATAGCTTTGCATTGGTCCAGCTGTCAATCAAGGCGGCATCAACTGTGAAGCGGTTTCTATGGAAGTGATATGAAATGAATAAATAAATCAGTGATCTTAGATATAGGCTGATCTTTAAACATTTCATTTCATGTGAAGTTTATCAAGGCATTTGAATCCATCCATCAGAATAGGTGCTATTATGTGGTCAGAAATGGCCATATTGTATTCACTGTATGTGGTAGACAATTAGGCTATTGCAGAGCAGATGGTTTTATTTGAAGTCCTATGAAGATGATAATATCACTGCACGATAAATGCAATGGATTCAAAGGAAATAGGAGTTTGCATGTCTGAGAGAGTGAGCTGGAGATGAAAAAGAAAGGAATGGAGAGTTACAGTGTTGGACAGACACAAGTAGAGGTCCTTTATTTTTTATAATTGCATTCTGTTGGGATATCTGTATCACCCCCTACCTCTAAGAGTAAACAAATTAGCCTAGCGAAGCATTGTCAAAGGTCAAAGGTGTGGACACAGACCGGAAGTAGCTAGTGTGACAGACTAAGGCCTTTCTGGCTCATCGCTCAGGGGGGAACAGATGTTGGTGGCAAAGCACCGTGTGATTATCGCCACGGTGATAGAGGAACAGGGGAGGCAGGCAGCCTTGGATGGATGCTGGTAATTACCCACACTCCCCTGGGAGGGAGATGACACGTGCCAGCCACTCTCCAAGATCACAGGGGCATAATTAGAAGTCCAGTAACAGTTGTTGATAGAGCAGCGAATAAAGGTAGCAGAGAGAGCTGGAACTGGGAGTAAAGGAGAGGAGGTGCTGATGGAGGATTGTCCCTCTCTATTGTCTAACGACTGTTTTTTCTCAATGCCATAACCTTCCCGAAAGGCATTAGGAACATTAAGAGTGGTTTTGATTGGATTGGATGGTAGGAAGGACAATCTGTTTGAATCACTAGGCAAGTAAAGTGAATAAGGGTAAAGACTTGGTTTTAGGAAGGAGCTGTCTTGTTCCTATATTTAGATCTTAGCTCAGACGTATCCTCAAAGAAGTATGTGTCATTGTGAGACATTGAAGTTACATGAAGTTGTAACCCACCTATTCAAGCAACTTTTTGGAACTCTTCATCCTTTTACCTTGAACTCAGGAATTCAACCTGAAGTTATAGCTCACCAATGCCAGGGAACACAATTGAACAAGCTCTCAGAAATGCCCTTTTGTCATCACAAAGAGGAGTTTTATGTTGAGATACAAAGGAGCTGAAGTGTACAACACTATCACCAACTCACTTCACGCCTCACGCCCGGCATCAGTCTGAACCCCCCCGAAAACTCTTAAGTGCAGCAACGTTCAGCAGCCAGTGACAGGTGTGCTTTTGTCCGTCTCATAATAGCGAGAGTGCCTACGACGCATGGCTCTTAAAAGCTCTGTGGAAGGCCTCCAATGTCAGAGCATATCACAGCAGCCTTTTAGCAGCACAAAACCCCTCTGACAGCCCCAAAATGGCTCCTCACGTTCCCCTTTGTTCTACAGGCGCTCCCCGTAAATGGGAACATTTGGATAAAAAACACCCTTTGGACGGAGGAAAGTTAGCAAGCACACTTATCCATCTTCTGGGAAACTGTGGTTGTGTCAGAATGCTTATTTTCAAGTTCTCTACCATAGAAAGTACTTCAGAAACCCTGCTGGAGTGGGTTTAATGTCAATAGACATGCATTTGATGTACATGGCTGCTTGACAAATAACACAAAGTGTGCTCTATGACAAGTAAATACAACATATTTTATTTAATGAGAGCGCAAGTTTGTGTGTGTGTGTGCGTGTGTGTGTGTGTGCGTGTGCATGTGCAGCGTGTCTGTGTACCTAAGCTGCCGTTGTGCCACATGGCGCTGTGCTTGGCAAAGGACCCTGTAAGAGGAGGCTAGATTGGGATCACTGCAGAGATAATGTGTGCGTTTGCCAGTCAGCCTTGTCTTCCTCAGCAGAGGGGAGTTCCTGGGAGAATTAGGCACGCTGAGGCTGACACAGAATACCCATCCAGATAAATGGAAAGGCTTTGACAGGACATATTTTTTGCATTAACTCGCTGACCCCAAAAAGTGATGTCCGCAAAATGAGACCCTCAGGAAGCTTCAAGGGGAAGTGGCTATTTCCTCGTCTGCTAGAACGCATATCACAGAATGGAGCTCAATCTTTTCAATGGCCGTTGTTCCGTTTTTAAAGGCAGGGCACCGCTAGGAGTAATGTTCAATGCCCGATGCCAATTTATACGTAACGCTAGCCAGGAGAAGGGGAAATCCATAGGCCATCAATTTTAGGAGAAATAACCATACTGTAAGCATTAAATTATGTATTTCGTATCATTTCAAATGCTGAATGTGTGGCATTATGAATTTCATGTAAATGGTTGTCAAAACCCCTAGGTCGTTTTAAATTCCAAAACCACATCTATTTCTAGTTCCCACTTTTGAAACCCTTTCCTTTAATGAAGTCTACCATTCCAGTTGGTATTTTAGTCCTCCCTTCTCTTTCTGCTCATTTGAAGCTCTGAGGTGATAAGCGAGAAACATTCAACAGTGTAAAAGTCTCCTCTCCACAGTCCACACGCTCTTTGTTGTTTGTTGTTGTCTCAGCGTTTCATGACTTATTCACTCATTTGGTTTGGTCTCGCACAGGGCATCAATATTTGATGAGGGGAGAAAGAATACTTTTCCCATGCCCTGGCTAATGAAGGGTGTGTGTATGTGTCTCTGTGTGTGTATGAGTGTGAGTGTGTGTGTGTGTGTGATGTAACAGCAGACATCTCTCTAGGGTGAAGGAACACAAACCACAGCACCACCACCATCACCACTGTGCTCTGGAGACCCAGACTCCCTCAGTCGTGTCTGTGCGTCAGTTGTACTTACCCATAAGAAACCTAGCCATGCCCAGTAACTGTATTTGATCTGATGCTAGGTTCACTGAGAGATCGATTCATATAACCTTCTGCATTTAAAGGGCAGACATTACTAAATTAACATACCTTGTGACTTGATTACCGACCGATTTAGGTCATAGTATTGGTATATCAAATCAGCAGTTAACGCTTATCAAATCGAATCATCACTGGAACCGCGCTGTGAGACGTGCTGTCATATTCCTCTGACGCGGTGCGTCTAAACTGATTTGGCAACCTTTCGTCCCGGCTAATATGGTTAAAATCAATACAAATGCTTGCCCTTGGTCCGACATGGGAGGCCTTGATCAATATTGATATTGATTGATAAGTGGTATTGACGCAGGGCCAAAAGAGTCAGGTCAGGCAGGGCTGGTAGGTTAAGGCTAATCAGTTTAAGTTGGCCAGAGGCTGTTTAAGATGGGGGATAAACTGTTTTAAAATGGCTGACTTACAGGGAGTGGGAGGGGGCTCTGTTCTGGATGGGCTCCGGTTGGGCTCTGGATGGGTCGTGGAGGCCTGGAAAACCTGAGGGACCCAGGGGGGAGGACTGGACGGCCTAGCCCAGGGAAAGTGTCTTGGAGACAGACAGGGGGCCTCCTCTCAGTCCCCTGACTCTGATCTGATCCACACCTGGACAATATCACTGCTGGACGACTTTAGCTGGAAGCCAAGGACTAATGAGCAGGGTGGTTTTAGAATGTGTTTGACAAAGATTTAACAAAGATCGTGTTAAATTTTTTCTGTTTTGGTAATACCAAGCTCAACACCATCAACAGATGCAAACACTCACGTTATAATACGATAGGTACCAATATGCATAAAAAATAAATATATGTATCGGACAAGATTCATAAGGTGAGCCTAACCTGGCCTCCAGGGAAGTTTGACATTAACACATTGCTCTGTGGTGGGAGCTGACTGTGACATGCTACAGGGGTGTTGACATAAAGGGACATGTGGACCCGCATGTAAACCCATTGGGGAAGTAACTAACAGAGGGCAGGCCTCTCTCACCCCCAACTCTCTCTCTATCTCTCTTTCTCTCTTTTTCATTCTCTCTGTCCCTCTCTCTCTCTGAGGTATATGACTGCAGTAACGTACATCATAACCCAGGTCGAGAGAGAGGTCGAGAGAGAGAGGTAGAGAGAGGTAGAGAGAGAGAGAGAGAGAGAGAGAGCAGTAGAGAGTGAGAGGTAGAGAGAGAGGTAGCGGTAGAGAGAGAGAGAGAGAGAGACTAAATGCTGCCTGCATCTCATTTTACAGCTGGCTGTACCCAGGCAGGCAACAGGAGCAAAAGCACCAAGCCCAGGGTCACCTAGTAAATCCTCAGATCCAGCAGGAAGAGCACCGTCACACACCCAGCGTCTCAGTGGTCGCAACACAGACTGGGGTTAAGGGGCATTGGTGGGAGTGTATGGGTGTCTGGAGAGGATTGGGATTATTGGAAGCATTACTTGGATATCTGTAGGTGCAGGTTTTCCTGAATATTTTCGCTATTTGCGGTGAATGTCTGGAGATGGCACAACATTCTTTGTTTGTGGTATCTAGGGTGTTGCTGTGACAACCTCACACCCTCAGCCAATTGTGGTTGTCCTTCACCATGACTCCAGACCCTAAGTGAGCTACGGTTGCTGCACAAGACCGTGAAGGTGTGTAATACACACACTCTCCTCCTTTCTTCTCTTGTCCCTGACCCCTGTGTGTGTGCCTCTGTGTGTGAATACCATTGTGTCTGTCTGTGTGTGTAATTATATGTCCTCACAGCAGCCATAAGTCACTCTGGTAAAGCACCTCGGGCCCTTCTGGCATTGCCCGGAGCCCCAGCATGGGGTCATCACGGCCCAGGGACACAGAGACAGAGAGGGGAATGTCAACTCAAAGACACAAACACACGCTCCAGGAACTGAGCTTACAGACTCCTCTCTCGCTCTCTCTCTCTCTCTCTCTTGCTCCTGTTGCCTGCCTGGGTCCTGGGTACAGCCAGCTGTAAAATGAGATGCAGGCAGCATTTAGTCTCTCTCTACCTCTCTCTCTCTCTACCTCTCTCTCTCTCTCTCTCTCTCTCTCTCTCTCTCTCTCTCTCTCTCTATCTACCTCTCTCTACCTCTCTCTCTCTCTCTCTCTATCTACCTCTCTCTACCTCTCTCTCTCTCTCTCTCTCTCTATCTACCTCTCTCTACCTCTCTCTCTCTACCTCTCTCTACCTCTATCTACCTCTCTCTACCTCTACCTCTCTCTACCTCTATCTACCTCTCTCTCTCTCTACCTCTATCTACCTCTCTCTACCTCTACCTCTCTCTCCCTCTCTACCTCCATCTCTCTCTCTCTCTCTCTCTCTCTCTCTCTCTCTCTCTCTCTCTCTCTCTCTCTCTCTCTCTCTCTCTCAATTCAATTTCAATTTCAATTTCAATTTAAGGGCTTTATTGGCATGGGAAACGTGTGTTAACATTGCCAAAGCAAGTGAAGTAGATAGTAAACAAAAGTGAAATAAACAATAAATATTAACAGTAAACATTACACTCAGAAGTTTCAAAAGAATAAAGACATTTCAAATGTCATATTATGTATATATACAGTGTTGTAACAATGTGCTCTCTCTCTCTCTCTCTCTCTCTCTCTCTCTCTCTCTCTCTCTCTCTCTAATAATAAAGGAGTCAGTTAAGAACAGACTCAGCCCTCCTTCTCTGCCAGCGCTGAGCTGAGCTCTCCCATGACTAGATTGAATGGTATCTTATGACAGAGACAGTCATTAATGGTAGTAAAAGATTTCCAATGCCAGCATTCACAATATTAGGTTTGATTGATTGTCCTTATGCCTTGTAAAGCTCTACATTGATTTAATTGCTAGGTGTTGTATGGGGGGAAAACGGGTCTTTGGCAACTAAAATGAGAGCACAGGATGATGAAGCAAAATTCAACACACCTGCATAGACCCTCTCCATCTGTCATAGCACAGTGAGAGAGAGGGGGGTAATGAACAATACCAGTGGTTACAGTATGAAAGTATAGGGGACGATTGATACCCCCTACCTCCTAATGGTGTCTTCCGGGGACCTTGGACATTATTCATGCAGCTACAGAAACAGCAGCAGCACAGCGGTAATCCAATTCGAACCCTCATCCCAACGAACCTCTCCTCTCCTCCTGCATAGTTTTTTGCCTATCGGAGGGTTTGGAGAGATTGATGTTACCAGCAGCATTGGATGGAATGAACAAATCACTCCTCCTCCAACAAGTCAGACACCAATGCCCTCTTCACCATAATTGCAAATTTTTTTTAGAGCGCTAGTTCCATAATCCCGCTTGTTGTCAGACACAAGAAGCAAGGCTGTCCTAAAAGAGCTACATTTGCACCGCAAGCAGAGAGGGGTCGGGTGGTGATGTAAAACGGATGGGGGAGCTTCTTTCATTGAATTAATTTCTCCCTTAAACCAGTGATTTGCCAATAAATTGAGTGCTTTGTTACTTCATTGAAAACAGTAAGATGAGTTTGCTATCGATTGCATTTTTCACTGGCTCCTCGTTTTCCTCGCTACGCTCCCATCCTCCCTCCTTCCACGTCACTCCCTCCATCCCTCCTCATCACTCGTTCCTCTGCTGCTGTTTGGTGCAGGGCAGAGAGGCAGGCGGGCAGCCGGCTGGGAGGCTGTCAGGTGAGACACCATTAGACTGGCTCCTGACAGCCTCCAGTAATGACCTCTGATGGAGGGAAGAGCTCTAATGTTTTGCTCAGGGGCTAGTCTCTCTCTCTCTCTCTCTCTCTCTCTCTCTCTCTCTCTCTCTCTCTCTCTCTCTCTCCTCTCTCTCTCTCTCTCTCTCTCTCTCTCTCTCTCTCTCGCTCTCCCTCATTCTTATGATCCTATTTCTTCTTCCCTCTCCACTTTCTTTATATCTTTCCAGCCTTCTCTTCACCGCTCTCTCTCTCTCTCTCTCTCTCCTTCTCTCTCTCTCTCTCTCATCTCTCTCTCTCTCTCTCTCTCTCTCTCTCTCTCTCTCTCTCTCTCTCTCTCTCTCTCTCTCTCTCTCATCTCTCTCTCTCTCTCTCTCTCTCTCTCTCTCTCTCTCTCTCTCTCTCTCTCTCTCTCTCTCCTCTCTTCTCTCTCTCTCTCTCTCATCTGACCTTTCTAGGCGGAGGGAGAGAGATCTTGCCATCCAGTCTTCTCTAGCTCTCTGTTGTCCAGGCTGAGTGAGTGACAGGGCCCAGCAGTGCTTCCCTGCATGTCACTCCTTCGCACACAAACAGAAGAACAAACGCTCGGTACAACCAACTGCCTCACATGCCTGATGGATGGAAATGGCATCAACACCGACCTTCCCTTTTATCCTCTGTTTCTCAAGGCAGACCTCTTGTCATTCTGTGTGTGTGTGTGCATGTGTGTGTGTGTGTTTGTGCATGCGTGTGTGCATGTATGAGATGTGTGCGTGCATGCGTGCCTGTGTGTATGTGTGTATTTGGCTCGCAGTCCGTATACATTTCAAAGCTCCATACAGATTACAGTAGAAGATGTCTAATCTGTCGGTTGCCATTTCCTCCCATTGAGAGAGAAATTGGCCCGGATCACATTTTTGGGAGTTTCTACAGTGAGGGAAAAAAGTATTTGATCCCCTGCTGATTTTGGACGTTTGCCCACTGACAAAGACATGATCAGTCTATAATTTTAATGGTAGGTTTATTTGAACAGTGAGAGACAGAATAACAACAACAAAATCCAGAAAAACGCATGTCAAAAATGTTATAAATTGATTTGCATTTTAATAAGGGAAAAAGTATTTGAACCCTCTGCAAAACATGACTTAGTACTTGGTGGCAAAACCCTTGTTGGCAATCACAGAGGTCAGACGTTTCTTGTAGTTGGCCACCAGGTTTGCACACATCTCAGGAGGGATTTTGTCCCACTCCTCTTTGCAGATCTTCTCCAAGTCATTAAGGTTTCGAGGCTGACGTTTGGCAACTCGAACCTTCAGCTCCCTCCACAGATTTTCTATGGGATTAAGGTCTGGAGACTGGCTAGGCCACTCCAGGACCTTAATGTGCTTCTTCTTGAGCCACTTCTTTGTTGCCTTGGCCGTGTGTTTTGGGTCATTGTCATGCTGGAATACCCATCCACGACCCATTTTCAATGCCCTGGCTGAGGGAAGGAGGTTCTCACTCAAGATTTGACGGTACATGGCCCCATCCATCGTCCCTTTGATGCGGTGAAGTTGTCCTGTCCCCTTAGCAGAAAAACACCACAAAGCATAATGTTTCCACCTCCATGTTTGACGGTGGGGATGGTGTTCTTGGGGTCATAGACAGCATTCCTCCTCCTCCAAACACTTTCACCCAGTTCTCCTCTGAATCATTCAGATAATCATTGGCAAACTTCAGACGGGCCTGTATATGTGCTTTCTTGAGCAGGGGGACCTTGCGGGCGCTGCAGGATTACAGTCCTTCACGGCGTAGTGTGTTACCAATTGTTTTCTTGGTGACTATGGTCCCAGCTGCCTTGAGATCATTGACAAGATCCTCCCGTGTAGTTCTGGGCTGATTCCTCACCGTTCTCATGATCATTGCAACTCCACGAGGTGAGATCTTGCATGGAGCCCCAGGCCGAGGGAGATTGACAGTTATTTTGTGTTTCTTCCATTTGCGAATAATCGCACCAACTGTTGTCACCTTCTCACCAAGCTGCTTGGCGATGGTCTTGTAGCCCATTCCAGCCTTGTGTAGGTCTACAATCTTGTCCCTGACATCCTTGGAGAGCTCTTTGGTCTTGGCCATGGTGGAGAGTTTGGAATCTGATTGATTGATTGCTTCTGTGGACAGGTGTCTTTTATACAGGTAACAAGCTGAGATTTGGAGCACTCCCATTAAAATGCAAATCAATTTATAACATTTTTGACATGTGTTTTTCTGGATTTTTTTGTTGTTATTCTGTCTCTCACTGTTCAAATAAACCTACCATTAAAATTATAGACTGATAATTTCTTTGTCAGTGGGCAAACGTACAAAATCAGCAGGGGATCAAATACTTTTTTCCCTCACTGTACCGCAAGGATTGGAATAATCTTTATCTTGCTTCACAGCCTCATCATCTCACCAATGTGACTAGATTGGTGGTTGTCAGAGCTTCACTATGCCCCCCTACCCCCATGAACTATTCCTCCATCTCTCTGATTGGTTTACAGACTTTACTGTATGGTTATAATTCTTTCCATCCCAAAAGGCCTTGTAACACCATGAATGGATAAATCAATTGATGCGAACTTGGCAAATGCTTCCCGGGCAAATCTTCGACATGAACTCCAAAAGGTAGCCAAGAAAAAATTAGAAAGTTGCATCTAGTATTGGATAGAAGCTATGACCAGTTTCTGAGTGTATGACCGCCTTTAAAACAGCACATTTCATACCCAAATTGCTATACACATGCCATCAATTATTACCTTAAACTACCCAGTTAATCTGTGGATCCAGCATGCTCCAGTATACCATAATTCTTTACTCTGACTATAGCCGATTGACCAACATCGCATCACTAGATCATTTTGACCAATGACCATCCAGCTCCTGCTCCAAAGATGATAAATTGTTGTTACTTTTCCTCTCATTCCAGAGCCACACAATTCCTGGTGTTCCCATGTTTGGGAGTGAGGAGAGCGAGGGAACGTTGCGCTCCGGTCCCCTGGGGCTGTTTTCCTGGCTTTCTGACATCATAGGTTACGGCAGTCTCTGATCCGCCAGCTCAGAGACACCATCTGATCTGACAGGCTTAATTTTCTGTCAGCCCCTTCAAAACCATTTCCCCCTCGCGCTGACAGCAATCTAGAATTTATAAAATAGCAGAAACATTAACCTTTAGACTGATTATAATGTGTTCTGAGGGAAACAAATTAACTTATATTTGTTAATGTCAGTCTATGGTTCAAATCGTATAAAAAAGGTGATCTGGAGGATGATTTGGGAAATTGTGTGTCATATCAATGAAATGTTTTGTCTTGGCTTTGTTGAAGGGTTATGTTATTGTTCTAGAGATTGTGTAGTGTGTTTCACAGTAGGTGAGAGGTTTAATTGTGGTTGTTGCTTTCATACTTTTCAACAAAAAGCTTTTGTTTTGTTCAGATGTATTTTTTTAGCCGCTATATTTGTGCGTAAAATAAGATAGAATTTATAAAGATATACAAATGTAAATATTTCAATGTCATCATTTTGAATTCTAGCATACAATTAAATATCAACAATTTTATGCAAATCTGGTAAACATGCACATTTTTGCAATATGGCAAGATCTATTTAGAAAGATTATGACTATACAATAGATGGACATGTGCAATTGTGTGAAGAGGCTCAGTTGTATTTTCCAGCCTGTTAACTTGTATCTAGTGAGTGGAGATAGAGCAGAGCAGTGTTCACACATACATGTCTAACAGCTTGTCATGTGAAACTGTTGCCTTAATATTTGCGGCTATTACACTAATTAGAGGACAGCACACAGATGGTGCTGTTTCACAAACTCACAGGCTGAGAATCGAAATGGCATCACTGCCAACATTAGTGATGGCCTGTGGAAGAGAATACACCCCCTCCAAAAAAACATTTCACTCCTTTCTTCCAGCCCTCATTTTAAGAACTTTTATTTTTTTCCCCAGTGAAATTGACGTTAAAAGGCTTTAGTGGTGAAACAATGGTACTTGGGTACCATATGCTGCTTTAAACTCTGTAAGACAGCTGTTGAGCCAAAGTGTTCCTGGAGGTCGGCCAAGTCCCAGGCAGAATAAGCTTTTCCACTGGATGGAAATTGGTTCCAGCTATCAGGAAGAAGCCACTTTTCATTGACTCGCTTCCAGATGCAGAGTAGTGAGTTCTATAGAGGATGAGATGAGATGGGAGTGCATCTGGGGGTGTGTAACTGGGCTTCTCATAATGAGTGTGTGTGTGTGTGTGTGTACATACTGTACCGTTTGTATGTGTGTGAGAATGTATGGTGCATATAAGGTATACCGTACATCATCATGACCTGTGTGAGTAAGTGAGTCCCAGTTCTGCTCTGATGAGGGCAGATAGGAGGTGAGGTCTTCTAAAGGTGGGCACTGCTGATTGGACTGGTCTTAAAGGTGGGCTGTCCTGATTGGACTGTTTCTGAATGTGGGCTCTGCTGATTGGACTGGTCACCCTGGTGCCATCCACTTCAAACCTTCTATGGGAGAATCTCAATGCATACACCTTGTGTCCTCTCTCCTCGCCTCCTTCCCAAAACCCATTGGATGAGAAAGCCAGAGTTCTCTCCCCTCTGATCTTCTCCTCCAATGGGTTTTGAGGTGTCACAGGAAGGCCAAGAAGATCATCAAGGACCTCAGCCACCTGAGCCATGGCCTATTCACCCCGCTACCATCTAGAATGCAGAGACAGTACAGGTGCATCAAAGCTGGGACCGAGAGACTGATAAACAGCTTCTATCTCCAGGCCATCAATCTGTTACCACTAGCCAGCCTCCGCCCAGTACCCTGCCCTGAACCTTAATCACTGTCACTAGCTGGCTAACACCCAGTACTCTACCCTGCACCTTAGAGACTGCTGACCTATGTACATAGTCATTGAACACTGGTCACTTTAATTAATTTTACATAATGTTTTACTCACTTTATATGTACAGTTGAAGTCGGAAGTTTACATACACCTTAGCCAAATACATTTAAACTCTGTTTTTCACAATTCCTGACATTTAATCCTAGTAAAAATTCCCTGTTTTAGGTCAGTTAGGATCACCACTTTATTTTAAGAATGTTAAATGTCAGAATAATAGTAAAGATAATTATTTATTTCAGCTTTTATTTCTTTCATCACATTCCCAGTGGGTCAGAAGTTTACATACACTCAATTAGTATTTGGTAGCATTGCCTTTAAATTGTTTAACTTGGATCAAACGTTTCGGGTAGCGTTCCACAAGCTTCCCACAATAAGTTGGGTGAATTTTGGCCCATTCCTCCTGACAGAGCTGGTGTAACTGAGTCAGGTTTGTAGGCCTCCTTGCTCACACACGCATTTTCAGTTCTGCCCACCAATTTTCTATAGGATTGAGGTCAGGGCTTTGTGATGGCCACTCCAATACCTTGACTTTGTTGTGCTTTAGCCATTTTGCCACAACTTTGGAAGTACAGTGGGGAAAAAAAGTATTTAGTCAGCCACCAATTGTGCAAGTTCTCCCACTTAAAAAGATGAGAGAGGCCTGTAATTTTCATCATAGGTACACGTCAACTATGACAGACAAATTGAGAAAAGAAAATCCAGAAAATCACATTGTAGGATTTTTTATGAATTTATTTGCAAATTATGGTGGAAAATAAGTATTTGGTCACCTACAAACAAGCAAGATTTCTGGCTCTCACAGACCTGTAACTTCTTCTTTAAGAGGCTCCTCTGTCCTCCACTCATTACCTGTATTAATGGCACCTGTTTGAACTTGTTATCAGTATAAAAGACACCTGTACACAACCTCAAACAGTCACACTCCAAACTCCACTATGGCCAAGACCAAAGAGGTGTCAAAGGACACCAGAAACAAAATTGTAGACCTGCACCAGGCTGGAAAGACTGAATCTGCAATAGGTAAGCAGCTTGGTTTGAAGAAATCAACTGTGGGAGCAATTATTAGGAAATGGAAGACATAAAAGACCACTGATAATCTCCCTCGATCTGGGGCTCCACGCAAGATCTCACCCCGTGGGGTCAAAATGATCACAAGAACGGTGAGCAAAAATCCCAGAACCACACGGGGGGACCTAGTGAATGACCTGCAGAGAGCTGGGACCAAAGTAACAAAGCCTACCATCAGTAACACACTACGCCGCCATGGACTCAAATCCTGCAGTGCCAGACGTGTCCCCCTGCTTAAGCCAGTACATGTCCAGGCCCGTCTGAAGTTTGCTAGAGTGCATTTGGATGATCCAGAAGAGGATTGGGAGAATGTCATATGGTCAGATGAAACCAAAATATAACTTTTTGGTAAAAACTAAACTCGTCGTGTTTGGAGGACAAAGAATGCTGAGTTGCATCCAAAGAACACCATACCTACTGTGAAGCATGGGGGTGGAAACATCATGCTTTGGGGCTGTTTTTCTGCAAAGGGACCAGGACGACTGATCCGTGTAAAGGAAAGAATGAATGGGGCCATGTATCGTGAGATTTTGACTGAAAACCTCCTTCCATCAGCAACGGCATTGAAGATGAAACGTGGCTGGGTCTTTCAGCATGACAATGATCCCAAACACACCGCCCGGGCAACGAAGGAGTGGCTTCGTAAGAAGCATTTCAAGGTCCTGGAGTGGCCTAGCCAGTCTCCAGATCTCAACCCCATAGAAAATCTTTGGAGGGAGTTGAAAGTCCGTGTTGCCCAGCGACAGCCCCAAAACATCACTGCTCTAGAGGAGATCTGCATGGAGGAATGGGCCAAAATACCAGCAAAAGTGTGTGAAAACCTTGTGAAGGCTTACAGAAAACGTTTGACCTGTGTCATTGCCAACAAAGGGTATAAAACAAAGTATTGAGAAACTTTTGTTATTGACCAAATACTTATTTTCCACCATAATTTGCAAATACATTCATTAAAAATCCTACAATGTGATTTTCTGGATTTTTTTTCCTCATTTTGTCTGTCATAGTTGACGTGTACCTATGATGAAAATTACAGGCCTCTCTCATCTTTTTAAGTGGGAGAACTTGCACAATTGGTGGCTGACTAAATACTTTTTTTCCTCACTGTATGCTTGGGGTCATTGTCCATTTGGAAGACCCATTTGCGACCAAGCTTTAACTTCCTGACTGATGTCTTGAGATGTTGCTTCAATATATCCACATAATTTTCCTTCCTCATGATGCTATCTATTTTGTGAAGTGCACCAGTCCCTCCTGCAGCACAGCACCCCCATAGCATGATGCTGCCACCCCCGTGCTTCACGGTTGGGATGGTGTTCTTCGGCTTGCAAGTGACTCCTTTTTCCTCCAAACATAACGATGGTCATTATGGCCAAACAGTTCTATTTTTGTTTCATCAGACCAGAGGACATTTCTCCAAAAAGTACGATCTTTGTCCCCATGTGCAGTTGCAAACCGTAGTCTGGCTTTTTATGGCGGTTTTGGAGCAGTGGCTTCTTCCTTGCTGAGCGGCCTTTCAGGTTATGTCGATATAGGACTCGTTTTACTGTGGATATAGATACTTTTGTACCTGTTTCCTCCAGCATCTTCACAAGGTCCTTTGCTGTTGTTCTGGGATTTATTTGCACTTTTCGCACCAAAGTACGTTCATCTCTAGGAGACAGAACGCTTCTCCTTCCTGAGCGGTATGACGGCTGCTTGGTCCATTTACATTTACATTTAAGTCATTTAGCAGACGCTCTTATCCAGAGCGTCTTACAGTTAGTGCATACATTTTTTTTTTATATATTTTTTTTATACCCCCCGTGGGAATCGAACCCACAACCCTGGCATTGCAAACGCCATGCTCTACAAACTGAGCTACATCCCCTGCCGGCCATTCCCTCCCCTACCCTAGACGACGCTGGGCCAATTGTGCGCCGCCCCATGGGTCTCCCGGTCGCGGCCGGCTACGACAGAGCCTGGATACGAACCAGGATCTCTAGTGGCACAGCTAGGACTGCGATGCTGTGCCTTAGACCACTGCGCCACTCGGGAGACTGGTCCCATGGTGTTTATACTTGCGTACTATTGTTTGTACAGATTAACGTGGTACCTTCAGGCGTTTGGAAATTGATCCCAAGGATGAACCAGACTTGTGGAGGTATACCATTTCTTGGCTGATTTATTTTGATTTTCCCATGATGTCAAGCAAAGAGGCACTGAGTTTGAAGGGAGGCCTTGAAATACATCCACAGGTACACCTCCAATTGACTCAAATTATGTCAATTAGCCTATCAGAAGCTTCTAAAGCCATTACATAATTTTCTGGAATTTTCCAAGCTGTTTAAAGGCACAGTCAACTTAGTGTATGTAAAGTTCTGACCCACTGGAATTGTGATACAGTGAATTATAAGTGAAATAATCTGTCTGTAAACAATTGTTGGAAAATTACTTGTGTCATGCATAAAGTAGATGTCCTAACCGACTTGCCAAATCTATAGTTTGTTAACAATACATTTGTGGAGTGGTTGAAAAATGAGTTTTAATGACTCCAACCTAAGTGTATGTAAACTTCCGACTTCAACTGTACATAGGCGTTCAGAGGCCCATTATCAGCAACCATCAGTCCTGTGTTCCAATGGCACGTTGTGTTTGTTAATCCAAGTTTATCATTTTAAAAGGCTAATTGATCATTAGAAAACCCTTTTGCAATTATGTTAGCACAGCTGAAAACTGTTGTTCTGATTAAAGCAATAAAACTGGCCGTCTTGAGACTAGTTGAGTATCTGGAGCATCAGTAATTGTGCTAACATAATTGCAAAAGGGTTTTCTAATGATCAATTAGCCTTTTAAAATGATAAACTTGGATTAGCAATGTTACGAACCCCGTGGCTTTAAACGTCTAGGGTGGATGGACAAGAGACCCGTAACATAATTCATGCAAATTAGAATCGTGATATGGAACAGTGAGAACAAAAACTACACGACAACCATAAACTACCGTCAAACATAAAAGGTTTATTTTTGAACACACGGTAAAGGTTTGGGAAAAAGGGCTGAGCAGGACCCAAGAAATGAAACAATAGTGTAAAACAACCCTAAACTGATCTTGCCTGCCTCAAGAACCGCTAAGCTACTGCTAATCATACAAAAATACAGTGGGTGGTCCGCTCAGGTCTAACTAGTGTTTTTAGACAGTTTTCTTCCTACGGGTAATGTACGCCCAGGGGCAACTTGCTTAAATTCCCCTTTTCCCAGAAACACACAACAAAGTTACCAAACAGAGTAACCAGCAACTTAGTGAGTACACAAAACACAGGACACCACAGTATCCATACTCACATACGGAAATAGTCTCTCACAAAGTTACCAAACAGAGTAACCAGCAAATGAGTGAGTACACAAAACACAGGACACCACAGTATCCATACTCACATACGGAAATAGTCTCTAACAACAATCACAACTGACCGGCTTTTAAACAATAGGATGTGTGATTCAAACACCAGAAACAGGTGTTGCAATGCAGAGGAATGTCCACTGATTGATCCACCTCAGCAATCAGCAGACACCCCAACGACCACCAATCAGGACACCTGTGATTAGGGCAGAAGGAGAGGAAAAACACAAAAAGACACAGTAACACTCCCACCCTTAAAAGAGCAAACCACAATGGTTCGCGACACACGTACCATCACAACACCCAAAATTCAAAGATCAACAGCATCCTGACGGGATAACAAAAAAAACTAGATCTCTAAACACGAGACAAAGCATCTGCCAACACATTTTCTTTCACACACACAACTCTTGTGATAAAAACTGATCCTTAAGGACTTTCATAGGTCCTCTCATGGTGTGTCCAAACACCAGTTCAGCTGGGCTGAACCCTAAGGATTCCTGTACTGTCTCACGGACAGCAAACAAAACTCGAGGAACTCCCTCATCCCAATCCTTCTCAGATTCCAAGCAATATTTACGGAGCATAGACTTCAGTGTCTGATGCCAATGTTCAAGCGCACCCTGAGACTCTGGGTGATATGCACTTGACACACGGTGTGTAACTGACAAGGATTTTAACACTTGTTTGAAAAGTTTAGAAAGGAAATTCGTACCCTGATCAGTTTGTATCACCTTAGGTAACCCAAAAGTTGAGAAGAATTTGCTCAACGCTTTACTCACCACCGGAGCAGTAATCCTTCGCAGAGGAATGGCCTCTGTGTACCTGGTGGCCACACACATAATCGTCAACATAAACTGGTTACCAGATTTTGTCTTTGGTAATGGTCCAACACAATCAACCATCACATGTTCGAATGGTTCACCTATGGCCGGTATGGGACAAAGAGGCGCGGGGGAAATAACCTGGTTCGGTTTCCCAGTTACTTGACAGGTGTGGCAAGTCCGACAGAACTGAGCCACATCTTGTTTTAAACCAGGCCAAAAGAAATGTCGCAAAACTCGAAGATAAGAACATAAGTCTTGGTGACTCCCAGATGTCCGGACCACTGGTGATCATGAGCGAGGGATAAAACATTTTGTCGAAAGGCTGTAGGAATCACTATTTGGTAAACAGCATTCCAATCTCCGCCAGCGTCAACATGGGATGTCCATTTACGCATGAGGAGATTACCATCAATGAAGTATGCCATGTTTTTCTTCTTTAGATCCTCCTCTGAGACAACACTAGAAAAACATTTAGCCAGGCTAATGTCAACCTTTTGGTTAGCGATCAGCTGCTCACGAGTGACTGGTAACTGTATTGCCTCAGCAACAAGTTCCACATCCTTCTTCCTTTCTCTGGGCTGTTGGTCAGACTGCACCAGCTTACCAGAGGTAGCACCCAAACTATCCTCTGGGTCACACTCTCTGAATAGAATCGTGTTCGACAAATCTATCACGTCACCCACTTGTCGTGCTTGAGCACGTGTGACAGCACAAGCGGGGAACACATCTGGATAACCCTGTGCCAGCTCCTCGGAGAGAGACTGGTCACTTTTATCCACTACCTCCAATACGGGTATCACCTTTCCTCCGGCAATATCGTTGCCCATTATAAAATGTCACACCTTTTACTGGCAACATAGGACGTACGCCAACTCTGAACAATCCACTGACTAACTCAGAGTGTACGTTCACAAAGTGCAATGGCACGAATCCCATTTCAATTCCTTGTACTAACACACTGGAACCACAATATGTATTATTGGACAAGGGCAACACATCAGATAGTATGAACGACTGCGCCGCACCAGTATCTCTGAGGATTCTAACTGGATGCTGAGACGCTTCGTCATCTGATATGGAAACAAACCCCTCAAAAATGAACGGTTCATAACTGTGATCTGGGACAGGGACTTTCAAACCACATTCACTATGAGGCCTCTGTCTTGATTCCGGCCTTACAACCGTACGAATCAGCCCAACACCCGTTGGCGGCCTGGCGTGCTGAGGCATCACCTGTTTGCGTTTTAGCAGAAAGCAATCATTAACCATATGTCCCACCTTATGACAATAGAAACAGTGACGCACATCTTTTGGGAGTGCTGGACGTACTGCTGGTCGACTAGGACTAAAAGTTAACAACTCTGCGGCCCTGCTCTCCGTACGAGCCGAAAACACGCTCTTATACGTCAACACAAACTCTTCTGCCAATACAGACGCTTCCGACAGTGAGGATACTTTCTGTTCGTTCAGATAAACTACAATGCGTTCGGGTAAGCAATTTTTAAACTCTTCTAACAAGATTAACTCCCGTAGAGAGTTAAAATCAGTTACCTTACTAGCACTGTGCCATTTGTCAAACAGATTTCCTTTTTCTCTAGCAAACTCCACATAAGTCTGAGTAGAAGCCTTTTTATGAGACCTAAATCTCTGTCGATATGCCTCAGGAACAAGCTCATAGGCACGAAGAACAGTAGCTTTGACCACGTCATAATTCAAGCTGTCTTCAAGAGGTAGCGCTGACAGAACCTCTTGGGCTTTACCTGTTAATTTACACTGAAGTAACAGGCACCATACCTCTTCGGGCCATTTCAATGCTACTGCTATACATTCAAAAACACTGAAATAGGAATCAACCTCTGACTCCCTAAACACAGGTACCAAGGTGATCTGTCTACTAATATCAAAAGTAGCAGACGACACAGCTGGTGAGGATGGCTCACTAGCAGGCATAGTATGAGCAGAGACTAACCTCGCTGTTTCTGCCTCCAGTTCCATTTTACGCATCTCCAGTTCTTGATCAACCCTATGCGTCTCCAGTTCTTGATCAAGCCTACGCGTCTCCAGTTCCATCTTACGCGTCTCCTGTTCTGCCACTAGCTTATGCATTTCCAGCTTGTCTTGCCTGATCTGTGACCGCTCTTCCGCCTCCATTTGGAGCCGTGTCGAGCGGACATCCATCCTGGCATCACTGTCAGTCAGTGGGGAGAGTGGGTCAAAACGGGGCAATGTGGCTGGAGCCTTAGCCTCGTCCTCAGACACCGACGGGCTTACAGGAGCAGCAACCACAACCCCTACAGGAGCAGCAGACTCAGGCGGCGGTAACTCAAGCACTCGCTCGTTCAACAATATCTCTAACACTGCTTTCCTCACTTCTGCTTTCACTAAAACCCTTGATATGGGTACAGAAAAGTGGTCAGCCAAAGCCTGTAGATCCACTCTACGGCAATTCTCAAAAACCTCCCACGTAGGGTTTTCCAAAAATGCATCCAACTCAAAAGTAGCCATCCTAAACTAGCAACACGAGCCGACGAATACTGAACACAAAAAAAACTGGTAGTTACAGCTGCCAAGCTCAACACTGAACCAGACACTAACTAATTTGCATGAGTAGCATGGGTATCAATGAGAATGATCCCGGACGAACCCCCACTTTATGTTACGAACCCCGTGGCTTTAAACGTCTAGGGTGGATGGACAAGAGACCCGTAACATAATTCATGCAAATTAGAATCGTGACATGGAACAGTGCGAACAAAAACTACACGACAACCATAAACTACCGTCAAACATAAAAGGTTTATTTTTGAACACACGGTAAAGGTTTGGGAAAAAGGGCTGAGCAGGACCCAAGAAATGAAACAATAGTGTAAAACACCCCTAAACTGATCTTGCCTGCCTCAAGAACCGCTAAGCTACTGCTAATCATACAAAAATACAGTGGGTGGTCCGCTCAGGTCTAACTAGTGTTTTTAGACAGTTTTCTTCCTACGGGTAATGTACGCCCAGGGGCAACTTGCTTAAATTCCCCTTTTCCCAGAAACACACAACAAAGTTACCAAACTGAGTAACCAGCAAATTAGTGAGTACACAGAACACAGGACACCACAGTATCCATACTCACATACGGAAATAGTCTCTCACAAAGTTACCAAACAGAGTAACCAGCAAATGAGTGCGCACACAAAACACCACAGTATCCATACTCACATACGGAAATAGTCTCTCACAAAGTTACCAAACAGAGTAACCAGCAAATGAGTGCGCACACAAAACACAGGACACCACAGTATCCATACTCACATACGGAAATAGTCTCTAACAACAATCACAACCGACCGGCTTTTAAACAATAGGATGTGTGATTGAAAAACCAGAAACAGGTGGTGCAATGCAGAGGAATGTCCACTGATTGGTCCACCTCAGCAATCAGCAGACACCCCAATGACCACCAATCAGGAACATACAGGACACCTGTGATTAGGGCAGAAGGAGAGGAAATACACAAAAAGACACAGGATACTTGTATCCGTAACAAGCAAACACAACGTGCCATTGGAACACAGGACTGATGGTTACTGATAATGGGCCTCTGTACGCCTATGTAGATTTTCCATTAAAAATGAGCCTTTTCCAGCTACAATAGCCATTTACAACATTAACAATGTCTACACTGTATTTCTGATCAATTTGATGTTATTTTAATGGACAAGAAAATTGCTTTTCTTTCGAAAACAAGGACATTTCTAAGTGACCCCAAACTTATGAACGGTAGTGTACATATTACCCCAATTACCTCAACTAACCGGTGCCCCCGCACATTGACTCGGTACCGGTACCCCCTGTATATAGCCTTGCTATTGTTATTTTTATTGCTGCTCTTTAATTATTTGTTACTTTTATTTCGTATTATTTAATATAGTAAAAAAACAATTTGGGGGGGTATGGTTAAGGGCTTGTAAGTAAGCATTTCACTGTTGTATTCGGCGCATGTGACAAATAACATTTGACTTGATTTGAAAACAAAGTCAGTAGATGTTATATTGAGTTGGTGAGCTTTTATGCGGTGCTGAAAGATGGTTACGATGAGGTGAGATGTTTCCAATAACTGTATTTTCCCAGCGGCAGGGATTACACTAAATCTTTGACCAATGTCTGAATCTCAAATTACAAATCTGGACCTGGTCGTTGGGGATTTCAACTAATCTCTGGCATTTCAATATAATCCCATTGAATAATGCCTGTTTGTGTATATCTGTAAATCACAACTTTTACCTAAATCATTATGACGATTAAATTAGTCCTGGACCAATGTTTGAGGCATAGAAGAAATGACAATATATAAAACCATTTATGTACAAAACATAATTGGCAGAAGAATATAGGTCAACAACTGATTCTTAAGGTTATACACGTCTGGGCATGTGTTGTCACTGCTAGTTGGATCTTCTTACTTATTTTCCAGATAAACAGTGAAATTCACCATTCATGTTCCCTTGTCTAGAAAGTCTTCTTTGATATTATATAAAAAAAACCTTCTCTGTTCTCTTTTTCTTTTCTTTTTTTTAGGGGGTAGATCAGCTTTAATATTTCAGATAGATTGTAACTTCCATCAATGTAATTGTCTGCATCACTTCCAATCCCCCAAATGTTTTTTTTCTCGCAAATATACACACACATATATATATATATACACACACACATATATATATATATATATATATATATATATACAGTGGGGGAAAAAAGTATTTAGTCAGCCACCAATTGTGCAAGTTCTCCCACTTAAAAATATGAGAGAGAGAGGCCTGTAATTTTCATCATAGGTACACGTCAACTATGACAGACAAATTGAGAAAAAAAAATCCAGAAAATCACATTGTAGTATTTTTAATGAATTTATTTGCAAATTATGGTGGAAAATAAGTATTTGGTCACCTACAAACAAGCAAGATTTCTGGCTCTCACAGACCTGTAACTTCTTCTTTAAGAGGCTCCTCTGTCCTCCACTCGTTACCTGTATTAATGGCACCTGTTTGAACTTGTTATCAGTATAAAAGACACCTGCCCACAACCTCAAACAGTCACACTCCAAACTCCACTATGGCCAAGACCAAAGAGCTGTCAAAGGACACCAGAAACAAAATTGTAGACCTGCACCAGGCTGGGAAGACTGCATCTGCAATAGGTAAGCAGCTTGGTTTGAAGAAATCAACTGTGGGAGCAATTATTAGGAAATGGAAGACATACAAGACCACTGATAATCTCCCTCGATCTGGGGCTCCACGCAAGATCTCACCCCGTGGGGTCAAAATGATCACAAGAACGATGAGCAAAAATCCCAGAACCACACGGGGGGACCTAGTGAATGACCTGCAGAGAGCTGGGACCAAAGTAACAAAGCCTACCATCAGTAACACACTACGCCGCCAGGGACTCAAATCCTGCAGTGCCAGACGTGTCCCCCTGCTTAAGCCAGTACATGTCCAGGCCCGTCTGAAGTTTGCTAGAGTGCATTTGGATGATCCAGAAGATGATTGGGAGAATGTCATATGGTCAGATGAAACCAAAATATAACTTTTTGGTAAAAACTCAACTCGTCATGTTTGGAGGACAAAGAATGCTGAGTTGCATCCAAAGAACACCATACCTACTGTGAAGCATGGGGGTGATCCCAAACACACCGCCCGGGCAACGAAGGAGTGGTTTCGTAAGAAGCATTTCAAGGTCCTGGAGTGGCCTAGCCAGTCTCCAGATCTCAACCCCATAGAAAATCTTTGGAGGGAGTTTAAAGTCCGTGTTGCCCAGCGACAGCCCCAAAACATCACTGCTCTAGAGGAGATCTGCATGGAGGAATGGGCCAAAATACCACCAACAGTGTGTGAAAACCTTGTGAAGACTTACAGAAAACGTTTGACCTGTGTCATTGCCAACAAAGGGTATATAACAAAGTATTGAGAAACTTTTGTTATTGACCAAATACTTATTTTCCACCATAATTTGCAAATAAATTCGTTAAAAATCCTACAATGTGATTTTCTGGATTTTCTTTTCTCATTTTGTCTGTCATAGTTGACGTGTACCTATGATGAAAATTACAGGCCTCTCTCATCTTTTTAAGTGGGAGAACTTGCACAATTGGTGGCTGACTAAATACTTTTTTCCCCCACTCTATATATATATATATATACACATACAGCTGTGGAACAAATTAAGAGACCACTTCACATTTTTCTTAAATCAGCATCTATACATGTATGACAGCCATTCCATTCCAGTGTCTGTTGAATTCCAACCAAATCTTATTTAACGAGGAAAAGCATAAAAACCACTATCCTCTTGCAATAGGACCAGCTGGATGGCAAAAACAGTGCTAATAGTACCTCAAAAGTAATATTAATAAAAAAAATACTATTGACCATACCAAAAGAGTTGAAAAGGAAAGTTTTGAGTGAAGAAAAAAAGGGTTCAATTCTGGCTTTACTGGCAGAGGGATACAGTGAGCGTCAGGTTGCTTCCATCCTTAAAATTTCAAAGACAGCAGTTCATAAGAACAAGGTCAAGCAGCAGACATTGGGGACAACAAAGCTACAGACCGGCAGAGGTCGAAAACGACTACTGACCGGGATGACCTTCAACTCATTCGAATGTCACTCAACAACCGTAGGATGACATCAAGTGACCTACAAAAATAATGGCAAATGGCAGCTGGGGTGAAGTGCATGGCGAGGACGGTCCGAAACAGGCTCCTAGGGGCAGGGCTGATGTCGTGTAAAGCTAGAAAAAAGCCCTTCATCAATGAGAAGCAAAGAAGAGCCAGGCTGAGGTTTGCAAAAGACAGCTCCCGGGCGATTCCCTTGGATTCCGTCGCCCGTAGGGGAATGGCCTCGGGATACCGGGTGGCATAGTCTACTATTACCAAGATGTTCCTGTGTCCTCGTGCAGTCTTTACCAGGGGTCCCACTATGTCCATGGCGATGCGTTCAAAGGGCACGCCGATGATCGGCAGGGGGACCAGAGGGTTTCGGAAGTGTGCTTTCGGGGCAGTGAGTTGACACTCCGGGCAGCTGTGACAGTAGTCTTCCACGGCCCTCCTCATCCCGGGCCAGTGGAACCAGGCGGTGACCCATTCCCGGGTCTTCTCCATTCCCAGGTGCGCCCCCAACAAGTGGGTGTGGGCCAGCTGAAGAACGGTTCCTACGTACCGTAGGGGCAGCAACAATACCTCTCGAAGTTCCCCCTGTTGGCACGACACCTGATACAAAAGGTTAGTCTTAATCTGGAAATAGGGGTATCGCCAATCACTCATCCCCGGAAGTAGCTGTCCATCCACCGTCAAATTTGGATCCTCCCACTGGGCTGTCCCGAATTGTCCCCTCAGTTGGCCCCCAACGGGGGTCTCGACTGGCCCCTCTAAATCAAGAAGGGGGAGGCTGGGCTCCTCCTCCAGTGGTTCCCCAGAGGGTTCGGGTTCTGGCTCCCCCTCCGACTCTGACTCCGGACCCGTAGAGTCAGGTTGGTTAACCGGTGGCGTCCTGGCCGCACAGGTGAGGGGTCGTCCCCGCTCTCTTCTTCGGCCGGCTCATATCTTATTTTTCAACTCGTGCCCCAATAGGGCCGCGAACAGCGGACAATCCCGTACCACTAGGATATGTACCGGCAGCTCTGGTACTGCACCCACCATCATCTTGCAGCTACCTTGTGGTGTCACGATGTTGGTCCATACGGCGGGATACCGCTTTGTGTCACCATGAACACAGGAAATGGACATCTCCCTACCCCGTTCGGTCTCCTGGTTCAGCAGGCTTGTGGTTACGAGCGTAACCATGCTTCCGGAGTCTAATAGTGCTTCCGTGTCGTGTCCGTCAACCTTCACCGGGACCATGGGTGCAGTTGATTCATGGTGTGCCCAACAGGAGGTGACATAGTTCCCGGCGTGACCCACCTGGCCTCCGGTGCTAGCTGACGGCATCGATTCCTCTCGAGCAGGGCAATTCCAGGCAAGGTGCCCCCGGGCGCCACACTCAAAACCCCTCCGTTGGTCTCCATCTACCTGGGATCGTCGGTGGCGGGTCGGCCCTTCCCCAGCCGTCTCTCCACGGGTTTGCGGTCCCTTGACTGTCGGTTCGGGGTACACCGCGGTGGGGTTGTCCTTCCGTCCCCTCGCACAGGTCGCCGACTCGTCCCGGCTCCCCCTCAGTAGGGCCTGAGTGTTCTGGTGCGTCTCCACTGCTTCCAGGAGGCCCTCCAAGGTCTGGGGCGCGCATAGGCTCGCTGCCCTCTTCAGGTCGTGGGGTTGTGCCCGTACGAAGCGATCCAGGACCACTTTGTTGAGGAGGGAGAGGGTGGATACATTGGTTAAGAGCCATGTCCTGGTGACGTGCAGAAGGTCGCTCATCTGGGCTCGGGGGATGCGTCGGGAACGAACCTTCAGTCGTGGAACCATTGAGCCCGATGGGCCAGGTTGTACCCGTAGCGGCTGAGTATCGCCCGTTTGAATCCATCGTAGTTAGCCGCCTGTTCGTTGTTCAGGTACCAATACGCCTTTTGGGCATTCCCAGAGAGGAACGGGGCCAGCAGACTTGCCCACTTCGGCCTTGGCCATCCTTCCCGTAGCGCTGTCCATTCAAATGTACAGAGGTATGTTTCAATGCCATCGTCTTCCGTTAGCTTGATTAAAAACTGGTTGGGATGGGTTTCAGGAGACGCTCCTCCTTGCAGCTTCCTGACTTCCTCCATGAGGTGGACATTTTGTAGCCGCTGTTCCTCCAGCGTTTGTTCCTGAACCGCCTGTTGTGCTTGTTGGGCCCGGACGAACTGAGCTATCAAGTTGTCCATGCTGATGCTGTGTAAACGTCAACCCTGATCTGACCACGTTATCAAAGTGCCCGCATTTTCCACCACTTGTGGCAGATCAGGGGGTTGGGTCAAGACGTTTACACAGATCAGACACGGACAGAGTATGATTAGCTCGGTTTCAAGGGTGTTTATTAATAAAATAATCAAAAGAAAAGGATAGGTCTCGCCCATGAGATCCTCTCCAGGATACCGTCTCCAACTTCACGGAAGTTACCTTACTTCCCCCAGTCCTCTTCCATGTGCTGCCCTTCTGGCAGCTTTATGGGCCTTGCACAGCTGGTGAGCAATCCACCCTTAATTACTCACCAGCTCCCAATCAGCCCCAATTAGTCCTGTCTGGGGAGCCCGTCGAGACCTGGCACGTCCAGCAGATGGAGCCAGCTCCTCGTGATGTATACTCCATCTGTTACCAGGCCTCGACGAGTCTCCCCCTGGTGGCTGACCTGCTGTACGCCACAATATATATATACATACATACATACATATACATACACACACACATATATATATATATATATATATATATATATATATATATATATATATATATATATATACACACATACACATACACATATATACATACATCCATACACACACACATATCCTTTTTAAAATAATTTTTCCCTTCATTACCCTCCAACCCCACCACCCCTTCCCCAATTGGAGCAAACCAGTGAACAACAACGCCCAGGCCTCTACTTCCAGACCACACATACCACATACACCTTACGGACACAGTCAAATTCCACAATAATTATATTTTGTTTGTTTTTACTCCTGAACTTCCTTTTACTCCTGAACTCATGTCCATCTGGTTTGCTTCTATATGCCATATTTTTCTAACTGTGCTCTTTCACATAAGCTCTCAACCTATAACCTATATACTTATTATGGACACAGTATGCTTTACATTAGTTATCTTGTTGTTATTAGTTGTTGTTATTAGTCCCATCCTTCAGCTCCATCCAACACCTTCCATCTATCTCTTAACACCATCCATATTGGATTTCTATTTGCCATATATTTTTCAACTGTACTGTGATGTTTTACAAAAGTTCTGAACCTTTAATATTCTCATTGTTTCTACAGCTTGTAAATTGAAAATAAACATTTTTGCTAAAAGTATTATTATATTATTGATCGATTGACTATGACTTTTCAGATCACCCAGTAGTGCTATCTGCAGGGTTAGCTCCAGGTAAATATTGCAATCCTTTAGCCATTCCTGGACCTGTGTCCAAAAACAAGCTACAAATGGACAGTACCAAAACAAATTATCTAATGATTCTGTCTCTTCGCAGCAAAATCTGCAGAGCGGGAAGATTGTATCCCCCATATACAGTGGGGAGAACAAGTATTTGATATACTGCCGATTTTGCAGGTTTTCCTACTTACAAAGCATGTAGAGGTCTGTAATTTTTATCATAGGTACACATTGTATGATTTTTAAGTAATTAATTTGCATTTTATTGCGTGACATAAGTATTTGATCACCTACCACCCAGTAAGAATTCCGGCTCTCACAGACCTGTTCATTTTTCTTTAAGAAGCCCTCCTGTTCTCCACTCATTACCTGTATTAACTGCACCTGTTTGAACTCGTTACCTGTATAAAAGACACCTGTCCACACACTCAATCAAACAGACTCAAAGCTCTCCACAATGGCCAAGACCAGAGAGCTGTGTAAGGACATCAGGGATAAAATTGTAGACCTGCACAAGGCTGGGATGGGCTACAGGACAATAGGCAAGCAGTTTGGTGAGAAGGCAACAACTGTTGGCACAATTATTAGAAAATTGAAGAAGTTCAAGATGACGGTCAATCACCCTCGGTCTGGGGCTCCATGCAAGATCTCACCTCGTGGGGCATCAATGATCATGAGGAAGGTGAGGGATCAGCCCAGAACTACACGGCAGGACCTGGTTAATGACCCGAAGAGAGCTGGGACCACAGTCTCAAAGAAAACCATTAGTAACACACTACGCCATCATGGATAAAAATCCTGCAGCGCACGCAAGGTCCCCCTGCTGGAGGTGGAAACATCATTCTTTGGGGATGCTTTTCTGCAAAGGGGACAGGACGACTGCACCGTATTGAGGGGAGGATGGATGGGGCCATGTATCGCGAGATCTTGGCCAACAACCTCCTTTCCTCAGTAAGAGCATTGAAGATGGGTCGTGGCTGGGTCTTCCAGCATGACAACGACCCGAAACACACAGCCAGGGCAACTAAGGAGTGGCTCTGTAAGAAGCATCTCAAGGTCCTGGAGTGGCCTAGCCAGTCTCCGGACCTGAACCCAATAGAAAATCTTTGGAGGGAGCTGAAAGTCCGTATTGCCCAGCGACAGCCCCGAAACCTGAAGGATCTGGAGAAGGTCTGTATGGAGGAGTTGGCCAAAATCCCTGCTGCAGTGTGTGCAAACCTGGTCAAGACCTACAGGAAACGTATGATCTCTGTAATTGCAAACAAAGGTTTCTGTACCAAATATTAAGTTCTGCTTTTCTGATGTATCAAATACGTATGTCATGCAATAAAATGCAAATTAATTACTTAAAAATCATACAATGTGATTTTCTGGATTTTTTGTTTTAGATTCCGTCTCTCACAGTTGAAGTGTACCTATGATAAAAATTACAGACCTCTACATGCTTTGTAAGTAGGAAAACCTGCAAAATTGGCAGTGTATCAAATACTTGTTCTCCCCACTGTAAATAACATTCTACCAGTAGCAAGAATTTTATATAATAATTTAAATTGAAAAATTCAAAGTTTTGAATCCGGCGTCGTTTTGCGTATCAATTCATAAACACTATGCCATGGAATCGGTACGTCAAAAATCTCTTCCCAACTATTTTGCAATCTATATGGGACGGCTGTCAATCCTTTGGTCCTTAAATGAAACTGGTATACTTTTTTATTTATCACAATTTTCTTTAACCAATTATATTCTTTAATGCAAGGCCGACAGACAAGTTCCTTACTTTTTCCCCCTTCCACCTTCCTTTTCCATTTTTGCGGTAATGCTGCAGTTATTTCGGTGTAATTTTGGGTAGAGCAGACATTTCCATATTTCTTTGTTAGCTGCATGTGCGACATAACTCCACCAGTCCTACCGATAATATAATTTACGAAGATTATACCTTTTTTAAACATTTTGTAAAAAAAATAGTTTTTTTATCAATTAGTATATTTGAGTTTAACCACAATATTTGTTGCATTATTTGTTCTGTCGTTTCTGGAGGATTAAATTGAAATTGCAACCAACTTTCTATGGCTTGTTTTAGAAATAGTGATATTTGGGAGATTATTTCCTTTTCAAATAACTTAAAGTGAGAGGTTGTAATCTGAATAAAGGGAAAAAGGCCATTCTTGAACATTGGGTGAGACAATCTTACTAATTTGCTAGAGAACTAGTTCGGATTTAAGTATCACTTTTGTATGACTGAAGCTTTTAGTGATAGGTCTAATGCTTTAATATTTAATAATTTCTGTCCTCCGAATTCATATTAATTATATAAATAGGCCCGTTTAATTTTGTCTGGCTTGCCGTTCCAAATAAAAGGGAATATTTTTTTACTCATATAATTTAAAAAACTGTTCGCTAGGCGTAGGCAAGACCATAAGCAAATAGGTAAACTGGGATCATACTAAAGAGTTAATCAGGGTGATTTTTCCACAAATTGACAGGTATTTACCTTTCCATGGTAGCAAGATCTTATCTACTTTTGCTAACTTTCTATTAAAATTTATTGGAGTGACATCATTTATTTTCATTTGGGATATTTATTCCGAGTATATCCACATCACCATCAGACCATTTTATTGGTAAACTACATGATAATGTAAAATTGTATTTTTTAGTGATCCAATACGTAATATAGTACATTTATCATAATTTGGTTGTATTCCAGAGAGGTTAGAAAAAGAAAACATGAATCATCAGCGTACAATGACACCTATGTTTTTAAACCCTGGATTTCTAATCCCTTGATATTATTGTTGGATCTGATTTTAATAGCTAACATCTCGATGGCAATAATACATACAGTGGTGAAAAAAAGTATTTAGTCAGCCACCAATTGTGCAAGTTCTCCCACTTAAAAAGATGAGAGAGGCCTGTAATTTTCATCATAGGTACACATCAACTATGACAGACAAAATGAGAAAAAAAAATCCAGAAAATCAAATTGTAGGATTTTTAATGAATTTATTTGCAAATTATGGTGGAAAATAAGTATTGGGTCACCTACAAACAAGCAAGATTTCTGGCTCTCACAGACCTGTAACTTCTTCTTTAAGAGGCTCCTCTGTCCTCCACTCGTTACCTGTATTAATGGCACCTGTTTGAACTTGTTATCAGTATAAAAGACACCTGTCCACAACCTCAAACAGTCACACTCCAAACTCCACTATGGCCAAGACCAAAGAGCTGTCAAAGGACACCAGAAACAAAATTGTAGACCTGCACCAGGCTGGGAAGACTGAATCTGCAATAGGTAAGCAGCTTGGTTTGAAGAAATCAACTGTGGGAGCAATTATTAGGAAATGGAAGACATACAAGACCACTGATAATCTCCCTCGATCTGGGGCTCCACGCAAGATCTCACCCCGTGGGGTCAAAATGATCACAAGAACGGTGAGCAAAAATCCCAGAACCACACGGGGGGACCTAGTGAATGACCTGCAGAGAGCTGGGACCAAAGTAACAAAGCCTACCATCAGTAACACACTACGCCGCCAGGGACTCAAATCCTGCAGTGCCAGACGTGTCCCCCTGCTTAAGCCAGTACATGTCCAGGCCCGTCTGAAGTTTGCTAGAGTGCATTTGGATGTTCCAGAAGAGGATTGGGAGAATGTCATATGGTCAGATGAAACCAAAATATAACTTTTTGGTAAAAACTCAACTCGTTGTATTTGGAGGACAAAGAATGCTGAGTTGCATCCAAAGAACACCATACCTACTGTGAAGCATGGGGGTGGAAACATCATGCTTTGGGGCTGTTTTTCTGCAAAGGGACCAGGACGACTGATCCGTGTAAAGGAAAGAATGAATGGGGCCATGTATCGTGAGATTTTGAGTGAAATCCTCCTTCCATCAGCAAAGGCATTGAAGATGAAACGTGGCTGGGTCTTTCAGCATGACAATGATCCCAAACACACCACCCGGGCAACGAAGGAGTGGCTTCGTAAGAAGCATTTCAAGGTCCTGGAGTGGCCTAGCCAGTCTTCAGATCTCAACCCCATAGAAAATCTTTGGAGGGAGTTGAAAGTCTGTGTTGCCCTGCGACAGCCCCAAAACATCACTGCTCTAGAGGAGATATGCATGGAGGAATGGGCCAAAATACCAGCAACAGTGTCATTGCCAACAAAGGGTATATAACAAAGTATTGAGAAACTTTTGTTATTGACCAAATACTTATTTTCCACCATATTTTGCAAATAAATTCATTAAAAATCCTACAATGTGATTTTCAGGATTTTTTTCCCTCATTTTTTCTGTCATAGTTGACGTGTACCTATGATGAAAATTACAGGCCTCTCTCATCTTTTTAAGTGGGAGAACTTGCACAATTGGTGGCTGACTAAATACTTTTTTTCCCCACTGTAGATATGCCGATTGTCAGGAATAGCTGAATGTGGATGTGGTGCAGGAATCAGGCGCAGGACACAGAAGCTTCATCCAACATACTTTAGTAGACGATCAAGCAAAATACAAACGGGCCTCAAAACAGCCCGGAGGCGAGCGATTACGCACACCGTGCGTAAACACCGAAAATACAAATAAGTGCGCACACAAGTGTGAAACTCTCCAAAACAATGGAGCAAAACAATACGGCACCTGCTGACAGGCGGAAAATTACACACAACACACGACTAACAAAACGAGAACTTATAGGACACATAATTAACACTAAACGGGAACAGGTGTACAACTAAGACAAAACCAAACAAACATCGATAACATACAACGGTGGCAGCTAGTACTCCAGGGACGACGACCGCCGAAGCCTGCCCGAACAAGGAGGAGGAGCAGCCTCGGCCGAAACCGTGACAGTACCCCCCCCCTTGACGCGCGGCTCCAGCCGTGCGCCGACCCCGGCCTCGGGGACGACCAGGAGGACGCGGAGCAGGGCGCGTGGATTGACCACGGTGGAACTCAGTCAGGAGAGACGGGTCCAAGATGTCCCTCCTCGGCACCCAGCACCGTTCCTCCGGGCCGTACCCCTCCCACTCCACGAGATATTGGAGACCCCCCATCCGACGTCTCGAATCCAAGATGGACCGAACTGTGTACGCCGGAGCCCCCTCGATGTCCAATGGGGGCGGAGGAGTCTCTCCTATCTCACAGTCCTGGAGTGGACCAGCTACCACCGGCCTGAGAAGAGACACATGGAACGAGGGGTTAACATGATAATCAATAGGCAGTTGTAACCTGTAACACACCTCGTTCAATCTCCTCAGGACTTTAAAAGGCCCCACAAACCGCCGACCCAGCTTCCGGCAGGGCAGGCGGAGAGGTAGGTTTCTGGTCGAGAGCCAGACTCGATCTCCAGGTGCGTACACCGGCCCCTCACTGCGGTGGAGATCGGCGCTCGCCTTTTGTCGACGGATGGCCCGCTGCAGATGGACATGTGCAGCGTTCCACGTCTCCTCCGAGCGCCGCACCCACTCATCCACCGCAGGGGCCTCGATCTGGCTCTGATGCCATGGTGCCAGAACCGGCTGGTACCCTAACACACATTGGAAAGGGGTTAGGTTGGTGGAGGAGTGGCGGAGAGAGTTCTGTGCCATCTCTGCCCAGGGAAAATACCTCGCCCACTCCTCCGGCCGGCCCTGGCAATACGACCTCAGAAACCTACCCACATCCTGGTTCACTCGTTCTACCTGCCCATTGCTCTCCGGGTGGTACCCCGAGGTAAGGCTCACCGAGACCCCCAAGCGCTCCATGAATGCTCTCCAGACTCGGGAGGTGAACTGGGGACCTCGATCAGACACTATATCCTCGGGTACCCCGTAATGCCGGAAGACGTGGGTGAATAGTGCCTCAGCGGTCTGTAGGGCAGTAGGAAGACCCGCATTGGGAGGAGACGACAGGCCTTAGAGAACTGATCCACAACGACCAGTATGGTGGTACTCCCCTGAGAGGGGGGAAGGTCTGTAACAAAATCCACCGAGAGGTGAGACCAGGGTCGTTGTGGAACGGGCAGGGGTTGTAACTTCCCCCTGGGCAGGTGTCTGGGCGCCTTACACTGGGCGCCCACCGAGCAGGAGGAGACATAAACCCTCACATCCCTGGCTAACGTTGGCCACCAGTACTTAGCGCTAAGGCAGTGCACTGTCCGGCCAATACCTGGATGTCCAGAGGAGGGTGACGTGTGAGCCCAATATATAAGTCGATCCCGAACCTCGAGCGGAACGTACGTCCGACCCACAGGACACTGTGGAGGGCTAGGGTCGGTACGCTTCGCCCGCTCGATTTCAGCATCGACCTCCCACACCACCGGTGCCACCAGACAAGACTCCGGTAGTATGGGAGTGGGCTCAACGGACCTCTCCTCTGTGTCATACCGCCGGGACAGGGCGTCTGCCTTACCGTTCTGGGACCCAGGGATGTACGTGATTTTAAATACGAACCGGGCTAGAAACATGTTCCACCGAGCCTGGCGAGGGTTCAGTCTCCTAGCTGCCCGGATGTACTTCAGGTTACGGTGGTCAGTCAAAATGAGGAAAGGGTGTTGAGCCCCCTCAAGCCAATGCCTCCACACCTTTAGGGCCTGTACCACGGCTAACAGCTCCCTGTCCCCTACGTCATAATTTCGCTCCGCCGGGCTGAGCTTCTTGGAGTAAAAAGCACAGGGGCGGAGTTTAGGTGGCGTGCCGGACCGTTGCGATAGCACGGCCCCTATACCGGCCTCAGACGCGTCCACCTCTACCTGAAATGGTAAAGCGGGATCCGGATGCGCCAGCACCGGAGCCGAAGTAAACAGGCCCTTCAGTCTCCCAAACGCCCTGTCCGCCTCAGCTGACCACTGCAAGCGCACCGGACCCCCCTTCAGAAGAGACGTTATGGGAGCTGCCACCTGTCCAAAACCCCGGATAAACCTCCGGTAGTAATTCGCAAAACCCAAGAACTGCTGCACCTCTTTAACCGTGGTTGGGGCTTTCCAATTACGCACGGCTGACACACGGTCAACCTCCATCTTCACCCCTGACGCGGACAACTGATAACCCAAAAAGGAGATAGACTCCTGGAAAAACAGACATTTCTCTGCCTTGACATACAGGTCGTGCTCCAGCAGCCTCCTCAACACTCGGCGCACCAGCGCTACATGCTCAGCTCGGGTAGACGACTACACTAGAATGTCGTCTATGTACACGACCACACCTTGCCCCTGCATGTCCCGGAAGATCTCATCCACAAAGGATTGGAAGACTGAAGGAGCATTCATCAACCCGTATGGCATGACGAGATACTCGTAATGACCCGAGGTGGTACTAAATGCTGTCTTCCATTCATCACCCTCCCTAATGCGCACCAAGTTGTAGGCGCTCCTGAGATCCAGTTTTGTGAAGAAACGCGCTCCGTGTAATGATTCCGTCATAGTCGCAATCAGAGGGAGTGGATAACTGTATTTCACAGTGATCTGATTGAGGTAATCAATAAACGGGCGCAATCCTCCATCCTTTTTCTTCACAAAAAAGAAGCTTGAGGACGCAGGGGAAGTGGAGGGCCGTATGTATCCTTGTCTCAGAGACTCGGCTATGTATGTCTCCATAGCCCCCTTCTCCTCTTGAGACAGAGGATACACATGGCTCCGCGGAAGCGCTGCTCCTGCCTGGAGGTCTATCGCACAATCCCCCTGTCTATGAGGTGGCAATCGCGTCGCCCTCGCCTTGCTAAACACGAGTGCTACCTCCTCATACTCAGGGGGAATGTGCATTGCGGGCACTTGGTTCGGACTCTCCACTGAGGTCGCCCCCACGGAAACACCCAGACATCGCCCCACACACTGGGCAGACCACTCCTTAAGAGCCCTCTGTTGCCACGAAATAGAGGGGTTATGGGTAATCAACCAGGGAAGCCCCAGCACCACTGGATACGCAGGAGAGTCGATCAGATATAACTGAATAGTTTCCTCATGACCCCCCTGCATACTCATCCTAAGTGGCGCTGTGACCTCCCTAATCAACCCCGATCCCAACGGGCGGCTATCTAGTGCATGTACAGGGAAGGGAGCATTGACAGGAAGGAGGGGAATCCCTAACTTAACACAAAAATTCCGATCAACAAAATTCCCAGCTGCGCCTGAATCTACTAGCGCCTTATGCTGGGAATGAGGTGCAACCTGTGGAAAACTGACAGGTATACATAGG
Organism: Coregonus lavaretus; assembly: GCF_964263955.1. Classification (NCBI taxonomy): domain Eukaryota; kingdom Metazoa; phylum Chordata; class Actinopteri; order Salmoniformes; family Salmonidae; genus Coregonus; species Coregonus lavaretus. The sequence goes on from NC_140014.1 coordinate 28,246,063, forward strand.
TGCACAACAGAGAGCTCTGGGTAAGTGGGGCACCTACTCACCTGGAAGGACTCCCCAGTGCGTGGCCTGCTGTCTCGTCCTCCTGGAGACCCTCCCCAGCACCTAGCCGCAGTGTGCCCTCCACGGCCACAGTTGGTGCAGGGGACGGCCCCCCTCGGGCTCCCTCTCCTCCTCTCTCTAGCGCCAGCACCTCCGAGCTCCATAGGGCTCGGCTCGGAGGTGCTGGAGGATGGAATGGACGGCCCCCACTCGGGACGTCCGCGGGTGACCAGCAGGGTGTCGAGACGGATGGACATGTCCACCAACTGGTCGAACGAGAGATTGGTGTCCCTGCAGGCCAGCTCTCGGCGGACGTCCTCCCGCAGACTGCATCGATAGTGGTCGATGAGGGCCCGCTCATTCCACCCTGCATCCGCCGCTAGAGTCCGGAATTCCAAGGCGAACTCCTGGGCGCTCCTCTTCCCCTGTCGGAGGTAGAATAGACGCTCCCCCGCCGCTTTCCCCTCAGGTGGATGGTCGAACACGGCCCGGAAGCGGTGGGAGAACTCCGCGTAGGTGATAGTGGCGGCGTCTATCCCCCTCCATTCGGCGTTGGCCCACTCCAACGCTTTGCCGGTGAGACAGGAGATGAGGGCGGAAACGCTCTCGTGTCCCGAGGGCGCCGGGTGTACGGTGGCCAGGTAGAGTTCCACCTGCAGGGGGAACCCCTGACACCCGGCAGCGGTGCCATCATACACCCTCGGGAGCGAGAGCCAAATCCCACTGGGTTCCGGAGCTTGGATGGGCGGACTGGCCGATGGGGGTGGTGCGCTAGGTGGAGGTGTGGGTACCCCTCTGTTCTCCCATCTGTGCAGAGTGTTTATTACGTCCTGCAGGGCGGTCCCGATCTGATTGATCCTGTCATCCTGCCCGCGGACGCGCTCCTCCCACAACTCGGGCGTTGCTGCTGCTCCTGCTGATTCCATCGGTGGTGTGTAATTCTGTCAGGAATAGCTGAATGTGGATGTGGTGCAAGAATCAGGCGCAGGACACAGAAGCTTCGTCCAACACACTTTAGTAGACGATCAAGCAAAATACAAACGGGCCTCAAAAGAGCCCGGAGGCGAGCGATTACGCACACCATGCGTAAACACCGAAAATACAAATAAGTGCGCACACAAGTGCGAAACACTCCAAAACTATGGAGCAAAACAATACGGCACCTGCTGACAGGCGGACAATTACACACAACACACGACTAACAAAACGAGAACTTATAGGACACATAATTAACACTAAACGGGAACAGGTGTACAACTAAGACAAAACCAAACAAACATCGATAACATACAACGGTGGCAGCTAGTACTCCGGGGACGACGACCGCCGAAGCCTGCCCGAACAAGGAGGAGGAGCAGCCTCGGCCGAAACCGTGACACCGATAGTGGACAACCTTGTTTAACTCCTCTTGACAGTTAAAAACTTTCTGAGAAATAGCCATTATTTACTATTTTACACCTAGGGTTAATATACATGATTTTAACCCAATTTATACGTTTCCTAAGTTGAACGCACCAATTTGTAAGTCGCTCTGGATAAGAGCGTCTGCTAAATGACTTAAATGTAAAAATGTAAAAAATAAGAGATTGTCCAAAATTGAAATGCTCCAGGCATTTATATATAAACCCCAGTCGTACTTTATCAAATGCCTTTTCGAAGTCTGCTATGAATAGTAGGCCTGGTTTCCCAGATTTTTCATAGTGTTTTATTGTTTCCAGTACTTGTGTTATATTATCTCCAATGTATCGCCCATGTAAAAAACGTGTCTGATTAGAATGAATAATGTCCGACAATACCTTTTTAATTCTATGCGCTATACATTTTGCTAGAATTTTTGCATCACAACACTGAAGTGTAAGGGGCCTCCAATTTTTTTAATGGACTGGATCTTTATATTTTCCACTTGTATCCTGTTTCAGTAATAATGAAATCAGACCTTCTTCTTGAGTGTCTGATAATCTACCATTTACATAGGAGTGGTTTAAACATGCTAATAACGGTCCTCTAAGTATATCCAAAAAGGTTTGGTATACCTCGACTGGTATGCCATCCAACCCTGGAGTTTTCCCGGACTTAAAGTCTTTAATTTCATCCAGAAGTTCCTACTCTGTAATTTCACCTTCACATGAGTCTTTCTGTATGGCTGTTAATTTAACATTATCAATAGAAAAAAAATCTCTACAATTTTCTTCAGTTATTGGAGATGGAGGCGACTGAAACGAAAACATATGCTTAAAGTACTTTGTTTCCTCCTTCAAAATATCATTTGGTGAATCATGGTTGACTCCGTCATTTGTAACCAGTTTCAATAAATTATTTTTGAAAGCATTCCTATGTTGAAGATAAAAAAATAATTTTGTGCATTTTTCCCCATATTCCATTCAGTTTGCTTTATTTTTATAATATATTACACTTGATCTTTCTTGAATAAGATTCTCCATTTCTTTTAGTTTTTCCTCTAATTTATTCTGAGCCTCTATGTTACAGTTTTTATTGTTATCTATCTGTTCTGTTAGACCTTCTATTTCCTTTGTTAGTGTATACTCTTTTGACCTAAATTGCTTTTGTTTTCGAGATGAGTACTGAACTGCATGGCCTCTAAAGGCACATTTAACCCTCCCGTTGTCCTAGGGTCAAAATGACCCGCCACTGTGTTGAACCAACTTTATTCAATTTTTATATTTTTGGGATCATTTGTGAGAAGGAGGAAGTGAGACTTTAAAGAAAGTATCACTGCCTCCTTCTCACAAATGATCCAAAAAATATAAAAATTAAATAAAGTTGGTTCAACACAGTGGCGGGTCATTTTGACCCTAGGACAACGGGAGGGTTTTAAAGGTGTCCCATACAATAAGGGGATTTGCTGTACCTATGTTATGTCTGAAAAAATCCTCTGTTCTCGCTCTCTCTCTCTCTCTCCCTCTCCCTCTCCCTCTCCCTCTCCCTCTCCCTCTCCCTCTCTCCCAATCTCTGACTCATTGGACTTGTATCTCTTATATGTTCGCTCTTCTACTCTCTCTTACAGCAACAACAGCAACAACAACAGTTAGTCAAGCATTTAGTCTCTCTCTACCTCTCTCTCTCTCTCTCTCTCTCTCTCTCTCTCTCTCTCTCTCTCTCTCTCTCTCTCTCTCTCTCTCTCTCTCTCTCTCTCTCTCTCTCTCTCTCTCTCTCTCTCTCTCTCTCTCTCTCTCTCTCTCTCTCTCTCTCTCTCTCTCTCTCTCTCTCTCTCTCTCTCTCTCTCTCTCTCTCTCTCTCTCTCTCTCTCTCTCTCTCTAATAATAAAGGAGTCAGTTAAGAACAGACTCAGCCCTCCTTCTCTGCCAGCGCTGAGCTGAGCTCTCCCATGACTAGATTGAATGGTCTCTTATGACAGAGACAGTCATTAATGGTAGTAAAAATCTCTTCCCCTTATTTATTTTAGTGAATTTGCTCATGTGTGTGTTTTTCAATTTTGTGATCCAATGCCCAGATAATATAAATCACCACTAGTAATCATGCATAAGTTATGTTTGAAAATAACAGTCAACCAGTGGTGTGGCCGTGGTGCAATTGAAAAAGCAACTATCTATGCATATATTAACATTGTGTATGAAATATGTTTTTGTATTCTGCAACTTTGTTATACTACCTACAATATAATGTATGTCTGCAGTTATATCCCATCTCTCTCTCTCTCTCTCTCTCTCTCTCTCTCTCTCCCTCTCTCTCTCCCTAACCCTCTCTCCCACTCTCTTACTCAGTGGACTTGTATCTCTTACGTATATGATTGCTCTACTCCTCCCTCTTACAGCAACAACAATAACACTGTAAATGGATCCTACCTGTATAGCTTTTCTTTCCCTGTCAAGTTTTTGTGGAATTTATTGTTGTTTGTTTGGAAACAAAAGCATTGGAGGATGCTAGAGAGGTGGTGGAAGTGCTGCTGCTGGCCCTTTGGAGCTCCAGGTCTGTTTGGAGGAGAGAGAGAAAAGGAAAAGGGAGAAAGAGATACTTTCAAAGGGAAGCAGGCCAGCATCAGATTGGCTCCTCTGAGCTTTAATAAAAGGGCTCAGTTAACTTTCACTCATTACGAGTATTGACTTTGGCCTACAGTCATGAACAGATAAGATGGTGTAAGCCCTTGTCCAAAGTGATTACTCAGAATTACAAATCACTCTGCATGTAACCCAATCCAGCCAGGCTGGCGGGCACCCCAACTCACAGAGAATACACAAACACATGCACACAAGCTCGCTCACACATTTACATTTTAGTCATTAGTCGGCTTGGGGATTAGAACCAGCGACCTTTCGGTTACTGGCACAACGCTCTTAACCACTAAGCTACCTGCCGCCCACACACACACACACACACAATCACACACACACACACACACACACACACACACACACACACACACACACACACACACACACACACACACACACACACACACACACACACACACACACACACACACACACACACACACACACACACACACACACACACACACACACACACACACACACACACACACACACACACACACACACACACACACACACACACACACACACACAGTCTTGTTTAACTAACCTTCTGGGGACACACAATTTATAACCATTCAAAATCCTATTGTCCCTAACCATAACCCTATAGCATTTGACCTAGTGGGGACAAAATAAAATCCCCATTTGGTCATAATTTTGTTCGTTTACTGTTCTTGTGGGGACTTCTGGTAAACACGTCTACTACTCTCCCCCCTTTACAAAAAACGGACTCAAATCCAGGGCTGGGACACTGTGTGGAGATGGATATGCTACAGCATGCATGGACATGAGGGCTGTGCTCACCTGTTGACATAGAAATTGACATATACACAAACAAGCACAGAGGGAGCCCTGGAGAAAGGGAGCACATTCATTCCTTAATGATTGCATACAGACATGCATGCATGAACACACACACACACACATATACACACACACACGCACACACACACACACACACACACACACACACACTGAGACAGTGTGGGTGTAATATCTGCTCTCTGACAGTTGAGTTTTAATTGGGCAGGGTGGTGTGTGTAGCGCGTGTGGGACCCTGTCACATGGCTGGCAGTTTGAGGGGTGGAGGGACAGGCCACGCTGTGGGGGCTGTCAAACGGGCCTGTGCTCTCCACAGGAACCCCCTCAGTAGGTGTCCCAGCTCATTTAGGAGCCCACAGACAAAGCTCCAATTAAGAGAGGCTTTTAACAATCAAACAGAGTTCCTTAGGGCCCACAGACACTCCACAGGGCACTAACACACACACACTGTAGATGAGAGGGGTAAAAATATAATGGTCACGTTTAGGTCGAAAGGCATAATTAATGCATACTTATTTCTCTCTTTAGAATGATTTCAGTCTATTTCTTACACTACAAATGTAAATTAATTTTGTATTGGCAACAATAATACAGTACTACAGCCTTGTAGAAAAAAAGAAAATTCACTTCAGTTCCTTCAAATCAGCTTATTCTTTGCAATAATGGCAACCCAAAATGCTTAGAGACAGAAGATCAAATTGAATAAATTCAAAGTATCACAACAGAAGGGCCAAATCATGCATCTGCCGGTGTTTGTCTGGCTGGCGTCTCGCGGAAGCCTCAATGACTGATATTCCCCCACCAAACTGATGAACCTTGCATTTTTAAGAGCAGAGCAGTGTCTTTAATGTATATCTCTGGCACTCCCCTCCTCTCGCCCATCTTACGTCCATATGCCAGTTCCATATGGCCCACCATCCTCTGCTGACAAGCCCATGGCTAGGGCCCATCCATCATTCCAGGACCTCACTTGTTATCAGCTCAGCTCTAGGATGCATGCAGGGGACTGGAGGCTGGGGAGTAAGGAGAGGCTGATGCAGGCTCCAGCTCCAACCCCAGTGGTGCAGGGAACAGGGAACAGGGTGCAGGGAGACCATATGCAAGTTGTCCTGGAGGGGGAGGTAAAGGCATGCAATCCAACAAGCTCACCCAGAAAAGCAACACCACACCATGTTGTGAAGGAGCATGCACATGCTTATACACCCATACAGTCATACAGTCAGATTCAGATACAGTCATTGAGTCATACAGTCAGATACAGTCATACATTCATACAGTCATACACCCATACAGCCATACCGTCAGATACAGTCATAGATTCAATACAGTCACAGTCAGATACAGTCATACAGTCATCCACTAATTTGAAGGGGTGTCCACATACTTTTGTATATATAGTGTGCATTCAGATACAGTCATATGCACAGGCACAAGTGTGGTCATATAATTAGCCAATAAAATAATGCAGTGAATTTGTATGGATCCCAAAAAGCAGGAAATACGTTTTAGTCTGTAGGATCAGCCTGGTCTCATAGACTAGACATAACATAGTAAACGTAAATCCGGGACTCTCAAAGTAGCATGATATGTTACATTTGATATGGTTACATAAGACAGATGGTTACTTAAGGCAAAAATAAAAGTAGGGTGGTTGGCCAGGGTGGATGGGTAGACATGTAACGCGAATGTCTAGTAACCCAAAGGTTGCGAGTTTGAATCTCATCACGGACAAATTTAGCATTTTAGCTAATTAGCAACTTTTCAATTACTTACTACGTTTTAGCTACTTTGCTACTATTTAACATGCTAGCTAACCCACCCCCCTAACCCAACCTTAACCCTTCTAACTAACCCTTCCCCTAATCCTAACCTTAACCCTTTTAGCTTACCCTTCCCCTAGCCCTAACCTTAACTCTTTAACCTAACTCCTAAACTTAACCCTAACCTTAACCCTAACTCCTAACCCCTAGCCTAGCTAACATTAGCCACCTAGCTAGAATTCGTCACATATCATACATTTTAGCAAATTTTTAACATATTATACAAATTGTAATTCGTAACATATCATACAAAATGGGTGATGGACATCCATCAACTAATATATACCATACGAAACGTAACATATCAGACCAGGTTGGTAGGATGGTAAGAATCACTTTGTGAATAAAGTACACGTAAATTAATAATACCTTGCAATATATAATTGTTCAAAACTTATGCTCCACTTCAAATCTAGTGTATATGGTATATGGTAGACAATAATATATATGTTTCTATATGTTCTAAAGGGTGGCTTATATTGAAAAAAGAAAAAGAACAGCTTTGGATGATGATAAAATCTGAAACAATACAATGAATTTACAGCATTGCTAAGATTTTGGGTGCGATACAATCTCCCTATTTGAAAAATTAAAATGTCCTTACTCAAGACAGGATGCTGTCTGAATTTATTATGTTTATTATTGCTCATAAAAACATTTCCATGGCCTTACATGGTCTGTGCTCATGCTGTGTTACCAGTCAAATAGTTTTACTATTTCAAAACTGATGAGTGTCACGAGCTGATGTGGATGTGGTGTTGGAGTCAGGCGCAGGACACAGAAGCTTAGTCAAACCGACTTTACTTGTCAAACACGACAATACAAAATAACGGGCCTCAAAACAACGGAGGCGAGCGATTACGCATACAGTGCGTCAATACACTAAATACAAGAGAGCAATAACAAATCACCAACGGACAGGCGGACAACAACACACAACTGCAAACAAAACCAAAGGAAACTTATAGGTTACATAATCAATACATAATACGAAACAGGTGCACCAACAAGACAAAACCAAACAAACATAGAGAACATCAAGCGGTAGCAGCTAGTACTCCGGGGACGACGAACGCCGAAGCCTGCCCGAACAAGGAGGAGGAGCAGTCTCGGCGGAATTTGCGACAGTACCCCCCCCTTGACGCGCGGCACCAGCCGTGCGCCGACCCCGGTCTCGGGGACGGCCAGGAGGACGTGGAACAGGGCGCGTAGGATGACTACGGTGGAACTCAGTCAGGAGGGATGGATCTAAAATGTCCCTCCTAGGCACCCAGCACCGTTCCTCCGGACCGTACCCCTCCCACTCCACGAGATATTGTAGACCCCCCATCCGACGTCTCGAATCCACGATGGACCGGACTGAGTACGCCGGAGCCCCCTCGATGTCCAGTGGGGGCGGAGGGGTCTCTCTTATCTCACTCTCCTGGAGTGGACCAGCTACCACCGGCCTGAGGAGAGACACATGGAACGAGGGGTTAATGTGATAGTCATTAGGCAGTTGCAACTTGTAACACACCTCGTTCAATCTCCTCAGGACTTTAAATGGCCCCACAAACCGCCGGCCAAGCTTCCGGCAGGGCAGGCGAAGGGGCAGGTTTCGAGTCGAGAGCCAGACTCGATCTCCAGGGGCGTATACTGGACCCTCACTGCGGTGGAGATCGGCGCTCGCCTTCTGCCTGCGGATGGCCCGCTGCAGATGTACGTGTGCAGCGTTCCACGTCTCCTCTGAGCGCCGAAACCACTCATCCACTGCAGGAGCCTCGATCTGGCTCTGATGCCATGGTGCCAGAACCGGCTGATACCCTAACACGCACTGAAAAGGGGTCAGGTTAGTAGAGGAGTGGCGAAGAGAGTTCTGAGCCATCTCTGCCCAGGGGATATACCCCGACCACTCCTCCGGCCGGCCCTGGCAATAGGATCTCAGAAACCTACCCACATCCTGGTTCACTCTCTCCACCTGTCCGTTACTCTCAGGGTGGTAACCCGAGGTAAGGCTAACCGAGACCCCCAAGCGTTCCATGAACGCCCTCCAGACTCTAGAGGTGAATTGGGAACCCCGATCAGACACTATATCCTCGGGAACCCCGTAGTGCCGGAAGACGTGGGTGAACAAAGCCTCAGCGGTCTGTAGGGCAGTAGGGAGACCCGGCGTTGGAATGAGACGACAGGCCTTAGAGAACCGATCCACAACGACCAGAATAGTGGTATTCCCCTGAGAGGGGGGAAGGTCCGTGACAAAGTCCACCGAGAGGTGAGACCACGGCCGTTGTGGAACGGGCAGGGGTTGTAACTTCCCCCTGGGCAGGTGACTAGGCGCCTTACACTGAGCGCACACCGAGCAGGAGGAGACATAAACCCTCACGTCCCTAGCCAAAGTTGGCCACCAGTACTTAACACTAAGGCAGTGCACTGTCCGGCCAATACCTGGATGTCCAGAGGAGGGTGACGTATGAGCCCAATAAATGAGATGATCACGGACCTCGAGCGGCACGTACGTCCGACCCACTGGACACTCTGGGGGAGTAGGGTCGGTGCGTAACGCCTGCTCAATTTCCGCATCGACCTCCCATACCACCGGTGCCACCAGACAAGACTCCGGCAGTATGGGAGTGGGCTCAATGGACCTCTCCTCTGTGTCATACCGCCGGGACAGGGCGTCTGCCTTACCGTTCTGGGACCCTGAGATGTAAGTGATCTTAAAAACGAACCGGGTCAGAAATGTGTTCCACCTAGCCTGACGAGGGTTCAATCTCCTAGCTGCCCGGATGTACTCCAGGTTACGATGGTCAGTCAGAATGAGAAAAGGGTGTTGAGCCCCCTCAAGCCAATGCCTCCACACCTTTAGGGCTTGAACCACGGCTAACAGCTCCCTGTCCCCTACGTCATAATTACGTTCCGCCGGGCTGAGCTTTTTAGAATAAAAAGCGCAGGGACGGAGCTTAGGAGGCGTGCCGGAGCGTTGCGACAGTACTGCCCCAATACCGGCCTCTGACGCGTCCACCTCTACTGGAACGCTAAAGCGGGGTCCGGGTGCGCCAGCACCGGAGCCGAAGTGAACAGGTCCTTCAGTTTACAAAACGCCCTGTCCGCTTCAGCCGACCACTGCAAACGCACCGGGCCCCCCTTCAGCAGGGAAGTAATGGGAGCTGCCACCTGTCCAAAACCCCGGATAAACCTCCGGTAGTAATTGGCAAAACCCAAAAACTGCTGCACCTCTTTAACAGTGGTTGGGGTTTGCCAGTTATGCACGGCTGACACACGGTCAATCTCCATCTTCACCCCTGACGCGGACAACCAATGACCCAAGAAGGAGATGGACTCCTGGAAAAACAGACATTTCTCTGCCTTGACATACAAGTCATGCTCCAACAGCCTACCCAACACTCGGCGCACCAGGGCTACATACTAGGATGTCGTCAATGTACACTACCACTCCCTGCCCATGCAGGTCACGGAAGATCTCGTCCACAAATGATTGGAAGACTGAAGGAGCATTCATTAACCCGTATGGCATGACAAGATACTCATAATGACCTGAGGTGGTACTAAATGCCGTCTTCCATTCATCTCCCTCCCTAATGCGCACCAAGTTATAAGCGCTCCTGAGATCCAGTTTTGTGAAGAAACGCGCTCCGCGTAATGATTCAGTCATACTCGCAATCAGAGGAAGAGGGTAACTGTATTTCACAGTGATCTGATTGAGACTACGGTAATCAATACACGGGCGCAACCCTCCATCCTTCTTCTTCACAAAAAAGAAACTCGAGGACGCAGGGGAAGTGGAGGGCCGTATGTATCCTTGTCTCAGGGACTCAGCTATGTATGTCTCCATAGCCGCCGTCTCCTCTTGAGACAGAGGATACACATGGCTCCGCGGGAGTGCCGCACCTGTCTGGAGGTTTATCGCACAATCTCCCTGTCTATGAGGTGGCAATCGCGTCGCCCTCGTCTTGCTGAACACGAGTGCCAAATCCTCATACTCAGGGGGAATGTGCATTGCGGGCACTTGGTTCGGACTCTCCACCGTGGTCGCCCCAACGGAAACACCTAAATATCGCCCAACACACTGGCCAGACCATTCCTTGAGAGCCCTCTGTTGCCACGAAATGGTGGGGTCATGGGTGATTAACCAAGGAAGCCCCAGCACCATGGGATACGCAGGAGAGTCAATTAGGTACAACTGAATAATCTCCTCATGACCCCCCTGCGTCTTCATCTTTAGTGGCGCTGTGACCTCCCTAATCAACCCAGATCCCAACGGGCGGCTATCTAGGGCATGGACAGGAAAGGGTGCATCGACGGGCAGGAGGGGAATCCCTAACTTAGAACAAAATTTCAGATCAATAAAATTCCCAGCTGCGCCTGAATCGACTAGCGCCTTATGCTGGGAATGAGATGCAACCTGAGGAAATACCACAGGTATACACAAGTGAACAACAGAGAGCTCTGGGTGAGTGGGGCGCCTACTCACCTGAAATGACTCCCCAGTGCGCGACCTGTTGCCCCGATTCCCTGGAGACCCTCCCCAGCACCTAGCCGCAGTGTGTCCTCCACGGCCACAGCTGGTGCAGGGGACGGCTCCCCTCTGGTTCTCTCTCCTTCTCTCTCTAGCGCCAGCACCCCCGAGCTCCATAGGGCTCGGCTCGGAGGTGCTGGGGGATGGAATGGACGGCCCCAACTCGGGACGTCCGCGGGTGGCCAGCAGGGTATCCAGACGGATGGACATGTCCACTAGCTGGTCGAAGGACAGATTGGTGTCCCTGCAGGCCAGCTCTCGACGAACGTCCTCACGCAGGCTACACCGATAGTGGTCGATGAGGGCCCTCTCATTCCACCCCACATCCGCCGCTAGAGTCCGGAAATCCAGGGCGAACTCCTGTGTGCTCCTCTTCCCCTGTCGGAGGTGGAACAGACGCTCCCCCGCCGCTTTACCCTCAGGAGGGTGATCGAAAACAGCCCTGAAGCGGCGGGAGAACTCCGCGTAGCTGATGGTGGCGGCGTCTATTCCCCTCCATTCGGCGTTGGCCCACTCCAACGCCTTGCCGGAGAGACAGGAGATGAGGGCGGAAACCCGGCTGCGGTGCCATCATACGCCCTCGGGAGCGAGAGCCGAATTCCACTGGATTCCGGAGCTGGTCTGGTGGGGCTGGCCGATGGTGGTGGTAATGTAGGAGGAGGTGTGGGCACGCCTCCCCTTTCCCATCGGCGCAGGGTGTTCATCACCTCCTGCATGGCGGAGCCGAGTTGCTGGATCCTAGCGTCCTGGCAGCCACCGCTGCTCCTGCTGACTCCATAGTATGGTGTGTTGTTCTGTCACGAGCTGATGTGGATGTGGTGTTGGAGTCAGGCGCAGGACACAGAAGCTTAGTCAAACCGACTTTACTTGTCAAACACGACAATACAAAATAACGGGCCTCAAAACAACGGAGGCGAGCGATTACGCATACAGTGCGTCAATACACTAAATACAAGAGAGCAATAACAAATCACCAACGGACAGGCGGACAACAACACACAACTGCAAACAAAACCAAAGGAAACTTATAGGTGACATAATCAATACATAATATGAAACAGGTGCACCAACAAGACAAAACCAAACAAACATAGAGAACATCAAGCGGTAGCAGCTAGTACTCCGGGGACGACGAACGCCGAAGCTTGCCCGAACAAGGAGGAGGAGCAGTCTCGGCGGAATTCGTGACAATGAGAAGAAGAGTATGTTTTATATTGATAACAAAAATATGATGTAACAAAAACAATGTGCTGGCTAGGGTTAATATATACTGAACAAAAATATAAACACAACATGTAAAGTGTTGGTCCCATGTTTCACGAGCTTAAATAAAATATGATTGTTAATAGGGTTGCCCAGTCATGTTAAATCCATAGATTAGGGCCTAATGAATTTATTTCAGTTGACTGATTTCCTTATATGACCTGTAACTCAGTAAAATAGTTTAAATTGTTGCATGTTGTGTTTATATTTTTGTTCAGTATAAATATGAATGTAAATGTATGGTTTCCCTACATCACTCCATGCCAAGGCGATGTATTCACAGAGAAAATGAAACAGGCTATCAGTGCTTAAACAGACTGAAATCTATTCCAGACTGAAGAACACAATCCGGTGCTGAAGAGAAAGCCTTCAGATGCTGCAGGTGTAATGGCATGCAAACACTGATATGCAAATACTGATAGAAATCTGTGAACACTCCACAGCAAACAGGAATATCTGAACAGAACGCTGGATACTAGAGAACGTCTGAGGAAAAGAAAAAGCTTCCTGAAACAAGTTCAAATGTACTGTAAATGGTGATGACTGAGGTGATGATGATGATGATGATGATGATGATGATGATGATGATGTTGAAGACGGAGATAATACTGATGAGGATGATGATTCCGATGAAGATGATGAAGAGGAAGCATTGTGATATTGCAGCTTTGTCGTTGTCCCAGAGACTGTTGGTGCCATATTTTGTCTTGTGGACCAGAAGCCCCTATGCACTCGTATGTCAGGGCAGTCACACTAGGAGGAGGCTGGGGAACACAGCACCGACCGGGTAATCTTAAACCCTATTAACAATCATCATATTTATTTATGAGGCTGCGCTGCTAGCCAATGTATTGTTGCACAAACTTCCTTACTTAGATTGAATACAGGGGACAGACGATCCCTCTCTGTGGCTGGGCTGGGCCGGGCTGGGGGGAGAGAGACCCCACTTCCTTGTAAACTCTTTGGTAACATGAATTATTGAGAGGGTTTAAGGAGAAGAGGCAACTTAAATGTAATATTTGTCCTTGTTATTGGCTCCCAACTTTTGTAACCTTTCAGCCTTAATTACCATGCTGGGATGAGGACCACGACTGGTGCCTGGCTCTATCTGTATGTCTGCTGTGTGTGTATGTGTATGTGTGTATGTGTGTGTGTGTGTGTGCGTGTGTGTGCATGTGCGTGTGCGTGTGTAACTGTGTCTGTGGTAGGCTCCAGGGGAGGGGGAATGAGACAGGGGGTGGGGTGTTCATTAGGGGAGGCCTGTCAATAAGCTAGGCGGCTGGGGACATCAGACATGTTCCCTAACCATTTATTTCCCCTATTCTGGGTTCACTCCCCATTAATTCCCATTCAATGTTATCAGAGCAATAATATTCTGGAATAACCTGGACCCACTTGACAAGCTTGGAAGGATCCAACCATAATTACTTTGATTCCAATTCCAAGTCCAGTGCAGTTCCATACCATCTCAGATCTCAACATACCAAGACACTATACTGAACCACAACGAAAGCCATACTGCAGCTGCTCTGAGCCTTGACACAAGGGGAAAGTTTTCCTGATTAAATGGCTTGTCTGAGGCCTGTCCCCAACAAATGCTGCCAAGATGGCCGCCTCCCTGCGTCTCCCTGGGAGAGATGATGCATCACCACCACACTGCTACGACTTCAAAGACCCAACCATGCCACGCTGAATGAAGGACTGGCCTCAGACTGGTTGGCTTCTCTGATGTAAATAAACACTCAGGAATTCAGCCCATCAAAGTGGGGCAGCCATTGTTGTGGTCAGAGTTGTCTCACATGTGTCATGTCAGATGATGTGGCGGGGGGTGTGAAGGGGTTTTGGGGATGGTTTGATGATGCATCACCACCACGCTTATGTTGTCTGTTCGACCACAATGCACCAGGCCCCATTGATCAAAGAGGAGTGTCAAAACCGTCTTATTGGGTGATGTAGGAACATAAGAGTGCCGTTTAAACCAATCAGGAACCGTCTCACACACGCACAAACAGTTGAAGTCGGAGTGTTTACATACACCTAAGCCAAATACATTTAAATTCAGTTTTTCACAATTCCTGACATTTAATCCTCGTAAAGAATTCCCTGTCTTAGGTCTGTTAGGATCACCACTTTATTTGAAGAATGTGAAATGTCAGAATAATTGTAGAGATAATTATTTATTTCAGCTTTTATTTATTTCACCACATTCCCAGTGGGTCAGAAGTTTACATACACTCAATTAGTATTTGGTAGCATTGCCTTTAAATTGTTTAACTTGGGTCAAACGTTTCGGGTAGCCTTCCACAAGCTTCCCACAATAAGTTGGGTGAATTTTGGCCCATTCCTCCTGACAGAGCTGGCGTAACTGAGTCAGGTTTGTAGGCCTCCTTGCTCGCACATGCTTTTTCAGTTCTGCCCACAAATGTTCTATAGGATTGAGGTCAGGGCTTTGTGATGGCCACTCCAATACCTTGACTTTGTTGTCCTTAAGCCATTTTGCCACAACTTTGGAAGTATGCTTGGGGTCATTGTCCATTTGGAAGACCCATTTGCGACCAAGCTTTAACTTCCTGACTGATGTCTTGAGATGTTGCTTCAATATATCCACATAATTTTCCTTCCTCATGATGCCATCTATTTTGTGAAGTGCACCAGTCCCTCCTGCAGCAAAGCACCCCCACAGCATGATGCTGCCACCCCCGTGCTTCACGGTTGGGATGGTGTTCTTCGGCTTGCAAGTGACCCCCTTTTTCCTCCAAAGATAACGATGGTCATTATGGCCAAACAGTTATATTTTTGTTTCATCAGACCAGAGGACATTTCTCCAAAAAGTACAATCTTTGTCCCCATGTGCAGTTGCAAACCGTAGTCTGGCTTTTTTATGGCGGTTTTGAAGCAGTGGCTTCTTCCTTGCTGAGCGGCCTTTCAGGTTATGTCAATATAGGACTCGTTTTACTGTGGGTATAGATACTTTTGTACCTGTTTCCTCCAGCATCTTCACAAGGTCCTTTGCTGTTGTTCTGGGATTGATTTGCGCCAAAGTACGTTCATCTCTAGGAGACAGAATGCGTCTCCTTTCTGAGCGGTATGACGGCTGCGTGGTCCCATGGTGTTTATACTTGCGTAGTATTGTTTGTACAGATGAATGTGGTACCTTCAGTTGTTTGGAAATTGCTCCCAAGGATGAACCAGACTTGTGGAGGTATACCATTTTTTTTTTCTGAGGGGTTGGCTTATTTATTTTGATTTTCCCATGATGTCAAGCAAAGAGGCACTGAGTTTGAAGGTAGGTCTAGAAATACACTGCTCAAAAAAATAAAGGGAACACTTAAACAACACATCCTAGATCTGAATGAATGAAATAATCTTATTAAATACTTTTTTCTTTACATAGTTGAATGTGCTGACAACAAAATCACACAAAAATTATCAATGGAAATCAAATTTATCAACTGGATTTGGAGTCACCCTCAAAATTAAAGTTGAAAACCACACTACAGGCTGATCCAACTTTGATGTAATGTCCTTAAAACAAGTCAAAATGAGGCTCAGTAGTGTGTGTGGCCTCCACGTGCCTGTATAAACTCCCTACAACGCCTGGGCATGCTCCTGATGAGGTGGCGGATGGTCTCCTGAGGGATCTCCTCCCAGACCTGGACTAAAGCATCCGCCAACTCCTGGACAGTCTGGTGCAACGTGGCGTTGGTGGATGGAGCGAGACATGATGTCCCAGATGTGCTCAATTGGATTCAGGTCTGGGGAACGGCAAGGCCAGTCCATAGCATCAATGCCTTCCTCTTGCAGGAACTGCTGACACACTCCAGCCACATGAGGTCTAGCATTGTCTTATATTAGAAGGAACCCAGGGCCAACCGCACCAGCATATGGTCTCACAGGGGGTCTGAGGATCTCATCTCGGTACCTAATGGCAGTCAGGCTACCTCTGGCGAGCACATGGAGGGCTGTGCGGCCCCCCAAAGAAATGCCACCCCACACCATGACTGACCCACCGCCAAACCGGTCATGCTGGAGGATGTTGCAGGCAGCAGAACGTTCTCCACGGCGTCTCCAGACTCTGTCACATCTGTCACATGTGCTCAGTGTGAACCTGCTTTCATCTGTGAAGAGCACAGGGCGCCAGTGGCGAATTTGCCAATCTTGGTGTTCTCTGGCAAATGCCAAACATCCTGCACGGTGTTGGGCTGTAAGCACAACCCCCACCTGTGGACGTCGGGCCCTCATACCACCCTCATGGAGTCTGTTTCTGACCGTTTGAGCAGACACATGCACATTTGTGGCCTGCTGGAGGTCATTTTGCAGGGCTCTGGCAGTGCTCCTCCTGCTCCTCCTTGCACAAAGGCGGAGGTAGCGGTCCTGCTGCTGGGTTGTTGCCCTCCTACGGCCTCCTCCACATCTCCTGATGTACTGGCCTGTCTCCTGGTAGTGCCTCCATGCTCTGGACACTACGCTGACAGACACAGCAAACCTTCTTGCCACAGCTCGCATTGATGTGCCATCCTGGATGAGCTGCACTACCTGAGCCACTTGTGTGGGTTGTAGACTCCGTCTCATGCTACCACTAGAGTGAAAGCACCGCCAGCATTCAAAAGTGACCAAAACATCAGCCAGGAAGCATAGGAACTGAGAAGTGGTCTGTGGTCACCACCTGCAGAACCACTTCTTTATTGGGGGTGTCTTGCTAATTGCCTATAATTTCCACCTGTTGTCTATTCCATTTGCACAACAGCATGTGACATTTATTGTCAATCAGTGTTGCTTCCTAAGTGGACAGTTTGATTTCACAGAAGTGTGATTGACTTGGAGTTACATTGTGTTGTTTAAGTGTTCCCTTAATTTTTTTGAGCAGTGTACATTCACAGGTACACCTCCAATGGACTCAAATGATATCAATTAGCCTATCTGAAGCTTCTAAAGCCATGAAATCATTTTCTGGAATTTTCCAAGCTGTTTAAAGGCACAGTCAACTTAGTGTATGTAAACTTCTGACCCACTGGAATTGTGATATAGTTTGTTAACAAGACATTTGTGGAGTGGTTGAAAAACAAGTTTTAATGACTCCAACCTAAGTTTATGTAAACTTCTGACTTCAACTGTACACACACATATCAGCACCCCACCAAGTAAAACTAAATCAATAACATAACCTCTTACTTATACTAATTTAGTGGGAAGAAATTACATGATTCACCCCATAGATATTTGAGTACATAGCAATTAAAAAGAAACAGACCTTTGAATCAGCCTTAACCACACTCTTATGATTTTCATGCCAACCTCGGCAGAGACGTAAAAAAACTAAAACTCTCCTCAGAGTTCAGACTTTTAAAGTAGGCTTATTTTTCATATTTAGGACTGCAGGCTGTTTTTCAAGGGGTTTGTATTGTAAGCATTTTTTTGGTGGCAATCCCCCTCAATCTATCTGCTACTGGCAACCACCATATTAAACCACATTTGTTTTTGTTTTGTTTTCTCACACCCACCCAAACCTCCATCCCTTCTTCCCTTTCCTCATTGTTTTTACATGATCGGTCTGGACCCGCAGCAGAGTCGATCCCTGACGATCTGTTTTGTCCAGGGGGCAGGGGTGAGCAGGGGGCAGGGGTGAGGGGTAAGGGAAGACTATGGAGGCATGATAGGAGGGAGAGAGAGTGGGATGAGGGGGGGAGGACTCTCCTCACAGGGGAATCTGTCTGTTGGATAGGGAAAAGAGCAGAAGTCTCCCTCTCATCCTCTCATCCTCTCATCCTTAGTCAGACCATGTTAAACATGATGTGGGAGAGAGAGAAACAGATAGAGAAAGAGAAAGAACAAGAGAGATCCAGAGAGTTGGAGAGTCTGAGTGAGTGTGGCCTGACCATTTCCACGCTGCCTGCATTCACCACAAAGGCATTCCCATAGCAGGTGGTCTGTCTCAGCAGCCATCTGGAGGCCCAGCTCAATGGCCAGATAACCTCGGCTATTTACAAACCCCTAACATTGTTTAGACAAATCCTCTAAAAGCCACCCGCCCGCCAAAAAAAACATCTGATTCTTTTTTTTATTTAACCATTGAGACCTGGGAAAAATGGAAAGTCGTGCCTAATCTTTCTTCAAACCACCATGAGAACACTTCTGTAAAAAAAAAAAATATATATATATATATATTTGAGGAAATATGGAATTAGGGTAAGATTGTGCACTTGCGTCTCAGACTTTTGGCATACCTAAAATCAAAGAGCATGGAACGGAGCTTCATGGAGCAGCATATTAAGTAGTTTCTGCCTATATCCTTTCCAAAAAGTCCAAATAATCACATTAATTCAAATGTATAAAAAAAGCAATTTTGCGGTCTGATAAAAAGATCTGGCCAAGATGTAATGGATATGCTGCTATGATTAAAAAACTTATAGCGGAGACAATTAATTATCATCAACATCAATTCATTAACTTAGATAATTCCCCTCTATTTGCTAAGCA
The DNA here is from genome assembly GCF_964263955.1 of Coregonus lavaretus. Lineage (NCBI taxonomy): Eukaryota > Metazoa > Chordata > Actinopteri > Salmoniformes > Salmonidae > Coregonus > Coregonus lavaretus. The sequence goes on from NC_140014.1 coordinate 28,265,034, forward strand.
TTTCCTTACATTCTTGGATAATATTTTGTATCATTACAACAAATCATCTTGACACAACATTTTCTATAATTCCATAGACGTTGACAACAATGAGATGAAATCTGCCTTTCAGTTATTCCCTCCCAGTTAGTAAGACACGTAAAGAGATAAGGGCATATCTCAAAACTAGGTCAGTATCATTGGAAGGCAACACACCTGAAGTTTAATCAACATGCTTTGACTGTTGTTTGAACATTATTTTTCCCTCACTGAATCTTAAAGCTGGGTGATTGCGAGCCTCATCCAGCTCGACTGCATTAAAGCCATTTCCGCTAACTGAAATATATGTCCCGTCAGGGCTGCTCATTCATTATTTACAGTGGGGAAAACAAGTATTTAGTCAGCCACCAATTGTGCAAGTTCTCCCACTTAAAAAGATGAGAGAAGCCTGTAATTTTCATCATAGGTACACGTCAACTATGACAGACACAATGAGAGAAAAAAAATCCTGAAAATCACATTGTAGGATTTTTAATGAATTTATTTCCAAATTATGGTGGAAAATAAGTATTTGGTCAATAACAAAAGTTTCTCAATACTTTGTTATATACCCTTTGTTGGCAATGACACAGGTCAAACGTTTTCTGTAAGTCTTCACAAGGTTTTCACACACTGTTGCTGGTATTTTGGCCCATTCCTCCATGCAGATCTCCTCTAGAGCAGTGATGTTTTGGGGCTGTCGCTGGGCAACACGGACTTTCAACTCCCTCCAAAGATTTTCTATGGGGTTGAGATCTGGAGACTGGCTAGGCCACTCCAGGACCTTGAAATGCTTCTTACGAAGCCACTCCTTCGTTGCCCAGGCGGTGTGTTTGGGATTATTGTCATGCTGAAAGACCCAGCCATGTTTCATCTTCAATGCCCTTGCTGATGGAAGGAGGTTTTCACTCAAAATCTCACGATACATGGCCCCATTCACTCTTTCCTTTACACGGATCAGTCGTCCTGGTCCCTTTGCAGAAAAACAGCCCCAAAGCATGATGTTTCCACCCCCATGCTTCACAGTAGGTATGGTGTTCTTTGGATGCAACTCAGCATTCTTTGTCCTCCAAACACGACGAGTTGAGTTTTTACCAAAAATTTCTATTTTGGTTTCATTTGACCATATGACATTCTCCCAATCCTCTTCTGGATCATCCAAATGCACTCTAGCAAACTTCAGACGGGCCTGGACATGTACTGGCTTAAGCAGGGGGACACGTCTGGCACTGCAGGATTTGAGTCCCTGGTGGCGTAGTGTGTTACTGATGGTAGGCTTTGTTACTTTGGTCCCAGCTCTCTGTAGGTCATTCACTAGGTCCCCCCGTGTGGTTCTGGGATTTTTGCTCACCGTTCTTGTGATCATTTTGACCCCACGGGGTGAGATCTTGCGTGGAGCCCCAGATCGAGGGAGATTATCAGTGGTCTTGTATGTCTTCCATTTCCTAATAATTGCTCCCACAGTTGATTTCTTCAAACCAAGCTGCTTACCTATTGCAGATGCAGTCTTCCCAGCCTGGTGCAGGTCTACAATTTTGTTTCTGGTGTCCTTTGACAGCTCTTTGGTCTTGGCCATAGTGGAGTTTGGAGTGTGACTGTTTGAGGTTGTGGACAGGTGTCTTTTATACTGATAACAAGTTCAAACAGGTGCCATTAATACAGGTAACGAGTGGAGGACAGAGGAGCCTCTTAAAGAAGAAGTTACAGGTCTGTGAGAGCCAGAAATCTTGCTTGTTTGTAGGTGACCCAATACTTATTTTCCACCATAATTTGCAAATAAATTCATTAAAAATCCTACAATGTGATTTTCTGGATTTTTTTCTCTCAATTTGTCTGTCATAGTTGACGTGTACCTATGATGAAAATTACAGGCCTCTCTCATCTTTTTAAGTGGGAGAACTTGCACAATTGGTGGCTGACTAAATACTTTTTTCCCCCACTGTATCTGTTTGCATACATCTGAAACAAACATGAAAAAACTAAGCTGTTTATGGCCCATGGGTTGGAGGAGGGCTGATGTCATGCGGGGATGTGCTGCAGAGCTGATTTATTCACCATGTTATTAAAACCTCTTCCTCCCCAAAAGGTTCCATGTACAGCACTTCACCCACAGCAACAGTGAAGGAGGAGGAGAGGAAAACAGGGGGTGAAAGTGCATCAGTGAATGTGGGTTTGCTTTCATTTGTCTGCATGGGACAGTTTCTCCCAGTTCAAAGAAGAACATGTGGTTTTTCACTGTCCTGTGAGTAATTATGTTAAAATAGAGTCACTATGATATTGCCATAATTGTGTAAGCACTGTGGGGATGATTTCCAGACATTCCTTACACACCAATGCATTTGCTACAGCAATGAAGATACTTTAGATTATATTTTCATTTAAAATATGGCCTGAGCTATCATTGAAACTGGAACTGAAAATGCGCACAAGATCAGAGGGAGATGAAGAGAGAGGAAAGAGGCTGTCACGACTTCCGCCAAGGCTGCCTCCCCTCCTTGTTCGGGCAGGTTTCGGCGTTCGTCGTCACCAGCTTACTAGCTGATGCCGATCCATTTATCATCACTCCACTTGTCTTGTCTAATTAATCACACACACCTGGCCCTTATCCCCAATTAGTCATTGTATAAGTGTTCCCTCTGCTTCCTTGTCTGTGTGGGTGATTGTTTGTAGTGAGCTGTGTGTAGCTCGGTTGAGCTACCCTTACCTTGTTGTTGCCAGGGTAGATATTTCCCCTGTGCCTGAGTTTTGTTGTCGCATGCTTGCGCAACTCTTTATCGACGGAATAAACTCTTTGGATGCGTATTACTCTCCTGCGCCTGACTCCTTCTATCACACGCATCATAGAATCACCCACCCGCTATGGAGTCAGCGGGAGAAGAGTGCATGCCTGGAGTCGTGGCACGGGTCCAGGAGCACTCCACGATGCTGGCCAGCTTGGGGGAAGCGATGGATCGGGTTCTTCAGGTTGTCCAACGCCTGGAGAGGAGCAGACCCGATCTGTCGAGACCAGCTGGCCAACCGCATCCAGCCACCTACACCCCAGCACCAGGAGGGATCCAGATATCCCGACCACGGGCGTTTGAGGGGACAGCGGCGCTGTGCCAGGGATTCCTCCTCCAATTGGAGCTATACTTCGCCAGCATCAGGCCGGCACCATTGGAGCGGGAGAAGGTGTCCGTCCTCATTTCCTGTCTCTGTGGGAAAGCCCTGGAGTGGACCAACGCGGTGTGGAATGAAGGAGGAGCCGCGTTGGAGGACTACAGGGATTTTGCTCTTTCGGGCGGTATTCGACCACCCGCCCGAGGGTTGAGAGGCGGGTGAGCGACTGGTCCACCTGAGGCAGGGGACGAGGACCACGCAGGACTTCGCGTTGGAGTTCCGGCCGCTGGCAGCGGGGTCCGGGTGGAACGAGCGGGCCCTGATCGACCATTTCCGGTGCCATCTGCGGGAGGACGTCCGACGGGAGCTAGCCTGCTGGGACACCATGTTGTCCTTCGATAAACTGGTGGACATGGCCAATCGGTTGGACAACCTGCTGGCAGCCAGAGGACGTACTGGTAGGGGTCTGCCCATTTCCACCCCAGAAGACTCAGACCTCGAGCCGATGGAGCTGGGTGGAGCCGCCGGCCGAGAGAGCGGAGGAGGACAGCGACAGTGCCACTCTGGTGGCACGAAGGGACAATCCACCACACGTCGTAGTTAAAGTTATTTTGGGCCTGGAGGCGGCAGGCAGGGCACTCACGCATCACCCCAGGTATCGAACACCTACACTTGTTCAGATCCCTCTGTTGCGCACTGTACCCTACCTATTCACTTTCCCGATCACATGGTAGTTCCCCAGTGTAAGGCACTAGTCGATTCAGGCGCAGCTGGGATCTTTATGGATAGGGCATTCGCACGCCATCAAGGCATTTCATTGGTTCCCCTCTCCATTCCACGTCCCCTCAGAGCACTCGATAGTCGACCATTAGGGTCCGGATTTGTTACGGAAGTCACTATACCAGTCACCATGATCACCCAGGAGAATCATTTTGAGCAGGTGATTTTATTTGATTATTGAATCTCCTGCTTTCCCTGTGGTATTAGGTATCCCTTGGTTAGCACTCCACAACCCCACCTTCTCATGGCCGCAGAGGGCTCTCACGGGGTGGCCGCATGAGTGTCAGGGTAGGTGTCTAGATGTTTCCGTTGGTGCAACCACGGTGGAAAGTCCAGATAGTACCTCCACCGTGCGCATTCCCCCCGAATACCGTGATCTGGTGCAAGCGTTCTCTAAAACGCAGGCGACTAAATGACCACCTCACCGGGCGGGGGATTGCGCGATAAACCTCAGGGTAGACGCTGTACCTCCCAAGAGTCATATATACCCCCTTTCACAGGCTGAAACAGTGGCTATGGAAACATATGTCACCGAGTCCCTGCACCAGGGGTATATACGTCCCTCTACTTCACCCGCCTCCTCAAGTTTCTTCTTTGTGAAGAAGAAGGACGGAGGTCTGCGCCTGTGCATTGAGTATCGACCACTGAACAGGGAGACGATAAGATTTAGTTATCCTCTCCCTCTCATTCCTTCAGTGATTGAATCAATGCATGGGGCGCGCTTCTTCACCAAATTAGATCTCAGGAGTGCGTACAACCTGGTGCGTATCCGAGAGGGAGATGAGTGGAAGACAGCATTCAGCACAACCACGGGGCATTATGAATACCTGGTGTTGCCCTATGGTTTGATGAATGCTCCCTCAGTTTTCCAGTCCTTTGTGAATGAGGTGTTTCGGGACATGCTTGGTCACGGTGTAGTGGTCTACATCGATGACATCCTGGTGTATTCCGCTACGCGCGACGAGCATGTGTCCCTGGTTCGCAAAGTGCTGGCCCGACTGTTAGAAAATTACATTTATGCTAAGGCAGAGAAGTCTATGTTTTTCCAGCAGTCCATCTCCTTCCTTGGATACCGCATTTCCACCTCAGGTGTGGAGATGGAGGGAGATCGCATTTCAGCCGTGCGTAAATGGCCGACTCCAACCACGGTAAAGGAGGTGCAGCGAATCCTTGGCTTTGCCAACTACTATCGAAGGTTTATCCGGGGCTTTGGCAAGGTCGCAGCTCCCATCACATTCCTGTTGAAAGGTGGGCCGTCCTGGCGTCGCTGGTCTGCTGAGGCGGATCTGGCCTTCAGGAGACTGCAGGGTCTGTTCACCTCAGCTCCGGTACTAGCCCACCCCGATCCATCACTACCGTTCTTAGTGGAGGTGGACGCGTCCGAGGTAGGGATGATCGCTGTCCTATCCCAACGCTCGGGCACGCCACCCAAGCTCCGCCCCTGTGCCTTCTTCTCGAAGAAGCTCAGCCCGGCGGAGCAGAACTACGACGTTGGTGATCGGGAGCTGTTGGCTGTTGTCCGAGCTTTGACCGTGTGGAGGCATTGGCTCGAAGGGGCGAAACACCCTTTCCTCGTCTGGACGGACCACCGTAACCTGGAGTACATCCGGGCAGCGAGGAAGCTGAATCCTCGCCAGGCCAGGTGGGCCCTATTCTCGGTTTGATTTTACACTGTCATACATTCCGGGTACGAAGAACGTGAAGGCAGACGCACTGTCCCGGCTGTATGACACAGAGGAGAGGCCCAGAGACAACACCCCCATACTCCCGGCCTCCTGCATTGTGGCACCGGTAGTATGTGCGATGGACGCGGATATAGAGCGGGCATTACGCACAGATCCATCTCCACTGCAGTGTCCAGCTGGGCTGCGGTACGTGCCTGCTCTTATCCGTGATCATCTGATCTTCTGGGCATACACGTCACCCTCCTCTGGTCACCCAGGTATCGGTCGTACAGTGTGCTGCCTGAGCGGAAAGTACTGGTGGCCTACCTTGGCTAAGGACGTGAGGGTGTACGTCTCCTCCTGCTCGGTGTGCGCCCAGAGTAAGGCACCTAGGCACCTCCCAGCAGGTAAGCTACAACCGTTACCAGTTCCAGAACGACCATGGTCTCACCTTAGCATTGATTTTCTGCCTGATCTTCCCCTCTCCAAAGGTAACACCACCATCCTGGTCGTTGTGGAACGCTTCTCCAAGTCCTGCCGCCTCCTTCCTCTGCCCAGTCTCCCCACGGCCCTGCAGACTGCGGAGGCCCTGTTTACTCACTCCGGCACTACGGGGTGCCAGAGGATATAGTGTCTGACCCCCCAGTTCATGTCCAAGGTCTGGAAGGCGTTCATGGAACATCTGGGGGTCTCGGTCAGCCTGACCTCTGGGTTCCACCCCGAGAGTAATGGGCAGGTGAAACAGGTAAATTAGGACGTAGGTAGGTTCCTGCGCTCCTACTGCCAGGACCGGCCGGGGGAGTGGTCGGTGTTCTTGCCATGGGCAGAATATGCCCAGAACTTTCTCCGCCACTCCTCCACTAACCTAACGCCTTTCCAGTGTGTTCTAGGTTACCAACCGGTTCTGGCACCGTGGCACCAGAGCCAGACCGAGGCTCCTGCGGTGGATGACTGGTTTCGGCGCGGAGGACACGTGGGACGCTGCCCACGTTCACCTCCAACGCGCCGTGCGTCGTCAGAAGGCCAACGCTGACCGCCACCGCAGTGAGGCCCCCATCTTTGTACTGGGGGATCGGGTCTGGCTCTCGACCCGGAATCTGCCCCTCCGCCTGCCCTGCCGGAAGCTGAGCCCGTGGTTTGTGGGGCCGTTCAAAGTCCTGAGCAGAGTCAACGAGATCACATATAGTTTATTTCTTCCCCCTGATTACCGTATTAACCCCTCGTTTCATGTGTCTCTCCTCAGGCTGGTGGTAGCTGGTCCGCTCCAGGAGTCTGAGGTGTGGGAGGTCCCTCCACCTCCTCTGGACATCGAAGGGGGCCCCGGCGTACTCGGTCCATTCCATCCTGGATTCAAGGCGTCGGGTGGGGGGCCTTCAGTACCTTGTGGAGTGGGAGGGGTACGGTCCGGAGGAACGGTGCTGGGTCCTGGTGAGGGATATCCTCGATCCATCCATGTTACGGGATTTCCACCGTCGCCATCCGACTTGCCCTGCTCCCCGTGGCCGGGGTCGGCGCGCAGCTGGAGCCGCGCTTCAAGGGGGGGGGGGGGGGGGGGTACTGTCACGACTTCCACCGAGGCTGCCTCCCCTCCTTGTTCGGGCAGGTTTCGGCGTTCGTCGTCACCGGCTTACTAGCTGCTGCCAATCCATTGATCATCACTCCACTTGTCTTGTCTAATTAATCACACACACCTGGTCCTTATCCCCAATTAGTCACATTGTATAGGTGTTCCCTCTGTGTCACGCCCTGGCTCTGGGGACACTTGTATGTTGAGCCAGGGTGTGAGTTTCCTTTGGGTATTCTAGTTTTTTGTATATCTATGTTGGCCAGGGTGGCTCCCAATCAGAGACGGCTGTAGCTCGTTGTCTCTGATTGGGAGTCATACTTAGGTAGCCGTTAGGCATTCATTGGGTGTGGTTTCTTGTTCCGTGTTGGTTCGTGTATGTAACCAGGGACGTCACGTTTTCGTTTTGTTGTTTTGTTCGTGTGTTCATTCAAATTAAATAAAATGTTCGCATTCCACGCTGCGCCTTGGTCCTCCTCTGTTCCCGACGAGCGTGACAGAAGAAACCACCAAGACTGGACCAAGCAGCGTGTCCAGGAGCTATCGCCAGGGAGATCTCTAGCAGATCTCCTTCGCCTCCTCGACTGGGTCAAGCCGGGTGAGGAAGAGAAGGGCTTGACATGGAAGCAGAAGGGCGAAAGGCTGGCGAGGGACATGGAGACCTGGTCCACGGGTAGGAGAGACGCCCAGAAAATTTTTAGGGGGGGGCTAACGCCGTGGACGACGGGCCAGCAGGAGACCGCGGCAGAGCGGCCCAGCGGGTTGGCAGAGGAGGCCGCCAGGTTACGGGGGCCACTGGTCGAAGAGGGGATGGAAGGTGTAGAGGCACGGCGAGAGGTACTGGGGTGTGTTACCAGTCCGGTCCGGCCCATTCCAGATCCCTGCGTAGGACCAGTGGTATGTGTCCCCAGTACAGTCCGGCCTGTTCCTGTCCCTCGCACCGAGCCTGTGGTGTGCGTCGCCAGCCCGGTTCGGCCTGTTCCTGCTCCCCGCACCAAGCCAATGGTGCGTTTCGTCAGCCCAGCTCGGTCCGCTCCTGCTCCCCGCACCAAGTCAGTGGTGCGCTTCGTCAGCCCGGCTCGGCCCGCTCCTGCTCCCCGCACCAAGTCAGTGGTGCGCTTCGTCAGCCCGGCTCGGCCCGTTCCTGCTCCCCGCACCAAGTCAGTGGTGCGCTTCGTCAGCCCGGTCCGGCCCGCTCCTGCTCCCCGCACCAAGTCAGGGGTGCGTTTCGTCAGCCCGGCTCGGCCCGTTCCTGCTCCCCACACCAAGCCAGTGGTGTGCGTCGTCAGTCCGGCACAGCCCGTGCCTGTTCCACTGGTGCCTGGTTCAGCACCGGTCAGCTGCTTCACGCCGGACCAGGGGTACTTTGGGGGGTTGGAGAGGGAGTGGGGATCAGGCCCGGAGCCGGATCCGCCGCCAAGGTGGAGTGCCCACCCGGTCCCTCCCCTGTGGTGTTTGGTTGGCGCGGCCGGAGTCCGCGCCTTTAGGGGGGGGTACTGTCACGCCCTGGCTCTGGGGACACTTGTATGTTGAGCCAGGGTGTGAGTTTCCTTTGGGTATTCTAGTTTTTTGTATATCTATGTTGGCCAGGGTGGCTCCCAATCAGAGACGGCTGTAGCTCGTTGTCTCTGATTGGGAGTCATACTTAGGTAGCCGTTAGGCATTCATTGGGTGTGGTTTCTTGTTCCGTGTTGGTTCGTGTATGTAACCAGGGACGTCACGTTTTCGTTTTGTTGTTTTGTTCGTGTGTTCATTCAAATTAAATAAAATGTTCGCATTCCACGCTGCGCCTTGGTCCTCCTCTGTTCCCGACGAGCGTGACACTCTGCTTCGTTGTCTGTGTGGGTGATTGTTTGTAGTGAGCTGTGTGTAGCTCGGTTGAGCACTTACCTTGTTGTTGCCAGGGTAGATATTTCCCCTGTGCCTGAGTTTTGTTGTCGCATGTTTGCGCAACTGTTTATCGACGGAATAAACTCTTTGGATGCGTATTACTCTGCTGCGCCTGACTCCTTCTATCACACGCATCACAGAGGCCCAAGATTCGAGACAAATGGCATTATTAAAATACATTTACCACGAGGTGAGAGACAGGGGGCCTCTGGATCCAAGTAGCCCGGAATGTATCATCTCGTTGCAGCACCAAGCAGGGAAATTAAGTGATAAGAAAATCAATTGCTTACTCCTGCATCCACATAAATGTAGCTAATGTTTAAAATTCACAGCAAATGTGCAGATAATGCAGTGTGAAGGGCATAAGGGGGGTGGGAAGTGGGGAGTGAGGGAGCTGAGAGGGGGGAGGAGGGGCTGGGAAGAGGGGGTCATCAATCATGGCTGGGTGACACACAATGAAACCTGACCGAGGCCCAAGATGTTTTAATACGGCATCCATTAAAGCCCTCAAATAAATTGCAATTTGGAAAACAGAACATAATACCAGCAAAGTTTTCCTCATCCATCTTGCGGCGTGTCATGTAATGTAATTGCGTTGTTAATTAATCCAAGAATTTCCTTGGTACACCATTTCATCCGCATTGGTTAATTTCCCTGTAGAGTATATTTTTTCCCCTGCTCAGTCCAGCCCTCCCTTCTCTCTAGCCATAGGTAGCGGGGGCAGAGTAATGTTTCTGCTTAGCATGGCATTAGTTGAGGGGCTAATCAAAGCGTTGAAGTCTGTGACACTTTATCAATGCCTGGCTTGGTTGGCTGGCTGCAGGCCAGCCCTGTGTATAGCAGGTTCAACCACACCTCCACTGGCTGTCATTAGGCTCTTCTGACAGCAGGATCACTCAAAAATGCATGTGGATTACATCGATATTATCGACAAAGGGGTTTGGGGGCATTTAAGGCTGGGCAGCAGCACCCGGCACCCGACTCGGCACACACAGTGAGACTGTGTTGGAGCCAGGGCAAGAGAGCAGGCTTGGGTTGTTGTTGTTAAGGGTATAGGCTGAGAAGGAGCAATGACAGGACAGGGCAAAGATCCAGAGAATCCAGGGGTGTTTTCTCACCTGCTGTCACCTAACTGGCTGGGGTGTGTCGGGAAGGGGGTTGGGGTGGAGGGATGGAAGCCCCAGGGGGAATGGATGGGATACCTCTCGTCTCGTTGAATGAAGTCCCATACGAACGCAGCTCCCATCACCCCCATGATGGTAGAGCGAGAGAGCGTGCAGAGGTTTGACATGATCAAAGGATGACAGGAGAGGAGCTAGAGAGTCAACCAAAAACAAAGGCTGATTGTTAAGTTCCCCAGTGCAGGATTCCATGCGGACTGACAGAGAGAGACGTGGACTCCACCCACCTATCCAGAACCCATAGCTGCCAATGGACTGATCACAGACAGCAAAATGACTCTCAGGATCTCATTCATGGCTGGGTTTACATCAAGGAGATGCTTGGCTCTAGATTCAACCCAAAGTGAGAGGAGTGTTGGATTCTCTTTCTATGGATGATTTTGTTCAGGTACAGTACATTTCAGCACATACATTTCTGCAAATTGTATTATAGGTGTAATATTTAATAAAAACTTTATTCCTTTTGGCATCAAGATAGTGCTCAGCTTCAACTTCCAACTTTGTTCTATTTCTTGATTATTGATGCAAGTGAAAACGCTAAATAGGATGTTTCTCTTACTGTATAATGTCTGAAAGCAAGTCTTTCAAATCTCAAAATAATAAAATAAAATTGTTACAACCTCAAAAGACAACACTTTAACCACAAGACATAGTCATTGATTATAACAAAGTTCTCTCTGACGCAGCAAGTCTGACGCATTCTATGGGTTTTGGAAGCTACAATAGGCCCTGATTTCACTGACATTCAATTTGTTTCGATTGGAGTTCAGCTTATGAATTAACCTTATACAAAAACAACAACAGTGTTGCCATGCATGCAGCCGTGCCATGTTCAGAGACTTTTATTCAGTATGCTTTCCAAGATCTATCATTAAACCTTTTGTGGTTTTCAAAGAGGAAGTTTCAATACTTCAGAAAATCAGCAAAATTAAGACAAAACCTTTCATGCGTGTCCAACAAGCCACTGCCCTCCAATTCCACAAACCTCATAGCCAAGGCTGCAGAGAGACATATTTATTTTCATGGTTTGCAAAGCTATAATTTAATATCATTATGTGGATTAGGCCCAGCTCATTTCTGCATCCAAGTTTTTTTAAAAGTTTTTTTTTAATCAGCACTGAAAAATACACATTAATAAAACTCTTAATAACAGACTGTCCTACTTTGATTATTACAAGTATCTATTCTATTCAGTTATACATTATATTGATATACTGTAATACATACTATATTTTCTTGTATTTTGGAGTGCCTTGTGTATTCTCTACTCTGGAAATGATTGGCAGAAAATGGAAATGAATGGCAGAAAGCATAATCTCCACCACAACAAACCTTACAAAACTCTCCATCAAATGACACAGCATCCATGTGATGAAAATGATTTATCTACTGTTACACTGCAGGCCTCTTCAACTCCAGTCCTGGGTGGCCAAATCACTTCTGTTTTTTGTTTCCACCTGGTAGTTAATTGCACTCAACTGGTGTCCCTGGTCTGAATCAGTCCCTGATTAGAAGGAGAGGATGAAAAAGTGTTTAGGCCTTCCAGGACCGGAGTTAAAAAGCAGGTTGGTTTCTCAATCATTCCGTCTGAGATAAAGAGCTAGCGTAGTGTGAGGGGGCTGAGGGAGCCCTGAGACGAAGGCCTGGGCCGTCTCCTCCTCACAGGCTGTCACGACAACGCACACGGGTGAAGACCACAGGAAGGGCAAACAAGCGCTTCTATGTCAGTCACCGCGCTGACAGGTGAAATGAAAGGTTGACAGGGCTGACATCCAGCGTTGTCTCTGAGACGCAGCCTTCCTCCTCCGATCTCTTCTCCTATAGTCTCCACTAAGCGGGAGAGAATTAAATGAGTAAAAGCGCTTTACCTGTCAACATAGGCACTCCTCCACTCCCTGGCTGTCTTTGGACTGGTGTGTTCTTGGACCTTGTCTCCTCCACCACATCCCATTCACCTTCAGTTTTAAAGTCAGTCAGGCACTTTAATGAAAGACAGAAGAACTGCAGACAAAAGGTTTCTGTCTTTTACATAACTGTACAGTACAGATGTGAGATGATAGTGGATTCCAAGAGAGAGGGAGTGCATTATCAGAACAGTATGAACAGGACTAAAATATGTTGAAGATGGTGAATAACCCGTAATCTAAGGTCTACCTGAATAATAAGGGAATATTATAGCAATAAACCTGGTTCAGGAAACGCTTGAGACTGCAAACAGACGTTACCTTCAATGATTGCAATTCAGGGTCCACACATCTGAGTAACTATTACAGTAATATCCTGAAGTGAATACATTTAGCATGGGCTGCTATTCCTAAGAGTGCGTTTTTTTACATGATGTGGTCATTTACTCCCCCTGTTGCAATTCAAACCGAAGCCTTTTCATTTAGGGACTCTTATCCAAAGGAAAATCTCCTAGGTTCAGGGGTATCAGATGTACCTCTCAAATTAGCATAAAGGCCTCTGTAATTTAATTTGTAATCAACTGAGGTTTCAGCACTCTCTTTCCATTTAATTCATCAATAATGCCCAAAAGTTTAAAGTGGACATTTTAACAATAAAACATCATGCCCTCTTGATTAATGTGTGCTTATTGTATAATGTACAAATTGAGAAAACTTGTTAATATTTAAAAAAAAATATTTTTTCAGCTCAATTTTAAAAAAAGAACACCTCTTTGATTTTCTCACGAGTGTATATACAATTACTGGCAGAATAAATAGTTTGATTAAACCTGTGAATTGTTAGAGATGCAAGATTTCGGAATAATAATTCAGTAGAGGTAGAGGAAAGATAAGCTGGCACCATATACGTAACTGAAAGTTCAACAGTGCCCTTTGAAGGATGCTCTGCTCCCACTCCTACTTTCACAACCCCCTAAAGCTTTCCATGGGACTCTACAGGCTGATTAAACCGTTATGACCTCTTTATCTGTTTTATGGACTGCCTGTCCATTTCAGATGGTCAGAATCAATGTCATTTTTGACCAAAATCAATGGAATTTACTGCATGTAATTTGTGCTGTATGGTGGAGGGGTAGTAGGAGTACCAGGGAATAGTGGGATGGAAAACCACAATCTAGGGAGATCAATATTTACATTTGTGAAGTAAAATACTTAACTGAACTTACGTAAAAGGAAAGCAAAATGGCTGTAACCAAAGCGTCCTAGCCATTAAGGCTCATATTTCAGTCTTATCTGTACTTTCGGGCAGTTTACTATTCCATAGCCTCAGTTAACATGCACATCCTCCTTATTATTCATCAGTTCCTCCAAAAGCAGACATATTTCAACACATACTTCAGAGCAGAGGAGAAGGCATCGCTTTTTTATGAAGAGGCAAAGACATCATTGAACATTTTGTAGTGAAAGCCGCATCTTCGTAATCCCTCTCTTCCTCTTGTAGTCGCTGCGCTGTCTAATGATGCACAGATTGACACTGAGCCCCCTCCCTCCTCCCTTCCTTCCTCCCTCCATCCTCTCTTCCTCCTCTGCCCATCTGTGTGAAAGATCCGAGAGTACAAGGCCGCGGCAGCATGTTCCCTTAGATGTGCTTCCCAGCCCGAGAGAAGAAAGGATTAATGAGATAGATTTATCTTCTCTGGTAATGCACAAGCCATTGTTTTTGTTTTCCCCATGCATGTCCTAAATGCATCCCAGAGAGCCTTGGGAGAACGCTGCATCATTGCGTCTCATAGATCATTGGTACGGTAACGACACCATGCACTGTTCTACATCCACATTTGATTTGCCTCCATAAAAAACATCGCTTTTATGTGGACATTATATTTTTGTTGTTGAATGCCTAGTCTAGTGTCACTGAATGTGGACAGAAAGTAGAAAATGCTTTGTTTTAATCTGAAAAAATAATATTAAAAATAACTATGATCATATCATCTCCATGATTACAGAGAGAGACAATCTAATCAAAAAGCCATCCTCAACAACCTCAAGGTACTCATGTACATGGATAAGACAATTACCACACAGTGATGAGAGCTGTTAAAAAAGGCTAAGAGTCAATAAGGACCTACATGTTCTTATTTGGTTTCTCTAATGGTTTCTCCCTCTGTGAAATGTTGTTTTGCTGCATTGCCTCCAGCTTGATGTGAATTAGCAGCAAAGAATGTACCATAACATTACTGTCAGATGAACATCAGAAGCTCTATCGTGGCTCACACAATTATATTGTGTCTACTGTAGGCTATCCTTTTGTATTTTATTGAGAACTAGAACTCCAATCAGCAATCAATAATGTCTCCTGCAGTTTTCTATTTTTAAGTAATAATATAATAATATGCCATTTAGCAGACGCTTTTATCCAAAGTGACTTACAGTCATGTGTGCATACATTTTTACGAATGGGTGGTCCCGGGGATCGAACCCACTACCCTGGCGTTACAAGCGCCATGCTCTACCAGTTGAGCTACAAAGGACCACAAGTATTGTTTGTAACATTTATTAAAATGACTGAATAATATTAAGAAATGTGTGAATCACTTACGAATGTATTCATTTGAAAACGATGTTTCCCCATAGACTATTGGTGGACAAACTCGTGATGGCTATCATTTTCAAGGCCCATCCTCCCAGTCTAACCCGTGCAGCCAGTCAGTCTGTATTGTCAGCTGCCATCCATGAGAGGACACAGTGTGTAATTATCAGGACATGAATCACTCCAACACTCCTCACTGTCTGTACCATGCATTTCTGCCTGGGTGGCAAACCAGAGAAAAATACAGACTGACCCAGAAGAGTCACGTTTGGGTTAAGGCATCAGCATGCTTCCCATCTGAAACAGTTTGTGCATATATTATGACTACATTTTGTGACGTTTTTGTTCGTTTTGGTCTTCGGCAAGGGTTTTTGTGGACGTTCGTGCACACAATTTTTTTTCCTGAGGCAAACCGAAGTTCAGTAGTCGAAGTCTACGCCCCTTCGTCTGT
This sequence comes from Coregonus lavaretus, assembly GCF_964263955.1. Classification (NCBI taxonomy): domain Eukaryota; kingdom Metazoa; phylum Chordata; class Actinopteri; order Salmoniformes; family Salmonidae; genus Coregonus; species Coregonus lavaretus. The sequence continues at coordinate 28,280,175 of NC_140014.1, forward strand.
GATTGGTCAAGAGTAGGGATTCTTCAATGAAGTGTTGTCATTCAACGAGTGACGACATGTTTTCATTTCTTTTGTAATTACTTGAGAAATACTGCACCAATGTCAGACCTCATCAGCAAAAACGTAAACATTTATTACAGATTTCTTGAGTTATTTTAGATTAATTCAGACTTTTTTGAGGAAGTGTATATTGGATACAGCGTCTCAAGAGGGACAAACAGTACTATTACCGCTTTTTTCTCTTTTTTCAAGCGAAGGTCTTTTAAGGGAGTATGCAAGGCACAGAGATTCACTTCGCCAAGCCAAGTTCTGCTACGAGCAAACCGAACCTAATATGCAGACGCCTTTAGGGTTAGGGTTAGTGGGTGGGAGTTCTGCTAACTTTCAGCACACCACAGATCAGGTTACCGGGGAAACCTAGGGAGCCTGCGAGAGAAGAACATTGATGATTGCTAATGGGGCTGCTTGGGGAAGTGTGTGTGTGTGTGTTTATGTTTGTGTGTGTGTGTGTTCTGTTTGCTTCGTTCTCTCCGGCCTAAAGCAAATCTACTGCACATACAGTACCAGTCAAAAGTTTGGACACACCTACTCATTCAAGGGTTTTTCTTTATTTTTACTATTTTCTACATTGTAGAATAATAGTGAAGACATCAAAACTATGAAATAACACATATGGAATCATGTAGTAACCAAACAAGTGTTAAACAAATCAAAATATATTTCATATTTTAGATTCTTCAAAGTAGCCACCCTTTGCCTTGATGACAGCTTTGCACACTCTTGGCATTCTCTCAACCAGCTTCATGAGGTAGTCACTTGGAATGCATTTCAATTAACAGGTGTGTCTTGTTAAAAGTTAATTTGTGGAAATTCTTCTGAGCCAATCAGTTGTATTGTGACAAGGAAGGATTGGTATACAGAAGATAGCCCTATTTGGTAAAAGACCAAGTCCATATTATGGCAAGAACAGCTCAAATAAGCAAAGAGAGTTTTTCAACAGGACAATGACCCAAACACACCTCCAGGCTGTGTAAGGGTCATTTGACCAAGAAGGAGAGTGATGGAGTGTGGCATCAGATGACCTGGACTCCACAATTAACTGACCTCAACCCAATTGAGATGGTTTGGGATGAGTTGGACCGCATAGTGAAGGAAAAGAAGCTAACTAGTGTTCAGCATATGTGGGAACTCCTTCAAGACTGTTGGAAAAGCATTCCATGTGACTACTTCATGAAGCTGGTTGAGAGAATGCCAAGAGTGTGCAAAGCTGTCATCAAGGCAAAGGGTGGCTATTTGAAGAATCTAAAATATAAACTACTACATGATTCCACATGTGCTATTTCATAGTTTTGATGTCTTCACTATCATTCTACAATATAGAAAATAGTAAAAATAAGGAAACCCTTGAATGAGTAGGTGTGTCCAAACTTTTGACTGGTACTGTATCCCCACAGTCCCTGACCTCCCAGTGTGAACGCTAGGCGTCGGGGACATTTACAGCAGGAATGATTAGCTCATATTTAAATGCAGCTTAACAGCTAACTTCCTGAACGTTTCACAGGGTGAAGTAGTCAGTGGTGTTTAGGCACTCCCAGAGGGGACACATCTTCCTGAGGGTTAGCCGGTTACGTTACAGGCTTCCAGAATTATTCATGCAGATATTTAAGGGGATTTTATTCTGGTTTCAGGATTCCATAATTATTCTTTGCAGATTATTTTTTACAAGAAGGGGCTGTCATAGGCTACAATATTATCCAAATATCTTCACTGTCTGCTGCAAGTGTATTTATTTACATTGCTTTGACTAGCCCCTGTCCTACATTGCATTCCATAATAAGACATGTGAAGATGCAATGCAATGGAACATTGAGACATCTGTCCAGTGGGTCTTCATCCATATTTCCTTACACCCTTATTGTTGGCCAACTGTACCCACATATGGAACAGGCTTGGCGTTGAGACACTGAAGTCATGTTTCTACATAAACATTTTCCCAGACTGTGAAGGTGAGGACAGAAGGAGAGACTCTCCTTGGTACCTTCAGTCCCAACAACTGCTAGGAATGAGTGGCGCCAAGGCTAGTATCCCAAGCCCTGAGCCATAACCATTCACACTGTCTTGACTTGAAATGGTGACGTGATGGAGGGAGGTTTTTGTCTCTTTCTCCCTCGATCCCTCTCTTTCCACATGCTCACCCATCAGCAGGTTAATTACCTGTGAAAGCTTCTCACTTGAAACCGTAAATCACTCATTCAGCGTTCTGTCAAGAGCCGCCAGCTTAGCCACGCTGACAAGGGTTCCGCCTTGTTTACCCAACACTGCAGACAAGAGGGTGGCGGTGGTGGACGATGGGGATGGAGATGATGGTGGTGAGGGGTGGTAAATGTCTAAAATGGCATAAAAAATACATGTTTTTAAAAGCCCACCATATTTTGTGTTTTGAAGAGTCTAGTGTCATCTCTCTAGTTCGAAGAATAGCAGGTGGGCTGGATAAGAGGGTCCTCTTTTGGAAGCGGACCAAGCAACCTCCCTACATTCACCTTCTTCTGCCCCTCAGATAAATCCCATTTGCAATTATTTCCTCTCATCTTTCAGGTCGCCTCCTCTCTCCCTCTCTCCGCCATGCCATAGGGGACAGGACAGGGGCATTCCCAGCATTCCACAGTGGAAGTGGCACAGAGTGACTGGATGAAGTGAAGTCAGACAGGCCACCAGGAGGGCAGTAGCCCCAAGCTCCCTGCTCCAAGCACCTCAAGCCCCTAACCCCAAGCTGGGCTTCATCTCAACCTGAAGGGTTGCATATTATTCCAGCCTCTGTAGGTCATCCATAATAGCCCAAATGTGTTTGCATTGGGAGAGCTGTGACGTTTGGCTATTTTCTCCCATTTGTCAAAGGTTGTAGTGGGATAAGACCTCTCTTTCAGCGTGGGGCCCAATGGAGTGGTCTGTTCATTTCTATTCATTTCTCATTTTAACAGGTTGGACATCTCAGAGCCAGAGGTTCATTTTACTCTCTCTCACTGCGGGTGGATTAACAAATAATGGGGACTGTGGATTGTGGATTCATATGTTGGGGCTTTCAACACTGCTTCAGTGCTTGTCTGGGAGAGGATTGTGATTTCTTTCTTTTGAAGTTATGGCAGTAATCAATTCATTTACACAGGAAAGCTGTAAACGATGGTTGATTTTAATATTTGGCTGAGAAATTCATGTCCTAATCATCGACTTTTAAAGTGCCGACAGACAGTATTGACCATAAACACAAGGAATGGTCAGAGACCGAGCCAAATGACACCCCCCCTTTCTCCGCTGTGTCGTCTTTCGTCCTTCCTTCTGAAACATTACCGGCAAATATCACATCGATAAATCAAAGCAACGCTTTCCAAATAATCTCATAAACTTTTTACAGTATAATTCATGCTTCTCATCAGCATTCTTTGTTTAACATTTATGTTTATTGATAAATGAAGATGTGTTTAAATAATTAAAAGCAAACATTAGCTGTGAGCTGCATGGGAGATTAATAATTGATGGGGTGTTGCGAGGGGCTGAGCCACTCTGGGAATAGATAATATTAGCTTAATGCAGGACTGGGGCTGCGGAGAGCAGAGCAGAGCAGGGGAAGTGTAATGGAGCTGCCGCCACTAACTGATGATGGTTATTGTGGCCTGAAAGTTGCTACAAAAGGAGAAAAAAGGCCCTAAATTGAAGGAGGGGTGGTGGAGAGGTTGTAGGGCAGCGATAGATTTGGCTCATAGGAGCTGACAGTGCAAATTGTGGCTTTAATAGCAGGAGGTTTACATGTTCTACAGAGGGCCCGTAATGGCTGGGCCAGTGCTTAGCGCAGAGGGAGAAAAATCGCCCTGCGCTATTAAAATGAAACCTGAGAAGGCTCTCGCTCTTGGTTTTGTGTTTTCTGAGGAGTTTTTTCTTCTCTTGACCTCCCCATCGCTCATGTTGATCCCCTCCTGTCCATTTCCTGCCCGGAGACTCCCTGAAGTTCTCCTACACACCCCAAAAACCTGGACCACAAAGCCACCCTTTACCCTGACCCTGTGAAGTCACACAGACACTCATCTACTCAGGGGCCATGAGGGGCATGACCAGCCCACCTAGAATGAGGAAAAGGAATGGCTGGCAGGACCGTATCGACTATCGACACCTTCTGGTTTTCATAAGGAAGTGGCACCATTGAGAGGTTTGTTTGGTAAATCTATATGGCAAAATGTAGGGTAAAACAGTTCATAGATTATATGTTAAGACTTCAATAGTTAAATAAGAATTACCCCTCAGTAGACACAGAATGGTGCATTCATATGACGTTTCACCACATTACTGTCCTTTCTGCATACAGCCATGTCCCCTGATTAAAGGGCATGCCACTAGCCCTTTGAGAGGTCTTCTACAGCGTCTGTGCAGTTAGGCCAGATTATAGCAGCATCATCAATTTCTAATGCACAAAAACATGCTCCAGCGATGGTACATACTGTTTCAGCCATATGCTTATATTAATAGCTCCTCAGCTCAGTGCCTCCAGGTCAGCCTGCAACAAAAGGGCCTCGTTGACTCTCTGAGGGATTCTGCCTTGTTGTGCCTGCCAAGGAAAAAGATGCAGGGAGGGATAATCTGTATCAAAGGCTCTGGAGGACCCCTTCATTCAGTGTTGCTATCACAGCAGTATATTAGCATCTAAACAAAGGAGGCAGCATACCCCGCAGTGCAGGAGGAGCGTTTCAAGTGGTCACTCACCAACCTTATTTATTTCTTCTTCAGCCGTCACGTTTTATGCTGAGTAGCAGAGTTCTGCACTACACCCCCCCAAAAAAATCCTAGTGTCTTCAGCACAAAAGTATTAAAGTTGCTACTTCTCTTTTTTCTCCTTCTCTCCTTTTTTTGTCTCACGTCTTTATGGCAGCTAGAGGTATGACAGCTGTCATCAGTCCTCAGCACCTCTCAGATCTACATTTCAAGGTCTGCAGGTTCACCGGATAGATCACCAGGTTCTGCTTGGATAGACAACAGAGAGAGGAGAGAAGAACCATCCCCACCGCTGATGATTATCCTATTTAGATAGATAATGGGTCAGGTACAAATACAACATTATCTATAAAACACAGCTGTAACATTGTCACGTTTATTTCATTTTTTATTTCACCATTGTTTGGGTTTTATTGTAGTTCTTTAAAAAGATTTGGTAGTATTTTATTGACTACTTAGAATTTCTATAACACCATGTTTATTAGAATGCTTACTGTTTGTACATCTTGACAAGATTTACCAAAATCGGAAATCAGTTTTTTTGTTGTAAAATAACAATGTTGTGATACTGGATCCTCTTTGATGAAACTGCTGTCTGTTGTGGAGGAACGTGATGGACAATATATAGAGAAAGGGGGGTATGGGTGGGTTGGGTTTGGGGGGGGGTGCATTAGAACAGATATACTTTTTGGAGGGCTCACTGATGTGAGGGCTTGAACCGAAATGGATGGGAGGAGTGGTGGAATGGAGGTGTCTAGGTGTCTTTTATCCTAGCCTGCGTCTGATCCCTAGAGGATTTGATGGGCATTTGTCTGTCACCGGTCCTATCAGCATGATTATACTGGCCCATTTGGCCCTGTTAGGCCTGCTGGTCTCGGTATGCCATGAAGCAAAGCATAGTGCAGCTAAAAGAGGCCTTATATACAGGTGTCTGTCATCTTGAATAATTGCCATCCACTCTGGTTGAAATAGCCCAACAATAACAAGATAGTGTGTCTCAAATAGTGTGTCAAACATTTAATCCGGCAATGCAGGATGATAACATTCAAAGATTGACATCCATTAGACACAAATATTTTTTGGGGTGACAGAAAATAGCCCAAACCCTTGTGTTTCAGGGGTATAATCACAGGGCTAAGGTTATTGAAAGGGCAATCAGTTTTAGACAGGAGCAGGCAGCCTCACTCCCCAACACCAGCTAGCTAGCAGTCCTGTTTCTGACCCTGACAGTGCCTTCCCCTCTCCCATGCTCTCAGAGTTGAAACCCTTTACGGGAGTCACATGTGAGTGGTCAGCAAGTAACCTGCCTTCCACTATACCACGAACAGTGGTCGAACCACACGCCATGGCCTACACAGAATGCCGCGGGGCAGACTACAACAGCATGTTAAGATGGATCAATCACCTGCCGAGGGACACCAACAGTTCTCCCTCTCACAGTGTAAAAGGTGAGGCCAGAACTGGTGACTGAAGGTGAGGAAAGACTTGGGAAATGGTTTACTGGAGGCTATTTCGACCCATTGCTAATTGTGTTGAGGGGGTTCTCACAATATGTGAAAAAGAAAGAAGAGATACTTGCCTTACGGTTGTGTGGATTCTGTTGTCCAGATGTAAACATTGTTGTCCAGAAAAACATGTTCCCTCATAAAGAATGTCTGATTGATGTTACCATTGCTTTTGCTTTCTGTATAGACCCTCCTCCAGGCTGAAGGAGTTGGAGAGCCTGTGCATATGTAACTGGGGTAATTTACACAACCCTCCAAGCAAGCTTTGCTCAATAATTTACAGGCTACAATCGTTTGAACCCTCTCCCCCCATCAGAGTGCCTCGGTCTGGGGCTGCACACAACTACCACACCCAAGCTCGTCTGAATAGCTTGAGGCCTAGTAGGGGATGGATCATAGGCAAAAGGTACAAAGACGCATCTCAATACATGCATGAGAGCAAAGTGCAGGGTCATTAGGGGTAGCCTGGGTAAACCTCCTGAAATCGCCTCTGATGTGGGGGTAAAAGAACAATGTGTCATTGTCCTCATGTTTGACCTAAAACAAGGAAGGAGATCCATGTCATCATCTCTGAATACATAAACAGCATTCATGCATCTGTCTGGACCATGCAACCAAGGATGGAGCAATTACAGACAATAACCTCAACAGTTATTAAACCATTTTTACAATCCTTTTTCTAAAGACTTTCTGTATCAACCATGTACTGTAGAAGCAACCCAGTTTCTTTCTTTATTTTTTGTCTCTTGATGAAGTATTCACATATTTGCTAAGAATCGCTGGCGTCATGATTTCAATTATTGCAATGAAAGCGATGGCTCTTTAAATTGATTAATGGACGATAAACACCCCACAAATAATACATTCCTATGAGTATATTTGCATGCAACTGAACCCTCTTCATGCTCATAAAGTATAAATGCGTTGACGTCCTCCCTCCCTATTGAAATTAATGCCTTTCTCTGGGTTTGAGTCTCCAGCCAGACTCATGGAATTCCTAGCCAATCAGAAGGCATGGTCTAGGCTGGCCACTACCTAATGGAATCCTACAGCAAAACAACCAACATCAAGTATTTATTTTACCCCTTCAACTACAAATAGGAGCTTATGCCGAAGCTCGTGGCATGATCTAGTCAAAAGCGAGCTTCAAATTTCAGATCATCCACAGTAGAGTACTTCGGCGAGTCTTCAAAACAAACTTGACTCCTTCAGAATCTCAGAAACTTTAGTGGTTCTTCTGTTCCTCTTGGAGTGTGACGACTCTGACGAGGGGGAGTGGTTGGTTCCCCAGTTGTTCTGAGCACTAATGGTGTCTCAGAGAAGGCAGAGCCAATCTACCCGGCTGGCAGGGACTCGCTCAGAGCAGCACACTTGTCACAGCCCATCACATGAGCACTCCTCTGAACTGGAGCCGTGAATAATTTCTTAAAGATCCAAAAAGCCTTTCTTTTGCTTTCTGTTGCTTTGCAAGAACCATCCAACCCCAAGTCCTTGCAACTATTTCAACATACGCAGTGGAAAAAGTAAAGAGAGAGACAAAAATGGATGTCTCTTCTTTGTTTAACGGAGTCGTGTCAGTTGAGAAAGTTTAGTAAAACTGCATCTTGGAACTTGATATGAAACAGAGCAGAGCTATGCAGATACGGAGAGGCGGTGACAGGGATCATGTGTAGAAGTGAACTCAGTTAATTGTAAACAAGAACACGAGTGCATGGACACTCATCATGCACATGCCAAAACACTGTTGCGCCTGACTGTTTGATAGCCACTATTCTGATTCACGCTTCAGGTTGTGTTTATGTTCTAACTGGGGTTTTGTGATCCCAGTTTGAAATGGTGATTGTGACAATTATTCACAGATGGATGCTGTTGGTAAAATGGAAACAAAGGAATGGATTTATTGCTATGTCTCTAGGGCTTTTTCTCTGCCCTTCTCTTTGCTAGGTCTCTAAAAGCATCTGCCTGTGTCCCAATACTTTGAAATATCCCTGATCTCTGGATTATCACTGATAGGTAAAACGCATGGATAGGCTGCAACCTGATTGCCATGACCTTTCAAGTGCTTTGAGATTGGAGGTCATGAAGGTAAGGCGACAAGGACAGGAGAAAGAGGAAGAGGGTTAAAGCAACGGGTTCTGTCCTTCCTGCCCTGGTGCTGTTGGTCTGTCTGTGGAGAGGAGAGCAGAAAGGTGTCCATTGCGGTGAGCAGGAGAGCAGGCAGATGGGCTATGGCAGAGGGGACCTGTCCAGGGCTCATATTGCACTTGATTTCAGGTGGAGAAGACAGGGCAAGCCCCCCTCACACAGATGTTCACAAGCTGTTGCTCCTAGAATGCTTTGAGTTCATGGAATCGTCTTCAGAAAGGACAATCACAGGCAGTATCATGATAAGGGGTTAAACATGGGTTTGTATTAGAATGAACCAGAACCTACAGTAAGATACAGAGTGCTGACTTTCAGTATGGATCCAAACACATCATGGGACTCTGGCCTTTTATTGTCTTAATAAATATGTGATAACAGCAAGGTAAGATTTGATGTGTAAAATACTAACATCTTCAGTATATATACAGTACCAGTCAAAAGTTTGGACACACCTACTCATTTTTCTTAATTTTTTACTATTTTCTACATTGTAGAATAATAGTGAAGACATCTAAACTATGAAATAACACAAATGGAATCATGTAGTAACCAAAAAAGTGTTAAACAAATCAAAATATATTTTATATTTTAGATTCTTCAAAGTAGCCACCCTTTGCCTTGATGACAGCTTTGCACACTCTTGGCATTCGCTCAACCAGCTTCATGAGGTAGTCACCTGGAATGCATTTCTATTAACAGGTGTGCCTTCTTAAAAGTTAATTTGTGGAATTCCTTTCCTTCTTAATGCGTTTGAGCCAATCAGTTGTGCTGTGACAAGGTAGGGGGGGTATACAGAAGATATATCTATTTGGTAAAAGACCAAGTCGATATTATGGCAAGAACAGCTTAAATAAGCAAAGAGAAATGACAGTCCATCATTACTTTAATACATGAAGGTCAGTCAATACGGAACATTTCAAGAACTTTGAACGTTTCTTCAAGTGCAGTCGCAAAAACCATCAAGCGCTATAATGAAACTGGCTCTCATGAGGACCGCCACAGGAAAGGAAGACCCAGAGTTACCTCTGCTGCAGAGGATAAGTTAATTAGAGTTAATAGCCTCAGAAATTGCAGCCCAAATAAATGCTTCACAGAGTTCAAGTCACAGACACATCTCAACATCAACTGTTCAGAGGTGACTGTGTGAATCAGGCCTTCATGGTCAAATTGCTGCAAAGAAACCACAACTAAAGGACACCAATAATAAGAAGAGACTTGCTTGGGCCAAGAAACATGAGCAATGGACATTAGACCGGTGGAAATGTGTCCTTTGGTCCAAATTTGAGATTTTTGGTTCTAACCGCCATGTCTATGTGAGACGCGGTGTGGGTGAACGGATGATCACCGCATGTGTAGTTCCCACCGTAAAGCATGGAGGAGGAGGTGTTATGGTGTGCGGGTGCTTTGCTGGTGACACTGTCTGTGATTTATTTAGAATTCAAGGCACACTTAACCAGCATGGCTACCACAGCATTCTGCAGCGATACGCCATTCCATCTGGTTTAGGCTTAGTGGGACTATCATTTGTTTTTCAACAGGACAATGACCCAACACACCTCCAGGCTGTGTAAGGGCTATTTGACCAAGAAGGAGAGTGATGGAGTGCTGCATCGGATGACCTGGCCTCCACAATCCCCCGACCTCAACCCAATTGAGATGGTTTGGGATGAGTCGGACCGCAGAGTGAAGGAAATGCAGCCAAGAAGTAATCAGCATATGTGGGAACTCTTTCAAGACTGTTGGAAAAGCATTCCAGGTGAAGCTGGTTGAGAGAATGCCAAGAGTGTGCAAAGCTGTCATCAAGGCAAAGGGTGGCTATTTGAAGAATCTCAAATATAAAATATATTTTGATTTGTTTAACACTTTTTTGATTAATGAGTCCATATGTATTATTTCCTGGAATATAGTTGCGTCCAAACTTTTGACTGGTAGTGTATATATATATATTAATGGACTGAGGTCAAAGTTGAACTGAGGGTAGAAATAGCCATACCAGTATTCAGCAAAAGAAGAAGAGCCAAACCAAGAAATTGCAGAAATCAGTGTCCGTGGGTCTTAGCATTGCAACATGCTGGAACAAATGCTGTGGTCGTATACTAATCCAGCGGCTGTTGGCAACACATCATCTGCTCAACAGAGCAAAAGATTCAAAAGAAACTCCTTTAACTTGTGTTTTTAGAGACAAATATTTGTTTGGCAGTGTTGTGCACAACTCTCCGTGCCATAAGGCATTAGGATCAAGTAATAAGTTGGACGTCATTGGTTTCTGTGGCTTGGAGCATTAAAACAATGCTCTTCTCCCTTTCCCTGTAAATGCCTGTGGACTCCTTAATGTGTTAACCAAATGGATTGACCGTAATGGATTGACCGTAATTGATTAGGTCCAATAACAGATACCCAACACTCATAAATTGATTTAATCTCTAAAGAAACAGAGAGAGATGATATTTACAATTGAGACATCAATGGGACACGGACCACTACAGTGAGACATTGAGAAAGTCAATCCCCCTTGAAACAATAGACAAATTCACTTATGAAAGGAAATCTCAATAATAGTTTGTCTCATTTGTGGAAGTGATTATTTATTAGTGAACCCAATAGAATGTATTTATGTCTTCGCTAATAGAGAAACTCTTCCTTATTCCTTTCATATGGTTCGATTCCAGGCTGTATCACAACCGGCCGTGATTGGGAGTCCTATAGGGCGGCGCACAATTGGCCCAGCGTCATCCGGGTTTGGCCGGTGTAGGCCGTCATTGTAAATAAGAATTTGTTGTTAACTGACTTGCCTAGTTAAATAAAGGTCAAATAAATAAAAAATAAATAAAATATTAATTAACACGTGTGTATTTAGTGTTTAAAGCCTAACTCCTATACTTCATCAAAAGTGAATACTTAATTAATGACTTTTGTATTATTAATAGCATTAATATGATATTATTATGATTATTAGTATTATTAATATAGGTTTCTAGGTTTCTGTCTCAGAAGATAATCTAAACAACTTTAGGTCACAGGCTCTATTTTTAAAACCAATCACTCAGCCAGCTAGAGTTGGATTGCTCATAAATTTGGCATTGGATAAAGTGATCAGATTACATTGAATGCATTTTTTGTATCCGCAGCCCTCTGCAATAAATTAAAACTATCTGAAAGCGTCTGGAGTGCATTTCCTTTTGCCTTGATTCATGTGCTGTAATATGACCCCTCTCCAATTCCTCCGCCGTGGCACAAGCCGGCAAGGCGAGCGGGCTGCGGAGTGCGTCAGGAGATTAAAACCCAGTCGCGAGATTGAAAACGGGATGGAGGCATCAGATAATGTAGTAGAGATATAATGAAAGTGTAAACAAAAACCTGGTGCAAGAGAAATGGCTGCTCGTAAAGTCTCTCCACTGTCTTCATCACAAAATAGATTTTGCAAGCCTGGCACCCAGCAAGTTATTAACAATTGACCGAATTACACTGTTCAAAACTTCAATTGATTAGATTTTTTTTCTCCAAATAGAGTGTGAGTAAATATGGCAGGTCATAGTAGGGTGGACTAGGGATCAGCTCACTCTTTGTGTATGAAACCATTTCATAGCAAGTTTTCTCATACATGTATTGGTTGAAGGACTGTGTCCTCATCCAAATGCCACAATTTTAGATTAAATCTTTTATCAAAGTTTATAAATGCAGCCATTTTTATCTCAATATCAAATAATTTTGGGGTAACAATTAAGTACCTTACTGTGATTGTTTTAAATCAAAATGGTCAAAAAAATATATAAGAAGGTTCTTTGCAAAAGCAATTTCTCAAGCAAGAATTTTGATAGAAGTGTCTGGGAGTGGTCTGAGTGGGGAGGGGAAAATTAGCTGTTATTGGCAGAGATTTAGAACTCTCTTTCTTATTGGTCTATTAACTTACCAGGCAGGCCAAAACTCCATCCTAACAAAACAGGCTGAAATTGCAGGCTGTCTTTTCAAACAGCTCTTACACTAAAAGGGCATAAACATAATTTTCACCATTTCAAAGTTATTATTCCAAATTCATAGTGTGGAAATATATATAAAACACAGGAAACTGCACTGGGCCTTTAACAATGAAATAGGTCTATAAGACTTCATCAAAGTGTACATTACTGACTCAGTCAAGGCATTGACAAAGACATGCCATAGCATTTAAAAGAAAGGGTGATTTTACACAGCTCATCCTCTCCCTGACAGTGTTGTGTAAAGCCCTCACACTCCGCCAGCACACCACTGAGTTGGAGCCTGTCTTTCCAGGGTTCGCTTACACCTTTGTGTCCTGGTGTGCCCGGCTGCCATGTTGAAAGATTGGCTGGCGCTGTGACGCGGGCGAGCGGGGAGCGTCGTTCGCTGAGTGACTGGCAATCCGGACAGCTGTGTTGGCAGGGCCTGCCATCCTGTCTGCCAAGTCTCAGAGCAGACAGTCTTTCCTTTCCTACTCCCTGAGTACTGCTCAGTACTTACCACCAGCGCTCTACTGCTGCCAGGCTACAACGTGGAACAGGCAGCAACACTTCACATCTCATTCTACACTTGCTAAGCTGGTCAGTTTCTGGCTATTGGGGAAGTCACTCGGGTGTATACTGCTGGGTCATCCAATAGAGATGGTCAATTTTGGTTTCTTGCAGTCCAGCTATCACAACCCAGGCAGTATCTATTGGTAGCAAATACCATAAACACATCATTAATTAAATTAGATTTGCAAAATGATGATACATTGTAAAACACTGCAGCTTCAGTTAACAAACTCAGGAATTGAGACATGCTCTCACTTCGTTAGGGTAATTGAAGAAGTGAACATGAAAAATGTAGTGGGATGGATGTAATTAGCATTTTGCTCTGGCACCAGACTGCATTAATAAGAGATGAGAAATCAATAGCAGTCATTATACCACATACAGTATTCAAGATGAAATATTAACTAGTCTGGAAACTGACCTGAAGAGGTTTCTTCTCTCCTAGAGTACTCTGTCTGTGGCTTAATATGGTTAGTGCTGCAACAAGCAGGAGAAATATCATATTTACAAAAGAACACCAGGGGAGATTAGCAGTTAACCTTGAAATATAATACATTTGACCTGTATTGTCCCAAATGTTTTGTCAAACCAATGCTTGCAGGTGGAGATTTTTCGACGTACACTCTTTTATATAATGGAAATCTATGGGAAATACAAAGTAGGTATTTGCATGGGAATTTATGTTTATATTGAATCCAGGCCTGTAGACCTCAAAAACATCTCTGCTGTATTCCAGCCTTGTGCAAACATCTGTCAGTGTCACCGTACAGTATCATATGGATGTAGTTTCTTTGATCACTCTGAGCTAATATCAAGTGTAAATGCACAATAGGATCCTATTGGTCTTCATGATTCACTCTCTGTTGTAGAAAAATAATTAATATCTCCATAATAGGATGCTGATGACATAGCTAGCTTCATTTTCCATACATTGCCCCCCCATCCAAAACTCTTACACTGTACTCCTCCACCCGCAACTCCCCCCATCCTCCATACCCTCTCTCAGTTTTGTGAATGGATTCCCAGTGGTAGGATCGACAAGGATTTCACAAACAATTTACTGTAAATTGCAGGAAAATTGGCTGCAGATCTTAGAGGAGAAAGAGAAGGGGAAAAAACAGAATGAGGTTACGATGATCCTGGGGGTATTTATTCACTGAGGCTCTCATGGCCGTCCGTTCCACAGCGTTCCGCAGGGCTCTCCCCTTTCAAAATAGCCCCCCCAGTCCCCTCCTCCCCCCTTTCATTTGCCGTTTCAAATGTATTAATGGGCCGGAACCTTCCTGTATGATCTTGGCCCTCTTCCTACTGAAAACGCTCTGCGGCTGGGTCCCAATGCGGTAATCAGGCCCTGGCCTCTGGAGCTCAGGGGGCTGCCGCTGCAGAGCAGGAAGAGCCCTAGCATGACCCCACACTACATCCCTCTGTCACCCCAGAGCTGCCCCTGTCCTCCCCATCTCCTCCCCAGGCCTTTCCCCTCTCCTCCACTAGAGACTCAGGACCACGGGCCATGCCTGACTCCACGCCTGAGCTCCACTGGGCTTGATGGACTGGAAACATCACCGTTCATCACGTTCATTGTTTATGTAAACTCAATTTTTATTTTACCTTTATTTAACCAGGTAAGCCAGTTGAGAACAAGTTCTCATTTACAACTGCGACCTGGCCAAGATAAAGCAAAGCAGTGCGATAAAAACAACAACAGAGTTACATATGGGGTAAACAAAACATAAAGTCAAAAATACAACAGAAAATATATATACAGTGTGTGCGAATGTAGTAAATTATGGAGGTAAGGCAATAAATAGGCCATAGTGCAAAATAGTTACAATTTCGTATTAACACAGGAATGATAGATGTGCAAAAGATGATGTGCAAATAGAGATACTGGGGTGCAAATTAGCAAAATAAATAACAATATGGGGATGAGGTAGTCGGATGGGCTAATTACAGATGGGCTGTGTACAGGTGCAGTGATTGGTAAGCTACTCTGACAACTGACACCTTAAGTTAGTGAGGGAGATAAGAGTCTCCAGCTTCAAAGATTTTTGCAGTTCGTTCCAGTCATTGGCAGCAGAGAACTGGAAGGAATGACGGCCAAAGGAGGTGTTGGCTTTGAGGATGACCAGTGAGATATACCTTCTGGAGCGCAGACTACGGGTGGGTGTTGCTACGGTGACCAGTGAGCTAAGATATTTTACATTTTAGTCATTTAGCAGACGCTCTTATCCAGAGCGACTTACAGGAGCAATTAGGGTGAAGTGCCTTGCTCAAGGGCACATCGACAGATTTTTCACCTAGTTGGCTCAGGGATTAGAACCAGCGACCTTTCGGTTACTGATAAGATGGGGATTTGCCTAGCAGTGATTTATAGATGACCTGGAGCCAGTGGGTTTGGCGACAAATATATAGTGAGGGCCAGCCAACAAGAGCGTACAGGTCACAATGGTGGGTAGTATATGGGGCTTTGGTGACAAAACGGATGGCACTGTGATAGACTACATCCAATTTGCTGAGTAGAGTGTTGGAGGCTATTTTGTATATGACATCGCCGAAGTCAAGGATCGGTAGGATAATCAGTTTTGCGAGGGTATGTTTGGCAGCATAAGTGAAGGAGGCTTTGTCGCGAAATAGGAAGCAGATTCTAGATCTAACTTTTGATTGGAGATGCTTAATGTGAGTCTGGAAGGAGAGTTTACAGTCTAACCAGACACCTAGGTATTTGTAGTTGTCCACATACTCTAGGTCAGACCCGCCGAGAGTAGTGATTCTAGTCGGGTGGGCGGGTGCAAGCAGCGTTCGGTTGAAGAGCATGCATTTAGTTTTACTAGTGTTTAAGAGCAGTTGGAGGCTACGGAAGGAGTCTTGTATGGCGTTGAAGCTCGTTTGGAGGTTTGTTAACACAGTGTCCAATGAAGGGCCAGATGTATACAAAATGGTGTCGTCCGCATAGAGGTGGATCTGAGCGTCACCAGCAGCAAGAGCAACATCATTGATATACACAGAGAATAGAGTTGGCCCGAGAATTGAACCCTGTGGCACCCCCATAGAGACTGCCAGAGGTCCAGACAACAGACCCTCCGATTTGACCCATTGAACTCTATCTGAGAAGTAGTTGGTGAACCAGGCGAGGCAGTCATTTGAGAAACCAAGGCTATTTAGTCTGCCAATAAGAATGCAGTGGTTGACAGAGTCGAAAGCCTTGGCCAGGTCGATGAAGACGGCTGCGCAGTACTGTCTTTTATCGATCGTGGTTATAATATCGTTTAGTACCTTGAGCGTGGCTGAGGTGCACCCATGACCAGCTCGGAAACCGGATTGCATAGCGGAGAAGGTACGGTGGGATTCGAAATGGTCGGTGATCTGTTTGTTAACTTGGCTTTCAAAAACGTTCGAAAGGCAGGGCAGGATGGATATAGGTCTGTAACAGTTTGGATCTAGAGTGTCACCCCCTTTGAAGAGGGGGATGACCGCGGCAGCTTTCCAATCTCTGGGGATCTCAGACGTTACGAAAGAGAGGTTGAACAGGCTAGTAATAGGGGTTGCGACAATTTTGGCGGCTAATTTTAGAAAGTAAGGGTCCAGATTGTCTAGCCCAGCTGATTTGTAGGGGTACAGATTTTTCAGCTCTTTCAGAACATCAGCTGTCTGAATTTGTGTAAAGGAGAAGCGGGGGGGGGGGGCATGGGCAAGTTGCAGCGGAGGGTGCAGAGCTGGTGGCCGGGGTAGTGGTAGCCAGGTGGAAAGCATGGCAAGCCGTAGCAAAATGCTTGTTGAAATTCTTGATTATTGTAGATTTATCAGTGGTGATAGTGTTTCCTAGCCTCAGTGCAGTGGGCAGTTGGGAGGAGGTGCTCTTATTCTCCATGGACTTTACAGTGTCCCAAAACTTATTGGAGTTAGTGCTACAGGATGCACATTTCTGTTTGAAAAAGCTATCCTTTGCTTTCCTAACTGATTGTGTATATTGGTTCCTGACTTCCCTGAAAAGTTGCATATCGCGGGGGCTGTTCGATGCTAATGCAGTACGCCACAGGATGTTTTTGTGCTGGTCAAGGGCAGTCAAGTCTGAGGAGAACTAGGGGCTATATCTGTTCTTAGTTCTGAATTTTTTGAATGGGGCATGCTTATTTAAGATTGAGAGGAAAGCACTTTTAAAGAACAACCAGGCATTCTCTACTGACGGAATGAGGTCAATATCCATCCAGGATACCCGGGCCAGGTCAATTAGAAAGGCCTGCTTGCTAAAATGTTTTAGGGAGCATTTGACAGTGATGAGGGGTGGTCGTTTGACCGCGGACCCATTACGGACGCAGGCAATAAGGCAGTGATCGCTGAGATCCTGGTTGAAGATAGCGGAGGTGTATTTAGAGGGTACATTTGTCAGGATGATATCTATGAGGGTGCCCATGTTTACAGATTTTGGGTTGTACCTGGTAGGTTCGTTGATAATTTGTCTGAGATTGAGGGCATCTAGTTTAGATTGTAGGTTGGCCGGGGTGTTAAGCATATCCCAGTTTAGGTCACCAAGCAGTACGAACTCTGAGGATAGATGGGGGGCAATCAGTTCACATATGGTGTCCAGGGCACAGCTCGGGGCTGAGGGGGGTCTGTAGCAAGCAGCAACAGTGAGAGACTTATTTTTGGAAAGGTGGATTTTTAGAAGTAGAAGTTCAAACTGTTTGGGCACAGACCTGGATAGTATGATAGAGCTCTGCAGGCTATCTCTACAGTAGATTGCAACCCCACCCCCTTTGGCAGTTCTATCGAGACGGAAAATGTTGTAGTTGGGGATGGACATTTCAGAATTTTTGGTGGCCTTCCTATGCCAGGATTCAAACACTGCTAGAACATCAGGGTTAGCGGAGTGGATAACTCAAACATAGGGAGGAGGCTTCGGATGTTAACGTGCAAGAAACCAAGGCTTTTACGGTTACAGAAGTCAACAAATGATAACGCCTGGGGAGTAGGAGTGATACTGGGGGCTACAGGGTCTGGGTTAACCTCTACATCACCAGAGGAACAGAGGAGGAGTAGAATAAGGATATGGCTATAGGCTTTAAGAACTGGTCTTCAAGTGCGTTGGGTACAGAGAAAGAAATGGGCAGATTTCCGGGCGTTGTAGTATAGATTCAGGGCATTATGTACAGACAAGGATATGGAAGGATATGAGTACAGTGGAGGTAAACCTAAGCGTTGGGTAACGATGAAAGAGATACAGTGGGGAAAAAAGGTTTTTGGTCAGCCACCAACTGTGCAAGTTCTCACACTTAAAAAGATGAGAGAGGCCTGTAATTTTCATCATAGGTACACGTCAACTATGACAGACAAATTGAGAAAAAAAATTCCAGAAAATCACATTGTAGGATTTTTTAAATGAATTTATTTGCAAATTATGGTGGAAAATAAGTATTTGGTCACCTACAAACAAGCAAGATTTCTGGCTCTCACAGACCTGTAACTTCTTCTTTAAGAGGCTCCTCTGTCCTCCACTCGTTACCTGTATTAATGGCACCTGTTTGAACTAGACATCTGTCCACAACCTCAAACAGTCACACTCCAAACTCCACTATGGCCAAGACCAAAGAGCTGTCAAAGGACACCAGAAACAAAATTGTAGACCTGCACCAGGCTGGGAAGACTGAATCTGCAATAGGTAAGCAGCTTGGTTTGAAGAAATCAACTGTGGGAGCAATTATTAGGAAATGGAAGACATACAAGACCACTGATAATCTCCCTCTCCACGCAAGATCTCACCCCGTGGGGTCAAAATGATCACAAGAACGGTGAGCAAAAATCCCAGAACCACACGGGGGGACCTAGTGAATGACCTGCAGAGAGCTGGGACCAAAGTAACAAAGCCTACCATCAGTAAGACACTACGCCACCCAGGACTCAAATCCTGCAGTGCCAGACGTGTCCCCCTGCTTAAGCCAGTACATGTCCAGGCCAGTCTGAAGTTTGCTAGAGTGCAGTTTTGATGATCCAGAAGAGGATTGGTAGAATGTTATATGGTAAGATGAAACCAAAAATTGGTAAAAACTCAACTCGTCGTGTTTGGAGGACAAAGAATGTTGAGTTGCATCCAAAGAACACCATACCTACTGTGAATCATGGGGGTGGAAACATCATGCTTTGGGGCTGTTTTTCTGCAAAGGGACCAGGACGACTGATCAGTGTAAAGGAAAGAATGAATGGGGCCATGTATCATGAGATTTTGAGTGAAAACCTCCTTCCATCAGCAAGGGCATTGAAGATGAAACGTGGCTGGGTCTTTCAGCATGACAATGATCCCAAACACACCGCCCGGGCAATGAAGGAGTGGCTTCGTAAGAAGCATTTCAAGGTCCTGGAGTGGCCTAGCCAGTCTCCAGATCTCAACCCCATAGAAAATCTTTGGAGGGAGTTGAAAGTCTGTGTTGCCCAGCGACAGCCCCAAAACATCACTGCTCTAGAGGAGATCTGCATGGAGGAATGGGCCAAAATACCAGCAACAGTGTGTGAAAACCTTGTGAAGACTTACAGAAAACGTTTGACCTGTGTCATTGCCAACAAAGGGTATATAACAAAGTATTGAGAAACTTTTGTTATTGACCAAATACTTATTTTCCACCATAATTTGCAAATCAATTCATTAAAAATCCTACAATGTAATTTTCTGGAATTTTTTTCTTCTCATTTTGTCTGTCATAGTTGACGTGTACCTATGATGAAAATTACAGGCCTCTCTCATCTTTTTAAGTGGGAGAACTTGCACAATTGGTGGCTGACAATACTTTTTTTCCCCACTGTAGCATCACTGGAGGCACCGATTGAGGCGGTCTCCGCGTGTATGGGGGGTGGGACAAAGGAGCTCTCTAAGGCAGGTTGAGCTGGGCTGGGGGCTCTACAGTGAAATAGTACAATAAGAAATAACCAAAACAGAAATAAGCAAGGCATATTGACATGGGAGAGAGGCATAAAGCAATCACAGGTGTTATTCGAGAGAGCTAAGACAACAGCTGGTAATGGCGACAAAGTTTGGGCTGAGGCTAAACATAAACAGGATGCGGTATCGTATAAAGGAGCAGTCCAGCAGGCATCAGCTGTATAGCTGAGTTATCATAAGGTCCGGTGAACAGCAATAGGAGAGTTCGGAGGTAGTTCGGGGGCTGCTACAGCCCTACGAGCAAGAGGATCTTCGTGGTCGACGTCGTAACGGGAAGCCTGTTCAAACCACATCAGACGATTTCGTTGGCAAACCAGTCGTGTTGGATTGGTGAGGCTCCGTGTCAACACTAGGAGGTCCCGTCCGGTTGACAGAGAGGTAGATTGCCGGGAGATGGGCCTGGCTCGAGGCTAGCTCAAGGCTAACTGGTGCTTGCTAAGGGGCAATGGTAATTAGCCAACGACAACAGCCATTTGGTTGCAGCTAGCTGGTTGCGATGATCCGGCTCTAGGGTCCAGTGATTCCGGCCGAAAATCCGATATGCTCTTGGTCGATATTCACGCTGTGCAGACTGGCCGACAAATTGTCCAGGCTAGAGCTAGAGCTGGCTGGTGGGTAGTGCAGGCCACGGACAATGGTGAAGACGCTAACGGTGGCTAATACCAAGTAGCCATTCGGTTGCAGCTAGACTAGTTTCAGCTTAAGGTTCTTGATAAAAGTTATAAAGAAATAATACAATCCTTTCCACGTTGGGTGAGGCGGGTTGCAGGAAAGTATATTTAGTTAAAGAATGAAAAGTAAAAATTGAGAAATATATACAAAATAGACAAAAAACTAAAAAAACTGGCTATTTACACAAGGACACAGAAAAAAACACGACCGCACTGCTACGCCATCTGGGATTTGTTAAACCCAATAGTACAGTAGTTTATTTTTTAACAGGCAGAAAGTGCTCTGCCTTGGCTCTGGCTGGAAGTGAGCTGATAGAGTTTAAAGACTTCTAAATGTGTTTAATTAAATGTATTGTAGATTTCCGCCTAAATATACATACCCAAAAGTAATTATTTATCATGAGAGGGCCATAAACAATAACTAGTAATGCTTATACATTCAATTCTCACATTTCTGGTAAAATATATATACATTGCTGAGGTGTAGTCACTTTTGAGGACAAAAGCTCAAGAACACCGCACAAATATGATACAAATATGAAAATGCATACGTTTTTTTCCCCTATTCAACAAAAGTGGGGGAATAGGGCTTGAATTGATTGAAATGCTTTCTAAATATAGTAAAAATCAAATTAGAAACGACTTACTATAATATTTCACCTTTATTATAACTATAAAATAAATATGATCATACTTAGTGACAGTACAAAATTGGCACCATTTCATATACAGTTGAAGTCTGAAGTTTACATACACTTAGGTTGGAGTCATTAAAACTCGTTTTTCAACCACTCCACAAATGTCTTGTTAACAAACTATTATTTCACTTATAATTCAATGTATCACAATTCCAGTGGGTCAGAAGTTTACATACACTAAGTTGACTGTGCCTTTAAACAGCTTGGAAAATTCCAGAAAATGATTTCATGGCTTTAGAAGCTTCTGATAGGCTAATTGACATCATTTGAGTCAATTGGAGGTGTACCTGTGAATGTACACTGCTCAAAAAAATAAAGGGAACACTTAAACAACACAATGTAACTCCAAGTCAATCACACTTCTGTGAAATCAAACTGTCCACTTAGGAAGCAACACTGATTGACAATAAATTTCACATGCTGTTGTGCAAATGGAATAGACAACAGGTGGAAATTATAGGCAATTAGCAAGACACCCGCAATAAAGAAGTTGTTCTGCAGGTGGTGACCACAAACCACTTCTCAGTTCCTATGCTTCCTGGCTGATGTTTTGGTCACTTTTGAATGCTGGCGGTGCTTTCACTCTAGTGGTATCATGAGACGGAGTCTACAACCCACACAAGTGGCTCAGGTAGTGCAGCTCATCCAGGATGGCACATCAATGCGAGCTGTGGCAAGAAGGTTTGCTGTGTCTGTCAGCGTAGTGTCCAGAGCATGGAGGCGCTACCAGGAGACAGGCCAGTACATCAGGAGATGTGGAGGAGGCCGTAGGAGTGCAACAACCCAGCAGCAGGACCGCTACCTCCGCCTTTGTGCAAGGAGGAGCAGGAGGAGCACTGCCAGAGCCCTGCAAAATGACCTCCAGCAGGCCACAAATGTGCATGTGTCTGCTCAAACGGTCAGAAACAGACTCCATGAGGGTGGTATGAGGGCCCGACGTCCACAAGTGGGGGTTGTGCTTACAGCCCAACACTGTGCAGAATGTTTGGCATTTGCCAGAGAACACCAAGATTGGCAAATTCACCACTGGCGCCCTGTGCTCTTCACAGATGAAAGCAGGTTCACACTGAGCACATGTGGCAGATGTGACAGAGTCTGGAGACGCCGTGGAGAACGTTCTGCTGCCTGCAACATCCTCCAGCATGACCGGTTTGGCGGTGGGTCAGTCATGGTGTGGGGTGGCATTTCTTTGGGGGGCCGCACAGCCCTCCATGTGCTCGCCAGAGGTAGCCTGACTGCCATTAGGTACCGAGATGAGATCCTCAGACCCCTTGTGAGACCATATGCTGGTGCGGTTGGCCCTGGGTTCCTCCTAATGTAAGACAATGCTAGACCTCATGTGGCTGGAGTGTGTCAGCAGTTCCTGCAAGAGGAAGGCATTGATGCTATGGACTGCCCGTTCCCCAGACCTGAATCCAATTGAGCACATCTGGGACATCATGTCTCGCTCCATCCACCAATGCCACGTTGCACCAGACTGTCCAGGAGTTGGCGGATGCTTTAGTCCAGGTCTGGGAGGAGATCCCTCAGGAGACCATCCGCCACCTCATCAAGAGCATGCCCAGGCGTTGTAGGGAATTCATACAGGCACGTGGAGGCCACACACACTACTGAGCCTCATTTTGACTTGTTTTAAGGACATTACATCAAAGTTGGATCAGCCTGTAGTGTGGTTTTCCACTTTAATTTTGAGGGTGACTCCAAATCCAGACCTCCATGGGTTGATACATTTGATTTCCATTGATAATTTTTGTGTGATTTTGATGTCAGCACATTCAACTATGTAAAGAAAAAAGTATTTAATAAGATTATTTCATTCATTCAGATCTAGGATGTGTTGTTTAAGTGTTCCCTTTATTTTTTTGAGCAGTGTATTTCTAGACCTACCTTCAAACTCAGTGCCTCTTTGCTTGACATCATGGGAAAATCAAAATAAATAAGCCAACCCCTCAGAAAAAAAAATGGTAGACCTCCACAAGTCTGGTTCATCCTTGGGAGCAATTTCCAAACAACTGAAGGTACCACATTCATCTGTACAAACAATAGTACGTAGGTATAAACACCATGGGACCACGCAGCCGTCATACCGCTCAGAAAGGAGACGCATTCTGTCTCCTAGAGATGAACGTACTTTGGTGCAAATCAATCCCAGAACAACAGCAAAGGACCTTGTGAAGATGCTGGAGGAAACAGGTACAAAAGTATCTATACCCACAGTAAAACAAGTCCTATATTGACATAACCTGAAAGGCCGCTCAGCAAGGAAGAAGCCACTGCTTCAAACCGCCATAAAAAAGCCAGACTACGGTTTGCAACTGCACATGGGGACAAAGATTGTACTTTTTGGAGAAATGTCCTCTGGTCTGATGAAACAAAAATATAACTGTTTGGCCATAATGACCATCGTTATGTTTGGAGGAAAAAGGGGGTCACTTGCAAGCCGAAGAACACCATCCCAACCGTGAAGCACGGAGGTGGCAGCATCATGCTATGGGGGTGCTTTGCTGCAGGAGGGACTGGTGCACTTCACAAAATAGATGGCATCATGAGGAAGGAAAATAATGCGGATATATTGAAGCAACATCTCAAGACATCAGTCAGGAAGTTAAAGCTTGGTCGCAAATGGGTCTTCCAAATGGACAATGACCCCAAGCATACTTCCAAAGTTGTGGCAAAATGGCTAAAGCACAACAAAGTCAAGGTATTGGAGTGGCCATCACAAAGCCCTGACCTCAATCCTATAGAAAATGTGTGGGCAGAACTTAAAAAGCATGTGCGAGCAAGGAGGCCTACAAACATGACTCAGTTACACCAGCTCTGTCAGGAAGAATGGGCTAAAATTCACCCAATTTATTGTGGGAAGCTTGTGGAAGGCTACCCGAAAAGTTTGACCCAAGTTAAACAATTTAAAGGCAATGCTACCAAATACTAATTGAGTGTATGTAAACTTCTGACCCAGTGGGAATGTGGTGAAAGAAATAAAATATGAAATAAATAATTCTTTTTTACTAGGATTAAATGTCAGGAATTGTGAAAAACTGAGTTTAAATGTATTTGGCTAAGGTGTATGTAAACTTCTGACTTCAACTGTAACTGATGACATAGCATTTTCTGCCCAGCGTCCTCTGAGCGATGCACATATGCCATTCAAATACCTACTGAGTCGTTACAACTTCAGTTTCAAGCTTTGTCCCTCTGTGACCAAGAGAAAGTGGTCTTGTTTAAATTGTATTAAATTATTTTGTATTGTTTTCATGTTGAGAGCTCTAAATCCATCTGTTATCCATCTGCTGTAATCGCTAGTCTCCCGTTTCATATGCCATATTGTAAGCGGAGCTGCTAGGTTCAGAGACAGGGGAGTTAGATCCTTTGTCTGGATAGGCCAGAAAATGTGACGTGTTGCTCCCTATTCAAATGAGGTGTCAGATTTCACATACTGCATCTCAGATGAGAGTGGAGAATGGCATGCGAAGCGGTACAACCAGAGCGGTCACTGAGTGCACAGCAATTGATGTTGCGCTGTTTACAGAGTGCTCGGTACACAAAAATGTTGATCAGAACCGGTCCAGAACCACTCAAAGTCCCCTAAATAGGGTACTTAACAAAGCTCAAACTCTGACGCCCTCTGGTGGCATTTTCTAAACAACGTATAATATTGTATACTTCCCTTATAAAGTACATTTCGGTCCTACAAACACATGCTTAGTACTTTTAGAAAGGTGTCAGAAACAATCTGACTAATATAGAGCCAGAGTAACAGCAGGCCCCAAAAAACATTTTGTGTTCGTTTTTTTATTCGGGGGCGGGGGGAGGGTCACCCCAATTATCCTAATGTTGGGGAATAAGAGATTTGAAAGTAGCTTTGAAATAAAATATGTCACCAATTACTGTTCCAAAATGATTTAAAAATATATATTTGACCTAATGGTGGCGCTCTAAACATTCGCACATTTTCATAGGAACACAGCTATTTTAAAAGCGCAGGGCTTGTGCAATGTGTAATGCCTTCATTTCTCGACTTACAGGAATGAAATATATATGAGGAGAAAGCTGAAGTCTCTACCTATCCATTTATGTAAATATATCCCCTGTTGGATTTGCTGTTCGTCCACTAGATAGCAGTAGGAGATTACATTACGTCTCTTGGCCACTTGAGAAAAAAGAAGAAACCCATACACTGCTCTTGCTAGTATGACCGCTCTTTATTAAGCTTTACGTAACAACCTCAAGGCCTTTCATCAGAGCTTGGCCACTTGAAACCAGTTGAGTCTGGTTTGGGTAGTGAGTCACTGTGCCAAAATGGCTGAACAGAGTTTCAAGCCATAAAATGCCCTTAGCAATCAGGGCTTTCAAGTTATGGAGTTTTATATATAAGGCACAGACAGGTGAGGAAACTTCAAACTTATTTTCCCATTTACTTTTCCTATTGTAAACGATGAGCTAGATCAATGGCGCATGTGGAAGATGCATACAATGTAATGTGGATGGAGAAGGAAATGCATTGACTTCACAATTACCATCAGGGTGTACCATTTCCATGCATACTAAATGTTTGACTTGACCTAAGTTGCATACTCTATGAATATGACCATAGCGCATGATTTATGGCCTTTATGGGGGGGGCAGTGGGGGGACGGTGGGGGGCGGGGGGTGGATTCTCATTATTGTAAGATCTGAGTTCAAATTCCAAAAAGACAAAGGCTGTAGCTTTCAAATGATGTGTCACTTTCTATTTTCTGACCCAAAAACTCGCCGGGCCCTGTACAGGACCCAAAACAACCGGTCATAGTTTAAAGGATAAATGCAGATGCTCTGTACACTTGGCTCTGCATTGTCCCGCTGCATCGTCCATTATATCCAAGGTAATGTACAGAACATCTGCATTTATCCCGCTTATACCACAGTTGCCATTTCATTTAATTTATATAAGAGAATTCATACTTTCTCATCTTTAGTTCGATATTTATGGACGCAACCCAGTTGTTCGTTCTATATGTTCTGTTGCCATGCTCGCTGGCAACGTTCTTGTCCCTTCCTTTCTAGCTAGCCAACTAGTTACGGCTAACACAGTCACAACCTCTGCAGCCTGAATAACAGTAAAGTAGCTGCATTTGTATTTGTTTGCTTTTTTTCTATTGACATTCATTTGGATACATCCATAAAAATGAGCTGATGATGCCCGATTTGGCCTGGCATAGCTAGAAAAGTATGCCTTGTCGTCAGGACACTCGATACTGTTCATTACAAGGAGAATGCATTGCATATCAAACACTAGGCTAGAAGCTAGCTAAATAGTTTGTTGCTGACAAACTTGCCAATATGATAACCGGATTCAAATATACCAGCTGGTCAAACTAAAAACTTGGGAGGATTTGACAGCATAGAGTCATTTGCGTCATGACTGCAACATAGGGATCGGAGAAATGAATGTTCATCACTCACCACGTTAGTTCATCAGATGCTCCAAAAAAATAAGTATTTGCAAAAACAATTCAATGTTACCTAGCTAAGGTTTTCCTCGTTGGACCTGCATTTACACTAGCTAGGTTTCCATCCAATTTTGACAGATTGTCATGTGAATATGAAAAAAATCTGCATAAACTAAATATGTGGTGTGTTTCCACCAAACAGACTTGCTGCAGATAAAATTCAGTGCGATGACATAGTGTACACAAAATGTACTTTTTTACTTAAGTTTTCAGGTATCTAATAAAAATCTAAAGTTTAATGTTTCCATCGCATTTTCAATTCTACCGATAGTTTTGTCACAAAAACTAGAAAATGTGCCTACTCTGGTCTTGGCACGTGCCCTCTAGCCAACAAGCTCATAGATACAGTGCGGTTAGGCTGTGCAGGTAGGCTAGTCTACATGATGTCAAACAGCAGTCAAGCATTGACCATCATGTCACCAGAATAAGACCCTCGATATTTATTGGAAAGGAGAATCAAGATCTGTAGGCTTATAAACTGCATAGTTTCCCGAGTCGTGTGGGAGGACCACACACCATATCATTGTGTGTCTCCAAGTTTACTTCGACATGATGGTTATTATATAAATATTTGTGCATAAAGGAGTTTCCACCACAATTTCTCGCATAATTCATTTTACAGACACAAAAAGATTCCACCATGTCAAACGAACAAATTATCTCTCAGCATTTATACAATTGTTTCCATCACAGCTGTTTTATAAGGTATGACTTTACTCGCATAAAAAATGTGGATGAAAACGTGGTTAATGTATCCAATTTTGGTATGTGTGGTTGTTGGTTCAGCTTTCTGTAACTTTGTAGCAAGTACGGTCTGCATGTGTAGGTGCATATTGAGCCATGAGTGCAAGATGTCCCAATATCTTTTCCAACTGTCCCGATATCTTTTCCAACTGTCCTGATAGCTGGTTTTAATGTCCATTCTAGAATGCCCTTCTAGCCAATCAGAAATGAGTATTAAACAATGCTGTGCTATAACAGGTTTTAAGATGTTGCTACGCTGTCAAGTACAGTAGAGGCTAGAGTTTGGATAAAGTGGGATTTGGGTCCCCTTGCACACTTTCAGAAAGATGAGACATGCCTGAGTCGCTAAGATAATGACTAGTCTATGAAGTCAGTTCCTCCTACATATTTCAAAAGATTACATCACCCTAAGAAGATAAAAATAGTACATGTTTTCCCATGGTGTGTTGGATACGTTGCAACTGCACCATATACCGAAGCCGGTCACATTGACATCTAAACACTTTGCTCCTTCATATACAGTGGGGAGAACAAGTATTTGATACACTGCCGATTTTGCAGGTTTTCCTACTTACAAAGCATGTAGAGGTCTGTAATATTTATCATACAGTGAGGGAAAAAAGTATTTGATCCCCTGCTGATTTTGTACGTTTGCCCACTGACAAAGACATGATCAGTCTATAATTTTAATGGTAGGTTTATTTGAACAGTGAGAGACAGAATAACAACAACAAAAATCCAGAAAAACGCATATCCAAAATGTTATAAATTGATTTGCATTTTAATGAGGGAAATAAGTATTTGACCCCTCTGTAAAAAACATGACTTAGTACTTGGTGGCAAAACCCTTGTTGGCAATCACAGAGGTCAGACGTTTCTTGTAGTTGGCCACCAGGTTTGCACACATCTCAGGAGGGATTTTGTCCCACTCCTCTTTGCAGATCTTCTCCAAGTCATTAAGGTTTCGAGGCTGAAGTTTGGCAACTCGAACCTTCAGCTCCCTCCACATATTTTCGATGGGATTAAGGTCTGGAGACTGGCTAGGCCACTCCAGGACCTTAATGTGCTTCTTCTTGAGCCACTCCTTTGTTGCCTTGGCCGTGTGTTTTGGGTCATTGTCATGCTGGAATACCCATCCACGACCCATTATCAATGCCCTGGCTGAGGGAAGGAGGTTCTCACCCAAGATTTGACGGGGCCATCGTCCCTTTGATGCGGTGAAGTTGTCCTGTCCCCTTAGCAGAAAAACACCCCCAAAGCATAATGTTTCCACCTCCATGTTTGACTGTGGGGATGGTGTTCTTGGGGTCATAGGCAGCATTCCTCCTCCTCCAAACACGGCGAGTTGAGTTGATGCCAAAGAGCTCGATTTTGGTCTCATCTGACCACAACACTTTCACCCAGTTCTCCTCTGAATCATTCAGATGTTCATTGGCAAACTTCAGACAGCCCTGTATATGTGCTTTCTTGAGCAGGGGGACCATGTGGGCGCTGCAGGATTTCAGTCCTTCACGGCGTAGTGTGTTACCAATTGTTTTCTTGGTGAGTATGGTCCCAGCTGCCTTGAGATCATTGACAAGATCCCCGGTGTAGTTCTGGGCTGATTCCTCACCGTTTTCATGACCATTGCAACTCCACGAGGTGAGATCTTGCATGGAGCCCCAGGCCGAGAGAGATTGACAGTTATTTTGTGTTTCTTCCATTTGCGAATAATCACACCAACTGTTGTCACCTTCTCACCAAGCTGCTTGGCGATGGTTTTGTAGCCCATTCCAGCCTTGTGCAGGTCTTACAATCTTGTCCCTGACATCCTCGGAGAGCTCTTTGGTCTTGGCCATGGTGGAGAGTTTGGAATCTGATTGATTGATTGCTTCTGTGGACAGGTGTCTTTTATACAGGTAACAAACTGAGATTAGGAGCACTCCCTTTAAGAGTGTGCTCCTAATCTCAGCTCGTTACCTGTATAAAAGACACCTGTGAGCCAGAAATCTTTCTGATTGAGAGGGGGTGAAATACTTATTTCCCTCATTAAAATGCAAATCAATTCATAACATTTTTGACATGCGTTTTTCTGGATTATTTTGTTGTTATTCTGTCTCTCACTGTTCAAATAAACCTACCATTAAAATTATAGACTGATCATTTCTTTGTCAGTGGGCAAACGTACAAAATCAGCAGGGGATCAAATACTTTTTTCCCTCACTGTAGATACACTTCAACTGTGAGAGACGGAATCTAAAACAAAAATTTAAGTAATTAATTTGCATTTTATTGCATGACATAAGTATTTGATCACCTACCAACCAGTAAGAATTCCGGCTCTCACAGACCTGTTAGTTTTTCTTTAAGAAGCCCTCCTGTTCTCCACTCATTACCTGTATTAACTGCACCTGTTTGAACTCGTTACCTGTATAAAAGACACCTGTCCACACACTTAATCAAACATACTCCAACCTCTCCACAATGGCCAAGACCAGAGAGCTGTGTAAGGACATCAGGGATAAAATTGTAGACCTGCACAAGGCTGGGATGGGCTACAGGACAATAGGCAAGCAGCTTGGTGAGAAGGCAAAAACTGTTGGCGCAATTATTAGAAAATGGAAGAAGTTCAAGATGATGGTCAATCACCCTCGGTCTGGGGCTCCATGCAAGATCTCACCTCGTGGGGCATCAATGATCATGAGGAAGGTGAGGGATCAGCCCAGAACTACACGGCAGGACCTGGTCAATGACCTGAAGAGAGCTGGGACCACAGTCTCAAAGAAAACCATTAGCAACACACTACGCCATCATGAATTAAAATCCTGCAGCGCACGCAAGGTCCCCCTGCTCAAGCCAGCGCATTTCCAGGCGCGTCTGAAGTTTGCCATTGACCATCTGGATGATCCAGAGGAGGAATGGGAGAAGGTCATGTGGTCTGATGAGACAAAAATAGAGCTTTTTGGTCTAATCTCCACTCGCCGTGTTTGGAGGAAGAAGAAGGATGAGTACAACCCCAAGAACACCATCCCAACCGTGAAGCATGGAGGTGGAAACTTTCTTTGGGGATGCTTTTCTGCAAAGGGGACAGGACGACTGCACCGTATTGAGGGGAGGATGGATGGGGCCATGTATCGCGAGATCTTGGCCAACAACCTCCTTTCCTCAGTAAGAGCATTGAAGATGGGTCATGGCTGGGTCTTCCAGCATGACAACGACCTGAAACACACAGCCAGGGCAACTAAGGAGTGGCTCCGTAAGAAGCATCTCAAGGTCCTGGATTGGCCTAGCCAGTCTCCAGACCTGAACCCAATAGAACATCTTTGGAGGGAGCTCATAGTCCGTATTGCCCAGCGACAGCCCCGAAACCTGAAGGATCTGGAGAAGGTCTGAATGGAGGAGTGGGCCAAAATCCCTGCTGCAGTGTGTGCAAACCTAGTCAAGACCTACAGGAAACGTATGATCTCTGTAATTGCAAACAAAAGTTTCTGTACCAAATATTAAGTTCTGCTTTTCTGATGTATCAAATACTTATGTCATGCAATAAAATGCAAATTAATTACTTAAAAATCATACAATGGGATTTTCTGGATTTTTGTTTTAGATTCCGTCTCTCACAGTTTAAGTGTACCTATGATAAAAAATTACAGACCTCTAAATGCTTTGTAAGTAGGAAAACCTGCAAAATCGGCAGTGTATCAAATACTTGTTCTCCCCACTGTATACATTGTGAGCTGTCATTCTGAAAGGCCGTACTCTTAGCCATGACGATTGATTAAAGTATCACCAGAGAGGTTCTCTCTCTCCATGTGTGTTCATCCTGCCGGTGGCTAGGTAAGACCTTTGTCTGGTCAGGTTTGTCTCACCTGTCCCTCCAGGCCCTGCTGTCAGTCTCCAGGTGAGCACGGCCAGATGTGGCGACCCAGGATCCTCAGCATGCATCTGCACACGATGCTAGGCTGGTTGGTGGGAGCTAGCGATGGGGCAACCACAATGCTGTGGCTCGCGTCATCTGTTTTAACTTTAACCATATTCTCTGACAGATCTGCAGAGTACTGTTTTCATTCCCCTCGGATAATATATTTTACAGTTCCGTAAAACTGTCAGCAGACCTTCGAGGAACTAGAGGACGAAGCCCCACCTGCCTGCTCTGCAGCCAATCGGCCCTAATCACAATCAGCCACCCCCCAAAACAGGGCACAGAGGTGCTAACTACCCCACAGAGCTGAGGCTGGCTCAGATTTTCTGATTGTAGCATGATTCACTAAAGTAGTGTACTAAAGTAGTGTACTTTTGATCAGTGACACGTGACTTCCGTCTCGCTTCCGCATTGTCTCCGTGCTGCTCTGCTGTTTGTTGCTACTTGGCTACCTGCCAAACTATTCACGTTTTACTTTTAATAAACGTTTAATCAATCTCTGTGTTCAACAAATTTACCAACTTTTTAGTTCTGTCCTCACTCATCTTTTTTCGTTAAACTTTTTCACCCCGGACGTTTATCCCGAGACAGAAGAGTCATTTTCCTGTGCGTTTTAGCTGCCAACTTTACGTTATTTTCCGTTTTTCCATCGCAACTTTTTTCCCTTATTCAACTTTTTCACTCCGGACGCTTTATCTGGACATGGCTCATCAACATCTTCAACAGCCGAAGCTAAGTAGTAACATTAACATGATGTCTTTTAATTGCAGTCGCTGTACTCATAATATACAGGAGAATTCTCGCCTTACGGCGAGAATAGCTGTGCTACAAGCCCAGCTTCAGACGCAATCGTTAGGCAAGAGTATTATCAGTGTAGGAAAGGAAGAAACAGCGTCTGTGCCACCAGTAAGTACAGACAGTAACGTTAGTATAACTCCCCCCGCACAGTCCCTGCAGCCGGACAACTTTCTCATGGCTTCTGGAGGGAAATACTGTTGGAATGCTCAACCGGTGTCGCTCATTCAGCCGACAGAAACCTTCAACCGGTTTTCCCCATTATGTAGCGAGTCGGAGTCGGAGTCTGAGTCTTCTCTAGTCTCTACTCCTCCCGTTACGGGGTCTGAGACGCCGAAGGCTCCCACCATTAGCTCTGACAAATTGAAAACCCTAGTCATTGGCGACTCCATTACCCGCAGTATTAGACTTAAAACGAATCACCCAGCGATCATACACTGTTTACCAGGGGGCAGGGCTACCGACGTTAAGGCTAATCTAAAGATGGTGCTGGCTAAAGCTAAAACTGGCGAGTGTAGAGAGTATAGAGATATTGTTATCCACGTCGGCACCAACGATGTTAGGATGAAACAGTCAGAGGTCACCAAGTGCAACATAGCTTCAGCGTGTAAATCAGCTAGAAAGATGTGTCGGCATCGAGTAATTGTCTCTGGCCCCCTCCCAGTTAGGGGAAGTGACGAGCTCTACAGCAGAGTCTCAGCACTTAATCGCTGGTTGAAAACTGTTTTCTGCCCCTCCCAAAAGATAACATTTGTGGATAATTGGCCCTCTTTCTGGGACTCACCCACAAACAGGATCAAGCCTGACCTGCTGAGGAGTGACGGACTCCATCCTAGCTGGAGGGGTGCTCTCCTCTTATCTACCAACATAGATAGGGCTCTAACTCCTTTAGCCCCACAGTGAAATAGGGTGCAGGCCAGGCAGCAGGCTGTTAGCCAACCTGCCAGCTTAGTGGAGTCTGCCAATAGCATAGTCAGTGTAGTCAGCTCAGCCATACCCATTGAGACTGTGTCTGTGCCTCGACCTAGGTTGGGCAAAACTAAACATGGTGGTGTTCACCCTAGCAATCTTATTAGGATAAAGACCTCCTCCATTCCTGCCATTATTGAAAGAGATCGTGATACCTCACATCTCAAAATAGGGTTACTTAATGTTAGATCCCTCACTTCAAAGGCAGTCATAGTCAATGAACTAATCACTGATCATAATCTTGATGTGATTGGCCTGACTGAAACATGGCTTAAGCCTGATGAATTTGCTGTGTTAAATGAGGCCTCACCTCCTGGTTACACTAGTGACCATATTCCCCGTGCATCCCGCAAAGGCGGAGGTGTTGCTAACATTTACGATAGCAAATTTCAATTTACAAAAAAAAAAATGACGTTTTCATCTTTCGAGCTTCTAGTCATGAAATCTATGCAGCCTACTCAATCACTTTTTATAGCTACTGTTTACAGGCCTCCTGGGCCATATACAGCGTTCCTCTCTGAGTTTCCTGAATTCCTATCAGACCTTGTAGTCATAGCAGATCATATTCTAATTTTTGGTGATTTTAATATTCACATGGAGAAGTCCACAGACCCACTCCAAAAGTCCTTCGGAGCCATTATCGACTCAGTGGGTTTTGTCCAACATGTCTCTGGACCTACTCACTGCCACAGTCATACTCTGGACCTAGTTTTGTCCCATGGAATAAATGTTGTAGATCTTAATGTTTTTCCACAAAATCCTGGACTATCGGACCACCATTTTATTACGTTTGCAATCGCAACAAATAATCTGCTCAGACCCCAACCAAGGAGCATCAAAAGTCGTGCTATAAATTCTCAGACAACACAAAAATTCATTGATGCCCTTCCAGACTCCTTCTGCCTACCCAAGGACGTCAGAGGACAAAAATCAGTTAACCACTTAACTGAGGAACTAAATTTAACCTTGCGCAATACCCTAGATGCAGTTGCACCCCTAAAAACGAAAAACATTTGTCATAAGAAACTAGCTCCCTGGTATACAGAAAATACCCGAGCTTTGAAGCAAGCTTCCAGGAAATTGGAACGGAAATGGCGCCACACCAAACTGGAAGTCTTCCGACTAGCTTGGAAAGACAGTACCGTGCAGTACCGAAGAGCCCTCACTGCTGCTCGATCATCCTACTTTTCCAAATTAATCGAGGAAAATAAGAACAATCCAAAATTTCTTTTTGATACTGTTGCAAAGCTAACTAAAAAGCAGCATTCCCCAAGAGAGGATGGTTTTCACTTCAGCAGTGATAAATTCATGAACTTCTTTGAGGAAAAGATCATGACCATTAGAAAGCAAATTACGGACTCCTCTCTGAATCTGCGTATTCCTCCAGGGCTTAGCTGTCCTGGATCTGCACAGCTCTGCGAGGGCCTGGGATCGGGAGAGACACTTAAGTGTTTTAATACTATATCTCTTGACACAATGATGAAAATAATCATGGCCTCTAAACCTTCAAGCTGCATACTGGATCCTATTCCTACTAAACTGCTGAAGGAGCTGCTTCCTGTGCTTGGCCCTCCTATGTTGAACATAATAAACAGCTCTCTATCCACCGGATGTGTACCAAACTCACTAAAAGTGGCAGTGATAAAGCCTCTCTTGAAAAAGCCAAACCTTGACCCGGAAAATATAAAAAACTATCGGCCTATATCGAATCTTCCATTCCTCTCAAAAATTTTAGAAAAAGCTGTTGCGCAGCAACTCACTGCCTTTCTGAAGACAAACAATGTATACGAAATGCTTCAGTCTGGTTTTAGACCCCATCATAGCACTGAGACTGCACTTGTGAAGGTGGTAAATGACCTTTTAATGGCGTCAGACCGAGGCTCTGCATCTGTCCTCGTGCTACTAGACCTTAGTGCTGCCTTTGACACCATCGATCACCACATTCTTTTGGAGAGACTGGAAACCCAAATTGGTCTACACGGACAAGTTCTGGCCTGGTTTAGATCCTACCTGTCGGAAAGATATCAGTTTGTCTCTGTGAATGGTCTGTCCTCCGACAAATCAACTGTACATTTCGGTGTTCCTCAAGGTTCCGTTTTAGGACCACTATTGTTTTCACTATATATTTTACCTCTTGGGGATGTTATTCGAAAACATAATGTTAACTTTCACTGCTATGCGGATGACACACAGCTGTACATTTCAATGAAGCATGGTGAAGCCCCAAAATTGCCCTCGCTAGAAGCCTGTGTTTCAGACATAAGGAAGTGGATGGCTGAAAACTTTTTACTTTTAAACTCGGACAAAACAGAGATGCTTGTTCTAGGTCCCAAGAAACAAAGAGATCTTCTGTTAAATCTGACAATTCATCTTGATGGTTGTAAAGTCGTCTCAAATAAAACTGTGAAGGACCTAGGCGTTACTCTTGACCCTGATCTCTCTTTTGACGAACATATCAAGACTGTTTCAAGGACAGCTTTTTTCCATCTACGTAACATTGCAAAAATCAGAAATTTTCTGTCCAAAAATGATGCAGAAAAATTAATCCATGCATTTGTTACTTCTAGATTAGACTACTGCAATGCTCTATTTTCCGGCTACCCGGATAAAGCACTAAATAAACTTCAGTTAGTGCTAAATACGGCTGCTAGAATCCTGACTAGAACCAAGAAATTTGATCATATTACTCCAGTGCTAGCTTCCCTACACTGGCTTCCTGTTAAGGCAAGGGCTGATTTCAAGGTTTTACTGTTAACCTATAAAGCGTTACATGGGCTTGCTCCTACCTATCTTTCCGAGTTGGTCCTGCCGTACATACCAATACGTACGCTACGGTCACAAGACGCAGGCCTCCTAATTGTCCCTAGAATTTCTAAGCAAACAGCGGGAGGCAGGGCTTTCTCCTATAGATCTCCATTTTTATGGAACAGTCTGCCTACCCATGTGAGAGACGCAGACTCGGTCTCAACCTTTAAGTCTTTACTGAAGACTTATCTCTTCAGTAGGTCATATGATTGAGTGTAGTCTGGCCCAGGAGTGTGAAGGTGAACGGAAAGGCTGGAGCAACGAACAGCCCTTGCTGTCTCTGCCGGGCCGGTTCCCCTCTCCACTGGGGTTCTCTGCCTCTAACCCTGTTGCAGGGGCTGAGTCACTGGCCTGCTGGTGCTCTTTCATGCCGTCCCTGGGAGGGGTGCGTCACTTGAGTGGGTTGAGTTACTGACGTGATCTTCCTGTCTGGGTTGGCGCCCCCCCCCCCTTGGTTTGTGCTGTGGTGGAGACCTCTGTGGGCTATACTCGGCCTTGTCTCAGGATTGTAAGTTGGTGGTTGGGGATATCCCTCTAGTGGTGCGGGGGCTGTGCTTTGGCGGAGTGGGTGGGGTTATATCCTTCCTGTTTGGCCCTGTCCGGGGGTTTCTTCGGATGGGGCCACAGTGTCTCCGGACCGCTCCTGTCTCAGCCTCCAGTATTTATGCTGCAGTAGTTTATGTGTCGGGGGGCTGGGGTTAGTTGGTTATACCTGGAGTACTTCTCCTGTCTTATCCAGTGTCCTGTGTGAATTTAAGTATGCTCTCTCTAATTCTCTCGTTCTCTCTTTCTCTCTGAGAACCTGAGCCCTAGGACCATACGTCAGGACTACCGGGCATGATGACACCCTGCTGCCCCCAGTCCGCCTGGCCTTGCTGCTATTCCAGTTTCAACTGTTCTGCCTGCGGCTACGAAACCCCTACCTGTCCCAGACCTGCTGTTTTCAACTCTAAATGATCGGCTATGAAAAGCCAACTGAGAGACCTGAGCCCTAGGACCATACGTCGGGACTACCGGCCGTGGTGACTCCTTGCTATCCCCAGTCCGCCTGGCCTTGCTGCTATTCCAGTTTAAACTGTTCTGCCTGCGGTTATGGAACCCCTACCTGTCCCAGACCTGCTGTTTTAAACTCTAATGATCGGCTATGAAAAGCCAACTGAGATTTATTCCTGATTATTATTTGACCATGCTTGTCACTTATGAACATTTTTGAACATCTTGGCATGGTTCTGTTATAATCTCCACCCGGCACAGCCAGAAGAGGACTGGCCACCCCTCATAGCCTGGTTCCTCTCTAGGTTTCTTCCTAGGTTTTGCCTTTCTAGGGAGTTTTTCCTAGCCACCGTGCTTCTACACCTGCATTACTAGCTGTTTGGGGTTTTAGGCTGGGTTTCTGTACAGCACTTCGAGATATTAGCTGATGTAAGAAGGGCTATATAAAATAAAATTGATTGATTGATTGATTCACCAGGGTGCTTTTCTCTGATCATTTAGCTAGTTGGCACACAGTATTATTCTTGCATTTGAAAATATATATTTTATTTCTGCATGCATTGTAAAGTGTAGCCTTTAACTTTGATTTGCTTCAACCCAAAGCTCAAATGAACCATAAGTATTTTTCCCTATGTCATCGTTTGGCAACCTCAATTACTTTTATATCGTCACTGAGGCCGCGTTGAAATTCCTTACATTACTGCGAAGACGTGCAAAAATTTTAAGAAGGTGGAACGTCACTCAAACCCAATATCATTCAAATAAAGAAAACTCTGGAGGCCTTTTTCTCAAATCATGACAAATGTTCCTCTTACTGTAGTTTATACGGTCCACATTTATGTATGAGTATTTCTTTGGAGCAATTTCTTTCTGTATAAAAGAGGAGGCAGCCTTCAGATGTATTTTAGAAAGCTCAGTTAAAAGCCTAGCGGAGTGTGTGACAACTACACTATGGTCTGCATTTGTTTTTCTTGGGCACCTCCATTTTCTCTCTGACCTTGAGGAACAAGGACCGCTAGGCAATTGGCTGGTGTCTCGAATAGTTAAGTCAGACATTTTACTGTTCCAAAAGAACAACCACAACCCCTAACTACTGAAGAAATTATAGGAAAAAATTATGGAAAGAAATCTGTCAGATCTGAAGAAGTCTCTTTATTGTCAGTGCTCAGCCAAGCATTAAATGCACAATTTAAAGACTATTTTTCCAAAAACAAAGGCTTCCATCCCATCTTCCCAGATATTGATTGTCTGAGAGAAAGTTGGGAAAGCCTTCCATTTTCATCTCCAACCCCCCCCCCCCCCCCCTTACCTCCCCTCCCCTCCGTCTGCCGCATCCCAACACCTTCCAAACCCCACCTCCCCAGCCCCATCCCTTCCTCAGACGGAACTAGCTATAATGTTCAGCCTGTGTCCTGCCTGCAGTGAAGAATCAAATTTGGCGAAAAGCATCAGGGGATGAATCTCTTCAAGTCCCCCTGAACCACATAAAACAGAGTGGGCTTCCATTATTCATAGGGCTGGCTGCAGTGCGAAGGGATAGCTGATTGTTTACAGTGGAGCGGAGTGGACCACTGCTGCACCTGCACTCCACAGAGCCTGACAGCTTGATAGGGCCTTTAATGGTGATTCACTGGCCTGATCTATGTGGATAAAAACATGGAATTCTGGGAGAGCAATTTAATAAGAAAAATAAAGTGTTGTTGAATGGCTGCCATGGTTGTTGGATGGGCTTCAAGAGGGCCATGTTTGGACCACATTGTCTGGAATCAAATCCAAACTTTGATATTGGGCATTTATTATATGCTATCGTTTGGAGCTGAGAGAGCTGGAATAGAGTGTCATAGGGTCAGTGGTGAGCCCCACCTGTTTTGAGCCCCACCTGTTTAGCTAAAAAAAAAATTACTAATAATTATAATAATTATAATAATTGTTGCCTGTTTTGCATGTTATTTTGGCATTAATACGCGTCACATATCAGTTTGCAAATAATGTTTAAAAATATATATTTTAGTTAATAAAGCCACATACAAACATGGTCTCTTTTTTGCTTTCTTGAGTAAGGCAGCTCCAAAATGCAGGTGTTTCAGCCTAGCTCAGTGCTTTCTGTGGTGGTGGGGCAGCCAGCGGAAAATACAGAGCGTACGGGTTGGTAATGTTCTCTAGTTGCGCCATGATTGGCTCAGTGTTCTGTCACTCATGGGGATACTATGTCACCGCAAAATCTACAGGGAGAGCTCGAAAATTCAAGCCCCTTGGGTGCGGCCATAGATTCACATTAGAAGTGCCCATCCAAGAAGGCTCAAGGTCCTTGGCCACAGGTAAAATGACGTCAAATCACGTTATATCTAACGTAGCTTTGATTGGACTGATCATGTCAACATCATATTTTCAAACTCTTAGCTAGCAAGAATCAAGTCTACAATCTACTGGTAAATCCTTTTCAATCCTTGTCATATGAAGAGAAATTATAGATAAAAAGTATCGGTGCTCATCGGCCATTGGACATAAACATTACACAACAAGTTGGAAATCGCAAATTCAACAATGAGTGGTTTGGAAGGAATCAGTGGCTAACTGCAAGCGTTGCAACGCAATCACTAGCCTGCTATTCAGTGGAGTGGGTGTGTGGTCCAAGTCTGGGTTTAAGGGTCTCTTTTCCAACCTTAAAAGGATAAACATTCACATGCAACACCATGGGCCAAAAAAGTTAGAATATATTGGCCATGCTGTCAATCCTGCCGTTTTTAAAACAACGGGAAACTCAGACCTGGGAAATTTCAGACTTCAGTGAGTTCAAGACAACTGGGAACTCAGAAAAAAATAGCTCAGACTGGGAAAATACATTTTGAACGGTCATCCAACTCGGAATTCCAAGTCGGGATCTCGGGTCTCTTTCTAGAGCTCCGACCTGAAGATCACTGACATCATAATTCGAACTTGTTTTTTTCTCAAGTTCCCAGTTGAAAGCACCATAAATAGTCTTGAAAGCACCATCAATCCAGAGAATGCCAGACTTTGATGACAAAGTTTGACGACAACATTTTCCCACAAGAAGGACCGCTGCGCCACCTTCCTGCTCAAGTGAGTCCAAAAATATATTGTATGCTGCTGCATAAATTATGTAATATGCCAGGGAGATATGTATAGTGTATATAAGAAAGTAATACTAAGTGTATGTTGTGTAGTAAGCTGTTAGTGGCCCATGTGCCTCACCCTAATAATTTGTCCCTTTCCCCCTCATAACTTAGCCTACTGTTCTGACTTGGTGGTGCACCTGTTTTAGAGAAATGTAAACATCGAATATTGTAAGGGCTTTCATTGTCTGCTTATATAGCCCCTTTATTTATCCTACGGTTCTGACTTGGTGTACAGGGAGAATACCTTTAAGAACGGCCTATGTTCTGAATTCTGTCACTGTACATTTCAAAAGTGCTGAACAAATAGTTATATTGACTACGTCCATCCTAGCTCGCTCATTGTCTTAATCGAAATTACGGATTGCCTCTTAT
The DNA here is from genome assembly GCF_964263955.1 of Coregonus lavaretus. Lineage (NCBI taxonomy): Eukaryota > Metazoa > Chordata > Actinopteri > Salmoniformes > Salmonidae > Coregonus > Coregonus lavaretus. The sequence continues at coordinate 28,320,611 of NC_140014.1, forward strand.
CCGCTCGTCATTCCTTTATGCCATAGTTTGTTCATCTCAATTGTCAGTAGAAACCACATTTGTTTAAGCAAGTCAGCCGTATCAGCTATGTTGTTTAAAAGGGCTGTAAATTAGGCTGAATTATCTGTTTCGCTGCCAGACAAGGCTCCGCTGATAGCCAGGTGTAGCGGTGGTAAGGATTCACTCCATGGTGCTGAAAAGAAAGCTCTGCTGTTGGGACAGCTTTATGTAGGTCCTAACAGTTTGTGGGCACTGTTGGTCACCGTTATAGTGCAATTAATGTATTGTTTAGTGTTGTGTTCTGGCTTTGCTGGCATGCATCTAAAAACTATTTTTTTAGTTTGCCCCCCCACCAATATTTAAAATCGCCACTGCATAGTGTCAAGTGAGGGGTGATTCTGCTGTTAGTTTTAAACCTATACTCTTCTATCATCATTGCGTGTCATGTGGGACATCTGCGGTGTCATTGGCACAACCACCAATGTCAATGCTAAACTCTTTGATTGTATAGGCATCTTATGTGTTACCAATGGCAATAGGCACCTTAACAGTAGCCAACCAACTCCACCAAGTTATCCCAAGCCACTCTCCATTGAGGTGTAAAGTATCCAGAGGCAGACAGAGCTCTGTGATGTTCAGCATTGTCATGACTTGCCCTCATGGGTTGAGGATCAAACATGCCGGCTAGGCAAAGGTTTGAACATCCCCTTTCCTGGGGGCCAGTTTTATGACCGGTCGTAAATACTTTCTCTTCCTTGCCATGAAGTATTGGGAGAAAAGACCCCTTTGTTAACAAAGGAAGTCTTCCCGCCAAGACTCCAACATCCAAAAGTGGATAATGAAACAATATTCCTACTTAAAATAATGTGGGAAATGGTTGGTGGGGACTTAAAGAACAATCATGTCAAATTCGTTACTATGTTGTGATGTCATTAAAGACTGTGGAACAACATAACTGTATCTCTGGGGGGGCTACACTTCCCAGTTATGAGGTTTGCATCTAATTGTTGTATAAAATGAATGATTAAGTATAATAATACTTTTGTGAAGATAACAAGGTGATTTTAGCATTTCTGAGCATTCCCAGATGAGCACAAACATGATGTAACGCCCCTTTTACCCCGAGTGCATAAAAAGCCTTGTGACGGAATTCACCTCAGACCAGCAAGCCCCACGGCTTAAAATGGTTGAAACTCTACAAGACCAGCAGACGTGAAGCGTGAGCTAAACGTTGCAAATGGTTGAATTTCTACCAGACCAGGAAGCCCAGAAAACGTGAGACGTTAGTCCACACGTTTGAAATTGAGGAACTCTGAAACTCTCAACCTCTACACGAGGTGAAGAAGAAGACAATGCACTAGACCTTATCATCTCAGTCTGCAGCTGGCATGTATAGTCGTCTAGAGAACTTTCACTAAAGACACGAGAGAGGAGAGGACAATCCCTCTCAGACAACCGCTGGTACATCTGAAGTATCTATCTAACCACAACTACGACCAGAAACTCTACCAAGGACATTGAGATCTCTGGTGGGCAAACCAGAGTCCTACATCATCAACTCAACTATCGAGGACAGCAACATGTAAATACATGTTGCAATTCTAATCCGAATGAGCGATTATTAGGGTGCATAAGTATTATGATTACTGTGAGCGTAGTTTTCAAAGTAACTACGATAGTTTGAATCTCTTTCTCTCCCTTCCATTCTGACCCCTCCACTACCCAAGCATTCATGCTAATGTTAGTCCAGTCTACTAGGGACCTGTTTTCATTGTATTACGTTAGTAATCAATAACCTATGTGTGTTTGTATTGTGTTATTATTTAGTTAGTTAGTAAATAAATAATTAAGCCAATTTGTGTATTGCTGATTCATCAATAAGGTTAGGGTTCTTGCAGGTTCAAGGATTATGCGATGTTCAGAATGAGACTGATAAGAGCTAATTATTTAATAAGTGACTGTTATCGATATATATAACATATATATCTTCTAAGAGTTTAATTCAGGAGATGGTAACTCGTTAAACAACTTCTTCCGTGGTGCCCCAAATTCCTAATGAGTTAATTGTTACATGATTAATTTAATCGAGTGACAATTAAACATAGTTAGGTGATTAGATAAATAACAGTCATACATTAAAATAAGTCACGTCACGACAGCATGTAGCTAATAAATGCGCACAGGGCCCTAACCCCCAAGTCCCTATTGATCTCCCTTTTCATATATCATTAATGAGGGTATTATATCCTTGTTTAGGAAGCACAAGGCTTAAGTGGGTTTTGCCAGAGTAACTCATAACGCCAAAGACCCCCGCTAAAACCTCCCCAAGGTTAGGGCACTCCTTCTGGCCCAGCCAGGACGATAATGGAGTGATGTCATGGAGTCTCATGTGATATCTCTCTGGGACAGACCCCCAGACTGATCTCAAATCAGCTCATATCATATCAGTTTGAAATTAATTAATCAATTTAGGCTGGATAGCGCTAAAAGAACAGCTGTGTCAAAGGCTAACCTGTTCTGTAATGACGACAAGAGTACAAAGATTGCCACAAACATATGGCGGTTCAGGAAGAACTTTGAGAGTACCCCTACCTTGAACACGGCATCACGTCATACAGAGCAAGTGGATTAAGTGAAGTATAGATCTTGTTAGGATCCAACCCATAATTCACACCAGTGATATTGATCAGTCTAAACATCATCTTCCCTATGTGTCTCACCCATGGGTTATCGTAGCATCATTACCATCTGGAGTTTGGGGTGAAGCCATGATACTGTACGGCAAATGGACCTGCTATTGATTTTACATGACAGAGGGAATGGCAGATGGAAGAGGAGGACAGACGTGGATGGGACAGGGAGGAAGGGTAAAACGTGCGCACACACGCACACACACACACACAGAATGTGTGTGATGGCCCTCCAGTGTCAGACAATACAGGAGCAGTGTCCTCAGGGCATAGGCCAAATTAAGTACAGATCACACACCTCTCACCGGCTTCCACCATAGAAAATCACCTGACATGGTAGAGAGGAGCTCTGTCTCAGTGTGAAACCACAGGATTCTGAAGGGGAAATAGTGGTATATGGTATGCACAAAAACCTGGAAATATTTCTGCCTTTGTGGTAGAATATTTGAGGTTTCTTTATATTGTCTTTCTGCATGCACTGTTGGTGATACATGATTCATAATGGCGCTGGAGGAGATGGCTGCAGTTTTACAGGCTCCCAACCAATTGTGCTATTGTGTGTGTTTTTTCGTGATATTTGTAACTTATTTTGTACATAATGTTTCTGCCACCATCTCTTATGACCGAAAAGAGCTTCTGGATATCAGGACAGCGATTATTCACCTCGTACTGGACTAAGATTTTTTCTTTTACGAGTCGGACGCAAAGGATTTACTTCAGACACTTGACAAGGCCCAATCCCCGTCATTCGCATGAAGAAGAGACGGAGATATCGGGGACGTAGGTCGGGGTGCCTTGTAAGGATCCAACAGCGAGTGGGTAATCTGCCTCTACCATCAGTCCTATTAGTACAATCATTGGATAATAAAATGGATGAGCTCCGATCAAGAATATCCTACCAATGGGACATTAAAAACTGTAATATCTTATGTTTCACCAAGTTGTGGCTGAACAACGAAATGGATAACATACAGCTGGCGGGGTTTTCGAAGCATCGGCAAGATAGAACAGCTCCCTCCGGTAAGACAAGGGGTGACGGTCTGTGTATATTTGTAAATAACAGCTGGTGCACAAAATGTAATATTAAGGAAGTCTCAAGGTTTTGCTCGCCTGAGGTAGAGTATCTCTTGATAAGCTGTAGTCCACACTATTTACCAAGAGACTTTTCATCTAGATTTTTCATAGCTGTCTATTTACCACCACAACCCGATGCTGGCACTAAGACCGCACTCAACAAGCTGTAAATGGCCATAAGCAAACAAGAAAATGCTCATCCAAAGGCGGAGCTCCTAGTGGCCGGAGACTTTAATGCAGGGAAACTTAAATCGATTTTACCTAATTTCTTCCAGCATGTTAAATGTGCAACCAGAGGCAAAAAAACTGAAGACCACCTTTACTCCACACACGCGTACAAAGCTCTCCCTCGCCCTCCATTTGGCAAATCCGACCATAATTCTATCCTCCTGATTCCTGCTTACAAGCAAAAACTAAAGCAGGTAGTACCCGTGACTCGCTCAATACAGAAGTGGTCAGATGACACATATGCTAAGCTACAGGACTGTTTTGCTAGCACAGACTGGAATATGTTCTGTGATTCTTCCGAGGGCATTGTGGAGTACACCACATCAGTCACTGGCTTCATCAATAAGTGCATTGATGACGTCGTTCCCACAGTGACTGTACATACATACTCCAACCAGAAGCTAAGGATTACAGGCAACATCCACACTGACCTAAAGGGTAGAGCTGCCGCTTTCAAGGAGCGGGACTCGAACCCGGAAGCTTATAAGAAATCCTGCTATGCCTTCCAACGAACCATCAAACAGGCAAAGCGTCAATACAGGACTAAGATTGAATCGTACTACACCGGCTCCGACGCTCGTCGGATATGGCAGGGCTTGCAAAGCATTACGGACTACAAATGGAAGCACAGCCAACGAGCCACCCAGTGACACGAGCCTACCAGACGAGCTAAATTACTTAGATGCTCGCTTCGAGGCAAGCAACACCGAAGCATGCATGAGAGCATCTGCTTTTCCGGACGACTGTGTGATCACACTCTCTGTAGCCGATGTGAGTAAGACCTTTAAACAGGTCATGGGTCATATCAACACCATTATCCCAGAAACCCTAGACCCACTCCAATTTGCATATTGCCCCAAAATATCCACAGATGATGCAATCTCTATTGCACTCCACACTGACCTTTCCCACATGGACAAAATGAACACCTGTGTGAGAATGCTATTCATTGACTACAGCTCAGCGTTCAACACCATAGTGCCCTCAAAGCTCATCACTAAGCTAAGGACCCTGGGACTAAACACCTCCCTCTGCAACTGGATCCTGGACTTCCTGACGGGCCGCCCCCAGGTGGTAAGGGTAAGTAACAACACATCTGACACGCTGATCCTCAACACGGGGGCCCCTTAGGGGTGCGTGCTCAGTCCCCTCCTGTACTCCCTATTCACTTATGACTGCATGGCCAGGCACAACTCCAACACCATCATTAAGTTTGCCGACGACACAACAGTGGTAGGCCTGATCACCGACAACGATGAACAACGGGAGGAGGTCAGAGACCTGGCCGTGTGGTGCCAGGATAACAACAGTCGTAAAAAGGGCACGACAAAGCCTATACCCCCTCAGGAGACTGAAGAAATTTGGCATGGGTCCTCAGATCCTCAAAAAGTTCTACAGCTGCACCATCAAGAGCATCCTGTCTGGTTGCATCCCCGCCTGGTATGGCAACTCCTCGGCCTCCGACCGCAAGGCACTACAGAGAGTAGTGCATATGGCCCAGTACATCACTGGGGCCAAGTTTCCTGCCATCCAGGACCTCTATACCAGGCGGTGTCAGAAGAAGGCCCTAAAAATAGTCAAAGACTCCAGCCACCCTAGTCATAGACTGTTCTCTTTGCTACCGCACAGCAAGCGGTACCGGAGCGCCAAGTATAGGTCCAAAAGGCTTCTTAACAGCTTCTACCCCCAATCCATAAGACCCCTGAACAGCTAATCAAATGGCTACCCGGACTATTTGCATTGTCCCCCACCCCCCCACCCCCTATTTTTACTCTGCTGCTACTCTCTGCTTATTATCTATGCATAGTCACTTTACCTCAACCTACATGTACATATTACCTAAATTACCTCAACTAACTTGTGCCCCGCACATTGACTCTGTACTGGTACCCCCTGCATATAGCCTCGTTACTGTTATTTTACTACTGCACTTTAATTTTTGTTATTTTTCTATTTTTCTTCTTTTTTTATTTTTACTTATGTATTTTTTACTTAACACTTATTTTTCTTAAAACTGCATTGTTGGTTTAGGGCTTGTGTCACGATCGTTGAGAGACGGGTCGGACCAAGGTGCAGCGTGAAAAGCGTACCTAACAGGGGAGGGTCTGGGTGGGCTTTCAGCCTCAGAAGCGGATCCGGCTCCTGGCGTGACGACCTCTCCCTCTCTGCCTCCCCGTTGCGCCCCTGGTCTGGTCTGGACCTCGGCGCGATGCTTCCCCTCTCCTTCCTCCCACGATGCACCAAGCCCTGTCTGGACCCTGGTGTGGGAGACCCCGAACCTGGAGAGGGGCTGACGTCTGGGCCTGGATCGGCAATCCTCCCGCGATGCACCAAGCCCTGTCTGGACCCTGGTGTGGAACCGCTGACCGGAGCTGGACTAGGCACCGGTGGAGCGGACTGCTCTGGCTCCGGAGTGGCGCCGCTGACCGGAGCTGGACTAGCACCGGTGGAGCGGACTGCTCTGGCTCCGGAGTGGAGCCGCTGACCGGAGCTGGACTGGGCACCGGTTGAGTGGACTGCTCTGGCTCCAGAGTGGAGCAGCTGACCGGTGCTGGACCAGGCAGCGGTGGAACGGGCATGGGCCATGCCGGACTGGGAACACGCACCACTGGATTGGTGCGAGGAGCAGGCACGGGCCGGGCTGGACTGGGGACACGCACCACTGGTTTGGTGCGGGGAGCAGGTACGGGGCTTACCGAGCTGGCGAAACGCACCACTGGTTTGGTGCGTGTCTCCAGCCTGGTACGGCCCATACCTGCTCCCCGCACCAAACCAGTGGTGCGTGTTGCCAGCTCGGTAAGCCCCATACCTGCTCCCCGCACCACTGGTTTGGTGCGGGGAGCAGGTATGGGCCGTACCAGGCTGGAGACACGCACCACTGGTTTGGTGCGGGGAGCGGGTACGGGGATTACCGGGCTGGCGACACGCACCACTGGTCTGGTGCGGGGAGCAGGTACGGGCCGTATTGGACTGGGGAGACGCACTGGTGACCCAGTGCGTAGAACCGGAGCAGGATATACTGGACCGTGGAGGCGTACTGGAGGTCTGGAGTGTACAGCTGGCACAACCCGTCCTGGCTGGATGCCCACTTTCGCACGGCACGTGCGGGGCGCTGGCACAGGACGCACTGGGCTGTGAACGCGCACTGGCGACACAGTGCGTAGGACTGGCGCAGGATATACTGCACCATGAAGGCGCACTGGAAACCAGGAGCATTGAGCCGGCACAACCCGTCCTGGCTGGATGCCCACTTTCGCACGACACGTGGGGGTTCTGGCACAGGACGCACTGGGCTGTGAATGCGCACTGGCGAACCTACAAAAAGTTAGTCCTGTCCCCTAGTCCAAAATAAATGCTTCTCTAGCTACCCTGATTTCGTCCTCCCCATGAGTTCTAAGACTGCTGCCATTCATCTTAGCTGGTGCCATTTCTTTGCCAATTTTCCTGTTGTGGTTGCCTAGGCACCCATGGCTTGGTAGGACAATTCCTTCTCATATGCCCTGATTCATTGCACCTCCAGCAGACGCCTGGTCTTCTTGGTCCACCACTCTGGTGTGTTTGATGCTGTGGTTGGTACCATTGATTCTTGTGTCTCTTTTCATTATTCTTGTTTTGCCGCTGTCCAGGAGACTGTTGTGTGTACACATTCACTACTGGTAAGGTAGTATATCTTTGGCCTTGCTGCTGAAGCGGTATCTGTTGACCTTCTTGGAGAACAGGTGTAGTTTGTGTTTTCTATTTGTCCTTTCTTGTCAGCTCTTCCAGCTGCAACTGTCCCAGTTTTCTCAGAATCTCTCTCCAATGCTTCGCCAATTTCCATTCATCCCTCCTGTATTTCTCCATTGCATGGATAATATGGTCGCACAATTCCTTGCGTGATTCTGACGTTAGTCCCTCTGTCTCACTCTGTCCTTGATCAGAGTCAGCATACTGTCTAAATTCTTCACCTTCCTCATCACTTGTATTCCCCCCATCTCTTTGCCCATCATACTCTTGTTCATCTATCCCATAATTTTCCAGCTCCGTTAACATCCCCCTCAGTCTTTCATAACAGTTTATACCTAAATGTGATTGTTCTCCTGTCCTTGGTGTGGAAACCTGCTGCTTCCTTTTTCTCCTTCTATCTCTACATTCCCTTTTATTGAGACTAAACCTGTGACCTGAGAATACTGCCCCCCTTCTGTGAATGGTGGTGGTGTAGTTAAACCAGCCTTTTTTGTTTCACTCTGTCTCTCCATTAGCATCCTTCTAGCTTTGGCTATGCTGTCCCTCCAACTCTTTCCTTCCTCCCAGAACATTTTCAAGATTTCTCTCTCTCTTTCTCTCTCTTCTTCTTTCTTTTCTCCCCTTTCTCTCCTGTTTTATAGTTATTTATTAGGGTATCCATTTCCTCGCACAATGTTACATCAAATGTCCCCTCCTTTGGCCATTTAGTTACTATTTTCCTGGTCCTTTTTCCCCATTTGTCAGAGATATTACCAATATTACTATTTTCTGGGAACCTTCTCTTCATGATTGCTACTGGTGTTCCTGCCATCTCTACTTCTTGTGTGGTTCAGTGTCTATATTAGGGTGTAAGGTAAATTATTCCTGTTGACTTTCTCAGCTAAACGTTTTATATCCCTCAGTTAATGGTATTTTCCTTCCTAATATATCTTTATACTCTTCTTCTTTCCTTAAATGATATTTTATCCCTTGCCTTTCCTTTACTATCCTTCTATCATTACTGGATCAATGACACATGTAATAACTGTTTCGAATTACATTGTGCCTTTTTCTGATAATGTTATATTTGTAGCCTATTGCATTAATTTAGTTAAAAATATACGTTTGATATTCAACAAATCTAGAACCCACTATAAGTTGGTGCTATTCCATCAGCATAATAGCAAAAGCTACTTGCATCCCCTGGTTCACATAACGAAAACAAATTATCGTTTTAGAATTCACCACCTATTTGCATACACCACTGGTGTTAAGCAACCTATAGAATAATGTAATAACAATTAGAATTTGTCAAATAACTGTTTTCCAGTCAAGTATTTAGACTTCTACTTGAAATCTTACAGCTCAATTCGTACTAGCTGGACTGTCTCTCTTTTACCCGCGAACCAGAGCCATAAATCCATTACCACAGCTCCAGTGCAATTGCCAGCCCGCTATTCAATTTCTGTAACTGTCCTTTCTGATTACGCTCTAATTAATAAAACAAACATTGGCTATAATTGACAAGCATACATTTAATTCACATTCATATTCAATTCACTTTTCCAAATTCCAATTATATTCTCAGTAGTTTTCAAATTATCAACTCATTCGGGCGGCAGGTAGCCTAGTGGTCAAGAGCGCTGTGCCAGCAATGGAAAGGTCGCCGGTTCCAGAACCGACCAGGCAAAAAATCTGCCGATGTGCCACCGAGCAAGGCACCCAACCCTAACCGCTCCTGTAAGTCGCTCTGGATAAGAGCGTCTGCCAAATCAAAATGTAAAAATGTAATTCGGCGCCACATAAAATAACTATCTTTCTCCCCCCCCCCCTATTCCGGTTGAATACGGGAGTCGTTCAATTTGAAATCAGCAAGCTGCTAAATCGTCCAGTCTTATAACACAAAATGAACACTGACTGTTCTATCAATCTAAGCAACCCATAACCATAATTGGACTATAATCAGAAAATCTAGATTTTAGTCAGTAATGCAGAATCTATGCTTTATCGGAATGACAAGTAAATCCTCCATTATTCCAATTATAAATGGTCTGTATTTTTAGTATCTGGCACATACCGCATTTATCACAAAATAGCTTTGAAGGACACAGATCTCACACGCTCAACATAAATAACTTAGCAGTCAACGAGTCAAACCCACATTCATTGATTTGGCAACAGATCTAACGACTTAACCAAATTAATTATATTTTCCCCCTAATATACTAACATTCCTTGACTATATCACCTCTGCTTCTGAAATGATAGATAGCTATTATAATGCTTAACCTTTTCTACCACACGCTCTATGTACTGTCTCCCATCCCCCACGTACGTCTACGTGTTTGGGCGCGCAAGCCATCACTTATATATTATTCCACTTTTATCCACTCTCTATTAATCAATTACCCACACATAACATACATCATATGTCAAAATTATTCATATCATCCACCACATTCGTATTTCTAATAATTCTTTATTGACACATGTTAATTTCACCCTAATCTAGTCCCAGCGGAACATCAATTTAACAACCTAGACCCCCGTCCCTCAGTCATAGCATCCTCTCAGAATCCTATAGACTGGTCACTGATCTTCCACTATTCTATGCCAGGCCGCGTTGTACACCCCCCAAGATATTATTATATAAAAAAGCGTATTATCCACACGCTCTATAACATTATCATACACACCTCTTTATCTCTTCATCATATCACATTCACACAACGTTGTTCTCAAACACGCTTCATCACTATTTGCATAACCTACAGGAATATTCCTTTACTATGGTTAATTTTACCATAATCCTATGTCCCTTCTAAATTTCCCAACTGTAATGACCCCCTAAAAGCTTGCCCGAAATTCAATTATATTTATTCTCTCCCTAATGCAAGACCCGATTAGCTGTCTATTTTGTGCATCCCCTCATCCAGGATGATGCACACCTACTCCGGACGAGTAAACCTACATATTAGCCTGCTCGTCCACTAGCCTGCGTGTATGCTAGCCTGCTTGTCTACTAGCCTGCTTCTATGCCAGCCCGCTTGTTCTACTACTAGCGTGCGTCTATGCTAGCCTGCTTGTCTACTACTAGCATGCGTCTATGCTAGCCTGCATGTTCTACTACTAGCGTGCGTCTATGCTAGCCTGCTTGTTCTACTACTAGCGTGAGTCTATGCTAGCCTGCTTGTCTACTACTAGCCTGCATCTATGCTAGCCTGCTTGTCTTATTTACACTCATTTACATTGCATGCATGCTTATTCCTCATTCCAACAAAAACTCTGCTTCTTCTGCTAAATTTGGTCCTTAATTCTGGAGAGAACCCTTCCCTACCCCACCCTCAGATCCAGCTTGATTGAAACACACAGTTTAAGTAAGAACATAGCTTACCTTTTAAACAGTGGCCACTGAGTCTGTGTGAGTCGCTCAAACTTTCTCAGACGGTAAAGCAATCAAAGATCTCTTTAAACAGGTCCTGCCGGGATCGCTAATTACGTTGTGGAAAATAACCACTATACTTTATTGCAAATAAGGTCTTACAGAGTTTTTGTTGCATCAAGAAATTACTTTATTAAAGTTTTCAACAAAGCCGATACCAGTCTGCAGAGTGGCACCCCACTTACGGTCCCCCTCCAACTTATATAGTCCTCTTCCGTTTTCCCGGTCTTTTATTGCTCCGCCCACTTCCTTTGTCTCTGAGAGCGGCTAAACTCAACTTACATTAAGTTCAGAGTACTGCAATCAATCAATCCTTATCTTGCAAAAACACTCATGTTTAGTTTAAACTCTGTTCAACCCTGGCTCTTTTCACTGTGTTTGAAGACAAAAACAAACGGCCCAAGCCAGTTTCAGTCTTTGATATGATAAGACAACCATGGATCTAAGTAAGAGAAAGCAATCTGACCCTAGGGCAGATTCCCTCCCTACTCACCCACACAGTGAAATTAAATGACCCAATACAATTCCTGGCCCAGTAACAAAGAATTCTAACTTTATGCTCTTGATTAACCCAGTTCTACCTCATAGTCCATTAAACTCTACAGTTCATTAATAATAATTCACCACAGATCCCATAATACACAGTAGGCAATGGGCTACCTAAGTATAATCCCCAATCAGAGACAATGAGCGACAGCTGCCTCTGATTGGGAATCATACCCGGCCAGACATAGAAATAGAATAACTAGAACCTAAACATATAATATATAACATAGATTTCCACACCCTGACTCAACAAACAAGAGTTCTATAGGTCAGGGCGTGACAGCTTGTAAGTAAGCATTTCACTGTAAGGTCTACACCTGTTGTATTCGGCGCATATGACAAATAAAATGTGATTTGATTTGATTTGAATATGATTCCATAATGGATGTCCATAAAAAATGAAGTTTGAGAGTTTTATTCTACGGATACATTTTTTAACTATCCCTTGAACTATTCCACTAAATGAGTAAAGGCTTTCTGCTTTGAGGTGTTAATGTGATGAGCAGCATGCAAGTTAAAAAACATTACAGACAATACTTCCTTTCAGGACAAGGATATCCTGAGGCAGAATGATATAGACCTTAAGTGCTGACAAAGAAGATATTGTATTTTTCCAGTAATCCTTTTAAACACTGCAGGGCAAAGGCTTGGAGTTAATTCTGGTCATATTGTAAAGCAAATGTTAAGTTACATTAAAAACATTCATGTTTTGATGATATCACGGCTGAACTATACATCAGACAGCATGATACAATTTTGTGAATGCAATGGTCAATGACACAATGGTGAACTAGGCTGTTTCAGCAATAAACTCTGTGAATGTAAAATAAGGACAAGCTTTTTTTTCAGAATCAGGTCGATCACAAGAGCAACGTTTTTTTATTCTTCCCCTTTTCTTTTTTTCTTTGTTTGTTTTGTACCGCTTGATTAGCCGAGAATGCTGGAAAATGTATGTATTGTTTCCGCTCCATGGACAGTGTCTTAAATATTTGCTGTGCATTAAATACTTTAGCCAGACAATCAAAATCCTTTCAGCACTCCCTTTTCCGGTCCCATGAATAAGCTTCAAGGAAAATAAATGTTCAGCATGCCGGTTTCGAAAGACATGTCAACAATCCATCCCCTCCAGAGTTCCTAACTGTCAGGCAGAGCTTACTAGTGGCTAAGATTAGGTTGGATTTGCGTGATGCACCACAACCTTGACAATGAACTGTGAAGCAATTTCACGCTACATTTCAAAGGAGCTGTCAATCAGGTCACACCGTTCTACATAACTATCAGTGTTACCAAGGTGTGGTTTTGGAAAGAACCGATACTGAAAATATGACTCGACAAGTCTCAAAAAACTACACTGGACATTGTGCAAACTGGAAACTGCATATCCTGAGGGCACATTTATTGTAGCTGGGGTCTTTAATAAAGGACATCTGAGGAAAACGCTACCGAAGTTTTATCAACACATCTCCTGTGCTACTCGCTAATCGAGCATTCTTGACCATTACTACTCCCCCTTCCGGGATGGCTACAAGGCCCTCCCCCACCCTCCATTTGGCAAATCAGATCGCACCTCCATTTTGCTCCTCCCCTCCTATAGGCATAAACTTAAACAGGAAGTATTCGCGGTAAGGACTGTTCACTGTTGGTTTGACCAATTGGAATCTATGCTTCAAGATTGTTTTGATATGTCTAAGGCACTGCATTGCAGTGCTAGCTGTGCCACTAGAGATCCTGGATTGAGTCCAGGCTCTGTCGCAGCCGGCCGCGACTGGGAGACCCATGGGGCAGCGCACAATTGGCCCAGCGTCCTCCAGGTTAGGGGAGGGATTGGCCGGAAGGGATGTTCTTGTCCAATCGCACACTAGCGACTCCTGTGGCGGGCCAGGCGCAGTGCACACTGACACGGTCGCCAGGTGTACGGTATTTCCTCCGAAACACTGGTGTGGCTGGCTTCCGGGTTAAGTGGGCATTGTGTCAAGAAGCAGTGTGGCTCGGTTGGGTTGTGTTTCGGAGGACGCACGGCTCTCGACCTTCGCCTCTCCCGAGTCCGTACGGGTGTTGCAGCGATGGGACAAGACTGTAACTACGAATTGGATGCCACGAAATTGGGGAGAAAAAGGGGTAAAAAAAAAAAAAAGTGATTGTTTTGATATGTTATGGGTTACCTCTGAGAATAGTATTGACGTATACACTGAGTACGTTTACATGCACACTAATAATTTGATTTTAAACTGATTATGGCATTAGGTAGATTATGCAATAGTCATGTAAACACCTTACTCTGCTTATTTTAATTGGAGTAAGATCAAAATTGAAGTAAGCATACGCCAATTAAAACACCTGGTTTTATAATTAGTAAGACATGTAAACTCCTTAACCCTCGCAAGGCTGCCGGCCCAGACGGCATCCCAAGCCGCGTCCTTAGAGCATGTGCAGACCAGCTAGCTGGAGTGTTTACAGACATATTCAATCTCTCCCTATCCCAGTCTGTTGTCCCAACTTGCTTCAAGATGTCCAACATTGTTCCTGTATGAAGGTAACTGAACTAAATTACTATCACCCTGTAGCACTCACTTCCCTGCATTAAATTACCTGGCCACTAGGAGCGCCGCCTCTGGATGAGCGTTTTCCTGTTTGCTTATGGCCGTATACAGCTCATTGAGTGAGGTCTTAGTGCCAGCATCGGTTTGTGGTGGTAAATAGACAGCTATGAAGAATATAGATTAAAACTATCTTGGTAGATAGTGTGGTCGTCTACATCTTTTTAAAACGTACTCTACCTCAGGCGAGCAAAACCTCGAGACTTCCTTAGATATCGAGCACCAGCTGTTGTTTACAAATATACATAGACTGCCACCCCTTGTCTTACCAGAGGCTACTGTTCTATCCTGCCGATACAGTGTATATCTCACCAGCTGTATGTTATTCATGTCGTCGTTCAGCCACGACTCGGTGAAACATAAGATATTACAGTTTTTAATGTCCCGTTGGTAGGATATACGTGCTTCTAGTTCGTCCACTTTATTATCAAGCGATTGTACGTTGGCCAATAGTATCGATGGTAAAGGCAGATTAGCCACTCGTCGTCGGCTCCTTACCAGGCACCCTGATCTCCTTCCGCAATATCTTCTTTTCTTTCTACTGCGAATGACGGGGATGAGGGCTCTTTTGGGTGTCTGGAACAAATCCCTCTCGTCCGACTCATTAAAGACATTTTTTTCGTCCAGTTCGAGGTGAGTAATCTCTGTTCTGATGTCCAGAAGCTCTTTTCTGTCGTAAGAGACGGTAGCAGCAACATTATGTACAAAATAAGTTACAAACAATGCGAAAAAACTAACAAAATAGCATGGTTGGTTAACAATCCATAAAACGGCAGCCATCCCCTCCGAATGCTGTCCATCAACTAAAGTTCAACCTTCAACACTATAGTGCCCTCCAAGCTCATCACTAAGTTCGGGGCCCTGGTCTGAACACTGCCCTGTTCAACTGGGTCTTGGACTTCCTGACGGGCCGACCCCAGGTGGTGAAGATAGGTAACAACACCTCCGCTACGCTGATCCTCAACACGCCCCCACAAGGGTGCGTGCTCAGCCGCCTTCTGTACTCCCTGTTCACCCATGATTGCATTGCCACGCACGTTTCCAACTCAACCATCAAGTTTGCAGACGACACAACAGTGGTAGGCCTGATTACCAACAATGACGAGACAGCCTACAGGGAGGAGGTGATGGCCCTGGCTGAGTGGTGCCAGGAAAATAACCTCTCCCTCAACATCAACCTCAGGAGGCTGAAGAAATTTGACTTGGCCCTAAAGACCCTCACAAACTTCTACAAATGCACCATTGAAAGCATCCTGTCGGGCTGTATCACCGTCTGGTAAGGCAGTGGTGTAAAGTACTTAAGGAAAAATACCTTAAAGTACTACTTAAGTAGCTATGTATATTTTTTGACTACTTTTACTTTTACTTCACTACATTCCTAAAGAAAATAATGTACTTTTTACTCCATACATTTTCCCTGACACCCAAAAGTACTTGTTATATTTTCAATGCTTAGCAGGACAGGAAAGTGGTCCAATTCACTCACTTATCAAGAGAACATACCTGGTCATCCCTACTGCCTCTGATCTGCAGGACTCACTAAACACAAATGCTTCATTTGTAAATGATGTCTGCGTGTTGTAGTGTGCCCCTGGCTATCTGTAAACAAAAGAAACAAGAAAATTGTGCCGTCTGATTTTCTTATTATAAGCAATTTGAAATTATTTATACTTTTACTTTTACTTTTGAGACTTAAGTATATTCTTGTAATTACATTTACTTTTGATACTTAAGTATATTTAAAACCAAATACTTTTAGACTTTTACTCAAGTAGTATTTTTCTGGTTGACTTCCACGTTTACTTGAGTCATTTTCTATAAAAGGTATCTTTACTTTTACTCAAGTATGACAAGGGCTCTCTAGAGGGTGGTGCGGTCAGCCCAATGCCACTGCCTGCCCTCCAGGACATCTACAGCACCCGGTGTCACAGGAAGGCCAAGAAGATCATCAAGGACCTCAGTGACCCGAGCCACGGCCTGTTTACCCCTGCTGAGTTGTCAACTAACATGAATTTAACGTGAAATCCTAAATAAAGTCACAATGTCATTGGATTTAGATTAAAAGTTGAGTGAACAAAACACGAAATTCCATTAGTTAACCTCAGGGAACGGGTCATTTGAATTTCACCAAATGTTCAAGGTAGGGTTTAGGTACTTAGGAAGGGGCATGGGTCAGGGTGCACTGCCTTTCATAAAACTTTGACTTTCATGATTCTCTCGTGCCATGCCAGTTACTCTGGGGCTGCAGTTTGTGAGTGTGTGTGTGTAGCAAAAGAGAGAGAGAGAGAGAGAGAGAGAGAGAGAGAGAGAGAGAGAGAGAGAGAGAGAGATGGAAAGACTGAGTGAGTAAGATAACTTCTGCACTGCGTAGTAATGGCATCTTTTGTTCAACAATACCTTAGTAAAGGCAACCCACTGGGCAAAAACTGGTTGAATCAATGTTGTTTCCACGCCATTTCAATCCCCAAAATATCTATGTGATGACGTTGAATCAACGTGGAAAACTGATTGGATTTGCAAAAAGTCAGCAATGTAAGGGATTTTTTAATTTTTAATTTTGACCTTCTAACCTAAATCCGATGACAACTCAACCAAACGTAAATCAAAACTAGATGTTGACTGACGTCTGTGCCCAGTGGGAAGTCTCAAACAGATAGATGTAGAGATAGATCACAAGAACAAGGGGATGGAACAAATATTAGGTAGCCATGTACACCGAAGCAGTAGTTGCCCAATATTGCTCAATTCAATATGTGACTGTGAACATTAGCTGAAGTATTGAATAGCAACATGATTTAAGGAGAATCTAATGCTTCTCTTTAGTGTGTCCGATTTCTCTGCTGACTGGTGAAATCAGGTGAGACCATCCAGCTAGTATGTAGAGTGTAATTTTCCCAGGCTTTCTAGAGGACAAAGGGTGTCCGTAGGTGTGAGTTCTCATGGCCTACAGGCCAGGAAGCCTGAATGCCACGCCAGGGGAAACATGGGGCCTTATGAGGGTTGAACCGCATTATTAAAAACAATCTCTGTTCTCCGGGCAGGCCTGCCCTCAGAACACTAAGAAGAGACCATGTTAAAAGGAAAGGGTGGGCTAAGGTGTGGGTGGGCTAAGGTGTGGCATAGTGGTTAGTATCCCATCAGGGAGCAAGAAGGATATCACACAGGCTGTGAGGGTCAATAGAATGTGAGTCAGATGTGTACTCAGAAGAGCTTCAGCTCAGCTTGCGTTGGAAGGGAAAAGGTGTTCAACTGAGGGACTTACGTTGTGTGGGTCATTTAGCCTAGCATTGAACACTTTACCTCAGTGAAACTCCACCTCAGGAGTGTAAGAGCAGAAGAATGACACTACAACAACAAAGGGGTCTGTTATCGTTGGCCTAACAGGATTATTCAAGCCTCTCTCCACATCATTCCTATTGGATTAGGGTTTGGCAGGATATCCAGACTGTTAGTCAAAGGCATGCCTGGACACATCGTCCAGTAATCATCAGAGGTTAGAGAAGTCAACCCCCTGACAGTTTTAAATGACTGATACAACTCACCATCATAGCATGTCTGTCTGAACATGCAGTCAGATTCCCATCAAGAGATCCTCTTATAAAAACAGGACAAGATGGCTACCCTGGCATACTGAAGAGATTAGAGAAAAATAATTCCCCCTCTGGAGGTGATTGTCCTGCTGGTCCAGAAAAAACAACTTGTCCCAGGACACTTCATAAGATGACTAGAAAAGAAAGAAGAGCATTCAGATGTCTGCATTGATCTTCAGGTTTATTCAGGGAAAACAAATAGGCTTACGTTTCAGCCTATCAGACACATCCTCAGACGTTCTGCTGGCTCCAGTCATAAAGTGCAATCACCAACAATGACAAGGCCTGGCATTCTGTGTGACACCCCTTCATTCTCTTCTGTGCCATGGGGGTCTCAGAGGGCATGAGATGAGTGGCGTGACTAAGAATACAGATGCCCACTGGCCTGACGTACAGGCAATGCTTCTGTGGCATCATAAATATGCATGGTGCTCTATACTATTCAGGGCATTTATTTACATCAGGGAAGTGACAGGGTTTTTCACTTTTTAGGGCCACTTACCTGTCATGCAGTGTGACAGTAGCGGACAGTAGGGGACACGACCAGACAGTAGACAGCAGACAGCATGTCTAGAGGATGGATGCCTTTAGGGCCTCGTAATAGCTCAAGGCTGATATGTTTATGCAGTTTAATTACATTGACATCAAGCAATGTATTTAACATAATGAATTACACATATTCCACATGTAGGCTATCCACTTATGGCTGAGGACATCCCACTGGGCACACCACGTCATTTCAACATGGATAATTGGGTAATATTTGGTTGAGACGTAGATCAATGAGATTACAACCTATATTCACCCACTCAAAAAGACAGCAAAAATGTAGTTGAATTTCCAATTTGTTATCACTATGCTTTCAACCATCTAAAAGCATAAACAAATTCCAATGGAAAAAAAAATCAGAGTTTTGGTTTAGTTTACATTTTCGTCATTTAGCAGACGCTCTTATCCAGAGCGACTTACAAATTGGTGCATTCACCTTATAGCCAGTGGGATAACCACTTTACAATATGTTCTTTTTTTTTTTTTTGTGGGGGGGGGGGGGGGGCAAGGGGGGGGGGGGGTAGAAGGATTACTTTATCCTATCCCAGGTATTCCTTAAAGAGGTGTGGTTTCAAGTGTCTCCGGAAGGTGGTGAGTGACTCCGCCGTCCTGGTGTCGTGAGGGAGCTTGTTCCACCATTGGGGTGCCAGTTGTCACCCAAATGTCTATAACTGAACTTTCATCCATTTAAAAGCACAGCAAAGTTCAAATGGGAATGCAATGTCAGAAATTGTGCTCAGTTATGCAACATATGAATGTGTTCTCACTGTGCTTCAACTAAATGACCTGGATTGCAGTTGAGATTACATTAAAAGTACATAGTGCAAGTGATCAATGTCATACTTATACAGTGAGGGAAAAAAGTAACTTGTGGAGTTGCAGTGATCATGAGAACGGTGAGGAATCAGCCCAGAACTACACGTGAGGATCTAGTCAATGCTCTCAAGGCAGCTGGGACCATAGTCACCAAGAAAGCAATTGGTAACACACTATGCCGTGAAGGACTGAAATCCTGCAGCACACGCAAGGTCCCCGTGCTCAAGAAAGCACATATACAGGGCCGTCTGAAGTTTGCCAATGAACATCTGAATAATTCAGAGGAGAACTGGGTGAAAGTGTTGTGGTCAGATGAGACCAAAATGGAGCTCTTTGGCATCAACTCAACTCGCCGTGTTTGGAGGAGGAGGAATGCTGCCTATGACCCCAAGAACACCATCCCCACCGTCAAACATGGAGGTGGAAACATTATGATTTGGGTGTGTTTTTCTGCTAAGGGGACAGGACAACTTCACCACATCAAAGGGACAATGGTCGGGGCCATGTACCGTCAAATCTTGGGTGAGAACCTCCTTCCCTCAGCCAGGGCATTGAAAATGGGTCGTGGATGGGTATTCCAGCATGACAATGACCCAAAACACACGGCCAAGGCAACAAAGGAGTGGCTCAAGAAGAAGCACATTAAAGTCCTGGAGTGGCCTAGCCAGTCTCCAGACCTTAATCCCATAGAAAATCTGTGGAGGGAGCTGAAAGTTCGAGTTGCCAAACGTCAGCCTCGAAACCTTAATTACTTGGAGAAGATCTGCAAAGAGGAGTGGAACAAAATCCCTCCGTGTGCAAACCTGGTGGCCAACTACAAGAAACGTCTGACCTCTGTGATTGCCAACAAGGGTTTTGCCTACCAAGTACTAAGTCATGTTTTGCAGAGGGTTCAAATATTTATTTCCCTCATTAAAATGCAAATCAATTTATAACATTTTTGACATGCGTTTTTCTGGATTTTGTTGTTGTTATTCTGTCTCTCACTGTTCAAATAAACCTACCATTAAAATTATAGACTGATAATTTCTTTGTCAGTGGGCAAACGTACAAAATCAGCAGGGCATCAAATACTTTTTTCCCTCACTGTATATCAGGCCATCCTTTGTTTCTGCATGATTGCCTTGTGGTCCTCTGTAGCTCAGCTGGTAGAGCACGGCGCTTGTAACGCTAAGGTAGTGGGTTCGATCCCCGGGACCACCCATACACAAAAAAATAATAATATGTATGCACACATGATTGTAAGTCGCTTTGGATAAAAGCGTCTGCTAAATGGCATATTATTATTATTATTATTTAACTTCAAAAGGCCTAAATAGCACCATTGATGATATATGAGTGATATAGTATGGTCAAATGTAATTTACTTTGTTAAAGATACCCTTTGGAATGACTTCGATACAACAGTGAATCTAATTCGTTTTTAGGTGGAGATCTTTCAACAATCATTCTCACGATAGCACAATGGTAATAGTCAGTGACAAATATCATAGCTAGGCTTGGTTAAAACTCTGGATGGGAGACCAAAGGGTAGCTGTAGATAGATCAATTCTCCAGTAGGAGGGGCTGCCCAGCTTGTTTTTGTTTTTCTGATAGTGGATATAACATTGAAGATCTGACATTGTTTTAAAGGTACAAATTCAACATATTTTATACAAGGTTTGTCTGTGTTGAAATTTGGTTGCCATGATGACTCAATCTTGTGGTTGAAATTTCAATCCCCCCCCCCCCCCCCCCCCGCCCCACACACTCTATATTTAGAATGTGAAATGCATGTGTCATTAAAGCAGGGGGCCATTAAAACTCTCTATTTTCTCTCTCAAACAGAGCCTGGTCCCCCTCTGGGGACTCTCCTGGTGCAGTGTGGTTCAGGAGCATGTTAGAGGCAGTGTTTCAGATGTGGTGACCACAGAAAGGTCACCAGGCATTCAGGAAACCAGAAAGAAGAACACGTCTGGAGGAGGGATAGAGGATAGAAATGAGTCCTTCAAGCGTTTATAATTCTGGGCCCAGGAGTATCAGAGTACACATTGTAAAGAGCGACCAATCAGAAGTAAATCATCCGAGAGTGGCAAGAATTCAGGGCATGTGGAGGAGTGTTTTCCCCCTATTACTCTGTCCTCTCCTCCCTCATTCTCTCTCTTTCTCTCTTTAACCCCCTCTCTTCGTCTCTCTACCACACTTTACTTCACCTTTACTTTTACTATTTTTCTCTCTTTCTCCTCATCATCTCTCTCTCTTTCCCTCTCTCTCTCACTCTTTCTCTCCCCCCTGTCTCTCTTTCTCTCTCCAGGATGCCGTTCCTAAGCTGATTGGGGTTAATGCACCGGACAATGAGCGAAACGCTGCCCTTCTGTTCCACATTATGCTCCTCTTTGGGGCTATATGGTCCTGCTTTGGAGGGTACATGAGCCCTCGCCTCAAAATAATATTTCCCAGACCCCAGCACCAGACCCCAGCATGTGGTATCGTTCTCAGATTGTCCTAGCAGCTTGGCTGTTATCATCAACCCTCAACGATCAGGCCATTGCTTGTTGCATGACAGTATGAAATCATTACATAGCGTTCTGGGCCGTGCTCTGTGACATGTTCTGTTTGCCTTCCATGAACGTTTTGAACCCTTTAAAAAAGAACTCCCAGTTTGTGATGTCACTGGGGAGCAGAGGGTTCTGGGCAGACAGAGTTGGATGGTTCTCCTCCTGGGTGGTCACCATGGGGTCAAATGGGGAGGTGTTGATTGGTTGTCCAGAATGCCATTCGAAGGACTGTGCCACACGGCCGCGCCCCGGGTCAGATCATGTGATGTGATGTGCAGAGCTATGTCGAAAAGAACACAGGTGTTTTGATTAGTCCTGCATATTGCAACACCAATCCAGGCATCCAAAGAATCCCCCTCCACCCTTCCCTCCCTGAAGACCATCTGCCCCCGAGAGACACTGATCCTGTGGATCTTATGTCAACACCAACGGCCTGTTTCTGAGTGCTAACGGAATCCGAGGTATTGAGTCAGTCGAGAAAGGGTCAGGAAGGGTTGCGCTAAAGAGGAGGGGATTTGGGTTTTCAGTGAATTCTCCCCAAAATAATTTAACCCATTTTAGTTGTCAACAAACGGTTGCCAATTGCTACATCTCAGAATTGTCCGAGGTATGCTCTGAGATATGAGAAATTGTTTTCATTAAAAAACATGCCCCTGGGCATTCGGCAGATTTTTCCTCCAAAGATGGATGTCTTTTAGTTGTTAGGAGGAGGTCTGGTAAAGTCGACACAGAGATATACTCAACTCATAAATCCTCTAATACTTTAAGATAAATACAAACGGGAGGATGCAATAGAAAAATGCCAGTAGGATTTTGGATGAATAACCCTCTCATAACACAACTAAACCATATATGTCTGTTAGCTGAGGAAATGATAAAGATTAGCACCATCCACCCTGCTGTGCCGAGACTCACAATAGCCCACTGTTTCACTTCTTAAATACATGTTTTAATGCACTCCTCTCACTGTGTCAAGGCATTATGGCACAAGCCCAAACACAGCCCAGTGTAAAGGCAGGAGGTATTCCTAAGCCCTGGCCCCACACTGCGGAGGGAGTGACAGTGTTTGGTTAGGCCCTCCTCCACTCATCGGAATGGATGGAAATGTTGAATTGATGACCTCATGCACGGCGTGATAGATTTATCTGGCTGCGCTGCGTGGCCCGTCTCCCCCTGCTCTCCACCGTGCCCCTGGGCCCCCGCCTGCCACATCCAGTATTGCAGTGCTCCGAGTAGCTAACTTTGAAGTTAATTTGGAAAAGCAAACGACTGCACGGACACTTTAACCTGATTCCATCACAGTTGGAAACATTTAAACAATTTTGTTTTTTGTGTTTCTTCTTCGTTTCTATTCTTGGAGTGTGTGAGGAATAGCTTTTGGCTCTGGGATGGATTTAGTCCACCATCATCATGTTTTGGCTTAACAGGGTTAGATAAATGCGTACGGATGGGTTGTTTTATTTTGGCGTACATTTTGGCAACAAGTTGACAATCCAGAAACAACCAGTGGATAGAATCCAGGCTAAAGGGCTCTATTCAATCTATATCGCTGAAGCGTTGCAGTTTGCACAATATACATTTAAAGGTAATTTCAGATTGAGACGACATATGCAGCGTTTACCGTGAATGCAGTCTCCGCTAACGCGGGAACATTGCCTTTAAATTTAAATCACGCTGAACTTCCGCAATACAGATTGAATAGAGCCCAATGTTGAGGACAGACATAGTGGATTGAATCCAGAACTAATGAGTTGTTTATACAGTGTGTGTGTGTGTGTGTGTGTGTGTGTGTGTGTGTGTGTGTGTGTGTGTGTGTGTGTGTGTGTGCATGGACACTCCCAAAGCTTATCGGCCTAGATAATAAATACACGTCTATCATCGTTCAGCTTAAAGAATCATTAGGGTTACAGGGCAAAAGAAAAGATGAAGGGGTTGGTGGGAGGAGTGTCACGAATACCGGCGAGGCTGCTCCTCCTCCTTGCTCGGGCAGGCTTCGGCGTTCGTCGTCCCCGGAGTACTAGCTACTACCGCTTGTATGTTCTCGATGTTTGTTTGGTCTTGTCTAGTTGGTCGCACCTGTTTCGTCTTCTGTATTGATTATGTCACCTATAAGTTTCCTTTGGTTTTGTTTGCAGTTGTGTGTTATTGTCCGCCTGTCGTTTGGTGTCAAGGTTCGGTACTTTTGTGTTTAAGAGTATTTTACGCATTGCGCGTATTAGTTTGCCTCCGGTGTTTTCGAGGCCATTTACTTTGTATTGTTCATGAGTCTCAGTAAAGTCGTGTTGACTTATCCTCTGTGTCCTGCGCCTGACTTCATCACCGCATCCACATCAACAACGTGACAAGGAGGGAGGGACAAGAGGGATCAAGGGGCAAAGGAAAGGGTGCAAGGCTGGAAAAATACAAATTGAAGGCGGCCGCGATGCTTATTTTTGCTGCCCTCCTCACTATAAATGGACTTGGGCCTGTGGCCCCTGAAATACTGCCTGTGCCTTGGAAGTGACCTGCCACTAAAAATACACCCCCGCCCGTGCAGTACGTCATTGTTTGAGTTCTGTCTAAAATATAAATGGTTCCTATGGGGTCAGGATCCCACGAGAGGGACTTTTCCCTATAGCTCAAATGTAGGGAGCGACACATTGAGACTGAAGACAAATCAACATTTTGGGAACGTTTTCCTCCCCTAACCCTGCTAGTCCTTGCACAGTGAGCAGCAGCAAAGCCAACCACAGTCCATTTGAGTGCATCCTTAAACAACACGCAGAGAGAGAGAGAGAGAGAGAGAGAGAGAGAGAGAAAGAGAGAAAGAGAGAAAGAGAGAAAGAGAGAGAGAGAGAGAGAGAGAGAGAGAGAGAGAGAGAGAAATAAAGAAAGCGAGAGAGAGAGAGAAACAAAGCAAGAGTGAAAGAAAGAGAGAGAAAAAGAGAGAGAGAAACAGAGAACAGAAAAGAAAAGTCAGTCGGCAGGCATCAGGCGGGTGTGTCAGTCTATCGGCTGTGTCTCCATAAACTGCTGGATGCAGACAGGCCCAGCATGAGTGTCTGTGGACCGTACCGTTATAGAGAGCCCAGGGGAGGCCTGGCCCAGGTAAAGTACTATCCCAGCTAGAGCTGTGGAACGGCCACTTCTGGTCTCACTGAAGCACTTCCACCACTGTCTCTGTATGTCATTAACAACCTTCAATCAGTAAGATTTATGACTTCATGATAAATGTATGTGTGTCTAAATACAATAAAAACACATCCTAGAATAGCAGGGTTTTCACTAAAACACTTCAGGATAAATAATGACAGTGATTTAATGTGAAACTGCATGAGCCATTTCCAGCATTGTGCTTGTATGCAGAGTGCATTACCAACATTACCACTTGGCCTAGATAAACCACATAACGAGCATTGCAATCATAGAATCTTAGCAGACTTTAATCTCGAATCTGGATTTCAGAGAAAACGAAGATATCATTTTTTACTCAACTCCCTTTCCACACAAACAGATCCCAGTCTCTCCTACCCTTGGCTGGAAAGTGGCAGGTAATCTGGAGGCGAGCCAGGTCTTTACTCTGTTTAAACAGCAGTGTACCTAGAGGGCCTGCAAAACACCCTCCCCTGTATCAAGCCCAGGAGAACAGAATGAAGGAGAAACTACCAGTGAACTCAGCCAGGCCCGCGGCGCAGGTTAATACCAGGCCTAACCCTCGCCTGCCCACTGAGATCCACAGCTCCCTGTGTGCGTTTGTGT
This sequence comes from Coregonus lavaretus, assembly GCF_964263955.1. Classification (NCBI taxonomy): domain Eukaryota; kingdom Metazoa; phylum Chordata; class Actinopteri; order Salmoniformes; family Salmonidae; genus Coregonus; species Coregonus lavaretus. The sequence continues at coordinate 28,346,123 of NC_140014.1, forward strand.
TTGTGTGTGTGTGTATGGTGCTCAATAAGGCCTTGCCAGGACCTTCCTTTTTTCTTAACACATCGTTCATTCCATCAGATTTATCTACCCAGAAAATGTACGATTTATACCCCCCCCCCCCCACCTCTCTCTGACGCTAGTGGTGGAGTCTATGGTCCTGCTCTTTCTCTCTCTATCTCTCTCTCTCCATCTCATAATTTCTTACAGTCCTGGAAGTCTCAAACCTGGAGCCTCAACCTTCCGGTCGGAACGCCATTAATCCCAGCATTTCCATCTCTGTCTGAGTGAGATCATCAGGTCATTATGATGAGATCCCCCCCTCCCTCCCTCCCTCTCTCTACCTCCTCATCCCCTTCTACCCTGCATATTTTCTCTCCTCTCTCCATCTTCCACCTCCCTCTGTATGAATGCTAGAGGGGTTGGGGAGATGAATGGAGGGGGAGGGGGAGGTGGAGGAGGGAGGGTGGCTTTGCCAAACGTAACTTTTTTCCATAATGTTGTGGAAGGTGAGGTAAAGACTGTTGGAAAACTGAAATAACTACTTGGTTGAGTTTTCGCTAACGTTATGTTTTTGGCACTGCTTTCAGCCTCATTGCCTCATGCAGCAACTTAATAGTGACTGGACAGCGATTTGTTCTAAAACAAAGTGTCTCTCCCTGAGAATCTTGGACTGAAATACTGTAAGTCTGAGTTGTGTTCGTAGTACAAACTCTCACTGGGGATATTAGTTGCAGTATTTGACACATCACAACTACAGTGAACATAATGTTTGGTCTGAATACCTCCCCGAAGCAAAGCTCAAATCTACTGCTTGGGGAATTGCGTCAACAGTAAGAAAAAAGCAGTGTAGGCCCCAGATCAGCTTACTGTGAGTGGGCTGCTAGTGTCAGAGTCAAAGACAATATTACAGTTTCCTCATCATCTGAGGCTTGAATACAAATAGGCTGGGGAGTAGGGACTAGAGAGAATAGGGAGAGAGAGAATGGAAGGGGTATACTCTATGGGCCAGACAGTGGAGCGACTGACAGCCAGATTACTTGGATTCACACAGGGAGAGACAGGGAATAATGTAGCACATGTGAATGCTAGGTCAGGTTCACTGGTTATTGATGAGATGGGTGGGTTGCTGCAGTTCAATAGCTGGAGATGTACTCTTAAACCCTTCCTTGCAGTTAAAATGGACTTCTAAATTTGCTCCGCTGTTGTCATTCCTGGTCTGGGGGACAGAAGAGAGGGATTTTCTGGGGATGGTTGATTGTACACAGATTCTTTCAAGGGAGAGATATGTAGATATGGGCAGTGGTGTAAAGTACTTAATTAAGTAAAAATACTTCAAAGTACTACTTAAGTCGTTTTTTGGGGTATCTGTACTTTACTTTACTTTACTATTTATATTTTTGACAACTTTTACTTCACTACATTCCTTAAGAAAATAATGTACTTTTTACTGCATATATTTTCCCTGACACCCCAAAAAAGGTACTCGATACATTTTGAATGCTTAGCAGGACAGGAAAATGTTCCAATTCACGCACTTATGAAGAGAACATCCCTGGTCGTCCCTATTGCCTCTGATCTGGTCAGACTCACTAAACACAAATGCTTTGTTTGTTAATTAGTGTTGGAGTGTGCCCCTGGCTATCCGTAAAAAAAAAGACAAAAGAATAGAAAATTGTGCCGTCTGGTTCGCTTAATATAAGCAATTTGAAATTATTTATACTTTTACTTTTGATACTTACAGTGGGGAAAAAAAGTATTTAGTCAGCCACCAATTGTGCAAGTTCTCCCACTTAAAAAGATGAGAGAGGCCTGTAATTTTCATCATAGGTACACGTCAACTATGACAGACAAATTGAGAAAAGAAAATCCAGAAAATCACATTGTAGGATTTTCTATGAATTTATTTGCAAATTATGGTGGAAAATAAGTATTTGGTCACCTACAAACAAGCAAGATTTCTGGCTCTCACAGACCTGTAACTTCTTCTTTAAGAGGCTCCTCTGTCCTCCACTCGTTACCTGTATTAATGGCACCTGTTTGAACTTGTTATCAGTATAAAAGACACCTGTCCACAACCTCAAACAGTCACACTCCAAACTCCACTATGGCCAAGACCAAAGAGCTGTCAAAGGACACCAGAAACAAAATTGTAGACCTGCACCAGGATGGGAAGACTGAATCTGCAATAGGTAAGCAGCTTGGTTTGAAGAAATCAACTGTGGGAGCAATTATTAGGAAATGGAAGACATACAAGACCACTGATAATCTCCCTCGATCTGGGGCTCCACGCAAGATCTCACCCCGTGGGGTCAAAATGATCACAAGAACGGTGAGCAAAAATCCCAGAACCACACGGGGGGACCTAGTGAATGACCTGCAGAGAGCTGGGACCAAAGTAACAAAGCCTACCATCAGTAACACACTACGCCGCCAGGGACTCAAATCCTGCAGTGCTAGACGTGTCCCCCTGCTTAAGCCAGTACATATCCAGGCCCGTCTGAAGTTTGCTAGAGTGCATCCAGAAGAGGATTGGGAGAATGTCATATGGTCAGATGAAACCAAAATATAACTTTTTGGTAAAAACTAAACTCGTCGTGTTTGGAGGACAAAGAATGCTGAGTTGCATCCAAAGAACACCATACCTACTGTGAAGCATGGGAGTGAAAACATCATACTTTGGGGCTGTTTTTCTGCAAAGGGACCAGGACGACTGATCCGTGTAAAGGAAAGAATGAATGGGGCCATGTATCGTGAGATTTTGAGTGAAAACCTCCTTCCATCAGCAAGGGCATTGAAGATGAAACGTGGCTGGGTCTTTCAGCATGACAATGATCCCAAACACACCGCCCGGGCAATGAAGGAGTGGCTTCGTAAGAAGCATTTCAAGGTCCTGGAGTCTCCAGATCTCAACCCCATAGAAAATCTTTGGAGGGAGTTGAAAGTCTGTGTTGCCCAGCGACAGCCCCAAAACATCACTGCTCTAGAGGAGATCTGCATGGAGGAATGGGCCAAAATACCAGCAACAGTGTGTGAAAACCTTGTGAAGACTTACAGAAAACGTTTGACCTGTGTCATTGCCAACAAAGGGTATATAACAAAGTATTGAGAAACTTTTGTTATTGACCAAATACTTATTTTCCACCATAATTTGCAAATAAATTCATTAAAAATCCTACAATGTGATTTTCTGGGAAAGAAATGCTCATTTTGTCTGTCATAGTTGACGTGTACCTATGATGAAAATTACAGGCCTCTCTCATCTTTTTAAGTGGGAGAACCTGCACAATTGGTGGCTGACTAAATACTTTTTTTCCCCACTGTAAATATATTGTTGCAATTACATTTACTTTTGATACTTAAATATATTTAAAACCAAATACTTTTAGACTTTTAGTCAAGTAATATTTTACTGGGTGACTTTCACTTTTACTTGAGTCATTTCTATTGAGGTATCTTTACTTTTACTCAAGTATGACAATTGGGTACTTTTTCCACCACTGGATATGGGCAGCAGTGACACGCGGTGAGGTTGGTGGCTGGGTAGGCACTGGCTATTAACAAACCCAGATTTACTCACAAATAAACCTTGATGAAGCCCAAGTTCACCATACAACAGATAGCTCCAACAACCAGAGTGACATAGCTATTAACTGAAATATACACAAAAAAAATCACCAAATGTAGCCCTAAACACCAATATAGCCAAGATACACAAGCAATAGCCTCCGATGGCCGCTTATTTAATATCATCCAACAAAATGACACTGCTCAACTCAGCTCAGCCATAGACCGATGTAGATATCCACAGTTAGGCCTACTAACAGCAGAGCAGACACCCACCCACTCTTTTTGTTCACACCACTCCCGTTCAAACAATCAGATGATTTTTTCTCCCTTCCTCTGATGAAGTTCAGGAAGCTCAAGTGTTGGTCTCCCTTTCTGAAAAAGCCTACACTAAGTTTTCCTTGGAAATCCAACTTGGAAAATTGTTTGGGGTGATGTATAGTGTCCATTTTGTCAGGTTGTTTTTGCTCGCTAGCTAGCTTCCTTACTCAGTTCCAGGGATGCGCAAATAAGCAAGCTTTTCCCATACAACATGTTTAAGCCTTAAAGGCAAAATATGAAATCCGCTCAATGCAACGAATGAAGCTAGCATAAGCAGCGAAGCCTTCCCTGTCCATCAATAGTGACTGGAGTCAGGAACGCCCATGCTGTCAACTAGGGTTGAATATTTTCCCGGTATTTTACAAATGTTCCATCCCGAGAATAAATCACTTTTCTGCCGGGTAACCTGTCATTTCCCGCCAAAACCGGAAGTGTCATTCAAAAGCATTATAAAGCATATAAATAGGCTTATGTCTGGATTTGATTAGAGCTTTGATCGAAATTTTAAGCCTAATGCTACCTGAGCCTGATGAGACATACATTAAATACATTTTATGAGCCCTACATTAAAGACATTTAATGAGCCCAAGCCCAAAAATGCCCAAATGATTGTGCCATTATACAATACATACTGTATATGATATAGGCTACTGCACATTACGCACAACAGAAAAACATAAAACCCCATAGATGTAGCTAGCTATATGCTCTCTTGGAAAAATAAATGAAACTAGCTCCAGTAGGCTAGTCTTTTTGAGTGTAAACTGTATTACTGTACTGTATTGTATTATACTGTATTAAATGGACTGGAATTACGCACATCATTCAAACCATGATAAAGCATTTTTTTTACATTTTAGTCATTTTAGCAGACGCTCTTATCCAGAGCGACTTACAGTTAGTGAGTGCATACATTTTTCATGCAGGGAAGCAGGGAGAGAACATATAATTCTGGTGCATGACAGCGGCCTACAAAGTTAGAAGTATAGGCTTGCGAATTTGATTTAAATGTTGAAATGTACTGTATATACCTTTCATAATATTTCCCTTAATGTTATTAGCCTACCTCCTCTTTCTCTCTCTATTGTTGCTTAATTTCTTCCTCACTTTTAACAGTTAAATGAAATAAGTTTTGTTGTCCTTATCTTCATCATTCTAATGACATCCTTTAATAATATAGGACTAGAATTAGATGCAGAAGGCTTTCATTTCTCTTCACGTAGATTGAGTAGTTATGGGTCTGAATAAATTACTACAATAGCCTACTCCCACCGCGCATTCACTCTTCTTTCAAACTACCCCTGAGTTCTATTGGCTGCTGTATTTAACATTCAGCAAGCAAGAGCTTGCGTCGCTCTTCGAACAGTGTATTGGAATAAGAAATGCACAAAAAAAATGTCCAGCAAGCTATTCTAGTCTAGCTTTTCCTGCATGGGACCCCAAGCATTTTTTAAGGAGAGAGGCTAGCGGAGCACAGGTGCGTGCGTATTGTGCAAGATACAGAGTCTATAAGTTAGAAGCGTATGATGCATAACCCATCATTAATTAGCTAAATATAAGACTGATACTTATCATGTCTACTCCCGCTCCACCGCTCTGGCGCTCGACGTCGCCAGTTTACTAACCACCGGTGCTGGCAACCCATCATTTCGCACACCTGGCAACCTTCATCACGCACACCTGCGCCTCATCACTAGGCACACCTGGACTTCATCACTTCCCCGATTCCTTCCCCTTTATTTAGCCCTCTGTGTTCATCACTCCATAAGTGTTATTGATTGTCTCTCACGTTCAGTACGCTTCCAGTGTTTGTTATTTTTTATCTGTTCCATATTAAATTCACCTTCTGCACCTGCTTTCTGACTCCCAGTGTATATGTGACAATACTGCATTGAATTTATTACCTGAAAGAGGTAGGCTAGGACATCTATAGATAGGTCTATACAGTGCATTCGGAAAGCATTTAGACCCCATGACTTTTTCCAAATTTTGTTACATTACAGCCTTATTCTCAAGTCCAGGCTCTGGCTGGGCCACTCAAGGACATTCAGAGACTTGTCCCGAAGCCACTCCTGCGTTGTCTTGGCTGTGTGCTTAGGGTTGTTGTCCTGTTGGAAGGTGAACCTTCGCCCCAGTCTGAGGTCCTGAGCGCTCTGGAGCAGGTTTTCATCAAGGATCTCCCTGTACTCGATCCTGACTAGTCTCCCAGTCCCTACCGCTGAAAAACATCCCCACAGCATGATGCTGCCACCACCATGCTTCACCGTAGGGATGGTGCCAGGTTTTCTCCAGATGTGACGCTTTGCATTCAGGCCAAAGAGTTCAATGTTAGTTTCATCAGACCAGAGAATCTTGTTTCTCATGGTCTGAGAGTCTTTAGATGCCTTTTGGCAAACTCCAAGCAAGCTGTCATGTGCTTTTTACTGAGGAGTGTCTTCCGTCTGACCACTCTAACATAAAGCCCTGATTGGTGGAGAGCTGGTTGTCTTTCTGGAAGGTTCTCCTATCTCCACAGAGGAACTCTAGAGCTCTATCAGAGTGACCATCGGGTTCTTGGCCACCTCCCTGACCAAGGCCCTTCTCCCCCGATTGCTCAGTTTGGCCGGCCGGCCAGCTCTAGGAAGAGTCTTGGTGGTTCCAAACTTCTTCCATTTAAGAATGATGGAGGCCACTGTGTTCTTGGGGACCATCAATGCTGCAGAATGTTTTTGGTACCCTTCCCCAGATCTGTGCCTCGACACAATCCTGTCTCGGAGCTCTACGGACAATTCCTTTGACTTCATGGCTTGGTTTTTGCTCTGACATGGATTGTCAACTGTGGGACATTATATAGACAGGTGTGTGCCTTTCCAAATCATGTTCAACCAATTGAATTTACCACAGGTGGACTCCAATCAAGTTGTAGAAACATCTCAAGGATAATCAATGGAAACAGGTTGCACCTGAGCTCAATTTCGAGTCGCATAGTAAAGGGTCTGAATACTTATGTAAATAAGGTATTTCTGTTTTTTTTTTAAATAAATTAGCAAAAATGTCTAAAATCTGTTTTTGCTTTGTTATTATGGGGTATTGTGTGTAGGTCATTGAGGATTTTTATTTATTTAATCCATTTTAGAATAAGGCTGTAACATAACAAAATGTGGAAAAAGTCAAGGGGTCTAAATACTTTCCGAAGGCACTGTATAAAGTATATAACAGCTTTTTTGTTATATTATCACAAGTGCCTACCCTGCCTACCCTGACTTCCCCCTGAATTCACTGATGGGCAGTCTGATACTGAGGAGCTCTGTACACCCAAGGTGATTATCATAAATCTATCCTGTCAATTCAGTTTGGTGTGCTTGACCTTGGTACACCAACACACACTTGTATACAGTATACACAGTCGTGTAATTGCTAAATGGATGCTTCACATCCGAACCATCGAGACATGGTTTATTTATTACAGGCGACAGGTTCAGTACACATCACTGCATTCTTTACTAGAAAGTAGGCTGGCCCTCTTTGAAGTGATGTACAGTGCCTTCAGAAAGTATTTATACCCCTTGACTTTTTCCAAATTTTGTTGTGTTACAGCCTGAATTTAAAATGGATTAAATTGACATTTTGTGTCACTGGCCTATACACAATACCCCATAATGTCAAAGTGGAACTATATTTTTAGAATTTTTACAAATTGATTAAAAGTAAAAAGCTGAAATACCTTGAGTCAATAAGTATTCAACCCCTTTTTTATGGCAAGCCTAAATAAGTTCAGAAGTAAGAATGTGCTTAACATGTGCTTAACAAGTTGTATAATAAGTTGCCTGGACTCACTTTGTGTGCAATAATAGACGACCACATTAAGGTGGTCGTCGTACTGGATGGCCTGCGACCCAACTTTGTGATTATTTTGTCATTTATTTGTACTCTATTTTCACAAAATGTATCCTCTATTATTTCTTACAACCGACAAGAACTCTTGAACATCAGATTGGCAGTTACTTACCTCAATTACTACTTCAACTTCTACTCATCTGCCCTGGGATCTCTGTAATTCCGAACCCAATTTTCTGGCAACGCACAAGGAAACGCCAGCGTTATAAATGCATGAGAGGGGGGATCCTGGTGAGATTAAGGCGAAGGGAAAACCGGCAACCTCTTCCCTCCATTCTACTGGCTAATGTACAGACACTTGATAATAAGATGGATGACCTCCGATCGAGTATTTGCTACCTACAGGACTCTCGGAACTGCAATATTCTTTGCTTTCCAGAAACATGGCTCTCGGACAAGATACCCCCCATGGCTATCCAACTCGATGGATTCTCCATTTCCCGGGCGGACAGGACAGTGGAGTTGGGGAAATCGAGGGGGGAAGGGGTTTGCCGCTTCATCAACTCCAAGTGGTGTGCTAATTCTAAAACAATGGAAGTGCCGACCCACTGTTCAACCGTCTTGAAATACCTGATGGTCAAATGCAGACCCTTCTACCACTCGAGGGAGTTTTCCGCTGTTATCGTGACTGCTGTATACATTCCAACTCAGGACAATAAAAATAACAAGCTGGCACTTAACGAACTGTACAAGGCTATAAACAAGCAGGAAAACCTACACCCAGAGGCTGCCTTTCTGGTTGCCGCCGATTTTTTATTTGGCATCACTAAGTCACGCTACAGTGGGGAGAACAAGTATTTGATACACTGCCTATTTTGCAGGTTTTCCTACTTACAAAGCATGTAGAGGTCTGTTGACCAGGTCCTGCTGTGTAGTTCTGGGCTGATCCCTCACCTTCCTCATGATCATTGATGCCCCACGAGATGAGATCTTGCATGGAGCCCCAGACCGAGGGTGATTGACCGTCATCTTGAACTTCTTCCATTTTCTAATAATTGCGCCAACAGTTGTTGCCTTCTCACCAAGCTGCTTGTCTATTGTCCTGTAGCACATCCCAGCCTTGTGCAGGTCTACAATTTTATCCCTGATGTCCTTACACAGCTCTCTGGTCTTGGCCATTGTGGAGAGGTTGGAGTCTGTTTGATTGAGTGTGTGGACAGGTGTCTTTTATACTGATAACAAGTTCAAACAGGTGCCATTAATACAGGTAACGAGTGGAGGACAGAGGAGCCTCTTAAAGAAGAAGTTACAGGTCTGTGAGAGCCAGAAATCTTGCTTGTTTGTAGGTGACCAAATACTTATTTTCCACCATAATTTGCAAATAAATTCATTAAAAATCCTACAATGTGATTTTCTGGATTTTCTTTTCTCAATTTGTCTGTCATAGTTGACGTGTACCTATGATGAAAATTACAGGCCTCTCTCATCTTTTTAAGTGGGAGAACTTGCACAATTGGTGGCTGACTAAATACTTTTTCCCCCCACTGTAAGTATTTGATCACCTACCAACCAGTAAGAATTCCGGCTCTCACAGACCTGTTAGTTTTTCTTTAAGAAGCCCTCCTATTCTTCACTCATTACCTCTATTAACTGCACCTGTTTGAACTTGTTATCAGTATAAAAGACACCTGTCCACACACTCAATCAAACAGACTCCAACCTCTCCACAATGGCCAAGACCAGAGAGCTGTGTAAGGACATCAGGGATAAAATTGTAGACCTGCACAAGGCTGGGATGTGCTACAGGACAATAGACAAGCAGCTTGGTGAGAAGGCAACAACTGTTGGCGCAATTATTAGAAAATGGAAGAAGTTCAAGATGACGGTCAATCACCCTCGGTCTGGGGCTCCATGCAAGATCTCATCTCGTGGGGCATCAATGATCATGAGGAAGGTGAGGGATCAGCCCAGAACTACACAGCAGGACCTGGTCAATGACCTGAAGAGAGCTGGGACCACAGTCTCAAAGAAAACCGTTAGTAACACTACGCCGTCATGGATTAAAATCCTGCAGCGCACGGAAGGTCCACTTGCTCAAGCCAGCGCATGTCCAGGCCCGTCTGAAGTTTGCCAATGACCATCTGGATGATCCAGAGGAGGAATGGGAGAAGGTCATGTGGTCTGATGAGACAAAAATATAGCTTTTTGGTCTAAACTCCACTCGCCGTGTTTGGAGGAAGAAGAAGGATGAGTACAACCCCAAGAACACCATCCCAACCGTGAAGCATGGAGATGGAAACATCATTCTTTGGGGATGCTTTTCTGCAAAGAGGACAGGACGACTGCACCGTATTGAGGGGAGGATGGATGGGGCCATGTATCGCGAGATCTTGGCCAACAACCTCCTTCCCTCAGTAAGAGCATTGAAGATGGGTCGTGGCTGTGTCTTCCAGCATGACAACGACCCGAAACACACAGCCAGGGCAACTAAGGAGTGGCTCCGTAAGAAGCATCTCAAGGTCCTGGAGTGGCCTAGCCAGTCTCCAGACCTGAACCCAATAGAAAATCTTTGGAGGGAGCTGAAAGTCCGTATTGCCCAGCGACAGCCCCGAAACCTGAAGGATCTGGAGTAGGTCTGTATGGAGGAGTGGGCCAAAATCCCTGCTGCAGTGTGTGCAAACCTTGTCAAGACCTACAGGAAACGTATGATCTCTGTAATTGCAAACAAAGGTTTCTGTACCAAATATTAAGTTCTGCTTTTCTGATGTATCAAATACTTATGTCATGCAATGAAATGCAAATTAATTACTTAAAAATCATACAATGTGATTTTCTGGATTTTTGATTTTAGATTCCGTCTCTCACAGTTGAAGTGTACCTATGATAAAAATTACAGACCTCTACATGCTTTGTAAGTAGGAAAACCTGCAAAATCGGCAGTGTATCAAATAATTGTTCTCCCCAGTGTATGTCCATCTTCCATCAACACGGGTCCAACACCACTAGGGGCAATAAAGTTCTAGACCACTGCAATTCTACCCACAAGCAAGCATACAAGGCCCTCCCTCGTCTGCCATTCGGCAAATCAGATCATGACTTTGTACTCTTGCTTCCTGTTTACAAGCAGAAGCTGAAACAGGAAGTACCCGTGTTTCGCTCCTTTGAGAAATGGTCACCAGAATCAGAGGTTATGCTACAGGACTGCTTTGCTAGCACTGAATATGTTTCAAGACTCCGCCGATAACATTGACGCGCTAAACACCTCCGTCACCGGCTTCATTAGAAAATGCATCGGCGACGTTGTCCCCATAGTGAGGATTAGCCGCTTCCCCAATCAAAAGCCCTGGATTAACACAGAGGTTGGCGGTAAACTAAAGAATATGGCTACCGCACACAGAGCTATCGTAGACAACCCTACCTCTGCAGAGTCATCAAATGAGCAGAAGGACAATATAGGAATAAGGTGGAATCATATTGCACAGGCTCCGATGTCTGCCGCATGTGGCAGGGGCTACAGTCCATTACGGATTACAAAGGAAGACCCATTCGTGATCTGCCCAACGATGCCTCTCTACCAGATGAACTCAATGCATTTTATGCATGTTTTGACAACAACAACATCGAGCCGGGTGTGAGGGCCGTCACTGACCCAGAGGATTGGGTGATCTCGCTCTCCGAGGCCGACGTGAGAAGGGTCTTTAATCAGGTCAACACCCACAAGAACTCTGGGTCTGAACACCTCCCTCTGCAACTGGATCCTGGACTTCCTGACGGGCCGTCCCCAGGTGGTGAGGGTAGGCAACATCACCTCCGCCACGCTGACCCTTAACACAGGGGCCCCACAGGGGTGTGTGCTTAGTCCCCTCCTCTACTCCCTGTTCACCCACGACTGTTTGGCCACGCGTGACACCAACACCATTATCATGTTCGCTGACGACACAACGGTAGTAGACCTGATCATCGGCGACAATGAGTCAGCATACAGGGAGGAGGTCAGTGACCTGGCAGTGTTGTGCCGGAGCAACAACCACTCCCTCAACGTCAGCAAGACCAAGGAGCTGATCGTGGACTACAGGAAACGGGGGGCGGGGGAGGCGAGCACGCCCCCATCCACATCGATGGGGCGGCAGTGGAGCAGGTAGACAGCTTCAAGTTCCTCTGTGTCGAAATCACTAAATACTTCAAATGGTCCAAACACACACGCACAGTTGTGAAGAAGGCACGACTATTCCTCTTCCCCCTCAGGAGGTTGAAAAGGTTTGGCATGGGCCCTCAAATCCTCAAAAGGTTCTACAGCTGTACCATTTAGAGCATATTGACTGGCTGCATCACTGGTTGGTATGGCAATAGCACCACCCTCGATCACATGGCGCTACAGAGGGTTGTACGGACAGCCCAGTACATCACCGGGGCCAAGCTCCCTGCCATCCAGGACATCTATATCAGGCGGGGTGAAAATAAGGCCCGGAAAATCTTCAAAAACTCCAACCACCCAAGCCATAGACAATTTTCTCTGCTGCCGCATGGCAAGAGGTACCAGTGCATCAAGTCTGACACCAACAGGCTCTTGAACAGCTTCCATCCCCAAGCAATACGACTGATAGCTAACAAAATAGCTACACAGACTATCTGAGTTAACCTTGTGTCTTTATTGACCTTTTATTTCAATCTTTGCACTGTCTCTATGCACACACTCACGGTCTTTGGAGCCCTACACATTCACACACACTGTCACTCCAACACACACACAAACACTCACTCCATCATTTGCTCACTCACACATAATATGCACACACATTTATACTGACTCCTCCTAACTCAGTTGCCTGAGAGGAAGGAAACCGCTCAGGGATTTCACCATGAGGCCAATGGTGACTTTACAGAGTTTACAGAGTTGAATGGCTGTGATAGGAGAAAACTGAGGATGGATCAACAACATTGTAGTTACTCCACAATACTAACATAAATGACAGAGTGAAAAGAAGGAAGCCTGTACAGAATACAAATATTCCAAAACATGCATTCTGTTTGTAATAAGGCACTAAAGAAAAACTGCAAAAATGTGCCAAAGAAATTAACTTTATGTCCTGAATACAAAGTGTTATGTTTGGGGCAAATCCAACATAACATATCACTGAGTACCACTCTTCATATTTTCAAGCATGGTGGTGGCTGCATTATGTTATGGGTATGCTTGTCATCGGCAAAGACTAGGGAGTTTTTGGGGGGGATAGAAATAAACAGAATAGAGCGAAGCACAGGCAAAATCCTAGAGGAAAACCTGATTCAGTCTGCTTTCTAACAGACACTGGGAGACAAATTCACCTTTCAGCAGGACAATAACCTAAAACAAAAGGCCAAAAATACACTGGAGTTGCTTACCAAGAGGACATTGAATGTTCCTGAGTTACAATTTTTACATAAATCGACTTGAAAATGCCAAGACATAAAAAGGCTGTCTAGCAATAATCAACAACCAACTTGAAAAGCTTGAAGAATTTTTAAATAATAATGTGCAAATATTGTACAATCCAGGTTTGCATAACTCTTAGAGACTTACCCAGAAAGACTCACAGCTGTAATTGCTGCCAAAGGTGATTCTAACATGTATTGACTCAGGGATGTGAATACTTTAGATAGTTTAGATATTTATGTATTTCATTTTCAATAAATGTACAAACATTTCTAAAAACATGTTTTCACTTTGTCATGATGGGGTATTGTGTGTATATAGGTGAGAAAAAACTAAATATTTAATCAATTTTGAATTCAGGCTGTAACACAACTAACTGGAATAAGTCAAGAGGTATGAATACTTTCTGAACGCACTGGAGTTCAAATCATTGCTTTCTTTTAATTTATAAAGCTCTCTTACAAAAACTTCTGCCGTACCTGGTCTCAGGGATGGCTAACTCTGAAGATCCCTTCAGTCTCCACAGAGTTAGGTAAATCTGCTTCTAGTTTTTTGCACCCCATGTATGGAACAATCTATAGAGTTCTCTACAACTAGATGTACTGGTGCTTCTCGGGCAATTGTTGATTGGGGACCTCTTTGCTGAGGAATGTGATTGTTTCTCTTGAATGTGTTTTCTTTTTCAATATTGTATATTTATTTGTATTATGTGGTATATGTAATATTTGCAGGACTCACTAGTAAAATAGACCTTGGTCTCAATGGGACTCCCTGCTAAAATAAAGGATAAATAAATACAAAATAAAAAGTATTTTCATTCGCTCTCCTGTGACTTACTGTACTGTATGACGTAATACAACATTTATCATATGGTCAAAGAATGAACAGGTTCACATCCGTCAGTGTCATAACTGGCTGTGTCCAGTATGGTGAATATACTGGTGAATATAATCTTAATGTAACTTGACTCAGACCAAACTGACCAATAAGAGGCCTTAACTGTACCATAGTGTGACTCAATTAGGCCCCTAAGCAGAGCGGCTGTGAATAAATCACTTTGTCGATCAATGTCCTCAATAATTAAATGCTGCCCGATAGCTTTTCTGTTTGGCTGCTGTCAATACGAATGAAATATATTTCCCTCACCGCTACAGGAAGTCAATTTTTTACAGCCCATCGATTTTCGACTAGGAAAGCAAATCATTTGAATGCAGTCGCGAGGGGGAAATTAGAGAGTCGGCAGTGTACCTGCACACGCTGATGTCTTTACATTCTCTCTCTTTTTGCTGCAGGGGTTGATCAATAAAGGAATAGAGATGCCATGCAGTTATACACACTATACTGTACTCTGGAAGAGAGAGGGGGATATACAATGCCTGAAACACTGTACTTAGAAAGGCAGCAATATGATTTAAACATATAGTGCTTTCTGTTACGGTCCATTATCTGTTATAGTCAACTTATGTGATGAAATACTTCCAATCTAAGTATTTATCACGGTTCTTTATGCAGTTGCTTCTTGTGTCTTCAACATGAGCGTCCCTCTGGACAGCCTTGAATATCATAATTCTTCTCTAACCTATTTGCAACACTTAAGACTGACGAAATAACTTATTTCCAAATGGAACCCCTGCCTGCCCCCTTTGTAAGGCCCTTTTCTATTCTGAGAACCTAGTTACTAACAGTTGAAGCAAAGGGACAAATTATTATCTGAGGCAAAGTCAAGTAAGGGCAATAAAGACTTCTCTACACTACCCTCCACAGAGCAAGGGTCAGATTAGTAACAAGCAGGTACAGTTACAGTGGGGGAAAAAAGTATTTAGTCAGCCACCAATTGTGCAAGTTCTCCCACTTAAAAAGATGAGAGAGGCCTGTAATTTTCATCATAGGTACACGTCAACTATGACAGACAAATTGAGGAAAAGAAATCCAGAAAATCACATTGTAGGATTTTTAATGAATTTATTGGCAAATTATGGTGGAAAATAAGTATTTCGTCACCTACAAACAAGCAAGATTTCTGGCTCTCACAGACCTGTAACTTCTTCTTTAAGAGGCTCCCCTGTCCTCCACTCATTACCTGTATTAATGGCACCTGTTTGAACTTGTTATCAGTATAAAAGACACCTGTCCACAACCTCAAACAGTCACACTCCAAACTCCACTATGGCCAAGACCAAAGAGCTGTCAAAGGTCACCAGAAACAAAATTGTAGACCTGCACCCGGCTGGGAAGACTGAATCTGCAATAGGTAAGCAGCTTGGTTTGAAGAAATCAACTGTGGGAGCAATTATTAGGAAATGGAAGACATACAAGACCACTGATAATCTCCCTCGATCTGGGGCTCCACGCAAGATCTCACCCCGTGGGGTCAAAATGATCATAAGAACGGTGAGCAAAAATCCCAGAACCACACGGGGGGACGTAGTGAATGACCTGCAGAGAGCTGGGACCAAAGTAACAAAGCCTACCATCAGTAACACACTACGCCGTCAGGGACTCAAATCCTGCAGTGCGAGACGTGTCCCCCTGCTTAAGCCAGTACATGTCCAGGCCCGTCTGAAGTTTGCTAGAGTGCATTTGGATGATCCAGAAGAGGATTGGGAGAATGTCATATGGTCAGATGAAACCAAAATAGAACTTTTTGGTAAAAACTAAACTCGTCGTGTTTGGAGGACAAAGAATGCTGAGTTGCATCCAAAGAACACCATACCTACTGTGAAGCATGGGGGTGGAAACATCATGCTTTGGGGCTGTTTTTCTGCAAAGGGACCAGGACGACTGATCCGTGTAAAGGAAAGAATGAATGGGGCCATGTATCGTGAGATTTTGAGTGAAAACCTCCTTCCATCAGCAAGGGCATTGAAGATGAAACGTGGCTGGGTCTTTCAGCATGACAATGATCCCAAACACACCGCCCGGGCAACGAAGGACTGGCTTCGTAAGAAGCATTTCAAGGTCCTGGAGTGGCCTAGCCAGTCTCCAGATCTCAACCCCATAGAAAATCTTTGGAGGGAGTTGAAAGTCTGTGTTGCCCAGCAACAGTCCCAAAACATCACTGCTCTAGAGGAGATCTGCATGGAGGAATGGGCCAAAATACCAGCAACAGTGTGTGAAAACCTTGTGAAGACTTACAGAAAACGTTTGACCTGTGTCATTGCCAACAATGGGTATATAACAAAGTATTGAGAAACTTTTGTTATTGACCAAATACTTATTTTCCACCATAATTTGCAAATAAATTCATTAAAAATCCTACAATGTGATTTTCTGGATTTTTTTTTTTCATTTTGTCTGTCATAGTTGACGTGTACCTATGATGAAAATTACAGGCCTCTCTCATCTTTTTAAGTGGGAGAACTTGCAAAATTGGTGGCTGACTAAATACTTTTTTCCCCCACTGTAAGTCTCTGGCAGCAACCAAGGTTTACACAAAATCTAGCGTACCTAGCCGCGCTAAAGCAAATAATCACAACAAACAGAAATAAAGAGTGAAGCTGTCAGGGAGGCTGTGGATGGGGAAAGGAAAATGTGGCGGTAACACATAAATCAGAGCCAGTCTCACAATGCAGCGCCTCCTCCAACATGTTTCCCCGGGGAGGAGTCTGAGCACAGTGAAATCCTCAGCCTATCTCAACCTCTCTCAGAGCTACAGTATGTAAGTCATACCTGCCTGCATCAACCGCCCCGCCACACCAGAGCCCCTCAAGAACCCAGCTCCCTTGCCCTGCTCCCTTGCTCCTCAGCCCTTAATTCAACCCAGCAGGCCCTCAGCCCCAGCCCCATGCATTCCCAGTCCTCAGCCCTAGTCAGGAAATGGAGCAGAGTGAAATGGAGCAGGGGCGACAGTGAAAATTGGAACCTCCACTGTCGCCATGTGAAAGCAAAAGATAAACACACTCCTTTCGTCTCTAAAATAACCTTCACAGAAGCGGCAGGTTTAAAAAATGAGTTAAAATACGCTGGCTGCAGATTTGCTTTAGAAGGGCCATATTTGATCCTTCCAGACACCTCATTGGGAGCCCTGCTGAGGGAAAAAGGGGCTGTTGATGGAATGCAGCCATTTGTTTGACCCCCTGGCCCTCCCTGGGAGGAAGGCCGGAGACAGCTAGATATATGGCCAGTTTGTTATTCTGAATTCCAGATCCTGTGATTATCTCAGACTCCAACTTCTGGAGTTTTTTTATCTGCATGGGATTCCTGAGTACGGTTCAGCCAGGGCGGCTGCCGCTGCTGCTTTCTGCTCACCTTTCCCTGACCCCTCTGTGTTCACCCACCCCCCACCCCCCACCCCCCACCCCCCACCCTCCTACTCTCCCCCTTTGGAAGAAAAAATTAAGGAAAAAAACCATACCTTACAGATTTCAGGGTCAGGTTTCCTTTTAATGTCAGTTTACATGTGGGTGGGGGGTGCAGGGGGGAAGAGCTGGGGGTGTGGGGTTAGGGGGAGTTCCCCCATGGTAGCCTTCCATTTTAACCGACATGCAACTCACTGTCACACACCCAAACCTCGCCCTCTCGTCTGTCATTGGGTGATGGGAAGCAGCATTCTAACTGACTGTCACTGAAGTCCCTCTCTCTCTCCACTGTTGAACAAAGCTTCAAAAACCTTGGTGCTTTCAGAGTGGGTGACAGACCCCTGATAGCTGCTTTGACATCTAGACAAAAGGAATCAAGTTTCCCTCCTTGTCCCTGCTCCAAATGAGAAGCGGTCTGATTGAAACCAGATAAGGCTAAAATGGAATTGTTAGGTCCAGTAATGAGATTCCCCCAGTGTATGTTTGGATTAGGTGATTACAGACCCCCTTTACTACCCCACCCCCCACCCTCCCGCCCGACCCCTCCACACCACCATCACTCTCCACCCTCCACCCATCCCTGCCAGCCCCATAGTCAACTATCAGGCCATAGACGAGGGGGGAGAGAGAGTTCACAAGATGGTGGAATATAACTCTTTCTTCTTCTGTACTTTTATAGGGAGGTGTAGTGGAACAAAAGGAAAATGAGTTATGAAAATAGACACAGCTGGCAGATCCCAAACAATGACCCAGCTGGATCTTAGTGGAAGTAATGATCCTCAGACCCTCAGAGCAGAGTGGAGCGGAGCAGACATGAGCGACCGACGAGGTCAGTGGAGTTAGTGTTGTAATAAAATTACAGGCAGGATTAAAGGAGACAGAGGGATAAGTCAATAACAGACTGAGACCCACGACAGTCAAACCAACACCTGCTTTCACAGAGGTTAAGTTGGCGTTTCAGCATGCAAACTCTGCTGCCCCCTTTGTAAGGCCAAGAGTTGAAACTGGGATATGGCTTAGGTCAGCATTGCTATTTAGGGTATTGCATTGACAGAAATGTTTTGCCTTGATGATTTTTTGGGGGGCGACTAAGTTTGTATGTTTGATTTAATCAATTACTGTAAATATTACATTTGGATATTTCTGAAATTCATAAATAAGGCAACATCCAATTAACTATGGATTAGACATGAAAGAACCAGATGCTTTCAGAGCTTCATCAATAACTATGTTCAATGCCCTTAGCCAAGGATACATTTCCTAGTTATCATTGTATATGAATCTAATACAGTTAATTCACTTCCAGATGTCATAAGGTAGCCTTGTGTTTCCTACTCAAAGTAAAACATTTCCACATACCCTATATACTTTCTTACATGGTTCACTTCTTTACCCGCTCTGCAGTCAAACAGTACGCTATATTGACATATGTTGAAAGTTTGTAGGGATAAGTATGCAACGAGATGTGTGGTAGGCTTATGCATAACTGTTTCCATCTCTTAACTACAGGGCCAACGTTGTTGGCGGTGTGGTGAGGCTTGCAGCTCACTTCAATAACTGTATGTCTGTGCATTGTTCTTTTGAAAAGTTTGTGACATGGCCTGTCATGCTGGAGATCACTCCTGCCTCTGTTGCTGTCTGTCACTCCTTATCACCACTAATTCCTTATGTTTCTGCACGCAAATATTTCAATACTATATTAGCATACCGCTACTGTAGCTGCTGCCTGCCGGGGGGGGGGGGGGGGGGGGGGGGGATTGAAAGAAGGCGATAATCTCTCTCTCTTTTTAGGTTATCTGCAAGCTATCCTTCAGCGAAGTGCTCGCCATTAGGAATTATTCAGCAGTCACTTATATGAGAGAGAAGGAAATTAATGTTTCAATTCGCATCATTTTGGAATTTGAAACGAGGCTTGTGTTCTCGATGACAAACGCACTTAAGTTATTCTTTTAATATTCCTCAAAATTATTCTGTTTTACCCCAGGTTAAATGGCAATGTTACAAAAGAGCGTAAATAAAATTATTAAATGCCTACCACAATAGTTTGGGGGAGCGCGGGGGTGGCTTACATGCACATTTAATTGCATTACAAGACAAACATTTTGCAGCATAATGTAGAATCAGAGCGGTACAATTTCACAGAGCTTCCACACAAAAACACAGCGCCTGGCATCCATTCTGGCATATCCATCACAATGCCCCTATCTGCAAGGTGCAGGGTAACTTGATTTAAGGGCAACTTATTGGATTTTGGGAGGGACTGAGAGTGGAGAAAAGAAAAACAAAAGGGAGGGATTCATCACGTTGCTATGACGGAGCCTACAAAGGCAGCCATGAAACTGCTGCTTGACGAGAGAATGATTGCATGATCTGCAAGTAACCGCCTGCCACTGGCGATGTTCTCCCTCCAACTCAACTTGTCAGGTGTAATAATTTTGTTTGGCTTAATGTTTTATGCTAATGCACTTGGAGAGAGCTTTGTCAGGGGTTGTTTTTTGTTTTTGTGGGAATGTATGTGTTTGTGTGTGTGAGAGGATTTGTGTGGTAGGGGTCTATGTGTGTGTGTGTGTGTGTGTGTTTCTGTTTGTTTGTTTGTTTGTTTGTGTGTGTGTGTCTGTGTGTGTGTGTGTGTGTGTGTGTGTGTGTGTGTGTGCATGTGTGTACGCACTTGTGTGTGCAAGTGTGTGTGTGTGTGTGTGTACTCTTATGTTTGTGCATGTGTGCGTGCGTTCATACGTGCGTGTGTGCATGCAAGTGTGTGTGTGTGTGTGTGTGTGTGTGTGTGTGTGTGTGTGTGTGTGTGTGTGTGTGTGTGTGTGTGTGTGTGTGTGTGTGGGTGGGTTTATGTGTGGTGTGTGTGTGTGTGCAGTGCATTGTTTTTTAAGCACTCTGAAAATATTTGCATCCTCTGAACGTTGCCAATTGCCCTGATTAGTTCCTGTATGCATCAGGGTTTTCTCTGGTGGAGATCACACGGCTCATGTCACATCATGCGCTGCCTGGTGTGCAGGGGCTGGCATGTACTGGGGCCTGCTCCTCCTGCTCCTCTGAGCCCATCCTCATGACAGCATGGAGAGGAAAGGAGAGGAGAGGAGAGGAGAGGAGAGGAGAGGAGAGGAGAGGAGAGGAGAGGAGAGGAGAGGAGAGGAGAGGAGAGGAGAGGAGAGGAGAGGAGAGGAGAGGAGAGGAGAGGAGAGGAGAGGAGAGGAGAACCTCAAAGACAGATCACCAAGGTGACCAGAAAAACTCAAGCAATCATCTCATTTGTCTCTGCAATCAATGTGGTCAATACTGATTGGTTTTCCTATCCTGTAACCAGTAATGTGTTACCCCATGTTTTTCCACTTTTATCTGCTGTGCCTAGCCACACATGGTCCATAACAATCATATTGGAGTCTCCCTTTGCCCAGCTTACAAAAACAGTACATCAGCAACATCAGATGGATCTAACTGGGGATCACTCTAATTCAAAAAGCAAAGCACTACCACTGAACCCAAAGAACCCAGTCAAAGCGCCGACCATCCAACCACATTTACGCCCCAAATTAAATTGTTTCCCCCATAAATAACAATGGTAATCATCTCTAAAAGCCAACCAAGAGAAAAAGGCTTTAGAAGCACTATGGACCAAACTTAACACGGCCCCCAGGTCCCCTTTATGAACTAACGCCTTTTTCTACTTTTACGGCGCTATATCTTTTTTTATAGTTCATCGTCATCATCAGAGGAGCTCATTTGAGAATCACAGACTAATGTCAGCATTGAGGAAGAAGCTAGTCAGTCAGGCTGAATGCAGTCTCTTAGCCCACAGTTTCATTCTCACCAGGGTTTTTTATATTTCTTACGTGCCTTAATTCGCTGCCAGATGCAATCAAAGGGATGTAGCCTGTGGAAAACGGGTCCACTGTCTTATCTCCAGAATGATATTCTCTGCCTTTTATTACCCTCTCATACTTTTATGCAGCCGGCTGACTCTTATGGAGCTGATTTTCTCTCTTCCTCTGTTTCCTATTTCAGTCAGTCAAAAGTTGGAGATGTGACTGCCTTTTTGTGGGATGTGAGTGTGAGTTGTCAGTGTGAAATAATAATAATTACAACATCAACAAAAAATGCATATCCCACTCTCCCTGAGACACCCTCTAATATAATTTCTGAAGACTTTGTATTTGATCCGTTTTGACTAATTGAGTTGTTCTTTACTTCATTCTTCTGAATTCTCAATAGGATGTTACTCCACTGTCACTCCCATAGTTCTACTGTTTCGGTTCTACTTGTCATTATCTTACATGTATTTCTCATGCTTTTCTTTCATTTCTCACAATCACCAACTTTAATGTTGTTGTTAAAGATCTGTGGGGAGCTGAATGTTGATGAATCATGTATTTTTAAAGAAATGATGCAACCTTTGACCTACAGTGCCTTGCAAAATTATTCAGACCCCTTGGATTTCTTCACATTTTATTGTGTTACATAGTGGGATTAAAAAAATCAGAAAAATCAGAAAATACTCTGTAATGTCAAAGTGGAAGATTATTATTATTTTTTACAGATGTTCTATGTATTTTTTTATGCATTTTTCTTCCACTTTGACATAACAGAGTATTTTGTGTAGATTGTTGACAAAACATTACAATTACATCGATTTTAATCCCACTTTGTAACACAATAAAATGTGAAGAAATCCAAGGGATCTGAATACTTCTGCAAGGCACTGTATGTTCTGCGGTGAAAATATTTCGGAGGATCCCGTGAAAGCTGACATGACCAGTTGAGGGAGGGAGGGAGGGGGAAGGGGAGAGAGAGAGAGAGAGAGAGAGAGAGAGAGAGAGAGAGAGAGAGAGAGAGAGAGAGAGAGAGAGAGAGAGAGAGAGAGAGAGAGAGAGAGAAAGAGAGAGAGAGAGCGAGAGAGAGAGTGAGAGAGAAATAAAGAAAGAGAGAGAGACAATGAAGAGGGAAGCCTTTCCATTGATCTCTGAGCCTGCTCTGCACTGAGCTTAACTCCCCTCACATTCCTCATTTCCATAGAATCCATTCTGTCCATTCCACCGCTAGATATAGGTCTATGACCATTTGATCCCAACACACTAACACAGGCTTCGCCGAGGAACATTCTGAGAAAAACAGACGGAAAAGTAAAAAACAGTTTGTTTTTGGCCAAAGTTTTAATTTCCCCATAGAAATGTCAGTCAGTCAGCTTGGCTGACCACATTGTTCTTCACAGACCCAGACGGAGTACTATGATTTGTAGGCTTTGGGGTTGGCTAACATAAACTACAGTCTCATTTGCCCTCCTCTAGAATCTCCCAAACAGCCAACATCATTTATCATAACTAATCAAAAAAGCAAAACTTCTACCATGCTGTGGCTAACAACACTGACAGGCTAAAATATGCCAGTAGAGATGTATAAACCAATCAGAAAACACTTCACTAGATCACTACTACCAAAGTGATTAGCCATTGGTCCAGTAACCAGTGGATTGGTGGTGTATGGATACAGATGGGTGGTGATGGAGGCTAGTAGGCAGCTCTGTTTCTCATCACCGTCACAACTAATATGTAATTGGAGTGTTGCTGCTCGGTGCTCGGGCCACCTACCCACCACACAGATGTCTGCCACGTGCCGTTCTTCCGTCCATCCATCTTGTCAACATGGCCCAGTGGGAGGCTCACAGCGGGACTGGACTTCGTGGTCAGACTGGAAAGGAAACGATTGGTCAGATATTATGTTTTTCTATAGTGGATCATGGTACTGTAATTTTGTTATTATTGGTAACACCGTCCATGAATATGAACACAGCTCAATCCAAATTAAGAATGGTGTTGGAATGGATAGCTGCCGTTTTACAGGCTCTTGACAAATTCTGCTATTTTTTAAATTTATTTTTTGCACTGATCGTAACTATTTTTGTACATAATGTTTCCGCCATCGTTTCCTATGACCAAAAACGCCATCATTTCCTATGACCGTTCTGTCCTGTATCGGCAGGACAGAACGGCAGCTTCGGGTAAGCTCAAGGGGGAGGTGTTTGTCTCTTTGTTAACAACAGCTGGTGCGCGATGTCCGATATTAAGGAAGTCTCTAGGTTATGCTCACATGAGTTAGAATACCCCATGATAAGCTGTAGATCATACTATTTACAAAGAGAGTTTTCATCTATATTTTTCATTCACTACATGATCAAAAGTATGTGGACACCTGCTCGTCGAACATCACATTCCAAAATCATGGGCATTAATATGGAGTTGGTCCCCCCTTTGCTGCTACAACAGCCTCCACTCTTCTGAGAAGGCTTTCTACTAGATGTTGGAACATTGCTGCGGTGACTTGCTTCCATTCAGCCATAAGAGCATTAGTGAGGTTGGGCACTGATTTTGGGCGATTAGGCCTGGCTCACAGTCGGCGTTCCAATTCATCCCAAAGGTGTTCAATGGGGTTGAGGTCAGGGCTCTGTGCAGGCCAGTCATGTTCTTCCACACCGATCTCGACAAACCATTTCTGTATGGACCTCGCTTTGTGCATGGGGGCATTGTCATGCAGAAACAGGAAAGGGCCTTCCCCAAACTGTTGCGACAAAGTTGGAAGCACAGAGTCGTCTAGGTATGTCATTGTATGCTGTAGCGTTAAGATTTCCCTTAACTGAAACTAAGGGGCCTAGCTCAAACCATGTTCGCTCTGATGTTCTTCAGTGGGGCCATTCTACCCACCTCACCTGTCACCCTGGTATGAACCGGACCCTCGCCTTCCTGTGTCAGCGCTTTTGGTGGCCCACCATGGAGAGAGCTGTCCGGGAGTTTGTCTCAGCCTGTTCGGTTTGTGCCCTGAACAAAACCTCCACTAAACCCACTTCCGGTCTGCTCTGCCCTCTTCCCATACTCAGTCGCCCCTGGTCACACATAGCTCTGGACTTCGTCACTGGCCTTCCCCCATCTAACGGTAACTCCGTCATCCTCACCATTATTGACAGGTTTTCCAAAATGGCTCACTTCATTCCCCTCTCCAAGCTCCCGTCCTCCAGGGAGACTGCGGACTTGTTAATATCCCATGTGTTTCGTCTGCATGGCATCCCCACTGACATCGTTTCCGACAGAGGACCCCAGTTTACCTCCCAGGTATGGAGATCCTTCTGTTCAGCTCTTGGTATCAATGTCAGTCTTTCTTCTGGATATCACCTTCAGACCAACGGCCAGACCGAACGGGCCAACCAAGAGATGGAGACTGCCCTACGCTGCGTGACTTCTGCTAACCCTTCCTCCTGGAGCGCTCAGCTACCCTGGGTTGACACCCTCACCAACGCCTCATCAGGTATGTCACCCTTCGAGTGTGCTCTGGGTTATCAAACCCCCCTTGTTCCCTGCCGAAGCGGTTGAGTTGCGGTTCCCTCTGTCCAGGACCATCTGCGCCGTTGTCACTGTACCTGGAGGAAGGCCCGGGCTGCCCTTCTTCGTGCCTCCGACAGGACCCAGTTCCAAGCCAACTGTCGACGGGCCTCAGCTCCAGTCTACACCCCGGGTCAAAAGGTATGGCTCTCATCGAAGGACCTGCCATTGAAGGTGGCATGGAATAAACTTCTCCCCCCCCCCCCACGTATCCCTGATTTAAACCTGTCTTCTCCAGTCCCCTGTCTCCTCCTACAGCAGCTCCTCCACCCCCTCGGCTCATCGATGACCATCCTGCCTATACCGTCTGGCGGCTTCTGGACGTGCACCGTTGCTGGCAGTACCTGGTGGACTGGGAGGGATACGGGCCTGAGAAGCGCTGCTGGGTGCCCCACCGTCACATTCTGGACCCCTCCCTCATACGGGATTTTTATACCTCACACCCAGATAAGCCTGGTCGGGCGCCAGGTGGGGGGGGGGAGGGGTGGGGGGGTAGGGGGGGGTACTGTCACATCTGCTCCTGCAACGCCCTCTAATGCTCATCCTGTGTCTCCTTGACCTGCCGCCACTCTCTCCCTGTGTGTGTGTGATCCCCACCAGCTGCAACCTGTTCCATAATCAAGACCTCTACAAATACTCAGTCCTGCCACTTCCACACTGCCAGATCATAATCTCTGCTCAGTCAGTCTACGGTTCTAGACGTTTTACTATTCAGATTCTGTTGTGCCTGTTTTCCTTGCCTGACGCTGTTTTCCTCTCCACTACAGTTCTGCCCGCTCTGACTCTGGTCCCTGTCTCCAGTCCCACGTCTCGTGATCCTGCTACTGTGTCCTGAATTCCCCACTCTACTACTCCCTTGGATTCCCCTCCGGACCTGCTCACCCTGTCTCAACCCCCCTCGCTCCAGCCTCAACACCTGGTTTCCAGCAGTTTTCCCTGACCTGCACTCAATCTCCCCCCTGTGTTTCAATAAATACCTTGGTTACTTCATCCCAGTCTCCTCGTCTGAGTCTGCTCTTGGGTTCCACTCCGCGTAACAGGCTACTGTGGCTATTTGATCATAATGTAGGCCTACCAGAGTGGCCTACCATCGAAAACAATGGAGAAAATGCATCCCATAACATTTAACATGGAAATAGCCGTTCTATCATTCAGCCTACAGTAGCAGCCAATATGTGGTGTTCAATGTAGGCCTACATTCCATGAGACTTTTGAAAAAAAAACATGCAGTGTTTGACATTAACCTGTTTATCCACTTGTCTTTCAGACAAGGAGGTGACTGAATGTTTTTGTGTTTGATGCAAGAAACCACTTTACAAAATAAAATGCATTAATATTCCCATACCATTATTACAGAGAATCAGACAAATTATGCTACCCTCTGCCTATTGGCTACTTAGCTTATTCAAGCCTGTCTCAAAATCAACACTGTCCCTTGAAGACAAAAGAAACCCTTTACCTGACTCTCTTTTCAAAGATGTCTAGAAATGTACACGTTTTGTGCTCTTGGAGGAAGCAATCACTCCCCTATTGCTGACTACAAATGATCTATAACTGTGCTAATAACTCACTAGTGAAGAATATGAACAAAATGTGCGCACGTGGCTACGTACAGCTCTCGCTTTGATCTCAAAACGTGTACATCTACTCACGACCACTCATGCTGTAAACACAGTGCAGTTCAAAGTAAATGGCATAGATCCATATATGGCAATGGCTATTTGCATATAGCCCTACTGCAGCTCTGTTTATGCCAAACCGGTCTGTGTAAAGTATGGGCTGAGTAGTGTGTATCAATGCAGTAGAATCTTACTCCGATGCATTCCGCCTAAAACAAAATCTCTTGCATAGTTTTTGTTTCGGGATGTTGCATTGAAAGTGGCTAATATTGTGTTGATTCGACCACAATTGCCACAGTAAAGAGAAATGTTGACAGTGTTAACAGGGTAAACTCTAGAACAGTGGTCACCAACCTTTTCTGAGTACAGATCACTTTGAGTCAAAATGCAAGCCGAGATCTACCACTCAGATTTTTTTTAACATTGCTTAAAAAACGTAAGCCTATGCAACATTAACCAATTAAAAACAGTACTGTAGCAATGAGGTTTGTGCAGTAAGTCAATACATTAACACCGCATATTGGCTTTGCTTGAATTGCCCTGCCAATGAATGCATTGTTGTTCGGGACATTTGTTTTATTATATTAAAAAATGTGAGGTTGTTGTATTACTTGTGAAGCACAGCTGAGTGAACATACATTTAAATCATTTGCTTTTCATTTTTATTTTCCTGGGCTGATGGTGCCTGTATCTGAGGGTCAGTCTCAGCGGAGGGAGAGAGCAGCAGACTGAGGGTCCGCCTCTCAACATCCCTCCGCTCTCCCTTTCCTCTTCCAGCTGATGGCGAAACTCGAGTCGCACTGCATTATTTCTGCCTCATGCACAAATTCATGTTGTTACTCCTATGAACAGAGAAAGTGAAATATTCTTAGATATTAAAAAAGACCCAAGCCGCTAATAATAATAACAACGTATGTCACGCCCTGGCTCTGGGGACTCTTTAATGTTGAGCCAGGGTGTGTAGGTTTATTGTTTAGTTTTTTATGTGTTTCATTCTAGATCGTTTATTTCTATGTTGGCCAGGGTGGTTCCCAATCAGAGACAGCTGTAGCTCGGTGTCTCTGATTGGGGACCATACTTAGGCAGCCTTTTGGCATGTATGTTTTGTGGGATCTTGTTCCGGAAGGTTTGTGTTCTACCCAGGACTTCACGTATCGTTTGTTTTGTTGTTTTGGTTCGTGTTGTGTACTGCAATAAAAGAATGTACGCATATCACGCTGCGCCTTAGTCCGCATCTGTCGACGATCGTGACAGAAGATCCCACCTCGACTGGATCAAGCAGCGTGACGAGGAGAGAGGATGGACCTGGGAGGAGATGAGTGAGAGTCTGGCAAGAGGGATGGAGGCCATGAGCACGGGGGAGAGACAAGCCCCAAAAAAATTTAGGAGGGGGCTCACGCTGTGGACGACGAGGCAGCAGGAGGCCGCGATAGAGCGGTTCAGCCGGTTAGCAGAGGAGGCCGCTAGGTTACGGGGGCCACTGGTCACGAGGGAGAAGGAGAGTGTGGAGGCACGGCGAGAGGAACTGAGTAGGCAGCAGAGGGAGCTGAGGTTTATGAGGAAACCCAGTCCCGCTCCTCGCACCAAGCAAGTGGTGTGTGTCACGAGTCCGGTCCGGCCCGTTCCTGATTCCCGCACAAGGCCAGTGGTGTGTGTTCCCAGTACGGTCAGGCCCGTTCCTGCTCCCCGCACTAAGCCTGTGGTGCGCGTCGCCAGCCCGGTCCGGCCTGTTCCTGCTCCCCGCACCAAGCCAGTGGTGCGCATCGTCAGCCCGGTCCGGCCCGTTCCTGCTCCTCGCACCAAGCCAGTGGTGCGCGTCGCCAGCCCGGTCCGGCCTGTTCCTGCTCCCCGCACCAAGCCAGTGGTGCGCATCGTCAGCCCGGTCCGGCCCGTTCCTGCTCCCCGCACCAAGCCAATGGTGCGCGTCGTCAGCCCGGTCCGGTCTGTTCCTGCTCCCCGCACCAAGCCAGTGGTGCGCGTCGTCAGCCCGGTCCGGCCCGTGCCTGCTCCCCGCACCAAGCCAGTGGTGCGTGTCGTCAGTCCGGCACGGTCCGTGCCTGTTCCACCGGTGCCTGGTCCGGCACCGGTCAGCTGCTCCACGCCGGAGCCAGAGCAATCTGCTCCACCGGGGGGGCCGTTCCAGACCGGGGGCGCTACGGGGGGGGGGGGGTAGAGATAGAGGGGTGGTCACGCCCGGAGCCGGATCCGCCACCGAGGCGGAATGCCCACCCGGCCCCTCCCCTGTTGTGTTTGGTTGGCGCGGTCGCAGTCCGCACCTTTGGGGGGGGGGGGTACTGTCACGCCCTGGCTCTGGGGACTCTTTAATGTTGAGCCAGGGTGTGTAGGTTTATTGTTTAGTTTTCTATGTGTTTCATTCTAGATCGTTTATTTCTATGTTGGCCAGGGTGGTTCCCAATCAGAGACAGCTGTAGCTCGTTGTCTCTGATTGGGGTCCATACTTAGGCAGCCTTTTGGCATGTATGTTTTGTGGGATCTTGTTCCGGAAGGTTTGTGTTCTACCCAGGACTTCACGTATTGTTTGTTTTGTTGTTTTGGTTTGTGTTGTGTACTGCAATAAAAGAATGTACGCATATCACGCTGCGCCTTGGTCCGCATCTGTCGACGATCGTGACAACGTAAGCCTATAGATATACGTTCCTACTCATTCATTGCAGCTGCAGTGCTTGTTGTAGTGCTGAGTGGAAATAGGAAGAACGTGCATTTTATGGCTTATAAAAGTGTTGAATACAAAGTGTTGACAGTGCTGAGTAAGAACTTAAACATGAACTTGATAGTCTCGCTCTAGTCATGGTTTTAAAATCTCACAGTATCAACTTTGCTGTAGATTTTTTTTATACCTGCTACGTTACTGCAGACACAGTCATCTGAGCCATCCAATTGGCCAGCGGTAGGCCTATAGTGCACTTGACAGTTCGCCTACTCGGCGCGCAGGGCAGCAAAAAAATACAATTGTAATGACCGGTTGGTGACCACTGCTCTAGAAAGTTGAGTGAAGTTCAATCTCTCTGGGCTGACATTTCTGCATGGCAGTCTCGGGGAGCTGTGCAGCAGTCTCGGGGCTACTGCGTGTGCACGCATGCAGCTTAGAGGGAACATTGCTTGTCAGCAGAAGGTGTGACTGAAATAGCTGAATCCACTAATTTGAAGGGGTGTCCACATACTTTTGTATATATAGTGTAGCTGTATTCAACGAGCTGTATAGGGCCATAAGCAAACAAGAAAATGCTCAACCAGAGGCGGCACTCCTAGTGGCCGGTGATTTTAATGCAGGGAAACCTTAATCCGTTTTACCTAATTTCTACCAGCATGTCACCTGTGTAACTAGAGGTGAAAAACTCTAGATCACCTCTACCCCACACACAGAAATGCATACAAAGCTCTCCCTTGCCCTCCATTTGGCAAATCTGACCATAACTCTATCCTTCTGATTCCTGGTGGATCCTGGACTTCCTGAATGGCCGCCCCCAGGTGGTGAGGGTAGGCAACAACACATCCGCCACGCTGACCCTCAACACGGGGGCCCATCAGGAGTGTGTGCATAGTCCCCTCCTGTACTCCCTGTTCACCCACAAATAGCTACCCGGACTATCTGCCTTGACTCTTTTTGCACAAACTTTTATGACTCATCACGTACGCTGCTGCTACTGTTTATTATCTATCCTGTTGCCTAGTCACTCTATTCCTAGTTATATGTACATATCTACCTCAATTACCTCGTACCCCTGCACATTGACTCGGTACTGGTACCCCGTGTATATAGCTATGTTGTCATTACTCATTATAAGTGTTATTCATTTACGGGAAGGGCCCGTATGTAAGCATTTCACTGTTAGTCTACACATTTTTACATTTACATTTACATTTTAGTCATTTAGCAGACACTCTTATCCAGAGCGACTTACAGTTAGTGAGTGCATACATTTTCATACACCTGTTGTTTTACGAAGCATGTGACGAATACATTTTTTATTTGAAATGGCAAACCACATAATAAGTTAGTAGAGTGGTTATATATGGTTAGGGTTGTGTAAAGACGTACAGTGCTTACATGCAGATGGAGATTGTGTACACACACATATACAGACACACACACACTGTCCTTGCTATGCTGCCATGCTGGTGTGTATGGTGTGTGTGATACTTAACATTCATTATTTTTGCTTGCTGGTTCTGATGTCCCTCCACCCATAAGTAAGCAATGAATAAACTGTAGCTTCCAATAAACACCCTCTGGCCTGGGAAGTAGAGCTGAAATATGGTAATGGTATGCATCTCCAACCACTGAGTGTCTGTCTGTCTGTCTGTCTGTCTGTCTGTCTGTCTGTCTGTCTGTCTGTCTGTCTGTCTGTCTGTCTGTCTGTCTGTCTGTCTGTCTGTCTGTCTGTCTGTCTGTCTGTCTGTCTGTCTGTCTGTCTGTCTGTCTGTCTGTCTGTCTGTCTGTCTGTCTGTCTGTCTGTCTGTCTGTCTGTCTGTCTGTCTGTCTGTCTGTCTGTCTGTCTGTCTGTCTGTCTGTCTGTCTGTCTGTCTGTCTGTCTGTCTGTCTGTCTGTCTGTCTGTCTGTCTGTCTGTCTGTCTGTCTGTCTGTCTGTCTGTCTGTCTGTCTGTCTGTCTGTCTGTCTGTCTGTCTGTCTGTCTGTCTGTCTGTCTGTCTGTCTGTCTGTCTGTCTGTCTGTCTGTCTGTGTGTGTGTGTGTGTGTGTGTGTGTGTGTGTGTGTGTGTGTGTGTGTGTGTGTGTGTGTGTGTGTGTGTGTGTGTGTCTGTGTCTGTGTCTGTGTCTGTGTCTGTGTCTGTGTGTGTGTGTGTGTGTGTGTGTGTGTGTGTGTGTGTGTGTGTGTGTGTGTGTGTGTGTGTGTGTGTGTGTGTGTGTGTGTGTGTGTGGCGATCGGACGCCCAGACCTTCAAGAGAACAGCTACATTACAAATAGCAACAATAAGACTCCCATCTGTGACGACAATAAATTACATCCATGGGATCAATTACTGATTCACCAGAGAGAGAGAGAGAGCGAGAGAGAGAAAGAGAGAGAGAGAGATCGTTCAGAAGCCGAGAGTGTTGGCCAAGCGAGGGAGAGATGGTGTTAGTCAGGCAGCGTCAGGCTACTTTCTCATTAGAATGTTACCTCTGGCTCTGCTCTGCCACAGACTTGAATCCTATTAAGATGACCTTCACTCCAACGCTGCTCATTAAACTACGCTAAAATTGTACTTTTTCATCTGCCAGCGTAATGAGGAGACCAGTGCACAAACTAATATGTAATCTTATCCAAGGGGGCTCAGCCATGCTGCAATTATGGACACCTTTGTAAAGTTCACTTCCATTATGTCCCTGGAACACTGGTAATGACATTGTGGCTACGATCGTTCCTCCAGTAAGTAAATATCAAATATGAGACCATAGATTAATGTCTCCAGTTCCTGGTGTGTGTTTCCCCTATGGGGGAAGTGTGTGTATGTGTTTGTGTGCCCTTTCACATGTGAAATCACATGGTGGTGTTAACATGGTGATGTTAACATGTGAACTGTACATTTAATACATGTGAGAATATGGTTTCACATGTGAAATATAAGCTCAACATGTGAAAACAGCTATTTCACATGTGAAACCATATTTGTATTAAATGTACAGTTCACATGTTAACACCACCTTTTCACATGTGCCATTGCAGTTGCACATGTGAAATTAGCGATTTCACATTTGAAAACCAGATATGCAGTTTCACGTTTAAGAAAACTTTCACATTTGAAAATTGGATATGCAGTTTCACATGTGAAAAACTTTCTCATGTAAAAATCACATTTGCAGTTTCCCATGTAAGAAAACTCCATGTGAAAATCTCACTTTCACATGTGGAATTGCAAGTTCCCATGTGAAAACCATTGAAGTGAAAATCACATATGCAGTTTCCCATGTAAGAAACATTCACATGTGAAACTAAATTTCACATGTGGAATTGCAAGTTCACATGTGGTGGTGAAATAGTGTTATTCTCCTCACGTGAAAAGGTGGCGTTAACATGTTGCAGTAGCGATGTTTCCACATATGGAATTGCAAATTCTGTAATGCCATTCTGTAAAAAGGTAACTACCTGAGTATAATAATTCAAGTGTGTTAAAAATAATGATTTGTTATTTCTGAGCCATCCATTCGGAGTGTTACTGCTGCAGGCGCATGACTCTCTTCTTCATATGTTGGTCAGTGACCATTGGAAGAAGCCCAGTGACAAGAAAAGAGAAGCTAGCGCTCCCTGTCTACTTATTTATTATTTTTAACATGTTAAAATTAGCGCTGTCAGAGTTAATCAGTTAACTCAAGTTAACTTTTTGTAATTTTAATGCACTATTTTTTTTTACACTGAAAAGATTCAAAATACATACTCAAAACAACAATGTGATGTCAATGTATACAATTTGTACTCTTTGCATATACTTGACCTTTGTGATTGTGTAGTCTAATGCTTGTTTTGTGTCTATGATCTGTATGCTGATTGATGGTCTTTTTTATTTATTTTTTATTGTTGTCTTGTCTGTCTGTTTGTTTGTTTGATGTCTTTATGCATCTGTCTGTATATTTTTATATTTGTAAGTTATAGGCTCTTTATTCCCCTGTGTCTATTGTTTTTAGCCTTGTTTCTTGTATGATATATTTATGTGTTTCTTACTCTGTAAAAGCCACAAAAGTAAATAATTATAATATATTTTTTTAAGTTGACTTTGAGGTTAAAGAAAGTGTGTTTATCAATTTACCTGAATTTGCTAACTGTTACTTTGGACACAATCAAAACAGCAATATTCTTGTAATTATTTTTGTATAAAAAATCTTAAATTACAATTTGAGCAAATTATGAATTTGCGATTAATCGTGATTAATCACAGCAAATCCTGCAATAAACTAAATTTAATGTTTGAATAATTTGACAGCCTTAGATGACATTAAAATGTGAAAATACACATATGAAAGTGTAGCAGACATGAGTCGGTCATGGTTGCTTATGACCATGTGATGAGGTAATCCACCTGCAGCTTAAAAATTAGCCTTGGCCCTTTTGTTCTAATGGTTAAGACATCCGCTTCTCCTGTGGGAGACCTGGGTTCTAATCCTGACAGTTACAAAATCACACATGTGAAATGTATATATAATGTTACATGTGAAATGTTGGGAAACCACGTGTCTGAGTGATGTGAAAAATGTACATGTGAAAACGTGAAACTTCACGTGTCTTTTTTCGCACGTGACATTTTTCACGTGATTTGTTCACGTAAAAAATTCTCGTAAAACATCACACGTGTCCGAAAACCACATGTCTGACTCATGAAAAATTCACATGTGCATTTTTTTTTACATGTGATTTGTTCACACATGTTCACACGTGTCCAACAACCACATATTTTTTCACATATGCTCTTTCATATGTGATTTTTTCATGTGGTTTTATTGTAAGTGTGTGTCTTCCTACTGTAATCTACTGTCTTCCACCACGTCTATAATCCTCTGATATTACAATCGAGAGAGAGAGAGAGAGAGAGGGGGAGAGAGAGAGAGAGAGAGATAGAGAGAGGGGGGAGAGAGAGAGAGAGAGAGAGGTAGAAAGATGGTTGGAATGCATTGGAAGAAAAGAAGAGAATACATTATTAATACTCTGTCAAAAAAGTTATGGCATGCTACCTGCAGAACCGACATCTGATCCAAAAAAAGATTTCCAAATGACGTACGGGTCCAAGAAGATGGTAATAGCAGTTCTACACAGACTTAATCCACAGATAGAGGATGAGATTTAATATATAGCCTCTAACAGCTGTATTCTTCCCTAGCACACTGATAGCACAGACACGCACATGCACGCACGCACACACATACAGACACACACACACCACAAAGAGATCAGGGGATGTCAACGCGTCAAGATGAGGAAAAAATCATAACAACCACAGAGTTTAATTTATTCTGCTGCCTGGGTGTCCTCCGCTACGGTTCCACATGGATTAGGTTATTTGCCATTCAGTGGCACTTTGTATATCGCATATGTAGATTCCCCAGGACTCTGCATATTTATCTAAAGAAAGGCCTGTATATTATGTCATCTTATCACAAAAATATAGCACTAGCGTGCTATTGCGTGACTAAATTTAGCGTGCACTACGCTAAAGAGATAAAGCACATTTCAATGGCTCATTTTGATGTGGATTCAAACAGTTGAAATAGTACTAAATATAAACATGCAGCTAGCCTGAATCAAGGAATCAGATTAATGTTAAGCATTATTTTGGCACTACTACAGCATCTGGTTCAGTGCACACAATTCTCTTCTGTTATTACCACAACCTGTCTCTACTGGACAGTTGTGGGCCAAACACTGTACTGTCTAACTGTGCTGGAGACAGTGGAGATGGATGCTTACACTGTGGAAAATGGTGGAATTAAAAGCCAGTGTCAGGGTAATTGACAGGAGGTACCTGAGGATATAGGAACAGCAGACAGAATAGTACTGACACATGAGTGAAGAGGTGGGAGGCTGGGCTCTGTGGTGGTGGAGATGGATGGATATGTGTTGGTAGTTATTTTCACACAAAACTAGATTAGGGTTTAAAAAAACAGTGTTTGATACGCCAATGTAGCTACAGTAAAACATTAGTTCAACACTTGACGAGGAGATATACATTTTTGTTTTCTAAACAACTGTATTTCCAAGAGGACATATCAACAGTTGCTGAATTCCTTGTGTATAATACAATTGTGTAGTTAGCTACCCAGTTTTAACTGTGTTATTAGCTAAGAAAATATGCTTGAAATGCAGTAATGCACATGAATGATATTCAGCAGACCCGTAAGGGTAAAGCCTCAAACTCTTCCATCTCACCATGAAATATACATTAAATATATTTTTGGTGAACTTCGAGGACCTATCATCCTTTCATTCCCTCCTCTCTACCTTCTCTTCCTCTGTATCCGCTGCTTAAGCCACTTTCTATCACTCTAAATGTCAAGCTTCTGCCTCTAACCCTAGGAAACTATTTTCCACCTTCTCTTTTTTTAACCATCTCTGTGTCACGGAGGCTCTCCGCACTGCCAAAGCTGACTCTCTCTCCACTGTTCTCATCCTCCTGCTCTATCCGCTGCCTTCGACACTGTGAACCATCAGATCCTCCTCTCCACCCTCTCCTAGCAGGCCGCTCCTATCAGGTAACGTGGAGAGGATCTATGTCTGCATCACGTGCTCTCACTACTGTTGTCCCCCATGGCTCGGTTTTAGGCCCTCTCCTCTTCTCTCTATACACCAAGCCATTCGGCTCCGTCATATCCTCACATGGTCTCTCCTATCATTGTTATGTGTATGACACTCAACTACTTTTCTCGTTCCTTCCTTCTGACACCCAGGTGGCAACATGCATCTCTGCGTGCCTGGCAGATATCTCAGCTTGGATGTCGGCCCAACACCTCAAGCTCAACCTCAACAAGACAGAGCTGCTCTTCCTCCCAGGGAAGGCCTATCCGCTCCAAGACCTCTCAATCACGGTTGACAACTCCATGGTGTCGCCCTCCCAGAGTGCAAAGAACCTTGGCGTGGCCCTGGACAACACCCTGTCATAACTGTAAGTCGCTCTGGATAAAAGCGTCTGCTAAATGACTAAAATGTTAATGTAAAAATGTAAAGTACTGAATGACTCAGCCTAGCTAAATGCCTTAACAGTCAGACATGCAACCAAATCACACTACAAACAATCACCCACATGCTCTTAAGGAAATCCTGAATGTCATGTATACATTAGAACTAGTAGATATATGGAGGCTTAAATATCCTGATCTAGTGAGATATACATGGCGGAGACTCAAACAAGCTAGTCATCTTAACTTCTTTCTTATCTCATTCTCGTTGGCACCAAAAAATTAAAAAGTGTTGATAGGGGACAGAATGCGGTCGGACCATCATATAATTGGCATATACATTACTCTTACTGAATTTCCACGTGGGCGAGGATATTGGAAATTTAATCAAAGCCTATTGGATGATAATTTATTTTTAACTAGGACAAAGGAATTTATAACTGACTTTTTCCGACATAACATAGGTACAGCAAATCCCCTTATTGTATGGGACACCTTTAAATGTGCCTTTAGAGGCCATGCAA
The DNA here is from genome assembly GCF_964263955.1 of Coregonus lavaretus. Lineage (NCBI taxonomy): Eukaryota > Metazoa > Chordata > Actinopteri > Salmoniformes > Salmonidae > Coregonus > Coregonus lavaretus. The sequence goes on from NC_140014.1 coordinate 28,382,679, forward strand.
TTCAGTACTCATCTCGAAAACAAAAGCAATTTAGGTCAAAAGAGTTTATACTAACAAAGGAAATAGAAAGTCTAACAGAACAGATAGTTGGCAATAAAAACTGTAACATAGAGGCTCAGAATAAATTATTATTATAAAAATAAAGCAAACTGGATGGAATATGGGGAAAAAATGCACCAAATTCTTTTTTTATCTTCAACATAGGAATGCAAAAAAAATAATTTAATGAAACTGGTTACAATTGACGGAGTAACCCATGATTCACCAAATGATATTTTGAAGGAGGAAACAAGGTACTTTAAGCATATGTTTTCGTTTCAGTCGCCTCCATCTCCTCTAACTGAAGCTAATTGTAGAGATTATTTTTCTATTGATAATGTTAAATTAACAGCCATGCAGAAAGACTCATGTGAAGGTGAAATTACAGAGGAGGAACTTCTGGATGCAATGAAATACTTTAAGTCTGGGAAAACTCCAGGGTTGGATGGCATACCAGTCGAAGTATACCAAACCTTTTTTGATATACTAAGAGGACCGTTATTAGCATGTTTTAACCACTCCTATGTAAATGGTAGATTATCTGACACTCAAGAAGAAGGTCTGATCTCATTATTACTGAAACAGGATACAAGTGGAAAATATAAAGATTCAGTCCATTTAAAAAATTGGAGGCCCCTTACACTTCAGTGTTGTGATGCAAAAATTCTAGCAAAATGTATAGCGCATAGAATTAAAAAGGTATTGTCGGATATTATTCATTCTAATCAGACAGGTTTTTTACATGGAAGATACATTGGAGATAATATAAGGCAAGTATTGGAAACAATAGAACATTATGGAAAATCGGAGAAACCAGGCCTGCTATTCATAGCAGACTTCGAAAAGGCATTTGATAAAGTACGACTGGGGTTTATATATAAATGCCTGGAGCATTTCAATTTTGGTGAATCTCTTATAAAATGGGTCAAAATCATGTACAGTATAGTAACCCTAGGTGTAAAGTAGTAAATAATGGCTATTTCTCAGAAAGTTTTAAACTGTCAAGAGGAGTGAAACAAGGTTGTCCACTATCAGCATATCGATTTATTGTGGCCATCGAGATGTTAGCTATTAAAATCAGATCCAACAATAATATCAGGGGATTAGAAATCCAGGGTTTAAAAACAAAGGTGTCATTGTACGCTGATGATTCATGTTTTCTTTTAAATCCACAACTAGAATCACTCCACAGTCTCATAGAGGATCTAGATACATTTTCTAACCTCTCTGGATTACAACCAAATTATGACAAATGTACTATATTACGTATTGGATCAATAAAAAATACAATTTTTACATTGCCATGTAGTTTACCAATAAAATGGTCTGATGGTGATGTGGATATACTCAGAATACATATCCCAAATGAAATAAATGATCTCACTCCATTAAATTTAAATAGAAAGTTAGCAAAAGTAGATAAGATCTTGCTACCATGGAAAGGTAAATACCTGTCAATTTGTGGAAAAATCACCCTGATTAACTCTTTAGTATTATCCCAGTTTACCTATTTGCTTATGGTCTTGCCTACGCCTAGCGAACAGTTTTTTAAATTACATGAGAAAAATGTTTCCATTTTATTTGGAACGGCAAGCCAGACAAAATTAAACGGGCCTATTTATATAATGAATATGAATTCGGAGGACAGAAATTATTAAATATTAAAGCATTAGAACTATCACTAAAAGCTTCAGTCATACAAAAGTTATACTTAAATCCGAACTGGTTCTCTAGCATATTAGTAAGATTGTCTCACCCAATGTTCAAGAATGGCCTTTTTCCCTTTATTCAGATTACAACCACTCACTTTCAGTTATTTGAAAAGGAAATTATCTCCCAGATATCACTATTTCTAAAACAAGGCATAGAAAGTTGGTTGCAATTTCAATTTAATCCTCCAGAAACGACAGAACAAATAATGCAACAAATATTGTGGTTAAACTCAAATATACTAATTGACAAAAAACCTTTTTTTTTGACAAATTGTTTAAAAAAGGTATAATCTTTGTAAATTATATCATCGGTAGGACTGGTGGAGTTATGTCGCACATGCAGCTAACAAAAACATATGGAAATGTCTGCTCTACCCAAAATTACAACCAAATAATTGCAGCCTTACCGCAACAATGGAAGAGGAAAGTCGAAGGAGGAGAAAATAAGGAACTTGTCTGTCGGCCTTGCATTAAAGAACATAATTGGTTAAGGAAAACTGTGATAAATAAAAAATTATATCAGTTTCACTTAAGGACCAAAGGATTGACAGCCGTCCCATATAGATTGCAAAATAGTTGGGAAGAGATTTTTGACGTACCGATCCCATGGCATAGTGTTTATGAACTGATACGCAAAACGACACCGGATTCAAAACTTAGAATCTTTCAATTAAATCATTATATAAAATTCTTGCTACCAATAGAATGTTATTTATATGGGGGATACAATCTTCCCAGCTCTGCAGATTTTGCTGCAAAGAGACAGAATCATTAGATCATTTGTTTTGGTACTGTCCATTTGTAGCTTGTTTTTGGACACAGGTCCAGGAATGGCTAAAGGATTGCAATATTTACCTGGAGCTAACCCTGCAGATAGCACTACTGGGTCTGAAAAGTCTGAAAAGTCATAGTCAATCGATCAATAACATAATAATACTATTAGCAAAAATGTTTATTTTCAATTCACAATCTGTAGAAACAATGAGAATAGAAAGGTTCAGAACTTTTGAAAGACATCACAGTACAGTTGAAATATATACAGTGAGGGAAAAATGTATTTGATCCCCTGCTGATTTTGTACGTTTGCCCACTGACAAAGAAATTATCAGTCTATAATTTTAATGGTAGGTTTATTTGAACAGTGAGAGACAGAATAACAACACCAAAAACCAGAAAAATGCATGTCAAAAATGTTATAAATTGATTTGCATTTTAATGAGGGAAATAAGTATTTGACCCCTCTGCAAAACATGACTTAGTACTTGGTGGCAAAACCCTTGTTTGCAATCACAGAGGTCAGACGTTTCTTGTAGTTGGCCACCAGGTTTGCACACATCTCAGGAGGGATTTTGTCCCACTCCTCTTTGCAGATCTTCTCCAAGTCATTAAGGTTTCGAGGCTGACGTTTGGCAACTTGAATCTTCAGCTCCCTCCACAGATTTTCTATGGGATTAAAGTCTGGAGACTGGCTAGGACACTCCAGGACCTTAATGTGCTTCTTCTTGAGCCACTCCTTTGTTGCCTTGGCCGTGTGTTTTGGGTCATTGTCATGCTGGAATACCCATCCACGACCCATTTTCAATGCCCTGGCTGAGGGAACGAAGTTCTCACCCAAGATTTGACGGTACATGGCCCTGTCCATCGTCCCTTTGATGCGGTGAAGTTGTCCTGTCCCCTTAGCAGAAAAACACCCCCAAAGCATAATTTTTCCACCTCCGTGTTTGACGTGGGGATGGTGTTCTTGGGGTCATAGGCAGCATTCCTCGTCCTCCAAACACGGCGAGTTGAGTTGATGCCAAAGAGCTCCATTTTGGTCTCATCTGACCACAACACTTTCACCCAGTTCTCCTCTGAATCATTCAGATGTTCATTGGCAAACTTCAGACGGGCATGTATATGTGCTTTCTTGAGCAGGGGGACCTTGCGGGCGCTGCAGGATTTCAGTCCTTCACGGCGTAGTGTGTTACCAATTGTTTTCTTGGTGACTATGGTCCCAGCTGCCTTGAGATCATTGATAAGATCCTCCCGTGTAGTTCTGGGCTGATTCCTCACCGTTCTCATGATCATTGCAACTCCACGAGGCAAGATCTTGCATGGAGCCCCAGGCCGAGGGAGATTGACAGTTATTTTGTGTTTCTTCCATTTGCGAATAATCGCACCAACTGTTGTCACCTTCTCACCAAGCTGCTTGGCGATGGTCTTGTAGCCCATTCCAGCCTTGTGTAGGTCTACAATCTTGTCCCTGACATCCTTGGAGAGCTCTTTGGTCTTGGCCATGGTGGAGAGTTTGGAATCTGATTGATTGATTGCTTCTGTGGACAGGTGTCTTTTATACAGGTAACAAACTGAGATTAGGAGCACTCCCTTTAAGAGTGTGCTGCTAATCTGTCAAGGGCTGAGGTGTAAGGTGTGTGGAAGTCAGGCGCAGGACACCGAAGCTAGTCCAACAAAGTTTACTGAAGTTTACCAATAGGCAAAAATACAGAGAACGGCCTCAACAATAAACAGAGGCGAGCAAATACGCAAACTGTGCGTAAAACAAATAAACAAGAAAACAGGTACAAAACACACAGCACAACGGACAGGCGAAAAACAACACACAATCTAACCTAAGCAAAACAAGGAACTTATAGGACAAGTAATCAGCACACAAACGGTCACAGGTGTAAAAGACAGACGAAAGCAATCACACCAAGAAACATGGAGCGGTGGCAGCTAGTACTCCGGGGACGGCGAACGCCGAAGCCTGCCCGAACCAGGAGGAGGAGCAGTCTCGGCAGAATCCGTGACAGTACCCCCCCCTTGACGCGCGGCTCCAGCCGTGCGCCGACCCCGGCCTCGGGGACGGCCAGGAGGACGCGGACCCGGGCGCGTGGGATGCCCACGGTGGAACTCAGTCAGGAGGGACGGATCTAGGATGTCCCTCCTAGGCACCCACCACCGTTCCTCCAGACCGTACCCCTCCCACTCCACGAGATACTGGAGACCACTCATCCGGCGCCTCGAGTCCAAGATGGTCCGGACCCTGTACGCCGGGGCCCCCTCGATGTCCAAAGGGGGCGGAGGGGTCTCTCCTATCTCATCTTCTTGGAGTGGGCCAGCTACCACCGGCCTGAGAAGAGACACATGGAACGAGGGGTTAATATTCTTGTACTCAATAGGCAGTTGTAACCTGTAACACACCTCGTTCAACCTTCTCAGGACTTTAAAGGGCCCCACAAACCGCCGACCCAGCTTCCGGCAGGGCAGGCGGAGGGGCAGGTTTCGAGTCGAGAGCCAGACTCGATCTCCCGGTGCGTACACCGGTCCCTCACTGCGGTGGCGATCGGCGCTCGCCTTTTGTTGACGGATGGCACGCTGCAGATGGACATGGGCAGCGTCCCACGTCTCCTCCGAGCGCCGAATCCACTCGTCCACCGCAGGGGCCTCGATCTGGCTCTCGTGCCATGGTGCCAGGACCGGCTGATAACCTAAAACACACTGGAAAGGTGTTAAATTGGTGGAGGAGTGGCGGAGAGAGTTCTGGGCCATCTCTGCCCAGGGGATGAACCTAGACCACTCCTCCGGCCGGTCCCGGCAATAGGACCTCTGAAACCTACCCACATCCTGGTTGACACGTTCAACCTGCCCATTGCTCTCTGGGTGGTACCCCGAGGTAAGGCTTACCGAGACCCCCAAGCGTTCCATGAATGCCCCCCAAACTCTGGAGGTGAACTGGGGACCTCGGTCAGACACAATATCCTCGGGGACCCCATAGTGCCGGAACACATGGGTAAATAGGGCCTCAGCGGTCTGTAGGGCAGTAGGGAGACCCGGCATTGGGAGGAGACGACAGGCCTTGGAAAACCGATCCACAACGACCAAAATGGTGGTATTCCCCTGGGAGGGGGGTAGGTCGGTCACAAAATCCACCGATAGGTGGGACCATGGTCGTTGTGGAACGGGCAGGGGATGTAACTTACCCCTGGGCAAATGTCTAGGCGCCTTACACTGGGCGCACACCGAGCAGGAGGAGACATAAACCCTCACATCCCTAGCTAACGTTGGCCACCAATATTTCACGCTAAGGCAGTGCACTGTCCGGCCAATACCTGGATGTCCAGAGGATGGTGATGTATGAGCCCAATAAATCAGACGATCACGAACCTCGAGCGGGACGTACGTCCGTCCCACAGGACACTCGGGGGGAGTAGGGTCGGTACGCAGTGCCCGCTCGATTTCCGCATCGACCTCCCACACCACCGGAGCCACCAAACAAGACTCCGGCAGTATGGAAGTAGGCTCAATGGACCTCTCCTCTGTGTCATACCGCCGGGACAGGGCGTCTGCCTTACCGTTCTGGGACCCTGGGATGTATGTGATCTTAAAAACAAACCGGGTCAGGAACATGTTCCACCTAGCCTGACGAGGGTTCAATCTCCTAGCTGCCCTGATGTACTCCAGGTTACGGTGATCAGTCAGAATGAGGAAAGGGTGTTGAGCCCCCTCAAGCCAATGCCTCCACACCTTTAGGGCCTGGACTACAGCTAACAGCTCCCTGTCCCCAACGTCATAATTTCGCTCCGCCGAGCTGAGCTTCTTGGAGTAGAACGCACAGGGGCGGAGCTTAGGTGGCGTGCCGGACCGTTGTGACAGGACTGCCCCTATGCCGGCCTCGGACGCGTCTACCTCTACTTGGAATGGTAAAGAGGGATCCGGATGCGCCAGCACCGGGGCCGAGGTGAACAGGTTCTTCAGCTTGGCAAATGCCCTGTCCGCCTCAGCTGACCACTGCAACCGAACCGGACCCCCCTTTAGCAAGGACGTAATGGGAGCTGCAACCTGTCCAAAGCCCCGGATAAACCTCCGGTAGTAATTAGCAAAACTCAAGAACTGCTGCACCTCTTTGACAGTGGTTGGAGTTTGCCAATTACGCACGGCCGACACACGGTCTACCTCTATCTCCACACCAGACGCGGACAACCGATAACCCAAAAAGGAGACGGACTCCTGGAAGAACAGGCATTTCTCTGCCTTGACATACAAGTCATGCTCCAACAGTCTTCTCAACACTCGGCGCACCAGGGCTACATGCTCGGCTCGTGTGGAAGAGTACACTAGGATGTCGTCGATGTATACTACCACACCCTGCCCATGCATGTCCCGGAAAATCTCGTCAACAAAGGATTGGAAGACTGAAGGAGCATTCATTAACCCGTATGGCATGACGAGATACTCGTAATGACCCGAGGTGGTGCTAAATGCGGTCTTCCATTCATCCCCCTCCCTAATGCGTACCAGATTGTACGCGCTCCTGAGATCCAACTTTGTGAAGAACTGCGCTCCGCGTAATGATTCTGTCATAGTCGCAATCAGTGGAAGAGGGTAACTGTACTTAACCGTGATCTGATTGAGACTACGATAGTCAATACACGGGCGCAAACCCCCGTCCTTCTTCTTCACAAAGAAGAAACTCGAGGAAACCGGGGAAGTGGAGGACCGTATGTATCCCTGTGCCAAGGACTCGGCTATGTAAGTTTCCATAGCCGCTGTCTCCTCTTGAGACAGTGGATACACACGGCTCCGCGGAAGTGCCGCTCCTGTTTGGAGATCTATCGCACAATCCCCCTGTCTATGAGGTGGTAGCCGTGTAGCCCTCGTTTTACTGAACACAAGTGCTAAATCCTCATGCTCCAGGGCGAACTCCTGTGCGCTCCTCTTCCCCTGTCGGAGGTGGAACAGACGCTCCCCCGCCGCCTTCCCCTCAGGTGGGTGATCGAAGACAGCCCTGAAGCGGCGGGAGAACTCCGCGTAGGTGATGGTAGCGGCGTCTATTCCCCTCCATTCGGCGTTGGCCCACTCCAACGCTTTGCCGGATAGACAGGAGATGAGGGCGGAGACGCTCTCGTACCCCGAGGGCGCTGGGTGTATGGTAGCCAGGTAGAGTTCCACCTGCAGGAGGAACCCCTGACACCCGGCTGCAGAACTGTCATATGCCCTCGGGAGCGAGAGCCGTATGCCACTGGGTTCCGGTGCTGAGAGAGGAGGACTGGCCGTTGGTGATGGGATGGTGTGAGAAGGCGTGGGCACCTCTCCAGTCACCAACCGGCGCAGAGTGTTGGACACCTCGTTCATGGCGGCCCCAAGTTGCCGGATCATGGTGTCTTGATCGCTGATCCGATCCTCCAGCGACTTGGGTGCCGCCACTGCTCCTGCTGACTCCATGATGGTGTGTTGTTCTGTCAAGGGCTGAGGTGTAAGGTGTGTGGAAGTCAGGCGCAGGACACCGAAGCTAGTCCAACAAAGTTTACTGAAGTTTACCAATAGGCAAAAATACAGAGAACGGCCTCAACAATAAACAGAGGCGAGCAAATACGCAAACTGTGCGTAAAACAAATAAACAAGAAAACAGGTACAAAACACGCAGCACAACGGACAGGCGAAAAACAACACACAATCTAACCTAAGCAAAACAAGGAACTTATAGGACAAGTAATCAGCACACAAACGGTCACAGGTGTAAAAGACAGACGAAAGCAATCACACCAAGAAACATGGAGCGGTGGCAGCTAGTACTCCGGGGACGGCGAACGCCGAAGCCTGCCCGAACCAGGAGTAGGAGCAGTCTCGGCAGAATCCGTGACATAATCTCAGCTCGTTACCTGTATAAAAGACATCTGGGAGCCAGAAATCTTTCTGATTGAGAGGGGGTCAAATACTTATTTCCCTATTTAAAATGCAAATCAATTTATAACATTTTTGACATGCGTTTTTCTGGATTTTTTGGTTGTTATTCTGTCTCTCACTGTTCAAATAAACCTACCATCAAAATTATAGACTGATTATTTATTTGTCAGTGGGCAAACGTAAAAAATCAGCAGGGGATCAAATACTTTTTTCCCTCACTGCATGGCAAATAGAAATCCTATATGGATGGTGTTAAAAGATAGATGGGATGTATTGAATGGAATTGAAGGATGGGGCTAAAAACAACTAACAACAATTAATAACAAGATAACTAATAATGTAAGCATACTGTGTCCATAATAAGTGTATGGGTTGTAGGTTGGGAGCTTTTGTGAAAGAGCACAGTTAGAAAGATATGGCATATAGAAGCAAACCGGATGGACATCATGAAAATGATCGGAGAGGTTGAGAGTAGAAGAAGTTCAGGAGAAAGAACAAACAAAATGTAATTATTGTAAAATTGACTGTGTCCATAAAATGTAGATAGTGGGTATGGGCTGGAAGTAGAGGCCTAGGCGTTGTTGTTCACTAGTTTACTCCAAGTGGGGAAAGGGTGGCGGGGTTGGAAAGTAATAAAGGGGAATATATATATATTTTTAAAGGATATGTATGTGTATGTATATGTGTGTGTGTGTGTGTGTGTGTGTGTGTGTGTGTGTGTGTGTGTGTGTGTGTGGGTGTGTATATATATATATATAAACATGGGGGATTGGAAGTGATGCAGAAAATTACATTGATGGAAGTTACAATCTATCTGCAATATTAAGCTGATCTACCCCCCCCCCCCCCCCCAAAAAAAAAAAATGAAAAACACACAGGGAAAGAGGGAGGCAGCCTAGTCTGGTGGTGAACTACCTTTCTTTCCATGACGTTCCCATCCCTCACCCCCATCATATTCCTGACTTTCCATGATGTTCCCATCCCTCACCCCCATTATATTCCTGACTTTCCATGACGTTCCCATCCCTCACCCCCAACATATTCCTGACTTTCCATGACGTTCCCATCCCTCACCCCCATCATATTCCTGACTTTCCATGACATTCCCATCCCTCACCCCCATCATATTCCTGACTTTCCATGACGTTCCCATCCCTCACCCCCATCATATTCCTGACTTTGCACATCCTTCCAGGCCAGGGAGATGACTAAGACTTTGGCTCGCAGCTCCAACCCCAGTGTGTTTACATGGCAACAAATGAGACAGAACTGTGACCAAATTCCTCACACTTCCACCTCTCAATACCTAATGGCCCCTCCGGCTACCCCTGCCGCCTCTTTCTCTGGAACACTGAGAATTCTCCCCAGCCATGCCATTCCCACCTCCTTACCCCGACACAGGTGTTTCCCATTGCCAGTCCCAGTCCCCTCTCGCCCAAGACCAACATTGTTTTAAGGCAAAGGACTCTGGGCTCCTTCCAGAATCTCCTGACTGCCGGGCCAGCGAGCCGAGCTGAGCATATGTTTATCTGGATGCATAAAACCGCGGCGCATCACACTGTCTACTCCCCTAGCCCCTAGGGACAGCACATGGTTTTCACATCATTCCATCGCTTTAGACCCCAGACCAGAGAGACAGACACTCTACGGACCAGGCCCTGTCAGTAGAGGAACGAGTGAAAAAAGCAAAGTTTTAGAGATTTGGGGCTCCATTATGATGTACTACCATTGTTCTTACCCATGGCCCCTTCATATTGTCATATTTTGAAAGCTAGGCAGCTGAAACGTGTGCAGTGTGATTAGACCAACCATTACCATACCTGAGCTAATGGAAGCAACATGCATGCAGTCATCTTGATCATTTAATTTGAGTGTGCCCTGGGGTGGATCAATCTTTATTTCATCAGCTCAGAGCAATTTATTTCATTTAAACGTCTACTTGTCCATCAGTAAGAACCTGTTCCTTTGGAGTTAAGCGCTATAGAGTTCATCATAATTGCACATGTTTGCACATACTGTAATCTAATGGCCTTGTGGGGTCTTGTAATCTTTGAGATGAAAAAGGCTTATCATCCATACAAATCAGAACAAGTGCTAATAATTCCCCCCTACATTTTCGATTAGCAGTTATTCATAAAGAAGTGTCAAATGTACTTGGATTCACACTGCATCCTAATTTGGCCACACAACTTGTTTTTCAGTACTGGCATCCTTTTTTCCTTTAAAACAGTATGTATGTGTAAGTGGATGTGGGTGCACACACACATACACCCACGCCCACACACACACACAGAGAGCACCTCTGGTATGGAAGTGCCATAAGGAGTGACTGAGGAAGATTGCCGGCTAAATCCTGGCACATGATTGACTTTATGATCGTTTTAGAGCCGCAACTAGTCGTTATGCTTTCAACCCGTTCCAAACGTTTCCTGTGAAAAGTGACGGGGAGGAGTATTAAGGCCAGGGCAACAAGAGGTAGAAAACCCCAACCGCCTCAGAGCCCAGAGACACCTCCCACACCCAGCACTTCAATGACATGGAATTATGGGTCTGAGAGAGAGGCAACAACTGTCTTGGCTTAAAATGTAATACACTGACAGGAGTGACACTGCCATTTTCTTCTCCCTCGTTAGAGTTGAGACATGGCCACCACCCCCTCTGCTCTGCTTTATTAAGCACCAGGCCACCGACGTCACAGAGTCACTTCCTGTGTCGTTATCCACTGATGGTTGCCTCTTTGATTTTTGACACATCGGGAAACACAAAATAGCTTTGAATGGAGTTCTAAAAATGCCACCATTAACAACTCATGGAACAACAGGGACTGTGAGGGGACACACATGTAAACACAGACACACTCTAACACACACATTATTGTTTTGTTGTATTGTTTGTATTATTTTTTAGTTGTATTGTTTGTATATCGTTGTATTTTAAATTTGTGTGTCTGTCCTTGTCTATCAGTGTATCAGTGTTTTGTTACTTGTCATGTTTTGTGTTTTTTGTAGACCCCAGGAAGAGTAGCTTCTGCTTCTGCAAAAGCTAATGGGGATCAAAATACATTAACAAACCAACCAGTTCTCCATACAGAGGAAGGAAAGGGCTTTACAAATATTAATAAGTGGAAATCTCAAATAGGATAACAAATGAATAAATGAAGACTGTGTCCTGGGAGGTCCAGTATCTGTGCTATCACCACAACATAATACCCACACAGAGGGAAAACAGATGGTTATCTGCAATATGCTAAGGTCATTCATCTTGTCTGTCAAATGGATGATGACTTCATAACCCAGATATTATTAGAGTTGGGTTATCTGTGTTCTATTTTTATGCAAACAAAACCTAACTACAGTACAGTCTACGAGATCCATACACAATTAATTCACACACGGTAAACATAGACCTTTAGACACATGAATGGCATTCTATTAATTTCAGAATAAGGAACAATAATCTGCAATAAGCCCAGAGCTGGTCCATCCCCTGCTCAAATCATAGACACCCACCGAGGCCTACACAGAACCCAGCCCCACCTACCAGCCCCAGCCACCAGGCCCAGTAACCAGGCCCAGCCACCAGCCACCAGGCCCAGCCTCAGCCACCAGGCCTAGCCACCAGCCACTAGGCTTAGCCACCAGGCCCAGCCCCAGCCACCAGGCCCAGCCACCAGGCCCAGCCACCAGCCACTAGGCTTAGGCACCAGCCCCAACCCCAGCCACCAGGCCCAGCCTCAGCCACCAGGCCCAGCCACCAGCCATTAGGCTTAGCCACCAGGCCCAGCCACCAGGCTCTGCCACCAGGCCCAGACAGAGAGATATACATTCACAAAACAGCTCTCTCTCTCTCTCTCTCTCTCTCTCTCTCTTTCTCTCTCTCTCTAGTCTCCCTTGTCACCAGGGAGGCTGGCCTCTGCCTTCATAAATCCCTCAAACATGTCGGCTGCATTCCAGGTGACATCATTAATGCTGTGTTGAAAAATCCCCTCAGGCACCCCAAGATTTCTGGGCCCAATCCAAACTCTAGCTCATCCCAGGCGGGATAGCGGTCCGGAGCATGAAATCTTTCCCACAATGCCGAGTCCCCAGCTTCTGAAACTGTAGATCTCTCTCTCTCTTTATCTTTCTCATACAGTATGTTTACATTCCCAAAGCAAGTAAAATAGATAATAAACAAAAGTGAAATAAACAATAAAAAATTAACAGTAAACATTAGGACAAGGAATAGAGACATTGACAAATGTCATTATGGCTATATACAGTGTTGTAATGATGTGCAAATAGTTAAAGGACAAAAGGGAAGAGGATTAAGTTATTTTCAAGACCCAGAGGATTTCAGCTGGGATTGTTACTTTGTTAAGAGAGTAAATAAACATATGCTCTGAGGGCTATAGAGAGGGATCCTAAAGAGCGGGACCTCCCTGTTACTGTCAGTGGCTGGTGTTTAGTTCATGTGAGTATTGTTGTTGTCGTTGTTGTTGTCTGACATGTAGTGAAGCAGTGGTAGGCTACTCAAGTGTAGTGGCTGTGCAGTAATTGTTTGGCTAATGTCATGTGGTGGAGTCTGATTGGTCTAAATGACCTGTGACACCTCATTAGTTTGTCAACTTTCCCTGGTTTGTTCATCAAATTATTAATGAGGACATTGAAAAAAACACACAGATTAACCAACTCTCCACTTAATGGTGTTGATTTTGATTAACGTCTCCAACACTAAAATGACAGTGATGCTATGCATGTTCCGTTAGGCTAATGGGGACCTTGAACGGGACCCCTCACACACACACATGCACGAGCATACACACATGGACACACAAACGCACACACACACGCACAAGCACATACACACATGCACAAGCATGCACACACACAAATACCCCCCTCCCATTTCAGCTGAGATCACCTTACCACTGATCTTGGTTAGCATGGTGAGCATGAAAAATAAGACAATGCCGCCTGGGATGCCTCAGCTGACTTGTCAGTGCTAACTCTCATTACGGACATTGATGAATGAGGTGGTGCCACAATGATGCTGTGACGAGGTGTGAAAGAAGGAGTCAGGCGCAGGAGGTAAAATACCGAAGTCCAGAGTTTAATCCGTTTGCATAAATCAAATGCCCCAAGCGTCAAACGAAACTGTACAAGGGAAAACATCTACCTTGGCAATAACACAGTGAAATGTACCTCAACCGAGCTACACGCTCTCACAACAAAACAATCACTCACAAAGACAAGGGGAACAGAGGGAACACTTATACACATACTAATTAGGGGAATGAGCACCAGGTGTGTGTGATTGACAAGACATGACAAGTGTCGTGACAGTACCCCCCCCCCGACGCGCAGCTCCAGCAGTGCGTCGACCCCGGCCTCGGGGACGGCCAGGAGGATGCGGAGCAGGGCGAGTCGGATGGCAATGGTGGAAATCCCTCAACAGGGAGGGATCGAGGATGTCCCGCCTTGGGACCCAACACCGTTCCTCCGGACCGTACCCCTCCCACTCCACGAGATACTGAAGGCCCACCACCCGACGCCTCGAATCCAGGATGGAACGGACCGAGTATGCCGGGGCCCCCTCAATGTCCAGAGGAGGTGGAGGAACCTCCCGTACCTCAGACTCCTGGAGCGGACCAGCTACCACCGGCCTGAGGAGAGACACATGAAACGAGGGGTTAATACAGTAACAACCTGTATGTCACCTCGTTTATTCTCCTCAGGACTTTACGTGGGCTCAGCTTCCGGCAGGGCAGGCGGAGGGGCAGATTCCGGGTCGAGAGCCAGACCTGATCCCCCGGGACAAACACCGGGGCCTCCCTGTGGTGGCGGTCAGCGTTGGCCTTCTGACGACACATGGCGCGCTGGAGGCGAACGTGGGCAGCGTCCCAAGTCTCCTCCGCGCGCCGAAACTAGTCATCCACCGCGGGAGCCTCGGTCTGGCTCTGGTGCCACGGTGCCAGGACCGGTTGGTAACCCAAAACACATTGGAAGGGTGTTAGGTTAGTGGAGGAGTGGCAGAGAGAGTTCTGAGCATATTCTGCCCATGGCAGGAACACTGACCACTCCCCCGGCCGGTCCTGACAGTAGGTCCGCAGGAACCTACCCACATCTTGATTCACCCTTTCCACCTGCCCATTGCTCTCGGGGTGAAAACCAGAGGTCAGGCTGACCGAGACCCCCAGACGTTCCATGACGCCTTCCAGACTCTAGACGTGAACTGGGGACCTCGGTCGGACACTATATCCTATGGTACCCCGTAGTGCCGGAAGACGTGAGTAAACAGAGCCTCCGCAGTTTGTAGGGCTGTGGGGAGACCGGGCAAAGGAAGGAGGCGGCAGGACTTTGAAAAGCGGTCCACAATGACCAGGATCGTGGTGTTACCTTGGGAGAGGGGAAGATCAGTAAGACCATGGTCGTTGTGGAACAGGTAAAGGTTGTAGCTTACCCGCTGGGAGGTGCCTAGGTGAAACATACACCCTCACGTCCTTAGCCAAGGTAGGCCACCAGTACTTCTCGGTCAGGCAGCGCATTGTACGACCGATACCTGGATGACCAGAGGAGGGTGACGTGTGTGCCCAGTAGATCAGACGATCACGGATAAGCACAGGCACGTACTGCAGCCTAGCTGGACATTGCGGTGGAGATGGATCTGTGCGTAATGCCTGCGCTATATCTGCGTCCATCGCCCATACTACCGGCGCCACAATGCATGAGGCCGGTAGTATAGGGGTGTTGTCTCTGGGCCTCTCCTCTGTGTCATACAGCCGAGACAGTGCGTCTGCCTTCACGTTCTTCGTACCCGGAATGTATGAGAGTGTGAAATCAAACCGGGTGAAGAAGAGGGCCCACCTGGCCTGGCGAGGATTCAGCCTCCTCGCTGCCCGAATGTACTCCAGGTTACGGTGGTCTGTCCAGACGAGGAAAGGGTGTTTTGCCCCTTCGAGCCAATGTCTACACACCGTCAAAGCTCGGACAACAGCCAACAGCTCCTGATCACCAACGCCGTAGTTTGCACCGCCGAGCTGAGCTTCTTAGAAAAGAAGGCACAGGGGCGGAGCTTGGGTGCCGTGCCCGAGCGTTGGGATAAGACAGCTCCTATCCCTACCTCGGACGCTTCCACCTCCACTATGAACGGTAGTGATGGATCGGGGTGAGCCAGTACCGGGGCTGAGGTGAACAGACCCCGCAATCTACTGAATGCCAAATCAGCCTCAGCAGACCAGCGGAGCGGGGATGGCCCACCCTTCAACAAGGAGGTAATGGGAGCTGCGACCTTGCCAAAACCCAGAATAAACCTTTGATAGTAGTTGGCAAAGCCAAGGAAGCGCTGCACCTCCTTTACCGTGGTAAAAGTCGGCCAATTACGCACGGCTGCAATGCGGTCTCCCTCCATCTCCACACCTGTGGTGGTAATGCGATATCAGAGGAAGGAGATTGACTGCTGGAAAAACTCACACTTCTCTGCCTTGGCATAAAGATAATTTTCCAGCAATCGGACCAGTACTTTGCGAACCAGGGACACATGCTCGGCGCGCATAGCGGAATACACCAGGATGTCATCGATGTAGACCACCACACCACGACCAAGCATGTCCTGAAACACCTTGTTCACAAAGGACTGGAAAACGAATGGAGCATTCATCAAACCGTAGGGCATCAACAGGTATTCATAATGCCCCGAGGTTGTGCTGAATGCTGTTTTCCACTCATCCCCTTCCCGAATACGCACCAGGTTGTAGGCGCTCCTGAGGTCTAATTTGGTGAAAAAACGGGCCCCATGCATTGGCTCAATCACTGAAGGAATGATGGGAAGAGGATAACTAAATCGTACCATCACATTATTCAGTGGTCGATAATCAATGCACGGGCGTAAACCACCATCTTTCTTCTTCACAAAGAAAAAACTTGAGGAGGCAGGTGAAGTGGAGAGACGTATATTTCCATAGCCTCCGTTTCAGCCTGCGACAGGGGATACACATGGCTCCTGGGAGGTACAGCGTCTACCCGAAGGTTTATCGCGCAATCCCCCTCCCGATGAGGTGGTAATTTAGTCGCTTGCGTCTTGGAAAATGCGAGCGCATTTTCCAAGACGGTATTTGGGGGGAATGCGCACGGTGGGGGTACCGTCTGGACTTTCCACCGTGGTCGCACCAACGGAAACACCTAGACACCTACCCGGACACTCACGCAACCACCCCGTAAGAACCCTCTGCGGCCATGAGAAATTGGGGTTGTGAAGGGCTAACCACGGGATACCCAAGACTACAGGGTAAGCAGGAGACTCAATAATCATAAAGGTGATCTGCTCAACATGTGTCTCCTGCGTAATCATGGTGACTGGTACAGTAACTTCCTTAACCAACCCGGACCCTAATGGTCGACTATTTAGTGCTCTGATGGAGAGTGGAATGGTTAGGGGAACCAATGAAATGCCTTGACGGTGTGCAAATGCCCTGTCCATAAAATTCCCAGCTGTGCCTGAATCGACTAGCGCCTTACACTGGGAACCTACCAAGTGATCTGGAAAGGAGATAGATAAAGTACAGTGCGCCACAAAGGGCTCTGAACACGTTTGGGTGTTCGTTATCTGGGGTGATGCATGAGTACCGTGCCTACCGCCTCCAGACCCAAAAGAACGTTGACTACGATGTGAGGTGGATTGTCCCTTCTTGCCACCAGAGTGGCACTGTCGCTGTCCTCCTGCGCTCTCTCGACCGGTGGCTCCCCGCAGCTCCATCTGCTTGGGGTCAGAGTTGTCCGGAGTGGGAACGGGCAGACCCCTACCAGGACGTCCTCTGGCAGATTGTCCAGCCGGATGGCCATGTCCACCAGTTGGGAGAACGATAGCATGGCATCCCGGCAGGCTAGCTCCCGTTGGACGTCCTCCCTTAGGTGGCACCGGAAATTGTCTATCAGGGCACGCTCGTTCCACCCGGACCCCGCTGCCAGCTTCCGGAACTCCAGCGCGTAGTCCTGAGCGGTCCTCGTCCCCTGCCTTAGATGAACCAGTCGTTCGCCCGCCTCTCGACCCTCAGGCAGGTGATGAAAAATGGCCCGAAAGAGGCGAGCAAACTCCCCGTAGTTCTCCAACGTGGTACCTTCCTCGTTCCATACCGCGTTGGCCCACTCCAGGGCTCTCCCACAAAGGTAGGAAACGAGGACGGATACCTTCTCCCACTCCCGGGGCTCCGGTCTGATGCTGGAGAAATACAACTCCAGTTGGAGTAGGAATCCCTACAGTGGCTGGGGTGTAGGTGGCTGGATCCGGTTGACCAGCTGGTCTCGAAAGATCGGATCCTCTCCTCTCCAGGTGTAGAACCCGATCCATCGCTTCCCCCAAGCTGGCCAACATCGAGGAATGCTCCTGGACCCTTTCCACAACTCCAGGCATGCAGTCTTCTCCTGCTGACTCCATATCAGACCAGGTGAGTGATTCTGTGACGAGGTGTGAAAGAAGAAGGAGTCAGGCGCAGGAGGTAAAATACCGAAGTCCAGAGTTTAATCCGTTGGCATAAATCAAACGCCCCAAGCGTCAAACGAAACTGTACAAGGGAAAACATCCACCTTGGCAATAATACAGTGAAATGTAGCTCAACCGAGCTACACGCTCTCACAACAAAACAATCACTCACAAAGACAAGGGGAACAGAGGGAACACTTATACACATACTAATTAGGGGAATGAGCACCAGGTGTGTGTGATTGACAAGACATGACAAGTGGAGTGATGAGAATGGGATCGGCAGTAGCTAGTACTCCGGTGACGACGAACGCCGAAGCTTGCCCGAACCAGGAGGTGGGGCAGCCTCGGCGGAAGTCGTGACAGATGCTCACCCAGAAAAACTCTGCTCTGGGTATTATTAGTGTTTGTGTGTTTATCAACTGACATACAGTGGGGAAAAAAAGTATTTAGTCAGCCACCAATTGTGCAAGTTCTCCCACTTAAAAAGATGAGAGAGGCCTGTAATTTTCATCATAGGTACACGTCAACTATGACAGACAAAATGAGATTTTTTTTCTCCAGAAAATCACATTGTAGGATTTTAAATGAATTTATTTGCAAATTATGGTGGAAAATAAGTATTTGGTCAATAACAAACGTTTCTCAATACTTTGTTATATACTCTTTGTTGGCAATGACACAGGTCAAACGTTTTCTGTAAGTCTTCACAAGGTTTTCACACACTGTTTCTGGTATTTTGGCCCATTCCTCCAAGCAGATCTCCTCTAGAGCAGTGATGTTTTGGGGCTGTCGCTGGGCAACACGGACTTTCAACTCCCTCCAAAGATTTTCTATGGGGTTGAGATCTGGAGACTGGCTAGGCCACTCCAGGACCTTGAAATGCTTCTTACGAAGCCACTCCTTTATTGCCCGGGCGGTGTGTTTGGGATCATTGTCATGCTGAAAGACCCAGCCACATTTCATCTTCAATGCCCTTGCTGATGGAAGGAGGTTTTCACTCAAAATCTCACGATACATGGCCCCATTCATTCTTTCCTTTACACGGATCAGTCCCTCTGGTCCCTTTGCAGAAAAACAGCCCCAAAGCATGATGTTTCCACCCCCATGCTTCACAGTAGGTATGGTGTTCTTTGGATGCAACTCAGCATTCTTTGTCCTCCAAACACGACGAGTTGAGTTTTTACCAAAAAGTTCTATTTTGGTTTCATCTCATTCTCCCAATCCTCTTCTGGATCATCCAAATGCACTCTAGCAAACTTCAGACGGGCCTGGACATGTACTGGCTTAAGCAGGGGGACACGTCTCGCACAGCAGGATTTGAGTCCCTGGCGGCGTAGTATGTTACTGATGGTAGGCTTTGTTACTTTGGTCCCAGCTCTCTGCAGGTCATTCACTAGGTCCCCCCGTGTGGTTCTGGGATTTTTGCTCACCGTTCTTGTGATCATTTTGACCCCACGGGGTGAGATCTTGCGTGGAGCCCCAGATCGAGGGAGATTATCAGTGGTCTTGTATGTCTTCCATTTCCTAATAATTGCTCCCACAGTTGATTTCTTCAAACCAAGCTGCTTACCTATTGCAGATTCAGTCTTCCCAGCCGGGTGCAGGTCTACAATTTAGTTTCTGGTGTCCTTTGACAGCTCTTTGGTCTTGGCCATAGTGGAGTTTGGAGTGTGACTGTTTGAGGTTGTGGACAGGTGTCTTTTATACTGATAACAAGTTCAAACAGGTGCCATTAATACAGGTAACGAGTGGAGGACAGAGGAGCCTCTTAAAGAAGAAGTTACAGGTCTGTGAGAGCCAGAAATCTTGCTTGTTTGTAGGTGACCAAATACTTATTTTCCACCATAATTTGCTAATAAATTCATAAAAAATCCTACAATGTGATTTTCTGGATTTCTTTTTCTCAATTTGTCTGTCATAGTTGACGTGTACCTATGATGAAAATTACAGGCCTCTCTCATCTTTTTAAGTGGGAGAACTTGCACAATTGGTGGCTGACCAAATACTTTTTTCCCCCACTGTATAATTATAGGTGCAGATTCATAGGAGATACATGAAGGACCTACGGCCCATTGACTAGAGCACATCATATCTGTTAGTAATATGAGAGATAAGGGAGTGGAAATACTGCATGGGGCGAAGGATCAGTCAGCGTTTGATTTAAAACACAAAAGTCATAAAAAGTAAAAAACTATGTCACAGGAGATTTATATATATATTTTTGGCTAAGTTTTACAGCTGGAAATATAAATTACGAGTCCCACCAAATATAGATGTGCTTCCAATTGTGCAGATAAATTACATTCTAGCCTTTGCGAGTTGAAATACAGGAACTGGCTGAGGTTAGTAGCTAGTAGCTGCTCCTTTCTTTCCATATGCACCAGCTCTCAGTAGTGGACTTGTTATTTGACTCGTAAACCAACTTTTTGTAACAAGATTACGAACTACCTTAAGAAACAAATGACATTATTTGAAGTTTGCCTTGTATCTAAAGTCAGCATGAGAAAAAACTACACCTACACTACATTACACAAACTATAAAGAAGAACAATTTGTTAAAAGTGTTTTGCCTACGCTCACATCTTCTTTTTTTATGATGCTTAGGTTGTCCTCTCTAATAACTTGTTTTATGATGCTTAGGTTGTCCTCTCTAATAACTTGTTTTATGATGCTTAGGTTGTCCTCTCTAATAACTTTTTTTCATGATGCTTAGGTTGTCCTCTCTAATAACTTGTTTTATGATGCTTAGGTTGTCCTCTCTAATAACTTGTTTTATGATGCTTAGGTTGTCCTCTCTAATAACTTTTTTTATGATGCTTAGGTTGTCCTCTCTAATAACTTTTTTTATGATGCTTAGGTTGTCCTCTCTAATAACTTTTTTTATGATTCTTCGATTGTTCTCTCTAATAACTTGTTTTATGATGTTTAGGTTGTCCTCTCTAATAACTTTTTTGATGATGCTTAGGTTGTCCTCTCAAAAAACTTTTTTTATGAAGCTTAGGTTGTCCTCTCATAACTTTTTTTATGATGTTTAGGTTGTCCTCTCTAATAACTTTTTTTATGATGCTTAGGTTGTCCTCTCTAATAACCTTTTTTATGATGCTTGGGTTGTCCTCTCTAATAACTTTTTTTATGATGCTTAGGTTGTCCTCTCTAATAACTTTTTTTATGATGCTTAGGTTGTCCTCTCTAATAACTTGTTTTAGTCCAGGACCAGGTGCCAGGTGCTAGCACAGGTGCTATGTTGGAAACTATCTCATCATGTCAGCATCTGAAAAAAGGATCAGCTGCTGATATGTTGATATAGTATATCATATCCCAGATCAGGTACATTATATGATGCACTTCCAAAATGTGGGATTTCATGTACAGTAATTTGCCTTCATTTTCTATACATTTTCAGGATGCATGTGGTCTACACTACAAATTGCCTACACTACATTTATATTTTCTAAAAGCAGTGCCAGACAGTAACAACTAAAGTGTAAGAACCAGTGTTTCTGGATTTTATTAGTCCTACTGCTCGAATCCTGCCTGATGGTGTCTTCTATATCCCAGCAGCACCCGGTGCTGTGGCTGTACAATGGATTTACAACCCATAGTTTACTTTTATATCAGCGGAGGTCATAAGATATGATATTTTCTGTTTCCTAAAATGGCTTCAGCTCAGGACCCAGACGTATAAAACATTCCAGTGACAGCTATACATTTCATGTGATGACACTACTCCGAAACAATCTCGATATTGCCTTTCCACATCATAAACAAAACCCGACCACAGTTCTGTTCTCCAGTGCATCGTACGCTCATCTATCCGGCCTGCAGAAAAACCATGGCACTCAGTGGTAGATAGAATAAGTAGATACAGTCAGGGGAGACGGAGTTGGAATGGTTGTTAAATGCTGAACTCCACGGTGACTGGAGATATGACACTGGTGAGAGGAGAGAGGAGAGAGAGGGAGATAGAAGGGAGGAGAGCAGACAGACAGAACAGAATGGAACAGACAGGGGGAAACGTTGGCAGGCGCTTCATCATCTGCTCAGGCATTCTCAGGCCGACCGTAAACAGTAATTTGGCCTCCCAAAGGACCCGACTTCTCCATAACTAGCACAGATATAAATCTCCTCCTTTCTCTAATAAATGAAGAACATTCTTGGGAGAGTTTGCTCTGCAAATGCAGCATATACCTGAGGAAAAAAAGAGAGATTCACAGAATAAATGTAATCTGTTAGAATTAAGAAGGTGTTTGCAGAATTGTGAAATGAACAGTACATGTATTTCCATGAGTTACTATTGGATGATTTGACTAGATGTGGGTTACTTTGATCCAAAACAAATATGTGAGGATTTTTCAATACAAACATGTTACCAAATGAATAGACCTTCACATGGTGAAAATATACATTTTCCCCTCAGCATCTCTGAGAGCTGTCATTGTATCACGTGTGACTGCCTGCGTTGGCTCAAAGGTGAAGTGCTAGACTAAGGTCTGGTTTCTGTCAACCCATCATAATATTTATCCTTCAATATGAATTTGAAAAAAAAAGTTATGAGTGCGTCAATATTTTAAATGAAACTCTATAAACCGTGAAAAGGTGACAACACTTGATGACACTTGCATATTGCTCTTACACCTGTAGGTGTTAGTTTACGTAAAGCGGCAGATGGTATGTTTTGGGCCAATCAGATCTCTATTAGAGACTTGCGACAGTGTGCCTGAGTGCTTTATTCTGATCACTGTGTTATGTGCGTAAATACTAGTGATGTGTGATACTTCCTTGTCAAGGGCAGAGTTTTAAACACAGCGGAGCTACAGTATATAGATAAAATACATCTCGCAGAGGCTTGTATGATGGAAATAAAAATGTATGTAAATAAAAGTATAAAAAGATGTGGTCCTGCACACACACACACAGTTTTGTATTACTATACTTGTGAGGACTTTTTACCCTAACCCCTAAACCTAACCTTAAACCTAGCCACTAACCCCTAACCATAATTCTAACCATAACCCTAAACCTAACCCCTAATAGCCTTTTTAGAAGTCCCCACTTCTCCATATTTTCCTTGGTTTACCATTGTCATTTCCAGCTGAGTTCCAGTTCCAAGTAAATATAAAACAATGAATTATTACTTCAAACGTTCCTAGAAAAAGGTGGGTCAAAATGTTTACAGGATGTACAGTGGGGAAAAAAAGTATTTAGTCAGCCACCAATTGTGCAAGTTCTCCCACTTAAAAAGATGAGAGAGGCCTGTAATTTTCATCATAGGTACACGTCAACTATGACAGACAAATTGAGAATTTTTTTTCTCCAGAAAATCACATTGTAGGATTTTTAATGAATTTATTTGCAAATTATGGTGGAAAATAAGTATTTGGTCACCTACAAATAAGCAAGATTTCTGGCTCTCACAGACCTGTAACTTCTTCTTTAAGAGGCTCCTCTGTCCTCCTCTCATTACCTGTATTAATGGCACCTGTTTGAACTTGTTATCAGTATAAAAGACACCTGTCCACAACCTCAAACAGTCACACTCCAAACTCCACTATGGCCAAGACCAAAGAGCTGTCAAAGGACACCAGAAACAAAATTGTAGACCTGCACCAGGCTGGGAAGACTGAATCTGCAATAGGTAAGCAGCTTGGTTTGAAGAAATCAACTGTGGGAGCAATTATTAGGAAATGGAAGACATACAAGACCACTGATAATCTCCCTCGATCTGGGGCTCCACGCAAGATCTCACCCCGTGGGGTCAAAATGATCACAAGAACGGTGAGCAAAAATCCCAGAACCACACGGGGGGACCTAGTGAATGACCTGCAGAGAGCTGGGACCAAAGTAACAAAGCCTACCATCAGTAACACACTACGCCGCCAGGGACTCAAATCCTGCAGTGCCAGACATGTCCCCCTGCTTAAGCCAGTACATTTTTGCTAGAGTGCATTTGGATGATCCAGAAGAGGATTGGGAGAATGTCATATGGTCAGATGAAACCAAAATAGAACTTTTTGGTAAAAACTCAACTCGTCGTGTTTGGAGGACAAAGAATGCTGAGTTGCATCCAAAGAACACCATACCTACTGTGAAGCATGGGGGTGGAAACATCATGCTTTGGGGCTGTTTTTCTGCAAAGGGACCAGGACGACTGATCCGTGTAAAGGAAAGAATGAATGGGGCCATGTATCGTGAGATTTTGAGTGAAAACCTCCTTCCATCAGCAAGGGCATTGAAGATGAAATGTGGCTGGGTCTTTCAGCATGACAATGATCCCAAACACACCGCCCGGGCAACGAAGGAGTGGCTTCGTAAGAAGCATTTCAAGGTCCTGGAGTGGCCTAGCCAGTCTCCAGATCTCAACCCCATAGAAAATCTTTGGAGGGAGTTGAAAGTCTGTGTTGCCCTGCGACAGCCCCAAAACATCACTGCTCTAGAGGAGATCTGCATGGAGGAATGGGCCAAAATAGCAGCAACAGTGTGTGAAAACCTTGTGAAGACTTACAGAAAATGTTTGACCTGTGTCATTGCCAACAAAGGGTATATAACAAAGTATTGAGAAACTTTTGTTATTGACCAAATACTTATTTTCCACCATAATTTGCAAATAAATTCATTAAGAATCCTACAATGTGATTTTCTGGAAAAAAAAATATATTTTTGTCTGTCATAGTTGACGTGTACCTATGATGAAAATTACAGGCCTCTCTCATCTTTTTAAGTGGGAGAACTTGCACAATTGGTGGCTGACTAAATACTTTTTTCCCCAACTGTATTTATGCAGCCTATCTCCATGGCTGAATGATAGGTGTGGTTTTGAACAGCACTTAGATGTTGGAGGTAAGCTCTGTCATCCAATGGTCCTAAAAACACAACCAAGAAGTGGTGTCTTGTGTGTGTGTGTGTGTTTGTGTGTGTGTGTGCGTGTGCGTGTGTGTGTGCATGCACGTCTGTGGAAATAGAGTGCTAATCTCCCTAAACGTTCAATGCAGCCATTTTTATCTCAATATCAAATTTTTTCTGGGTAACATTTAAGTACCTTACTGTGATTGTTTTCAATTAAAATGGTTAAAAAATAGCTTCTTAGCAAAATGCAATTTCTCAAGCAAGAATTTAGCTAGGACTGTCTGGGAGTGGTCTGAGAGAGGGGCCTAATTGGAGGAGCCTAATGAGAGAGATGTGTAACCTGAAAACTAGCTGTTATTGGCAGAGAGGAGGGCAAACTGTCTTTGTTATTGGTCTATTAACTTATAACGCCTGGTGAGGTCAACAGGTGGTCCAAAAACCCCAACCAGTCAAACAAGCTAAAAGTGCATTATCATAATTATTTTAATTTCACAGTATTATTCTAACCTAATAGTGTGGGAATATATATACATTCTAGAAAAATCACATTTTTGATTGCACCTTTAACAACAATCTGTGTTTGCTAATGCATAGCCTTAGTCCTCTCAGAATCCCCCAACCCTTCAGACAGTAACAGGTGACTGATGTAGGGGTAAAATCCAATGTATTATGTAGTAATCATTATTTCTATAATTGCTGGATGTCATCTTTCTATGAAGATCAATGAGCTGTCACAATGAAAGTCTGGAGCTTTTTTTATATTAAAGGCAATTAAATATGTCAGGACCATCTCCTCCAGCTATTCAGAACAAGAGCACTACTGAGCTTTCTAGAAATGCAATTATATAATTGATAATTAATGACAAGAGTTAGGTAACACCAATATTACCCTGAAGGCTCCACAAATTCAGAAAATAGGAAATAAATTAATAATTACATCAAGTTTATCAATCAAGGGTATCACAAAGGTGAAGCAGGTTTTAATTGCCAGAAATGATAGAAAACGAGTGTGCGTGTAGGGATCTAATAGGGGAGAAAAATAACAGGTTGGTATGGGTTTGGGCATGGGTTTGTGTCGCTTCTAACAGGTTGGTATGGGTTTGTTATAGAATTGTGTAGCTACCAACAGGTTGGTATGGGTTTGTTATGGAATTGTGTAACTACCAACAGGTTGGTATGGGTTTGTTATGGAATTGTGTAGCTACCAACAGGTTGGTATGGGTTTGTTATGGAATTGTATAGCTACCAATAGGTTGGTATGGGTTTGTTATGGAATTGTGTAGCTACCAACAGGTTGGTATGGGTTTGTTATGAAATTGTGTAGCTACCAACAGGTTGGTATGGGTTTGTTATGGAATTGTGTAGCTACCAACAGGTTGGTATTGGTTTGTGTAGCTACCAACAGCTTGGTATGGGTTTGTGTAGCTACCAACAGCTTGGTATGGGTTTGTGTAGCTACCAACAGGTTGGTATGGGTTTGTTATGGAATTGTGTAGCTACCAACAGGTTGGTATTGGTTTGTGTAGCTACCAACAGCTTGGTATGGGTTTGTGTAGCTACCAACAGCTTGGTATGGGTTTGTGTAGCTACCAACAGCTTGGTATGGGTTTGTGTAGCTACCAACAGGTTGGTATGGGTCTGTGTTCGCTAACTCGGCCAAGGCCAGCCTGTCCCTCAGTTTAACCATGATAGAGCTCCTCACAAAAAGTTTCTCTAAAAATACCCAGAGGGATTTTTAACATTCCAATAAAATGATTTTACAGAGTGGTGTGTGTGGATTTTGGAGGTGTTGCTGAGCAAAGACAACACTTTTCTTAAGTATCCTCATGAAATTGTGTATATTTAATTAAATAAAATCTGGCTAATATATTGTGAGTAATAATACTAATAATATCTTCCTTACTAAATTTAACTAATCTAAATAAAGATTATTACAAATTCAAACATGAAAAGTACTGTAAATAAAAATAATTATAATAATATTTTCAGCCCAAAATTATATTTTTTCACCTGCACTACAATTGACATGTTTATCAATAAAACACACCATAATCCCAGAGAACATAATCACACTTTGATACGTAAATCCAAAATAAGATAAATAATCCAGTGGCCACCTTCTTAATTAATAATTTAACAGTGTCTTAGCGGGCTAACGAATGAATGTGATTGGGGTTTGAGTGATAGAACTCTGGTTGGATGGTCGTCCCTGGAGGTGCGGGCACTGGAGACAAGGATGCCATCCTCTATAACCTGTATAATTGGTAATTTGACAGGAGTGACTTGACTCTGTGTGTCTGTGGCCATCCTGCCAGTGGAGACTGACCCTTTAACCCCACCATTTATTACACAAATCACAGGTAATCACTCCAACTAAGGGTAGAATAGCAGTGATCAGGGAAACAAAAACAAAGAGTATAAAAATGCATACTATTAGTGGAGGTAGTGGGAGTATCTTAGCCTACATTTCTGATAGGGAAAATAGAACACATTCCCACATGTACAGATGTAGTATCTTAATTTGAGCCAGTTTGCTACAGCAGGAAATGTGAATTATTATGTGCATTATAATTAATGGATATTTCTGTAGGGGTTCATACATTTTTCGTAAGGGAAAATCAAGTCTGACATTTCAAAGTGGAAATTACAAACTTTAGAAGCCTTTTTAAACCTAAAATACACTAAAGTTTTACATTTCCTGCATGCAGGAAAGTTATCTTGCAACAGGGTGATCAAATTAAGATCCTACACCTCTACTCACTAATAAAGAAATGTTGGTTTTGGATTTTCCAAATAATAACAATCATCAGAGAAGCAAACACAATATAACTGCAGTAAAAAAATGTTTTACTATTGTATGTTTACACCTAAGGATGTGAGTGAGGTGGTTTCTTGGGCCGTTCCCCATGTATACATTTGCACTGGGCTTGTCCAAACAATCATACTTACATTTTAGCACAACTATCAGCACACCCTATTCCACAGGTCTGATAACATTCTCACCGCAGTTTCGGTGTGGCACTCAGGGGAAACAATGCCTTATTGACATGAGTTCCAGCCTCACAATGGCCACACAACTTCAGGGTTCCTGTTTTTGTTGACACTGTTAAAGCCCGCCATTGAAAGCCAATCCACTATGGACACAGCCATGCATAATTGAGCCCTCTGTCATACAATACAACAAATAAGTGCTTTAAATGTTTGAGTATGATACGCCAGGGAGAATACACACAGAGGGAGAGAGCGAGAAGCAGGTGAATAGAGAGTATAGGCTGATAGAACTGAAGGACGGAGAGAGACAAAGATAGGGATGGAAGGAGAGAGGGAGTCCATAACCACTAGGGGACACTAGTAAGTCACGAACGGGTGGAGTGGTGTGTGCAGCAGGCAACAAACACTATGAACAAAATACTTTCTTTGTTGCACTCTCAGATAATAAAATAATTCAGAAATAGCTACTTGACTGCTTTACAAAATATCTTGACAATGCGTTGGCCCGTAACGCACAGGAACAGCTCCACATTTACATAATCACATAAAATGTAAACCACAGAGCACTATGGCCAACAAACAAACAGAGGAGGGAGAGGGAAAAGGATCCACTTTCCCCCATGGAATTAATATACCCACTAAAAGTACATTTTTACATTATGTACCTGCTCACAACAATGGGAAAACATTTGCAAATGTGGAGTTTTGCTCTGTCTGTTATTCCCCAGAAAACAGCTTCTCAGCTTTGTGTAATGAATATTCTATACAAGCCTTATGTTACACTGTAGTGTAGATGAGATAGTACTTACTTACTACAGGAATGATTTATAACTTTTATTAATACAATTTCCTCTAGAAACAGACCCGTCTTGATGTAATATACATATCCCACAAAGACTCCCATGTTATTCTATAACATTAAAAAGAAAACTTCTAAATTGGTGCAGAATTGTCACTGGGATAGGTAGAAACTAAGACTGGGACGATACCAATATCAGAATACTCATTAGTATCATGTCAAGGAAACAAAACCCAAAGCAGATTTAACTTCTTTAGGAAAACAGCCCTAATATTGGAAACAAACATCATTATGTTGTCATCCAGGGTCACATTTATTTATTTTCCAAGCTATAGCACACAATATTTTATATGCTGCAGGTTTTTAAAGGACCAAAGAGTTGGGTCTGCTTCGTGTTTTCATTTTTGCCATGGAAAACATATTGCAGTACTGGTATCGTCACAGCCCTAGTAGAAACTTGACACTGAAATACATACTCCTGCATTATAAACATTAACTAAGATAAATGCACCCCATACAATCACCCACACTTTTACTGTACACACAGTCTCACTGACAGACAAGCTATTGGCATAAAAAACACTGTCTGAGTTCTCCATTTTGTGTGTGTCTTAAAAAGGGAAAGTTGTCCTGTCTGTAACTGGGTTAACTATGAGAGTTAACACCTCCGTTTACCTCCATCACCAGATAAAACTGTCAAGAAAGGGCCAGTGTATCGCCTTTCCTATAGCAACCAAGCACATACACTAAACAATTCTCCTCCTCTAGCAACTAAAGGCAGAACAACATTTGCCAGTGACATCCATAGTTATAGCCTTCGTTAGTTTCACAATGCTCCTCATGAATTAGTAACATCTGTTAATTGCACATTTATTGCACTCAAGAACACAGAGAGATACACTAAATGGCTGAGGAAAAAAACATTGCACTCCAATAAGAGAGTTATAAATACATTTGGAAATTTGAATTTAACCTTTGGCAAGGCAAAAATGAAGCAAATAAATATGCTGTACTCTTCATTCTTAGTACCAAGAAATTATATAATCTCACCCCACCTGAACATTAAATGTATTTGTTATTACACTCATAAATAGGAAACTTAGGCTACAGTAAATATAGCATTCAACTACTGTGTAGGTATAAAACGTCAGAGGAAACATTCCATTGAAAAGTGTATAGATTTAGTCCACAATTTATAGCTAAATTAGAGAAAAAAACACAACATTTGCATTTCCTCTCAAAGACTCCTTGATGCAACATATTAACAACTATATTTATTCAACGATGGAAATACAAATATGAGAATCATCCAGCATCATAATCCTTCTGCTGTTTGCACTTCATTGTCGCCTTTTCAAATATCCTCCTAGTGTTTAATTTCCATGTGACAAGTTTGACTGACAATGTGGCTGGTGTGTTTGAACCATGTGCTCGGTTTCCCTCTCATTCCCTCTCATATTGAGCAGGAATAATGACTATTCTTGTGCTAGGCTGAGTATTTGTGTTATTGTTGTGGAGTGTCAGCAGCGGCCCCAGACGTTTGCCTAACGTGCTATCAGCGGGAGTGTAAAAATACAAACATATTTGTCAGAGTTATTGACCTTTATCTCTCCACTTTCTTGACAGCCTTCTCCAGTTATTGACAATACAAACACGCAGGGAAAAGCATAACCTTTCATTTAAAGAGCCCTCTCCTCCTCTCTCTCTCTCTCTCTCTCTCTCTCTCTCTCTCTCTCTCTCTCTCTCTCTCTCTCTCTCTCTCTCTCTCTCTCTCTCTCTCTCTCTCTCTCTCTCTCTCTCTCTCTCTCTCTCTCTCTCTCTCTCTCTCTCTCTCTCTCTCTCTCTCTCTCTCTCTCTCTCTCTCTCTCTCTCTCTCTCTCTCTCTCTCTCTCTCTCTCTCTCTCTCTCTCTCTCTCTCTCTCTCTTTCTCTCTATCCTCTCTCTCTCTCTTCCCCTCTCTCTCTTGCTATATATCCTCTCTCTCTCCCCCTCTCTTTCTCTCTCTCTCCGTCTCTCTTCTCTCTCCCTGCTCTTGCAATTTGCTGAAATAAGATGGCAGATAATGGTACTGTTGATTTCTGCCATTTCTCTTTCATTCCAAATTTCAGAGGCTAATGTCATTAGACAGACACAATAGCTGCTATTCAGCCCCGGATACAGAGATATGTCAACTATTCAATATAGTTTTGACATGCTGACATTAGAGCAGAGTGTTGTTTCCCTATTTGTTTGCTTACAATGCCAATAATATCATTAATCATATATTCCTTTAAGCAAGCTATCTGTCCCCCTCGCATTTTCAAATGACCACTATATATATGTATGTAGGTATTCATACAATTTATACTGTGGACATATTCAAGGTCTAATAGCATATTTTGACACGAAACAGGAGACATAACTCACCATAATCAAACTACAAGGAATAATTGTATATTTTTATAGTAAGTCCATCTGTAGTATGAATAACATTTACATGGGAAAAAATAATGATCCTGAGAATAGGGTTGAAGAATCTTCCTGCATCCATCTTTAATGGTAAACAACACAGTGATGATTCATTTACTACACCGCCACCATGCATCTGTGCAAAATAATGCTGCTAGTAAAAAATATTAGCACCACTCTAATGATCTTCCAGGAGAATTCACAGTGTTTTTGAATGTGTCATTTTGCATTTTAACAATGAAAAATAACATCCATAATATATGTGTGTCCCCACCAGCCAGCCGCTCTGCGGGCACTTCAGAGCTGAAATTTAATTTTAAACAATCCAGACCAGTGTTTGGTGACCACGGTTAATCATCAAGAAACAAAGACATCAAACAATATTTGATAATGAGAAAAATGCCTCCAGGATATTAGGAATGTGGGAGAGAGAACACAGCATGAGCCTCGCTGCAGAGGTAGAGAGGCACACCAGACACACAGACACAAGCCGCATTCGCACGTCGCATAGTGTGTGTGTGTAACCCCTCCGCCACACTTTCCCTGAGCGGGGGACAAAAAGCACACACTCATACACACGCAAACACACATACACACCAACGGTTCTTATGGAGTTAAAAAGCCATTAAACATTGTCTCTTTTTTTAAAGTTCATGACGAGATAATTAGAATTCAGTGAGTGGAGCCAGTGGTGAGATTAGAGCTTTGTGGAAATGTGTTTCATTTTGAACCTCACTGCATCGCAATTGAACCCAATTATCTGAAGTTAAAATGGCTTTGTGAGGGCCAGAACAGTAAAGCTCACACTGACAAAGATCCAAAGGAGATTTTAAAAAAATTAAGACAAAAGAGTAAAAAATAAGGTTGGATGGGATTTATTTTCCCTGGGTAAAAAACTAAATATTTCCAATTTTTCTATGGTATATGCATGGCTACAAGCTTGAGTTGTATTCATATTTTACTGAGTTGACTATACATATGGTATTCATTGAACAAAATATACCCTCAAATTGCTGTAGATATTTGTACTTAAAAAATAATTGTGCTGTTAGTTGAGATATAGTGCAGACAGCATTATTCCAATATAAAAAGACTCAGTAGGCATGATATATTTTAGTTTCTCAGTTGATAATAAATCCATACTCTATTGGTTTCATTTTAAGACTTGTGTCAGTTTAATTTGAGTTTAGCTGAAATCTGTAGTTGGGGGGCCGATGTGTGTGTGCTTGTGTGTGTGCGTGTGTGTGTCAGGGCCCCTCTACCCTTTCCTCAGACAGGGTATTTACTCGGTTATCCTTGATTGACGTGACGTTAACGGTTTGGCCAAATCGAGGCAGATCCAGCAACCTGGGCCCAACTGCAGCATGTGCCGCCACCTCCGTCATGCAAATTGCATCCGGGCAGCCCGTTGACTATGATTAATGAGCCTGGGCTACAGCCTTTGTTTCCGCGTGCAGCCGTTTAGTGTGAAACACAATCCCAAAATATTATCTATCCCCTATTAGTGCACTAAATTTGTTCACACCACACATGTTGTTTAGAGCAATTTACAAGGAGAAGAGTTTTGTGAGCACAATTGCATTTAATTACTTACCCCTTAATCAAATTCATTAAAGGATAATAAAATAAATGAAAGAAATACACGTCTTGTCTTCCTTGATGTAAAATATGGATGTGGGATTTTCAGGGGCAGTCATGCTGTTAGGGGTGACGTTTTTTCCAAACGCACAAATCCGATACCTTGCTAATACTACAGGCATTTCCTGGTTATGGCTTGCCTCACGTTTAAACTATTATTTTTTAGAGCTGAGAACCTAGACTCCCTGATGATTGGAGAGCAATTCTGTGGTAGAGAGAAGTGAAGTCACTGAATATGCAAACACTGGGGGAAAAATGAAACATTATGACAATACGACTGCTTGTATTCTATTACAAAATTGTACCTTGTTGTATGGTGTGATATGATATCATTGAAGATGGTAAGGTCCAATGTGGGGAGAGTGTGGGGAGAGCGCAATTTCCTTAAACACAGCGTGATGTGTAAGGGAAATGAATCAAGGTCACAAATCCTCAGGATTAAAGAGTTATGAATTGAAAGAATCAATAACAAAGTAGGATTACTTTCTCTCTCTCCATGTCTCTCTCTGTCACCACACACACACACACACAGAGCTATGCTCTCCCTCCGCTGATAGCAGAATGCAAATGTTTACCAGGCATTAAGGTATATAAGTACCATTAGTAGCATGGTGCTTAGCACTACAATGGTGTGCCAAGAGCAGTGGAGCAGAGATCAGTGCAGCATCTCCTGGATATCAGAGGGAAACATCCTTTGTAAATTAATCTCCCACTGTGAGCAGGCTTCACAGCTGGTTAACGGCACTGTGTGTAACGCTGCCCTGTTTACACGCCGCCTCCAAAGCACTCCTCTCCTCTGCTTTCTTCCCCGCATCCCCTCTCTCTTCTCTCTATCCCTCGCTCCTCTCTTTCCTCTTCCAGCTACAGTACCTTTGCAGCCTGCTATGGCTCTCACTGGATAGAGAGAAAGAGACACACGCACACACATGAACACACAGACTCACACACGCATACTTGAATCCAAGCACACAGAACTGCTCAGTGCTCCCCCCACCTCCCCTGCAACCTCTGATCCCAGCCTTTGGAGCTATTACAGTACGCTGCCTTCCCAACCCCTTCCTGATTTTTATATTTTTATACCATCACATTACATTGATCCTTTATGCTACCTATTACAAACGCTCCCCGACAAAAAACCCTGATCCTTTGATACCTAGACGGGTAAACTGCTCCAGCCGCCCCTGACCTCAGACTTTTATACCAATTAGACGAGACTGCCTCAGAGGCTCTGATTTTATCTCCTCCTACTGATCCCAGTACACTGCTCCCTTTTGTAGCACATCACGGTGCGCTGAGCCCTTATAGTCTCCGAGACCAGGCTAGTGCACACAACCCCCGGACCTGGGCTCATCACAGCCATCATACTACACTGCCCCACAACAATACAGCTTTATTTTGATACACCGCAGGTCAGGTCACAGTGAGTCTGGCTGGCCCGCGACACCTTTGTGTTCGCCGTAAAGGGAAAACCATGTTCATTCATACAATGTACTACTGTCATGTGCTGGTGGTGTTGTGATGTTATGATAAAAAATGACACATTATGACAAAAGTATAGATATAATCAAAGAATTGGAGACAATACACTATCAAAGAAAAATAGGCATATCAATTTGTTTTCTTTTATCATTTATTGTGATTTAGAGATGTTTTATGTTTTATTAATGTTTTATTAACTTTTAAGCTCCATACCATTCTAGGGTAACTAAAAATCTATCGTTGGCCTATTGTACAAAAATAAATAAATAGTCAAACTCACCATAGAAATTACTTGGTTATACTGCTGTAGCCGGCTTTCCTTCCATCTGTAAATGAAGTGTGTGTGTGTGTGTGTGAGAGAGACATTCTATTAGTCCAGACTGTGGTTTAGCACTGCTCAGAGAGTAATTAGGCCTATACAATAAGACCATTGTAAAAAATATATTGATCTGTCAGGAAATGAGCCCCCCATGTAGCTCAGTTGGTAGAGCATGGTGTTTGCAACGGCAGGGTTGTGGGTTCGATTCCCACGGGGGGCCAGTATGAAAATGTATGCACTCTAACTGTAAGTCGCTCTGGATAAGAGCGTCTGCTAAATGACTAAAATTTAAATGTATGACACAGTAGAACTTAAAAAGAGAGCACTCAATACCTGCATCATACAACATAGTCAAATACAATTTCACTAGATTCAGTTCAGCTTCTGACATTTTTTTCATAAATCATGTCTGTACCAGTGGAGGCTGCTGAGGGGAGGACGGCTCATAATAATGGCTGGAATGGAGTCAATGGAATGGTATCAAACACATGGTACTCTGTACTCATATATTACACTGAGTATATTTACAGTAAAATACAAGTCTAAATACTTTACTCTTTGTGTAGGCCTATGCCACCAAATAATGAGGGGTATTTCACTTGAGGCACACACTTATGCACTAAGCTCAATAACCCAGCTTTTACAAATATTCTACCATTATCCACAATCCTGTATAAGTGTTCCTGCCACAGGCACTTGGAGTATAAACTATCAAGAGCTCAAATGAAAGGAGATATAAAAACATCAATAAATGATGCCTTCCTGCCCCATAGTAGGCTACCTACTGTAACTTGTTACACTTTCCTTTCAGACTTCATAAGAGCCAAAGTGTGCCCTGACCAACGACTACTTTTAAAGAGCAACGTTTTCTAAACTGCTCCATATGGAAACTGATTTGGAGGCAGTGGCAAGGGGCATCTTGGGATGTCACTGAGGTTTGGAGTTAAAAAGAAGCCACTTTGTATTGTCTAAAAGAACATCCAGGTCTTCCCTCTTTAATACCAAATCCCTTTAAAATATTGTTTGGCAGCAAAAAGAGGATTTCAGGGTTTTGGAAGGTGTTGATATATGATTGAGTGGAAAAAACAGACACAAGTTTATAATAGGCATATCAGTTTTGTAATCTATCATTTTATATTTACAGTTAATCATAAATATGTCAAATGAATCAGGTTGTCATTTCTGTGAAAAACATTCAAAGTGAATGTATTGTTCAGTAGTTTTTATTTATTTTTTAAGTGTGCTCTCCCTTTCCATGCAGCTACTGTAGGCTATCAAGAATAACATTTATCAGAAATGCATTTTGTATTTTGCTGAAGGGCTATTTTTAGGCTACTATAATGAAAAAGAGTACCATGCACTGGTCTTGAATGCAGCATAATTTGTCCAACTATATGCATACCCTACCTATGAAAATGCATCGCTATGATATGACTGGTGACATTTTCCAAATGTGCCAAAGAAAGATATCCAAATCTTTTAGGTTTGATATTGCTGTTATTGGTAATGAATCACAGTAACGCCGAGAGAAAAAACTGTAGCGATGCTGTTCTGATGCTGCTGTCTGTGAGCCTATCCCTTACCGCTATACTCAGCTCCTGCCATATAGACCAATCGGAGCGATTTTCATACTTACATACGCGCTTCAACTTTCTTGCGGGAACAAACCAGGAAGTGTCTCGTGCTCTTTGCATTTATGGTAAATAACATTGTTCTTGTCAATGCAGTGGCTATTGTTAAATTACCGGACTATTTACTATCGTTTATGCGACCGAATTCAAAGAGTTTGATACGCTGAACAAGATAGTAAGCTAAAAAGTTAACACGCTAGCAAACAATTTCACAGCTGATATCACAACAACGTTGTTTAGACACGCATATATATATATTTAAAAAAAGTGTTTCGAGCAGAATACAAGGAGATGTGAGTGATGATCCTTCATAATGCATGTTTCAGTCTTCGAATAGTTCACCTTATTGATATTGTCATCAGCTTTTGCTATGTCATTTATGCGTCTTGTCCTACTGCATGAGGTTATCCTAGCCCTAGATCTCGAAAACCCTTTTCCGTAGGGTCTTCAGTGGTTAGCTGTGTGTAAACTACAATTCCGACATTGTTTTAACGTTTAGAAGCAATAATCACTTGTTAAACGGTTTTTGAAACATATGATGAAATGCCCCATTCATATCAGCATGAAATAATCTTTCAAATAGTCCAGTGTAGCTCAGTTGGTAGAGCATGGCGCTTGCAACGCCAGGATTGTGGGTTCGATTCCCACGGGGTAACAGTATGAAAATGTATGCACTCACTAACTGTAAGTCGCTCTGGATAAGAGCGTCTGCTAAATAACTAAAATGTAAATAAAAAGGCTACAGTTACTGTAGCCGTTTTGCACAGATCCATAGCTGTGTGTGCCTCCAGTTAACTACACTTCCTCCCCAGGTATGCTTACACACAGGTGTTCAGAGCAAGCTAGATAGCTAATTAACACAGGTGGCCGCCTCTGTCTTCTGCAAACAAGCACTGTAACACATAAATTCATTTGAAGGTAGGTTTTTTGAAAATTATTTCTCGTTGATATGAAAGATGCATTCCTTATGTTTCCAAAAACGGACCGCAAGCGATGCGTTTTAACGCATCAGGGCTCTTAACAAAACTCACCAGGCCAGAAGATACTATTGTGAATAAGCGCTAAAGGTAGTTAGTGTCTATGAATGGGTTATCCTAACCCTTATCATGACCCCAATTCCATTGTATTACATTGGGTCATTGCATGTCCCCTTTTGCCTTGTGAGGGAAATGCCCCAATGCTGCCCAAATGCTCTGTCTAAATGCAAATAGCCTACACCTCGCACGTGATACGGTTTTGGAAACATTTGGAACTTAACTTTCATATGAGAGAGAAACATTTTCAAAACAAAAGATACACTTAGGCCTACTGCACACACTTTAGCAAAGTTGCACCTGGCTGTGTTTTGAGTAACACCTGCTTCTGGACGGAAATGTGGAATGGAATGGTCCAATGGAAATGGGAGCGCAAGGTGAGAGGATGTCGTACCTCGGCTGGAGGCTGTCTTACAGCCGGGTGAAACATTGCTAAACAGTGTACAGTAAGTGTATATTTTGAATTTGAAAGATTCTTATCGCTGGTATAAAAGTTAAGTTCCAAAGGTTTCCAAAACCGTATTGCAAGCGAGGACTATTAATGTTTCTAATTGTTAAAACAGTGTCGGGATTGTAGTTCACATGAAGTCAGCTGTAGTCCATACCTTCAGCTGACAACCCAAGAAGGGAAAGCTGTAAGCCCCCTTGGGTTCTCGAGAGCTAGTGGCGATCTCTGCATAATTTTGTAGCTGGAGGCTGTTGGGTGCTTTTACTCAGGTGTTGTTACCTGCGTACGCTACTAGTCTCGCGAGGCAATCCTTCCAAATCTTGTCCCGTTGACTCCGCTATTACCCATGGCCACTGTTGAGAAAGATATTAGCAGAGATTCTATACGTTTGAAAACTCTATTAGCCTATCGATGCTGCTATATTTAAAGAGCGACTGCCTTTAAAAAGCAATAAATCCCTTTGAAAAGGGCCTATGTGGCATCGATATGAGTCACAAACACTTATTCTAGTGTCAAAATTGACTTCAAAGTGTAAATAGGACCATTTTGGTCTTAAAGTCAGTCTCGTCTAAAACAGATTTTGAAACATCTGTGCGTCACAATGGGTAAATGAAGGTTGGCTTTTGATTTGACGATGTATATTTGCCAACTAACATTGGGTGAACAGCTGCGGTGATTGTCTATGCTATTGGATAGAGCGCAGTGAGACAGATCTGCCCAGCAGCCCGACTTTGTTTACATAAGACAACACGTCACACATTTCTTTACTTCAGAAATACTGCACCAAACACCTTAGTTGGATGTCAAATTATGCAACTAAAAAACCCTCGGCAAAAACGTCAACATTTATTACAGATTTCTTGATGTCACGCCCTGACTCAGGGGACTCTTATATGTTGAGTCAGGGTGTGTATATCCTTTGTTATATATATTCTATGTTGTAGTTCTATTATGTGTAGATCTATGTTGGCCGGTGTGGTTCCCAATCAGAGGCAACTGTAGCTCGTTGTCTCTGATTGGGGTCCATACTTAGGCAGCCTATTGGCACTAGTGGGTTGTGGGATCTTGTTCCGTGTAAGGTATGTTGTTTGTGTCTACCTTGGACTTCATGGTTCGTTTAGTTTGTTGTTTTGTCGTTGTGTTTATTCGTTATAATAAACATGTATGCATATCACGCTGCGCCTTGGTCCGTCCCGTCCTTCAACGAACGTGACATTTGAGTTATCTTAGATTCATTCTGGGGATTTTGAGGAAGTGAAATATGCTTCCGGGTCTACAGTGTCTCATGGGGGACAAACATCATTAATCAAACACCGATTTTGGTCAGGAAACACACCTCCAAGACTTTCTAATGAGCAACAGAAAACCACACGTGC
Organism: Coregonus lavaretus; assembly: GCF_964263955.1. Classification (NCBI taxonomy): domain Eukaryota; kingdom Metazoa; phylum Chordata; class Actinopteri; order Salmoniformes; family Salmonidae; genus Coregonus; species Coregonus lavaretus. The sequence goes on from NC_140014.1 coordinate 28,421,561, forward strand.
CAATCGGTGTGTTCAGTGGCTCTTTAAATTACTGTAGAGGTCCTGCCTCTGCAACATAACATGCTGTTGACTCCCACACCAGTAGGCAATGTACTGTCTGTCCAGCCAAGGTCAATAGCCAATATTTTGCTAAAGAACATGCTTATTGAGAAAATATCAATACAATGAAAATGTGCTGTTTACATGCTTTCATTTAGTTATTTATATAAGTTTAAACTAATATTTTTTGCGCTGGTTGTTTGAATTAATTAAGCAATATGTGTCTTCCATTATGTAGGCTATAAAATGAATGGCAAAAAAGTATCAATTTAATGCAAAATATTGTGTCCATAATGTCCTATTAAATTCAGCCTCAGTAAGAAATCATCTATAGACAGTACTGTTCAATGTTTCTGCATTGAATTTCATTACGTCAGCCAGCGTCTCCTCTGGTCCACTTATGTAGCTGGCTGCATGTTCAGAAATATAAGAGGAGGTTAATGGCTGTGTTTGCGTTTCTCCTTGACACTGAGGGGCCGTTCTTTATTGAATGTAACACATGTAATCCCCCAAGGCCACCAGGACACCACTAGATTCTGCCGAGGTCACTTACAAAGTCGAATGAATTTGGAGCTTCCTACAAGCATTGTGCCCTAATCACCGCCAGAAGAAGGTACCGGGGTCCCCAAGGGTGGGACACAGCCTACCTACCTTTGTTCTCAGTGTCAGCATTTTAGAGAATATGTTATGTGCAATGTGTGTTTCAGCTACATATGTACTACCTTTTTGTCCGTATTAGAATACATCTTTGTAATGTTTATTTAGGTTCTGAATGTGATCTTTTACGTTAGTGTTTCTGTTTCTCAACCAAACCTCTAACTACCAGTATCCTTCCAATAAGAACCGTTTTTCGGGGGTGATAATTAAAAGAAAACAGAAACGTTTTCATTCCAATAATTCTGTATGGCTGGTCCTCCCAGCAGTGTTGGCTCTTTTGTTTAGTCTTAGCAGTTATTGTTATTATTTACTTTGGCGTAACCGATCACGGGGAGGCCCCTGCTCTTTAAAAACCCTGAGTCTTGTCACCGGGCCTGACAGACAGGCACGGCAGCAGTGTTTTCACAGCCTGCACAATTATTCTGCTTGTCCAATCAGCTGAGCCTGGCTCTGGAGGGTTAATGATTTGACTGGCAGGAAATCAGGCTCTCAAGACATAACATATCGACTAGGCCATCCATCATCTCTTAGCATGCGCTCAGGCACGGCAGGCAGACATGCAGGCAGGCAACATCCCCCCCCGACTGTGTGGGAGCCCTGCCACTGCGTAAATACTGGCCAGGCGGGTGGGTGATGGTGGACTGGCCCATACAGGGGGGTGGCAGGAATAGGGAACAGGTAGGCAGAGGGACAGGTATCACTCTAAAACCTGTATCACAATACTGCACAGTTCAGGATGGAGATACAAGTTGCTAGTATAATGACTAGGCTACTTTACAATCAGTGGTTTCATGACTGTCATGTTAATAACAGAACCTTCTCACTGCAGATGATGACAAGCTAGATGCAGGAACTATTGACTGTGAATAAAGTTATCTTAATCTTAATATGGAACTGGTGATGTAGGCCTATGTCACAAACATGGATAGAGTAGCCTATTTCATAAATATTTTATTTTGTGAGTGATGGCTGGAAACGCAAGTTTATGCTATATCATATGGTAAAAATAAATGCAGAAAATGCACGTTTGACCTGACTTTTCAATACAGCGCAATTAATTGGAAAATATATTTCACGGTTCTAATGCAATGTTTTTAAGCACAATAGTATTTAGCAGTCATTGCTTTTCATAGGAGACTCAATGGGAAGAGGATCAAAATCCCAAACGATAATGATTGTGATAGGCTATTTCAAGGTAATTTCCACAGGGCGTCTGTCAGTCTTTCTGCTGGGATATGAGTAGGGAGGGAGCAAAAGAGAAAGATAGAGAAAGGTAGGGATGCGCCGGCCGCTATCCCTCGGCTGTATCGCCTGCATAACACAGATGTTGGGAGTCATCTGTCAGCATGGCCTCTCCTGCAGAGCCCGGGCTGTTCTGAGGGGAAAAGAATTGGACACAGTGCTGTCACTTTTTACCCCCCCCCCCCCCCCCTCCCCCCCACAATGAAGGGACATGCAAATGACCCCCCGTCACCCCCTCCTCCTTCCCGGGCGGGGCTGTCCCTGTTCCTGCCTAGTGTCTGGCTGCCTGGGCCCCAGCCACAATGAGAACCAGGGAGGCAGCAGCGTGGGGGCGGGAGAGGGCTCAACACAGCCAATGTGACATCAGGCCTTTCTCTCAACCACATATTAGAATTGGAAATGATGGGCTGCTGCTCTGAGGCCTCGCCTGGCTTCCCCCAGTCCAGAGGGGACCACTGTCCCTCTGCTCTCTTTGTCCCCAGGGGGAGGGAGTGTGTGGGGGGGGGTAGACTCCTCCGGCCCTCTGTGCTACCTTATGAATGAATTTGGATGTAATGATTACTCCCCTCTTTAACACTCCGTTCAGCTCATTCTGCATGGCTCCTCTGAGTTTGAGAAGGGTGTGGATGGGTGTGTGATGTGGGGGAAAAGAATGGGGCAGATGCTTTTGCACACACACAGTAGTTCCCTGGCCCGGAGTCCCTGAACGTTTTCGAATCAGGCCCTAATGTGCCGTTTTTATCAGCAGTGAGGCGGGCTGCAATATGGTGCTGGGGGAATATGAATGTTGATTAAGCATGCGTTCAGCCTTTTGAAATTCTGAAGAAGTGTCAGAATAATGGATGTTGAGCAAATGTCAAGCATTTGTTAATTTCTCTGTTATTTGGGGTTTATCTAGCGTGATCTGGGGAGGAAAGCGGAGGCCAGCGTTGTTGTGGCATGTGCCATTGATATGGTGATTTCTTGGCTAGAGACACTTTGTTTTTGATGGTAATATTCAGGCTGGGGAGGAAGCTGTGGGACTTGCTCATTGATTATTTATTGCGGCTATGGTGTTTCTCTCTCTATTACACGGCAGTTAATCCCAAGGATGTTGCGTTATTCTTTAACTAATTTCTGTGCCTGCACTGATTTGAACATTTTCAGCTTTGCACAAAGAGGATAGAAAATCATGTTGTTTTGGTCAAATTGTTGACAAGTTGTCCTGTTTATTTCCTTTTACATTTTTTGCCCTATTTTCAGTTTAAAGTTTATTTTGCAAAAGATGTGCCATGTCTTTATACTGTTTATTTAATGTATTGAAGTCATTGTTGAGAGCTCTGTGGGCGATTTTCACTTCAAACTTTTGGAGACTCTTGAGACTAGGCTAGCTAATTAAACTACTGCATATCTAGGAAGAGAATAGTCCACACATAGCAACAGAAAAACGAAAACATTTGTTGCTAAATATCTCAGAAAACTAACACTTGGAAGAACTTAGAATCACATCTTTCCTTTCACTTTTACTGTAAAATGTAGTATATTTAGGCTAGATTTCATTGTACAATTATTTTGTTAATACGAATAGTATTTTCATTGTACCCCAAGAATGTGTCCTACCACAGGCTTTTAACTGGGGGTGTCTGAGCCTGGATGTGGCGATGACATTAGCCAGGGCTGGGTCTGGCCCAGAGGCTGCAAGACAGGCCAGTAGTGAGGGCTAGCCTAGCAGCCTCCCCTGTCCTGGATGACCACTCCACATGCCTCTGGCTCTCAGCTCAGACCAAAACACAAGCTGGCAGCTAGGGCTTATGGGTGAAAACCCCCCCAGCCAATAGGAGTGCTGTCTGGAGCAGGCTGGGATGTGGTCGCTGGTTGGGAGGACTAATCACAGAACTGGACATGTTTATGTAGTCAGGAAGAATGGAGGGAGGAAACGAGGGAAGGAAGAGGAGTAGTGAGACTGTGGAGTTTACAACTTGATGCCAGGTTGAGGAACTCATGAATAATAGATGTGATCAATTTGTTGATTAGGAAGCGGAGGAATAATATGCTTCCTCACAGATATGTCCTACTCTGGCCACAGCAAGCTCCCCAAATTGTAATGTATCGCCTCATTGGGCTAAAGAGTACTCCAATAAGCTGCTGCCAATCGCCAGAATGTGTTGTCAATGATAGAAGGACACTAGTTCATTTTCATTGTGGAATTAAGTAAACATTAGGAAATGAAAAATAAATGAAAGTGGACAAAATTAACTGATTTCCATAGCAAACTCTGACAAATGTCTCCAATAAAAATGGGCATGCCTTTCAAAAATGATAAACAACACACAGGACACACATGGGGGAAGACCAATGTAGTGCAGTGTACAGTACAGCTGGGTAGCTATGCTGGGGACTGTAGCCCCAGGATCTGTTTGCATACTGGGATCAATTGCAAAAAGGAGAACGGAACAAATTGCCCCGAATGGTGGCGTAGACGGGCTTGAGGGAGTAGGCAGGCAGTTGGTCAGCGTAATTTGTTTTCTTGCCAGACCGGATGACCCTTGCTTTACATGATGGATAACCACAAGTTTTCAGAGACGGCAATGATAATAATTGCGCTGTAACGATAGCAACGCACCATAATAGCTAGAACGTAGTTTGTCACGAAACACACATGGAGAGGCCGCTACCTTTCATGATTATTCATAAATTATGTCTGTGATGGTCTTATGGGAGACTATTCTTACCACAGTTACATGAAAGCCCTGACATCTTGGACACCTCTGAAGACACTTGATTTAAAATATGATAATATTAAAGTGAGTGGGGTAATATACTCCCCCTCTAGAGAGAAACCCTGTTGTGTGCTTCTTTTAAAGCCATCTCTGTCCACACAGTCACACTACTCCGCAGGGAGCTGCAGTGGGCTATGGCTTCCTCGGAGGGAGGGGTAGAGATCCTGTCTGTAGTTTGATCCTCCCTGGTGCTGATGGGAGTTGTGGTTCATTCCTGGTGGTTCCAATCTGAATCACTCTGAAGCCACAGATTATAATTAGATTGTTCTCCTGTCAATTAAATATTTCACAAAGTCTCTAGGTTGTTTTTCAATATAGGCTAGGTCTGTGTTCATTGCTCTTCATTGCTTTTAAGGAGCATTTGCCACAATGTAACCACAATGGTGATTTATGTGTGTATGTGGTAACCTTGAAGATATCTTCACAAGAAAATGTACATCAAAATTAGATTTAGGTTAAGTTGGTGTCATGATTCTTTACATGCACATTTCCATTCTAGATAGGGCAATTGTAATGAAGAAAAACAATTTTAATGGTAAACATTTTTGTTCATTAAACAACTATTTGTTTGGAACGCCATCACAGGGAGATATGTTTGTTTATGTGTTTTGTGGAAATGTATCACAGTTATACATTAAGGACTACATTTCCCCCCCCCCCCCTTGATTCTGTCTTGCTGATGATGGTAGACTTTGGTAAGAAACATATGTTAGGCCTCAGCATGTGTCATTAGAGGGATTTGCATATGCAGAGTATTTAACCAAAGCACATCCAGCTATATTTCTTTCAGTGCAAAATATATAATTTAAGGGAAAGATAATGTGTTTGAAATTACATGTAAAAATAATGCTTTTACTCATATATTCAATCTATTTTCACAGGGATAACTAAATATTTATAATATCCGTATTAGATAATGGGTTGTTAATTATTTCTAGCCATTCCACTCTCGGCCATATCACTGAGAGGTCGTAATATCAACACTTAGCTAGACCAACTGTACTGCAGATAAAGGTACAGTAGCTTAATCAGACCTGGATAAACTCAACCATTAAAATGCTGACACCACTCATACTGACTTTCCTTTTCGTTTTCACCCCCCAAATGTCGGAGTCATTAGTAGGAAATGTGCTATGCCTCAGTGAGCTTCATGCCCTGAAGAGTCACAACACACACCACTCTCGACATATAGATCCTCCAAATGCTAAGTACTGTCGAAGCATATGATACCCACGCCATTAGCCAGGTGGCTTTCATTAGGGAAATTACTGCTATTGTTTATAATTAATTATTTGTAAATAGGAAGATTCTGAAATTTAATTGATAGCTTGTAGTATAGCCCCTCAATTAATTAGCTAGTGAGACAATCTGGGGGTAATCTATTCACCGTTGGTCGTTTTTATTGTTTATGATTAAAAAGCAGTTTTGCCTCTTCAGTGATGAAATATGATGGTGCATTTTTGGACAACTACATGTGATATCAAACTATAGTGAAATAATGGAGTAAAAAAGGAATGCTATTCACATTAAAATGATTTCATAAGAGGAACCGGGTGGGACTAGTTTAATCCTCGAGGGGGTTGGGGGACCCTACAGCATTGAAAACATATGCCAACAAGAAACAGTATACGTGTACACGGACTCAATTTGTTATATACAATCCAATATACTCTTCAATCTTTTACAACGTATAGGCTTAAAGTGTTAAACACATGGCTGTGTAACATATCCCATGGTGAATTCTAGAAGTGAACAGACAGTCCTACCAGCGTAGTAACAAAGTGAACCACCTAATTGTTTTAATCAAATCTGGAGCCCTACTATTTTAGGCTCCATGCATATTAATGTGGCTGTCTAGGGTTTTGGGGCTGGGTAAGGGTAATTACACAGAGAGAGAATGATTCCCTAACCACTCTTCTGTTTCCTAACCTTCTGTCTTTCCATGTTCACAATTCAAGGCCGTGGGGAAGGATTGGATTCTGTTTTCCTTTTTTTGTTAGAGAGGTCATTGTGTCTGTGGCAATTTTGACCCTTTGCAACTTCATGATGACAGGTTTTTCCTAAGACACTCAAGTTGCTAACGATTTTAAGATAGTAATGAATAGGCCAAACTAGATCATATAAATCATATATGCATTATTTGGTAACACTTTACTTGACACCCAGCATCATAACACATGACACGGTCATAACCATGGCATAATGTCGTAATAGCTGACATAATGTGTCTTAACCTGTCATAATATGATCATAACACTGTCGTGACGCATATATTTACACCTGTTGTGACATATATTGCATTATTTTATGGCTGGTTATTTTTTTTTATTTTTTATTTTTATTTCACCTTTATTTAACCAGGTAAGCCAGTTGAGAACAGGTTCTCATTTACAACTGCGACCTGGCCAAGATAAAGCATAGTAGTGCAATAAAACAACAACACAGAGTTACATATGGGGTAAAAAACATAAAGTCAGAAATACAACAGAAAATATATATACAGTGTGTGCAAATGTAGCAAATTATGGAGGTAAGGCAATAAATAGGCTATAGTGCAGAATAATTACAATAGTATTAACACTGGAATGCTAGATGTGCAAGAGATTATGTGCAAATAGAGATACTGGGGTGCAAATGAGCAAAATAAATAACAATATAGGGATGAGGTAGTTGGGTGGGCTAATTTCAGATGGGCTGTGTACAGGTGCAGTGATCGGTAAGGTGCTCTGACAACTGATGCTTAAAGTTATTGAGGGAGATAAGAGTCTCCAGCTTCAGAGATTTTTGCAATTCGTTCCAGTCATTGGCAGCAGAGAACTGGAAGGAATGGCGGCCAAAGGAGGTGTTGGCTTTGGGAATGACCAGTGAGATATACCTGCTGGAGCGCAGACTACGGGTGGGTGCTGCTATGGTGACCAATGAGCTAAGATAAGGCGGGGATTTGCCTAGCAGTGATTTATAGATGGCCTGGAGCCAGTGGGTTTGACGACGAACATGTAGTGAGGACCAGCCAACAAGAGCGTACAGGTCACAGTGGTGGGTAGTGTATGGGGCTTTGGAGACAAAACGGATGGCACTGTGATAGACTACATCCAATTTGCTGAGTAGAGTGTTGGAGGCTATTTTGTAAATGACATCGCCGAAGTCAAGGATCGGTAGGATAGTCAGTTTTACGAGGGCATGTTTGGCAGCATGAGTGAAGGAGGCTTTGTTGCGAAATAGGAAGCCGATTCTAGATTTAACTTTGGATTGGAGATTCTTTATGTGAGTCTGGAAGTTGAGTTTACAGTCTAACCAGACACCTAGGTATTTGTAGTTGTCCACATACTCTAGGTCAGACCCGTCGAGAGTGGTGATTCTAGTCGGGTGGGCGGGTGCCAGCAGCGTTCGATTGAAAAGCATGCATTTAGTTTTACTAGTGTTTAAGAGCAGTTGGAGGCTACTGAAGGATTGTTGTATGGCATTGAAGCTCGTTTGGAGGTTTGTTAACACAGTGTCCAATGAAGGGCCAGATGTATACAAAATGGTGTCGTCTGCGTAGAGGTGGATCTGAGAGTCACCAGCAGCAAGAGCGACATCATTGATATACACGGAGAAAAGTGTCGGCCCAAGAATTGAACCCTGTGGCACCCCCATAGAGACTGCCATAGGTCCAGACAACAGGCCCTCCGATTTGACACACTGAACTCTATCTGAGAAGTAGTTGGTGAACCAGGCGAGGCAGTCATTTGAGAAACCAAGGCTATTTAGTCTGCCAATAAGAATGCAGTGGTTGACAGAGTCGAAAGCCTTGGCCAGGTCGATGAAGACGGCTGCACAGTACTGTCTATTATCAATCGCGGTTATAATATCGTTTAGGACCTTGAGCGTGGCTGAAGTGCACCCGTGACCAGCTCGGAAACCGGATTGCATAGCGGAGAAGGTACGGTGGTATTCGAAATGGTCAATTATCTGTTTGTTAACTTGGCTTTCGAATACTTTCGAAAGGCAGGGCAGGATGGATATAGGTCTGTAGCAATTTGGATCTAGAGTGTCACCCCCTTTGAAGAGGGGGATGACCGCGGCAGCTTTCCAATCTCTGGGGATCTCAGACGTTATGAAAGAGAGGTTGAACAGACTAGTAATAGGGGTAGCGACAATTTCGGCTGCTAGTTTTAGAAAGAAAGGGTCCAGATTGTCTAGCCCAGCTGATTTGTAGGGGTCCAGATTTTGCAGCGCTTTCAAAACATCAGCTGTCTGAATTTGTGTGAAGGAGAAGCGGGGGGGGCATGGGCAAGTTGCAGCAGAGGGTGCAGAGTTGGTGGCCGGGTTAGTGGTAGCCAGATGGAAAGCATGGCCAGCTGTAGCAAAATGCTTGTTGAAATTCTCGATTATTGTAGATTTATCGGTGGTGATAGTGTTTCCTTATGACACCTACATAAGTGTCAAAACCCACAACCTACCACACAAGGCAAAACATTCCGTTACATAGCCTACTTGTCAACAGTATGTTTATATAAAATGTTCTGAAATTGACCATATTAAATTATCATTGTAATTGTGCACACATTGATGTCAGACATGCACCTACATTTACATTTTAGTCATTTAGCAGACGCTCTTATCCAGAGCGACTTACAGTTAGTGAGTGCATACATTATATTTTCTATATTCTTCATACTGGCCCCCCATGGCAATCGAACCCACTACCCCAATGCTTTGTTGCTGATGACTGGGATGAATGCTGGAGCAAATTTCAGGAGCAGGACAAGACACCCTCTTTTTGACTGATGACTGACATAAGGGCATGGCTTATATGATTATGATGGTCATAATGCTTCTTGACAGTGTCATGAAGTGCATTTTCATAGTCCAAGTAAAGTGGCACAGGATAGTCATAGTGCTTTATGACAGTGCCAAAGTGTATTTTCAACAAGTTATTTAGAATATAAAAAAAACCATGACTGAAGAATTCATTACAACAAAGGACTTAAGAAACAAACTTTCCAACGAAATGAAACTTCTTGGCAGAGAAGAAATACATTTGAATAAATGTGGGTTTCGACATTCTTATGTAGGTGTCATAACCAGCCATAAAATAACGCAATAGCCTACATGTCACAACAGGTGTAAATATATGGGTCATGACAGTGTTTTGACAATATTATGACAGTTTCTAACAAGTTATGTTAGCTGTTATGACATATTATGATATGGTTACGACCGTGCCATAATGTGTTATGACGCTGGGTGTCAAGTAAAGTGTTACCCATTATTTTATATATATTTAATTGCTGTTATCATATTGGCTATATACTATAGTCATAATACCACCCAAATGTCTGCTGCAGCAAGTCTGACCAAATGTTGACTCAGTTGGTTAGTGCCTGGGTCACTGGCTCTCTCACTTCACTAACAATGCAAGGGTTAACTCTTCAGATTGACATAGCATCAGTATCAGGATGATATCCCAGTCCATAGTATCTGTTAGTCAGACTGTGTATTCACTCCTGAGAATCATCATGACATGATAAACTGAGAAGAGGCAGTGGGGAGTTCAGTTGAATCTCTATGTACTTAGCAAGGCGTGAAGTAACACATCTTCATCTGCCTGAGTATTTACAGATGTAATCAGGGGAGGGTAGGTCATCCTAGGCACTGGACATTGTGATTGACCCCAGCTCCTCCATTGGAAAGAATTCATTTGATCTGCAGATAAACTCCTCCTCGTCTGATATACCTTATCCTGTTTGTTAGCGTTTGTTGATTTGTTTACTAGATACACACTGATGCATGCAATGTGAGGGAATATAGTAAACTAATGTGCCTTGTTACTGTTATCTCCTGTCGCCATACACCCCTTATCTAGAATAGGATCATTAATCTTAGCCTGCATTAGGATACATTGAATGGGTGCACACATACATATTGGAGTCTTAATAACTTTCCACTCAAAAAGGAAATAAAATCTGGTTGAGTTGGGCCTTTGTTGTGAATTTACTCTGTGTTTACATCAATTAATTTTGTTATCGTTGCCACTAAAAAGAGTCAGAAATCCTCTTAAGCAGAGAGAGCGTTGAATGAATATATGGATATGGGAATGTAATGCTACTGTTGAGCAGGCTGGGAGATCAGACCTCTATTGTAAGGCTCTGCTCTTGGCTCCATGTTTTCTTTAGCATGAATTGAGCGTAGTGCACCCAGGAGGGTACAGGTTGAATATACATTAATGTAAAGCCTGCAATAACTTACTATTAATATATATTCAATGGAAAAGGGGATTGCTTCAGTGTAAAACCTTGACAGACTATAAACCCAGGACAAGCCTTGGTTTGTGTCCAGTTATGGAGCGCTCTAGCTCCCTTCTCTACATCCAGGTGGGATTAAAGCATCGCGGACAGAAGCGAAAAACAAAAACAAAACATTCTTAACCGCGCTGTTTGAAACAGATATGTTTTCACAGATATTAAATGCAGTTTCTGTCCCTTTAAACTTAACAGGGTAAAAATTTAGCAATTAGGCAGTAATCACGCTCATTATACAGAGTAATCCATTTAAAAACCTAACAGATGTCTGTTTCAGCAGAGGGAAGGTGGTGGTCCCGCTCAGAGAATAGTGCTGTAATGTTGTTGAAATGCTCAGGTGCAAGGTTGAAGTGGGGAAGAGTTTTTTTTCTTTCCCCTAAGTGTCCACATGTTGACAGTTGACCGTTTAATGGCCCACTTAATTGCTGTGGCCCCTTGGTCCCTACGTATCATTGTAAATTAACGCTGGGGCCACCGCCATGTTTTCTCTCTGAGACCATTTTTTTTATTTTTTCATGTTACTTTCTTTCTTTCTTGACTTGAAACGTTTTGAGAAATAGTAGTTGATGGTTGTCCACATGACAGTGACATTAAACACTAGAGAGTAGCATTGTTGAACATTAGGCTAGTCTTCCACAGCCACAGTGGTAAAACTGTTTACAGCTGACATCTGGAGAAGTTAACACTGAGGCCTTTGCAGGGTTTAGGCCTATAGTCATCATAAACCACTAAACTATTCCAGTGCTGTAGTCCTTTTATCAATGCCTCAGATTCCTCCGGCTTTGTTTACATGTCACATGTGGTCATTTCATGGTCTGCAGTGATTGATGGCAGAAGGCTATATGGACTCAATATTTCAATGCAGCTAGGAAGCTAGGGCTTCTAGTCAGTATTTACATACCATTCTCAGGTGACTTGTAAAGAAAAGTCCATTAGATTTAACAATGAAATGTACTGCGAGCAGTATATGGAGACACAACCACAGGAGACCATTGCTCTCTGCAGGTGTGTGTGTGTATATATACTGTACGTGCATGATGTGTGGGGGGATGTTTGTACCGTCCAATTAGGAAAAAAATCTGTCACTGCTTTAAATATTTTTTATTCAAAGGGAGAAGGTTTAGGTGGGTGGGAGAGAAGACTTGCATTGCAGGGGCTGTGAATCCCAGTCGGAGCCGCCAGGTTTTCCCCCGCTGCCAGGTGTTTGACATTGACTGGAGCTGGAGATGAATGTAGCTTATGGCAACCCATGGAATTGACCGACTCCTGGGAGTCCCAGCTTCCTGCCGTGAAAGTTTCCATTTTCAAAGCACATCAGTTACACTGGGAATGTTCCAGAACGTCCTATATGCCAGCACTGACAGTGAGGCAAACCTTCGCCCGCCCCAAAAAAACCCTGCCTACAACCCCCCCCCCCATTTTGGAATGAGAAAGAAAGAGGGCTCCCTAATCGCTAACAAAATGTATTTCAATATGTTGCCACTGAGCGCTGTGTTCCCTGTACTGCTAATGGAATTGAACCCCATCAATTATTTACATGTATTTGCTTTGTTTCTCCCTCATGTTTGTGCCTTTGAGCTTGGTTACAAGGTAATAATACCGTCTCAGCAGTTTTCTACACCAGGATTCACTCAAAATAACAACGACGAGACGACGATGGACTGGTCTATTGTGTCTGTGTTCGAGGGGTGGGGGAAGATGGTGTGAGCGAGAGAAAATAAAGAAAATCCCCAGCTAGACTATTTTCTCTCATCTCATACCACACACACCAACCTGCCTTTCTCCCTGCCGGCCGGACCATCGCTGCAGGAATCCTTTGTCCGAGGTGTTCATCTGGAACAACTTTGCCACACTTGTTTTCATGTTCTTTTAGATTACAGGGCAGCCGAGCCAGCCCTGGCTTTGAAGCTACTCTCTCGCTCCCTTTGTCTCTGTGCGATGCACTCTGGTAATTAACTTTGTCCTTCTTTTATTTGTTCCAGTCACTCGCAGTCCACTCTTCTGAGCATCTTCTCCCTGGAGTACCAGGTTAGACGTTTTCTACCTTTGTGAGCCCTGACAGGTGCCTAATTGAATGATGAATGTCCCTTTATATCTTTGTAATTGAACTGCCAGCACTCTGATTGGTTTGGAGGATGCCCCCTCCCTCGTTGTCCTCTCTTTCACGTTGAGGCCTTGCTTGCCTGAGTCTCGGTGGATGTCTGCCAAGCCTTCCCATCCATCTGTCTAATAACATCTAGCTGCTGCTTATTTGGTGGACCTGTAATAAATTATGCTAAACCATTATTATTCTGACAATAATAATTTCCCTGTGTAGTGCGGCTGCGTGTGCTAAATGTTTGCTGACTCGCACTGTCACTGCCGCTTTCCACGGCTGACAGCGATGATGATAAATGACCGCTGCTGCAAGTGGCAGAAGGCAGCACAGGCAGAAAATGGAGTCATTTATCATCCCCTGACAGGTGTCAGTCACGCCGCCCATCTCCACGGAATTACATTTTTTTGTGTAGTAGTTTTTAAATAAGTCGTTTTTAAGCAATGCTCTTTCTCGCCTATCCCCCTGGTTAAGATGGTTTCAAATTGAATTGCATGATGGAAATACGTTACGTTGGGGTGGCAGGCGGCGAAATAGGTTTCTGTTTGATCGAGGCGGGAAATTAATACAATGTTTTGAGTAAGGGGTTGAACAATGTTGCCTTGAAACTTATTGAGATTCAATTACTATGACCCCTCTCTCACAGCCTGTTCATACACAATACCATAGAGTACCCATGGCTGAGTGATTCTGTTCTTTTGATTCGGGGAAAGAAAAGCTATATGTTTTTTTGTCTTTGTACTTCATTGCATGGATAGCAAGTTTACCATATGGATATCAGCTGTAGCATGTATATAATGTCATTCTTGCAAGTGTGTTTATTTAAATGTTACTATTAGTAATTGTTCCATTACAATCTATTGTATTGTCTGAAAATTCTATGCATTTAATTTTAGTAACATTATGTACTCTTTGTTCCAGAAAATAACCATATCAAGGCATCATGCCCCGGACATCATTGAAAGCTACTACCAAAGTAACGGCCTTGCTTGCTCCCTCTCGCCCCCTCAGGAAGGGAATCGTTCAAGTCGCGCGATAGGAGGTGGACAGGGCTGAGAATAGGTGGGGCCTCCATGACAGATATAATCTCTTCCAAACAAAACACCACCTTCAGGATTCATTCCAGACCTCCACATGCACCTGCTGACCCTTTCCTATCACACAGCCTCTTGTTCCTCACCTGAAGAAAAGACAAAACAGCAGTTGGACATTTACCTTACACAGGCTTATGATTGGCTGATTATCCCCATTTCTGTTAAATGTTCAACAAATAAGAAAAAAATATAAAAGACAGGTTGAAGGGGGGGTCAGAAAAAGCTTCTTTGCATATCACAATTAGCCTTTATCTAGCTTATTGTGCTGTCGGAAATGAGGCCGGGATAATGCATTTCTAATCCACTTATACAGTGGCTTGCGAAAGTATTCAACCCCCTTGGCATTTTTCCTATTTTGTTGCCTTACAACCTGGAATTAAAATGGATTTTTTGGAGGTTTGTATCGTTTGATTTACACAACATGCCTACCACTTTGAAGATGCAAAATATGTTTTATTGTGAAACAAACAAGAAATAAGACAAAAAAAACGAACTTGAGCTTGACACATCTAGCCACTGGGATTTTTGCCCATTCTTCAAGGCAAAACTGCTCCAGCTCCTTCAAGTTGGATGGGTTCCGCTGGTGTACAGCAATCTTTAAGTCATACCACAGATTCTCAATTGGATTGAGGTCTGGGCTTTGACCAGGCCATTCCAAGACATTTACATTTTTCCCCTTAAACCACTCGAGTGTTGCTTTAGCAGTATTCTGCTGGAAGGTGAACCTCCATCCCAGTCTCAAATCTCTGGAAGACTGAAACATGTTTCCCTCAAGAATTTCCCTGTATTTAGCGCCATCCATCATTCCTTCAATTCTGACCAGTTTCCCAGTCCCTGCCGATGAAAAACATCCCCACAGCATGATGCTGCCACCACCATGCTTCACTGTGGGGATGGTGTTCTCGGGGTGATGAGAGGTGTTGGGTTTGTGCCAGACATAGAGTTTTCCTTGATGGCCAAAAAGCTCAATTTTAGTCTCATCTGACCAGAGTACCTTCTTCCGTATGTTTGGGGAGTCTACCACATGCCTTTTGGCGAACACCAAACGTGTTTGCTTATTTTTTTCTTTAAGCAATGGCTTTTTTCTGGCCCAGCTCAGCTCTGTGGAGTGTACGGCTTAAAGTGGTTCTATGGACAGATACTCCAATCTCCGCTGTGGAGCTTTGCAGCTCCTTCAGGGTTATCTTTGGTGTATTTGTTGCCTCTGATTAATGCCCTCCTTGCCTGGTCCGTGAGTTTTGGTGGGTGGCCCTCTCTTGGCAGGTTTGTTGTGGTGCCATATTCTTTAAATTTTTTAATAATGGATTTAATGGTGCTCCGAGTGGCGCAGTGGTCTAAGGCACTGCATCGCAGTGCTAGCTGTGCCACTAGAGATCCCAGTTCAAATCCAGTCTCTGTCGTAGCCGGCCGCGACCGGGAGACACATGGGGCGGCGCACAGTTGGCTCAGCGTCATCCAGGGTAGGGGAGGGAATGGCCGGCAGGGATGTAGCTCAGTTGGTAGAGCATGGCGTTTGCAACGCCAGGGTTGTGGGTTCCATTCCCACGGGGGGCCAGTATGAAAAAATAAAATAAAAAATGAAGATTTTTTTTTATAATGTATGCACTCACTAACTGTAAGTTGCTCTGGATAAGAGCGTCTGCTAAATGATAAAAATGTAATGTAATGTAATAAGAGCGTCTGCTAAATGACAAAAAAAAAAGTGTTCAGTTTCTGCAATTTTTTTATAACCCAACCCTGATCTGTACTTCTCCACAACTTTGTCCCTGACCTGTTTGGAGAGCTCCTTGGTCTTCATGGTGGCGCTTGCTTGGTGGTGCCCCTTGCTTAGTGGTGTTGCAGACTCTGGGGCCTTTCAGAACAGGTGTGACACTTAGATTGCACACAGGTGGACTTTAACTAATTATGTGACTTCTGAAGGTAATTGGTTGCACCAGATCTTATTTAGGGGCTTCATAGCAAAATACATATGCGCGCACCACTTTTCCGTTATTTATTTTTCACATTTCACTTCACCGATTTTGACTATTTTGTGTATGTCCATTGCATGAATTCCAAATAAAAATCCATTTAAATTACAGATTGTAATGCAACAAAATAGGAAAAACGCCAAGGGGGATGAATACTTTTGCAAGGCACTGTATAACAACAAAACTCTGATGATCTGGGTTAGATCTGAGGGAGCTTTGGTGGTTTCAGTTGGCGAGGGCAAAAAAGCATTTTTGGGCAGGCGGGGGTGTTAACTAACTAACTATCATGCTTGTCTGGCTTGAAAGGTATCTGAGTCTTCCAAGCGCTGCCGTTTTAACCACAGCAAGCCTGCCATATGCCACTGAGGGCAAAGTCATCAGGGACATTAACATGTCTTGGCTGGCCTGTTCTCGTCCCCTCTCCCCTTCTGTCTGCTTTTGTTTTCACCGCTGTCTGTTGTTTCTTTGTTATAATGAAGGTACCTGAGCGAAGCCAAGGCACGTCCCTCTGTCCTTGTCCTGTTGGAGCTGGCCAATGAGGTAATGGCATATAACCTCTATTTCTCTCTCTTTCTCTATCCCCATTCCCCCCATATCACACTTTATTTTTACTTTTATTTTCCATTTGAAGTGCACACAAGCAAGTCTGCACCAAATCTTGGTGCAAACGTAATTATTCCCTGAATACCCCTGAATGCGTTTCAAATAATCGTTTTTCTCTGTCTGTTAGGGATTATGGAAATTTGACAAATTGTCCGGTCTATGGACCAATTATAATTGGTAATTAGTCCTTATCCCATTTAACACAGATGTGAAAATAGTTTGTTTTATTACATCTTTATTATGTCAATTTTATAATTGACATTCAAAACTGCCACAGTTGCTTCAAACTTCAGACCGGTGAGAGGCAGGCAGGTCACTGGTTCACTCCTCGATTCATCACAATATTGTTTTAATCAGGCAGCACACTTCCCAGTTACGCCACAGAAAGAAATATGCAGGTCTAAGCCTTCATGTTTGGGGTTTGGAATAATAAAAAAATTTTCACACAACTCAAAATATGTAATGCTAATTGAACATGTACCTGTCAGGTCGAACGTCAGTGTTTAGAACTATCCTAGGTTACTATGAGGAATTTATTTGTTTCAGTGTGTGAGAGCGCTGGGTGTTTGTATTAAAAACTGGCTTGGTGCTGTGAGTATTAAAGTGTTGCACACAGCCAAGCTCTGACATATCACATTAATAAGAATGAATGTGCTCTGCGCTAGCTGGTGTTTCCTGTGCGTTGCAGCCAGTCAGCAAATTAACAATTAACATTGGGTTAGTTTCGAGGTTTAATGGGTAGTGAAAAGGTGTATGGTACAGTAGCCGTAAGATGCTATGCTATTAGGGTAGCGCCTTTCACACCCTCCACATCCTTAGTACTGTTCCATTGGGGAATTGGAGCGAATGGGCTCGTTGAAACAGAAAGCCTGGAAATAGATGTTTACCCAGATAATAGCAGAGATTAGGTTTTAATATCCCCTTCCAATAATTATCATCTCTGTTCACATGGGTTGGTGCAGCCATAGGTATCTAGGTAATGTCATTTTAAAATAAAATGTAGGCTATCAATAACCCTTACATATCTACATTTTTCCTCCGTTCGTGACCTATACAATTTCAAAGCATAGGCTTTTTTAAGCTTGAAGGCTAAAGACGTATGACCGTAAACACATTTTATTTATTTGGTTCACTCACACCTCCTTCTGTTGTCCTGGGGTTGTGTGTGTCGTCCTGGGGTTGTGTGTGTCCTCTTTAATCTTTTTAAATGACATTCAACATTTTTACTGCAGCCGCTTTAAACCAAGCAGTGAGATTCCATGCTTATTTTTCTAAATCTCAAAATCTGAATAGTTCACATGCATCAGGGGCACCTCAAAGCTAACTGGCATTATTCATTCTCCATTTAATTGACATATGATTTTTTTTTCAAATGATTAAACTCGAAGGTAACTGTCTATGAACCATTTAACTGTCATTTTAATACACTGCTTAACATTTAAACCAAGCACATGCTCTCGCAGACAGCAAATTGATGTAGTCTCAGCCCTTTATGTGACATTATATCTCCTACAGGGGGAAATGATTAACATTGATGAACTATTATTTTTCCACCTGAAATATTTTTTTAATTTAAAAGTTGTTGTTTTTCGTACATTTTTATGGTGCTACGTGAAGGTCAGTTAAGCACACATGGTTTAGGCTACAGGCATTAGACTGCATTAGGCTGGCTGTGAGTGTAGCATCGGGCTAATTAAACCTTTAGCAACAGGCTAATAAAACCAAGACTGGAGAGTTTTTCATTTGAACTGTAATTCTTCTCAGCAGGCATTCAAGGGCCTGTGAATCTTAGTCACATGTTAAAGTCATGAAGTGCTGTGATTTGAGAAGCTGGGAGATGGACTGATGATTAATATGAAAATTAGGGAGATGCAAGTACCTGAACTAATCAGGTGGTCCTTATGGAAGCTGGGCCAGTGTGGGTAATGTTGCCATTTTTCATGTGTCAGAGCTGATGTGGGTTACTGGGGATGCAACCCTCTCTCGTTATCCCAGGGTTTATGTGAATGGAAGAGAGGGATGAGTCTTGGAAGAGGGGGAGAGATGGTGTGAGAGAGCGAGGGATAAAGAGGGGGAGGGGGAAGAGAGAGCGATTTGGAGAGAGACCTGTAGGCTACACAGACTAAGATGTTCCCTCACTAATGAAGATGTAGATTGTCTCCTAACCTTGTTTGGTCTTAAGCTAGCTGCCTTTTGTATGCAGAATTATGGAGATGTTAACAAATACTACCGGCGCTGGTTAAAGTCTTTGTGCAGAATGGAGTACATCTCTCTCTCTTTCTGCTTCCAACGGCACCAGGAAGGATCACAGAGATGAAACACTACAATCTCACTACAAGCTGAGGGCAAATTCACTTTTGGTCCCCAATTATGCTAACAGGAGAAACATTTTCCCCGGCTGTAAGAACATTCGGTTTCCTAAAGAAGTCACTGGAAATGGCACACATTTTATTAGCCATCTTTGTGTATTACTGAGGCAATGGTGTTATTAGGTATTGAAAAGGAAAAATTATAACCACAAATGTATGCTAAGTGGCATAAAAAACCCAAGTCCAGGCACTCGTGTGGGTTTGAACGTTAAAAAGCCTTTATTGTGCAGGTTAAGTCATTATTAAAATACACCAACGCATATCGGCTAACGCCTTCATCAGGGTGTCTTGTTATTAGGTAGTTTGTCATTTCAAGTGTTTTCCATTTTGATATTGTGCTATATTAACTTTTGTCCATAGTGCTTGTTTTTGTATTATTTCCCAAACAATTTGTTACACTCTGTGTAAATAAGAAAATAAAACACTTTTCTTTCCTCAAATCATTGCATTTCAAGGTGCCTGTTTGTAGATGTTTTTTTCTTTAGCCTCTACCAGAGATCATCAATTGGTGTACCTGTCCTTATTCCTAACCTGTCTTGACCCTCCCAGACCAATACAAAATCTGGGGCTACAGAACAAAATAAGTAGGGAGATGGAATGAGGGAGTGGGCTGATGGGCTTGTTGTAGGGCCAGAGTCACACTGGTAATCAGCCCCCAAATCATCCATTAGAGTTCCTCTACCTGTCAGGCTTCCCCTTGATCTCCATAATACTGCGGCCTTCTCACTTCTCAAGGCGTTTTCCCTTCCTTCCCTTCAGACTGGCTCTGCCATAGGTCCGCCACACTTCCAGTGCCTGTGATATTAGGCATTGTACTGTAGTTACTAGCTCCAGTTCCTCTGGTGCGTCCTGTCCTGTGTTTTCACCTTGGTTATCTTAATATGATTAAAGCGCTGTCTCTAGGTTGGTTGGGCTTATTGTTGCTTATTAAGGAAATGTTAGGGCGACGGAAGGTTTGCAAAAACGAAATGATGTGAAGTCTGCTGTCGGAATTTGGGTCAAGGTTGTAAAACAGGCAATATAGGCCTACTGTAATTTAGCTCCATTAGAAAATGTCATATCTGTGACATCAACCCAACACGGACAGCCAATGTTATTCCAATGGAGTCATTCTTAGTTCTTTAAAAAAACTTTCACACATCCAAATGATCCAAAATTGTGGGAATGTCCTTGAATGTCTCACAATTGTGTCATTCTCTATGGAGGGAGGATAGCAAAGTCCCCCCACCCCTGCACTGTTTTGATTTGAACTCTCTAGATCCTCTTACCACATATAATACTCATTCATCCATTCTCCCCCTTGTTGTTTTAACCCCTTCACAGGTGGACCTCTCCCCCGTGCTCATGGCTGGCGTCATCGTGGACAGGTTCCTTCAGGATCAGGAGGGCGGTGTGTGTGAGTAGGGCCTTTCTTTCTTTCAATCGTTCTCTGTCTTAATTCCCTTCCAGAGAGAAGCTTGCACCACAGTGCTGATGTTGTTCAGCCCACACAGTCTTAATGAGAGACAGGGCCCCTGCCACTGCTACTACCTGGGGTAGATGACTGACAATTAAGCACTCGGAAGACCACCCACCACTTAACTGCTGTTTAGATCAATGCTAGTTCATTTCATCAGTGTTATTTATAACCCCCCTGATCACCCCCTCTCCCTCTTCTGCTCCACCTTACTCCCTCCCTCCCTCCCATTTCCACTAAGTGTGGCAGAAAAAGCAAACGGTCGCTGCATAGCGCAGCTGATGGACGAAGGGAGAGTGAAAATCCAGATAAAAATATTTTTTTCTTGAATGTACAGAAAGTGTCCCAAAAGACAGCTTGAAAAACAGTCCTGGTGCATCATGGTTAGTCTGTTTTCTGGAGTCATGGAATGTGTATAGTTATTATAGAATTTTAAAACCAATCATGTCATTTTTTTTATATAATGGCATAATTAGTACCTATTTAAAACACTTAAATGCTAATGGTTTCACAAAATATTAAACCCCTTTAAACCTTTGATAATCTAGAATACTTAAAAATTATACTAATATTACTTAAGTATATATATTTTTTGACATTTTTTTTTTTGTCATTTAGCAGACGCTCTTATCCAGAGCGACTTACAGTTTGTGAGTGCATACATAAAAAAATATAAATAAAATCATACTGGCCACCCGTGGGAATCGAACCCACAACCCTGGCATTGCAAGCGCCATGCTCTACCAACTGAGCTACACGGGGCCCATATATACTAAATAAACGTATATTGTATGAAGAGTTGCACAAATCATCACACCAATAACTCTGTGATTATTTTGATTAGCACAGTCTATAATACTCCTCCTTTGCCCATCCATACAGTAACAGTTGTCCACATACCTTGTACACCCACAATAAAATTACAACGAGCAACAGGATGGAGGGAACCAGGAGTTAATTTGCCACTGGGTAAAGAAAAATAATTTAGGTATTTTCTAAGTGTCAACTGAATTATTAAAATGGGCTTTTAAGTGAACTCTGGGGACATGCCTGTAAAAGGTTCATGAGTAGGGGAGACTGGGGTAAGTTGAGCGACCCTTGTTTCTATGAAACCACACACAAAATTAGTAATTTGACCAAATATTTAGCGAGAGGTCATCATTTCATGGAGTCTGTGAAGAAAGAAACCACATGGAAAAAGTGGTAAGCAAGTTAGGTCCAAAAGAACGGACTTTCACCAAGTCAAATTAATTTGTTGTGAGGCTTGTATCTAAACCAAAGTAGATACATTTTTAGCTTGTTCTATACAGTTGGGGTCTCTAGAAGCTTCATTATGAGGTCTTAAAACTAGCATGAATGTGCGTCTTTGTAGCTGTGTGGGCTAATATAGTCAAAGTGTGCCTTGGGGTAAATTGAGCCAATGGCCATTGGGTAAGTTGAGCCAATAGTTGGGCCAATGGTAAGTGTTTTCTTCCCAATGTGTAATGCAAGGCATTATCGCTGGGATATGAGGTAACAACAGGGCCTGGCCTATGTTAAAAGTGTTAACACCTAACAAACACTTTGTACTTTTTAAAACTTCACATTCATCATCTCCAGCACCACCCCAACATCAACATATGTGAAAATGGTATGTTTCTATGTTTTGTAGTACAAAAGATAAGTGTTTCCAATTACATCAACCATTTAGTAGGCAATGCCTACTCATAATTGGTTAAAATCACATGATGCACACCAATGATGTCATTGGAAACACTTATATCCCTCTTTTTTATTTCACAAAACATAGAAATGTGCCATTTTCACATATGTTGACTTTGGGATGGTGCTGGAGATGCTGAATATGAATTTGAAAAATGTTGAATGTTCCCTTTAAGCCTGTGTTAAAGGTCCTTAAAATGATTAAAAGACTAAAAAGCGATTGTGATCGTGTTTGGGAAATAAAGATAGGCATGGTTTTAAAAAGGTAGTGGTAATATTTCATTCATTACAGAAATTTAGGCCGCTTAACTTACCCTGTCCCGTGGCTCAACTTATCCCAAGTTGTGCCGAGAGACCACAAGCTATGTTTTCTAAACTGTAATGTTAACATGAATTCTGATTATTTCCAGGGATACCCAACTTCCCAAAATATATGTAGATATCTTTGTTAGAAAGAATAATATATTTCCCTTGACGGAGTGATGCTGAATGTAAGAAATTGCTCAACTTACCCCACTCTCCCCTAATATTCACTGAAATATTTGAAGTGAGCCGTGAACACCACAGTAATTGCTCGCTGTCCATCTCTGCTCCACCAAGCACAGCACATCAACCCAACCGGCCAGACCTCTGTATATTTGTGTTGTTATTTTGAGGATAGGGTAGAATATGGCTTTCTGTATTTCATAGTTTTTCACTACTTCACCCCCTGTGTAATGTTTACTTTTGCTGGCTGACAGTCAAGGTCTCTGGACTGCTCTCAGTTGCTGCATAAAATCTCCCCTTCATTGATGCAGGGGAAAACACGACCTGCTATGCAAAACATTCAGGAGGACATACTGTAGCCTACGTGTTTAGCAGGGTTATTTTTCTAGAGTATCTCTACTTTATTGTGTGGTTTGTTGTTATTTTTCCCATTGTTTGATTCTGTGATCCTTTTCCTCACCTAATTCATTCAGATGAGTGTTCTGTGTTGGTTTCATTCTCCTTTCTCTCATTGACGCTCTCTTTTTCTCTCTCTCTCTCTCTTCTCTCTCTGTCACACACGCACTCTTACACAGACACTCGTACACATCTCGCATACACACACATAGAGATCCCATATCATTTCAATAGAAGGATCCTGGAAAGCGTGTGCAAGTGGGGTGCTTTATGAGTGAATCACATGGTGTCAAAACGCAGTGCCTTAGATTTAATCAAGAAAGAGATGAAAGTGGATGTGTGTTATTTTCACCTTCTCCACTGCACAGCCATTTGTCAAAGTCAAGTCTGTTATTGCTTTGGACCCACCATTATCCGCTCCCTTTCAAAATAGTAGTCAGAGCAGTGTGTAGAACAAGGCAGTCTTCCAGCAGACAGAGGTATTCTCTGAGACGCTGCCTGGGAGACTGTCTGCAAAACCCACACGCTGGAACTGTCTGAGATTAGGTTATTGAAGGTTGTACAGTACTAGGGATAGGCATTTTAAATTATTTCACTTTTCAAATAATATCAGGTACATTTTTCAGATATCCGCATAGTCGAAATTGCGTACTCACACAAGTGATCGAATACTAACGTCCGTTCGGATATTCAAATAACAGTGCCCATCCCTAGTTTACAGAATACGCTGAGTGTACAAAACATTAGGAACACCTTCCTAATATTGAGTTGCACCCACTTTTGCCCTCAGAACAGCCTCAATTCGTTGGGGCATGGACTCTACAAGGTGCCAAAAGCATTCCACAGGGATGCTGGCCCATGTAGACTCCAATGCTTCCCACAGTTGTGTCAAGTTGGCTGGATGTCCTTTGGGTGGTGGACCATTCTTGATACACATGGGAAACGGTTGAGCGTGAAAAACCCAGCAGTGTTGCAGTTTTTGACACACTCAAACCGGTGCACCTGGCACCTACTACCATACCCCATTCAAAGGCACTTCAATCTTTTGTCTTGCCCATTCACGATACTGAATTGTCTGAAGGCTTAAAAGTCCTTCTCTAAGCTGTCTTCTTCCCCTTCATCTACACTGATTTGAAGTGGATTTAACCGGTGACATCAATAATGGATCATAGCATTCACCTGGTCAATCTGTCATGGAAAGAAAAACTATTTAATCCATTTTAGAATAAGGCTCTAACGTAACAAAATGTGGAAAAAATGAAGGGGAATACTTTCCGAATGCACTGTACATACTTACACTACATAAACAAAAGTATGTGGACACCTGCTTGTCGAACATCTCATTCCAAAATCATGGGCATTAATATGGAGTTGGTCCCCCCTTTGCTGCTATAACAGCCTCCACTCTTCTGGGAAGGCTTTCTACTAGATGTTGGAACATTGCTGCTGGGACTTGCTTCCATTCAGCCAAAAGAGCATTCGTGAGGTTGGGCACTGATGTTGGACAATTAGGCCTGGCTCGCAGTCGGAGTTCCAATGGGGTTGAGCTTTGAGGTCAGGGCTCTGTGCAGGCCAGTTAAGTTCTTCCACACCGATCTCTACAAACCATTTCTGTATGGACCTCGCTTTGTGCACGGGGGTATTGTCATGCTTAAACAGGAAAGGGCCTTCCCCAAACTGTTGCCAAAAAGTTAGAAGCACAGAATTGTCTAGAATGTCATTGTATGCTGTAGCGTTAAGATTTCCCTTCACTGGAACTAAGGGGCCTAGCCCGAACCATGAAAAACAGCCCCAGACCATTATTCCTCCTCCACCAAACTTTACAGTTGGCACTATGTATTGGGGCAGGTAGCGTTCTCCTAGCATTCGCCAAACCCAGATTTGTCCGTCGGACTGCCAGATGGTGAAGCGTGATTCATCACTACAGAGAATGTGTTTCCACTGCTCCAGAGTCCAATGGTGGCGAGCTTTACACCACTCCAGCCGACGCTTGGCATTGCGCATGGTGACCTTAGGCTTTTGTGCGGCTGCTTGGCCATGGAAACCCACTTCATGAAGCTCCGTACTAACAGTTCTTGTGCTGACGTTTCTTCCAGAGGCAGTTTGGAACTCGGTAGTGAGTATTGCAACCAAGGACAGATGATTTTTGCGCGCTACGCCCTTCATCACTCGGCGTTCCCGTTCTGTGTGCTTGTGTGGCCTACCACTTCGCGGCTGAGCTGTTTTTGCTCTTAGACGTTTCCACTTCAATAATAGCACTTACAGTTGACCGGGGCAGCTCTAGCAGGGCAGAAATTTGACGAACTCACTTGTTGGAAAGGTGGCATCCTATGACGGTGCCAAGTTGGAAGTCACTGAGCTCTTCAGTAAGGTGATTCTACTGCCAATGTTTGTCTATGGAGATTGCATGGCCGTGCACTAGATTTTATACACCTGTCAGCAACGGGTGTGGCTGAATTAGCCGAAACCACTAATTTGAACGGTGCCCACATACTTTTGTATATATAGTGTTTATATACACTGAAAAAAAATATATACGCAACATCGGTCCCATGTTTAATGAGCTGAAATAAGAAAATCCCCGAAATTTTCCATATGCACAAAAAGCTTATTTCTCTTACATTTGGTGCACGATTATGTTTACATCCCTGTTAGTGAGCATTTCTCCTTTGCCAAGATAATCCATCTGCCTGACAGGTGTGGCACATCAAGAAGCTGATTAAAGAGCATGATCATTACACAGGTGCACCTTGTGCTGGGGACAATAAAAGGCCACTTTAAAATGTGCAGTTTTGTTCCACAACACATTGCCATAGATGTCTCAGGTTTTGAGGGAGCGTGCGATTGGCATGCTGACTGCATGAATGTCCACCAGAGCTGTTGCCAGAGAGTTGAATGTTCATTTCTCTACCGTAAGCTGCCTCCAATGTCGTTTTAGAGAATTTGGCAGTACGGCCAACCGGCCTCAAAGGAAGACCACGTGTAACCACGCCAGCCCAGGACCTCCACATCCAGCTTCTTCACCTGCGGGATCGTCTGAGGGCTCGTGGGGGTGGGGACATGACAGTAAAAATACCAGCACACAGCTCCCCAAGTGATTTTCATTTAGAAAATCTGTTCCAAAGTATTCCCACGCATAATAGAGATGTATGTGACCATATACAAATGTAAGCAAGATTTGAAATGATTATGTTTTAGTTGGCTCCCTGACCATCCACTCAAGTAAAAATTGGCCCGTGGCTGAATCTAGTTGATGATCCCTGATATAGATGTTGTGATCCCGCATGAAGCTGAAGGAACCTTTGCTAGGATGCATATGCATTTATAAGTAAATACAGACTTTCAATATTAATTTGCACATGTGCTACTTGCATGCTTGGTAGGGGGTTCTGTAATGAAATATGTAGCTTTGTGATTGAGACTACAACAACCACAAAATCCAAATAGTAATGACAAAGCCAAATTATTTGAAAATGAAAAATGTGGATTTTCTTTCAATCTATAGATCATAAAATTCTAAATGATGTATAGGCTCCACAAAATGCATACAGTTATAGACTGTCTTCAAGCACAATATAGTCAGGTTGTAGCATCTATGCAGCTTTCCCATGCAGATAGATGGTTGTCTGCTGCTAGCCAGCCTGTGTGAGGGTGACTTATTTGACACAGCCTCTCTCTCCTTCGCCTCCCCTCTCAGCGGTGACTTGCCTGGCCTTTGGCAATGAAGCGCTGCACACACAGGCTGGAATCTCCCTGTGTGTATATTAGACTTCTGTAATGTGTTTCCATTATGAAAAAATGCTAGGATAATTGTCTTTGCTGGCATTTAGCTAACAGGTTTGTTCAGGGCTATTGGCAGGTGTATCCATCATTTGCCCCCCCCCCCACCCCCCGCCGGACACACTGTGAGCGTGTGGCAGGAGAGCGGGCGGTCTGCAAAGATCAATATACTTCTATACAAGCGACATTACCCCCAACTGAGTGAGCGACTCGCCTTTGCCTATCACCATCCTTTAAAAAAAGAAATCCTGTTCTTTCCTTTTGCATTTAAGAGACACAGAAATAGGGCCTTTGGGACTGTGGAATATATGTACATATCACTACAGCAAGATCAATACAGACTTAAATAGTTGTCTGCCTTTTCCTTGTTTTGCTGGTGGTTTGTCCTCTCCTCCTCTTCCTCCACTTCTTCCTCTTCCTGTTAACAGATTGGAGGGAGTATCACTCAGGCAGGACCATAGCAAGGCTATTTGGTGGTGCATGTAAATAAATCAATAGATTCAAAGCAGTTTCATCACGTATTGAATATGACATCAACCTCCATAATGCTCCTCGTCTCATGAAGACAGACTGGCTAGTGGGGAGGGGCAGGCAGTACTGTTGTAGCCACTCCTTTATTCCTAGAGAGACACCAGCTCTTAGAGATATAGTATTCCTCTGTAATTCACTTTTTCCCAAATACACTGCTCAAAAAAATTAAGGGAACACTAAAATAACACATCCTAGATCTGAATGAATGAAATAATCTTATTAAATACTTTTTTCTTTACATAGTTGAATGTGCTGACAACAAAATCACACAAAAATGATCAATGGAAATCAAATGTATCAACCCATGGAGGTCTGGATTTGGAGTCACACTCAAAATTAAAGTGGAAAACCACACTACAGGCTGATCCAACTTTGATGTAATGTCCTTAAAACAAGTCAAAATTAGGCTCAGTAGTGTGTGTGGCCTCCACGTGCCTGTATGACCTCCCTACAACGCCTGGGCATGCTCCTGATGAGGTGGCGGATGGTCTCCTGAGGGATCTCCTCCCAGACCTGGACTAAAGCATCCGCCAACTTCTGGACAGTCTGTGGTGCAACGTGGCGTTGGTGGATGGAGCGAGACATGATGTCCCAGATGTGCTCAATTGGATTCAGGTCTGGGGAACGGGCGGGCCAGTCCATAGCATCAATGCCTTCCTCTTGCAGGAACTGCTGACACACTCCAGCCACATGAGGTCTAGCATTGTCTTGCATTAGGAGGAACCCAGGGCCAACCGCACCAGCATATGGTCTCACAAGGGGTCTGAGGATCTCATCTCGGTACCTAATGGCAGTCAGGCTACCTCTGGCGAGCACATGGACGGCTGTGCGGACCCCCAAAGAAATGCCACCCCACACCATGACTGACCCACCGCCAAACCGGTCATGCTGGAGGATGTTGCAGGCAGCAGAACATTCTCCACGGCGTCTCCAGACTTTGTCACGTCTGTCACATGTGCTCAGTGTGAACCTGCTTTCATCTGTGAAGAGCACAGGGTGCCAGTGGCGAATTTGCCAATCTTGGTGTTCTCTGACAAATGCCAAACGTCCTGCACGGTGTTAGGCTGTAAGCACAACCCCCACCTGTGGACGTCGGGCCCTCATACCACCCTAATGGAGTCTGTTTCTGACCGTTTGAGCAGACACATGCACATTTGTGGCCTACTGGAGGTCATTTTGCAGGGCTCTGGCAGTGCTCCTCCTGCTCCTCCTTGCACAAAGGCAGAGGTAGCGGTCCTGCTGCTTGGTTGTTGCCCTCCTACGGCCTCCTCCACGTCTCCTGATGTACTGGCCTGTCTCTTGGTAGCGCCTCCATGCTCTGGACACTACGCTGACAGACACAGCAAACCTTCTTGCCACAGCTCGCATTGATGTGCCATCCTGGATGAGCTGCACTACCTGAGCCACTTGTGTGGGTTGTAGACTCTGTCTCATGCTACCACTAGAGTGAAAGCACCGCCAGCATTCAAAAGTGACCAAAACATCAGCCAGGAAGCATAGGAACTGAGAAGTGGTCTGTGGTCACCACCTGCAGAACCACTCCTTTATTGGGGGTGTCTTGCTAATTGCCTATAATTTCCACCTGTTGTCTATTCCATTTGCACAACAGCATGTGAAATGTATTGTCAATCAGTGTTGCTTACTAAGTGGACAGTTTGATTTCACAGAAGTGTGATTGACTTGGAGTTACATTGTGTTGTTTAAGTGTTCCCTTTATTTTTTTTAGCAGTGTACATTTCTTCATCATGTTTTGAAGATGTCTGTATTTATGTAGTTTTACAAACTTACGTCCATGCACACTAATCCATATAAAGATATCACTTTTTGACCCCTTGACCTGTATGAGAGGTTCCCAGAGACAATGGATGATGATAATGATGATGATCCTCTTAGCAGTCGCTTACTAGGAGATTACAGAGGGACAATGAGGAAGTTCCTCCTTTTTTTCCTCTTTCCATTTCTCCCTACATCCCTCTCTCCATTCCCCCCACTGGTATGAGTTGAAAGGCCTCTCGATTTAGATACACGTTATTTATTTTACCCCCTTTTTCTCCCCAATTTCGTGATTACGATCTTGTCTCATCACTGCAACTCCCCAACGTGCTCGGGAGAGGCGAAGGTCGAGGCATGCGTCCTCCGAAACCTGACCCGCCAAACCGTGCTTCTTAACACCCGCTCGCTTAACCCGGAAGCCAGCTGCACCAATGTGTCGGAGGAAACACCGTTCAGGTGACGACCGAAGTCAGCCTGCAGGCGCCCGGCCCGCCACAAGGAGTCGCTAGAGCGTGATGACCCAAGTAAAGCCCCCCCGGCCAAACCCTCCCCTAACCCGGATGACGCTGGGCCAATTGTGCGCCGCCCTATGGGACTCCCGGTCACGGATCGAACCCCATGCTGTATTGACGCACCAACACTGCGATGCAGTGTCTTAGACCGCTGTGCCACTCGGGAAGCCTTGAGGAGGCAATTTTGCTAGCTATTTGACCTTTTCCATTTTCTCAAGGTCTTCCACCATATTAGATTCCTGCTCTATGTTTGGTAACTATGCGACCGCCGCAAGATTTGTCATGTTCGCTCACCAGAGAACCGTGTAGGCAAGGTTGTATCGCCTGCATTAGATGTTAAGATTTCTGAAAATGTTAACAATGTCCATGGTTCTATGTTGATGTCCATGGTTTTCAACATATTTAATTTGTTGATCACAAAATTGATGCTGCATGATTCCCATTGCCAGGCGATAAGAGAGGATTCAGCATTAGACCCACTGTTATGACTGTTGTCATTCTTCCTCTATTTGTCAGTAAGGGCTCTTATCACCCTCCTGTTTGCATACGATATGGCCAAGATTGGTGCTGGAGCAGGCATTGCGGTGTAACACAGGGGGGGTGGTGGTGGTTGTGGGTGAGGTAAGCAGGCATGTGGCACTTCACTTGACAAGTATACTAATTACTCCTTTTCAGCAGAGGAACTGGAGTCAGACCCTGCTGCAGTCTAATGGGCTGACCCATGGTGATCTCTGTATGGTAGAGCCTAGCCCCACTACACTCACACTTTCTCTCTCTCACACACACACACTCACTCTCATTTCACTGCTATCAGGTGGAAGCGCATCAGTTCTGCCCCAGTAACCCCTTTTGAAGCTTTGCTCCTCCCGCACTGACGATACCACCCAGCACCACCATACTAATGGCAGGAGGAAAGAAAAAATGGAAGAAAAAAACACAGCTTCTTCTTTCTCTCTCTCTCTCGTCTTATTTTTAAAGTGGGAGGATACATTTAAAAGGAGTAAATTGGAAAATCAAATGAGGGCTTTAGGCAACCGTGGAGATTTGCAGAGCTGTCTGGCGGTGTCTAGGAGGCTCATCCATCATGTCCCACAAGTAGTCAATTCCTCCAGTATCTGTAAATGTTTTCAGATATTAGCCAATTTATATGCTCCGAGATTCATCATGGAAAATCAGCTTTAGCGGTGCACATTATCAGGACCCGTCTCTCCCCTGCTCCATGAAGTTTGATGAACGAGCGCCCCTCCGCAGCTCAATGGCTTGTGCATGGGAACGATGAATGGGGGCTTGGATTAAGGTGGGGGGATATGCAGGGCTGGGTCGTTGCGTCTCCCCCCTCCATGAAAAAAAATGTTTTATTTTTTTCATTAATAAACAAACTTGCAGAGGAGCTCATCAGTGTCGGGGGCAATAATGATCGTCATTGGTTATTGTGTATTACCGTCCTCCCTCAACAAATGTTGCCTTCTAATGAGCTTTCTCGCCATTAATGACTTTTTCACCCTACTGGAAACAAGGGGGAGCGATGATACAATGACATGAGAGTAAGGAAAGAGAAATCAAGCAAGGTTACGTTGTTGTGTTTACAGCACCGAGCTACTTACCTTATAGCGTTGAGCTTTTTGTTGTGTGTTTGAAGCTCTATTAAAAATGATGTTGTGTTGTTTGTTAACACTAGCTGTTTTCTTTAGCAAATCCCAATGGGAGGTGAAACGTTTCCTTCTAAATTCTCTTCCTCTCTCCTGCTCCTCAGATGTTGACGATATGATACCTCAGTCAGAATGTATGCCAACATGGGACAATTACAATACATTCAGTTTATATTTACAAGGTGTAAAGTCATGCTGCAGGGCTTTGTTCTCTGCATGTGAGGCTGGAACATTGTGTTTGAGAGTGTGTGTTTACATTTAAATTTTAGTCATTTTAGCAGACGCTCTTATCCAGAGCGACTTACAGTTAGTGAGTGCATACATTATTTTTTTCATACTGGCCCCCCATGGGAATCGAACCCACAACCCTGGCGTTGCAAGTGCCATGCTCTACCAACTGAGCTACACAGGACTGTGTTGTATGTATTTGTGCGTGTCTCTCTCGCTCGCTCATCCGGTGCAGCTCACGGTGGTGTGCAGTGCGAGGCGGGGGCATCTTTAATAGTATGCTGATGTTAGAGGAAGGCTGCAGCGACGCGAGGGAAAGCGCCAGGGATGCTGGTCCATGTTGTTATTTACTGCCGTGTGGCAGGCGATTCCCGGCCTACAAATGGCATTAGGGCCTGTGATGAATGAGCATTAGGGTAAAGTCATTTTAAAGGCAGCCTGATTTATTAGCGGCCTTCCATTTACATCAGGTCAATGCTTGGCTGAAACTCCACAATGTCAGCTCCAAGGTCACCCACTTTATGGGTATTTTTAACCCCATCCCTCAAAAAAAGGCCAGGGAAAAAACCATAGCGCTTATCATGGCTACTCTAAAAAAGATAGAATAAATAAGAAGATGGAGGGAGAGAGCGTACTAGTCCATCCGGGGCTCAAGCTAAACTGTATACGTGTTAGTGTCGTGTTATGTGAGAGACCTGAATGTGGTGGTGGACGAGCTTTAAATGTGGCTGCTTAATGCAAGGTTTATTACGCACTACTGTTTTGCAGAAGCAGCGTCAAATCAATAAAACTACCATTAGAAGCGGGAAAAATCTATCAAAATGCCATTACAGTGGGATAAGTTCCCAAAAATGCTGATGTGGTTGTGGGTCCTTTGATTTCCATTCAGATTATTAGGAACAGTCGAGTAGTGACTTTGTTAAGGGAAACAAGTGTTGTTGGGGAGTAATATGTCTCCTGGCATCATAAAGTTTGCTGCCTCATATTTCCCGCTTTATTGATTATCCATTATCATTTGTCATGAGGTGTCCTAACTCGAGGAGAAAATATAACCATCTTCATTGAGAGAGAGAGAGAGACTTTTCTCTTTCAGCATTGGGAATAGCAGGCGAGGGCTCAGAGCACCATATTTGTTCTTCCTCTGCCAGGGGTTTGAGGGGAGGGAGGTTCTGGGCTTTTTATATGTTCTACCAAAGATCTCTTTATAATGAGGGTTTAGGTGTAAGTCAGGTCTTATAAAATCACAATCCTTTTAAGTTGACTTTATTTCATTGGACACTGTTAACTCCTCTTTCTATAAACCCCTCAAATTAGCCATCCTGTCTTCAGCACTATCTATCTATCTACACATCTCAGGTAGAGATTCCCTAGCTAGCCATGTTTTTGGAGGGGATCCATTAATGCCTGAAATAATATGAATAGAAACATTCCTAATATTGTCAGCAATGCAGTGAGTCTGTCACGACCGTATGTATATATCATTAGAATGGCGCGCCTCAACCATTTCGTCACACAATGATACAATCCATTTAATCTATAAAAAGAATATATATAAATGATTTAAGGAATTTTTGCTGTTGCTGTAATAGGGAATCAATCCAGGGGCTTACAGCTCACTGATTTATAATGTTAGGGGAGCTTGAATGGGGATGAGAGATGCAAAATAGTCATCGTTCATAACGTAGATAAACTACATGGGGCTCTGGAGAGAACCATTTATCTATGGAAAATCTCAATAGGCCAGGCAGGCGTTGGACTAGGCTAGAAATACTGCACTAACACTGGCAGCAGCATGGTAAGTTATGGTAAACCTGTTCTTGGTGTCTAACTACTCTGTTGATCCTCCATCTTTGTATCTCCTCAGTCAATGTTACATTTCTGAAAAGTTTGTGATGGATATTTGGATTGGAGCATTGCTGGGACTGGGATGATTTACCATAGCTTGTGTGTTGTGTTCTGTCCTCTCTTTCTCTCTGTCCTACTCACAGCCTCCAAGCAAGTCCTCAACAGCATGCTACGGGAGCCATCTTTGATTCCAGACCAGGCTTTAGCCACTCAAGTCTACCAAGTATTGGTTTAGGTACACGTTTATATAACTGTATAGCAGATTACATTATAATTACTCACTGTAATTTCTCTGTGTCACTGAATAAAACTATAAACAACAATTTTAAAGATTTTACTGAGTTACAGTTCATATAAGGAAATCAGTCAATTGAAATAAATTAATTAGGCCCTAATCTATGGATTTAACGTGACTGGGAATACAGATATGCGTCTGTTGGTCACAGATACCTTTAAAAAAAAGTATGGGCGTGGATCAGAAAACCAGTTAGTATCTGGTGTGACCACCATTTGTCTCATGCAGCGCGACACAACTCCTTCGCATGGAGTTGATCAGGCTGTTGATTGTGGCCTGTGGAATGTTGTCCCACTCCTCTTCAATGGCTGTGCGAAGTTGCTGGATATTGGTGGGAACTGGAACACGCTGTCGTACACGTCGATCCAGAGCATCCCAAACATGCTCAATGGGTGACATGTCTGGTGAGAATGCAGGCCATGGAAGAACTGGGACATTTTCAACATCCAGGAATTTTGTACAGCAGTGGTTCCCAACTCCTGTCCTGAAGTACCCCCAACAGCACACATTTTTGTTGTAGCACTCATTGAGTGCTTGTTGTTTAGTTGACAAGTTGAATCAGGTGTGCTTGTCCTGGGCTACAATAAAAATGTGTACTGTTGGGGGTACTGGAGGAATGGAGTTGGGAACCACTGGTGTACAGATCCTTGCGACATGGGGCCATGCATAATCATGCTGAAAATGAGCTGATGGCGGCGGATGAATGGCACGGCAATGGGCCTCAGGATCTCGTCACGGTATCTCTGTGTACATTCAAATTGCCATTGATAAAATGCAATTGTGTTCGTTGTCCGTAGCTTATGCCTGCCCATACCATAACCCCACCGCTACCATGGGGCACTCTGTTCACAACGTTGACATCAGCAAACCGCTCACCCACATGACGCCGTCTGCCCGGTACAGTTGAAACCGGGATTCATCCGTGAAGAACACACTTCTCCAGTGTGCCAGTGGCCATCGAAGGTGAGCATTTGCCCACTGAAGTCGGTTACGACGCTGAAATGCATTCAGGTCAAGACCCTGGTGAGGACGATGAGCACGCAGATGAGCTTCCCTGAGACTGGTTGTGCAGAAATTATTTGGTTGTGTAAACCCACAGTTTCATCAGCTGTCCCGGTGGCTGGTCTCAGATGATCCCGCAGGTGAAGAAGCCAGATGTGGAGGTCCTGGGCTGGCGTGGTTACACGAGGTCTGTGGTTGTTAGGCCGGTTGGACGTACTGCCAAATTCTCTAAAACAACAGAGGCAGCTTATGGTAGAGAAATGAACATTACATTCTCTGGCAACTGCTCTGGTGGACATTCCTGCAGTTAGCATGCCAATTGCACTCAAAATTCTGACATCTGTGGTGTTGTGTTGTGTGACAAAACTGCACATTTTAGTGGCCTTTTATTGTCCCCAGCACAAGGTGCACCTGTGTAATGATCATGCTGTTTAATCAGCTTCATGATATGCCACACCTGTCAGGTGGATGGATTATCTTGGCAACGGAGAAATGCTCACTACCAGGGATGTAAACAAATTTGTGCACAACATTTGAGAGAAATAAGCTTTTTGTGCATATGGAAAATGTCTGAGATATTTTATTTCAGCTCTTGTAACATGGGACCAACACTTTACATGTTGCGTTTATTTTTGTTCAGTGTAAATATTTATTTCTTGTAAATGAATCCATACAGTATCTTTCTCATGACTAATTTCCTGTAGCTATTACAGCCAAGTATTGCATGTGTGGGTAAAAACTGAAATATTAAACATGACTCATTATTTGTTTTATTTAGTTTGACTTTGCCTTGTACTCCCAGGTTGTAAGCTGTTCATTCGTAGTTAGCGCCTGAATGTTTGCAGTTTACAACTGGCCTGCAGACTAAGCATCACGTTTACTAATAAAGTCACGTCAGCGCCGCCGGTCACGCCTGCCAATCCGCCACTGTGTGTCTCCCATGTTTTCTCCCCATCCGAGATTACCCGACGCTGTTTAACGGGTGTGTGGGCTTCCTCCTTCACTCCCACTGCCTGCGCGCTGTAATATTTCTTCCCCCTCTTTTCAGTGCACAATAAATGACTGCTGTTATGGACCACTGGTAGACTGCATCAAGCAGTACCCTTTCCCATAAAATGTTAAGCCTGAAATTGACGAGGAGCTATTGAAGGGGATGAGATGTCTGGCTTCACCTGACATAAAAGTTCTGCTTCCGAGGGGAAATGTTTCATCCTGACTGCACCCTGCCGTCCCCGAAGCAGAGGGTGGAGGAGAGGGGGAGGCTGATGTAAATGCATTTCTCTTGTTCACAGAGTGAATCAGGCCCAATGTTCTATGCCACAGGAATGGGATTGGCATGTTATTCACAGCCATTTTTATGTTCTTCAGGCGGGTTATGTGGCTCTTAAAATGTGGCAACTCCAAGCACAATAGAACAAAGGGATAGACAGGAGTTAGTTTAAGTTTAAGATGCATTATAAAGGTTTTGTATTAAGATGCATTATAAAGGTTTTGTATCGTTTCAGCCAGTAGTTTTGAAAGTACCGCTCACGAGCCAGAACGGGTCCCCGAAATGTATGCACAATTGTGTACAACGCCATCCATTTCGTATGATATGTTGTGTTCTCCAAACAACAAAGACTTGTATGATATGTGCCATTATGCTCAGTTGACTATTTCCCTGTTAGTCTGTCTGCTCAGTGAAGAGAGCAGTCTGAGAGTTATCAGCACCATGGAGAGTTCTTGGCATGTCACTGCCACATTAACTATAGCCCTCCTAGCTACTACTGTCTCCACCTCCTAGCTACTACTGTCTCCACTCTCACTCTGTTTGAGTCTTTCTCTCTTGGTCACTCTCTTTTCTCACAGGTCTCTCTCTCTCTTTCTGTCGGTCGGTCGGTCTAGCAGTGCAGACCTAGTGATCAGAGGGCTGGAGATGGGAAGTCATAGGCTGTCAATGCCAGGTCATCACCACCACCACCTCTTCTCTCTTTCCCTCTCTCCCAGGTAGGAGGGCTTGGGTTGGGGCAGCAAGAGGTCGGAGTGGGGGTTTATTTGGCTATTTAGGGGCAAGCAGCTGGGGACTGCTATGTTTGCGGGGGGGCAAGAATGGGGTTGGGTGAGGAGGGAGGGGTGGTTCTCTGTTCACGGGCAGTCAACCCTGTCCTACCTTGGCCTCCATCCTCATCCCCCCTCTTTACCTTTCTTTCACACTCCTCCCTCCAGTGTCAACTCACATTCACTCAGTCTGCCACGGCCAGTTCATGAAAAACGCCCCACTCCTATTTGCTTTTGGAACGGCTCCATGTGGACATCAGACGATTGGCTCTGAATGGTGTGCTGCTCAGGGCATGCATGTATTAATCGCTAGTGTTTTTTTTGAGTGATTTGTGTGTGTGAGGCGGTGTAATGCCTGAAGGAGTTTTATCCGTTTTCCAAAAAGCAAATGATGCATGTTATCTGCCCCTTAATGAATGCAGAATGCTTTCCACGGTGTCTACCACAGTTTCCCTTGATTCACAATGGCATTTATTCTCAATTCACATTATTGTTTTTAGTTTTTTTTTCCTTTAGGGAAGTTAGCAATACAGTTCAGGGGCTGTATGCATTTTGACAAATTGGCGAAATTATCATTTGTTCAAGATTTTTGTTTTCTCTGAAAGATCTGTCTCTTGTCGTAATTGAGTAGGAAGATTTGTTGTTATAGTTGAACTCTGATGAATGACCTTAAAACCCTGCTCAGGTTATGTACTGTCTAATATTGTGATGGCAGGAGCAAATTATATGCATATCAAGCACAGAGCTTAGCAGGAGAGACCAAATATTAGCTGTCTGATCTGATGTCATGTGATGGGTAACTTCCGTTCCTGTACCCCACACAGACACACACACTCGCGTGCACTCTTAACTCCTGCATACACTCACATTGTTGCCAAAGCAACCCTTTAAGCAAGGCTTGCCGTTTCCATAGCAACCCATCTGACAGGTAAAAAAGTCCATTTTGCAGTGGAATTTTATAGATTTGGAGGGAAGCTTTTATTCACTCTCGAATGCGGTTTCATTTATCATTAATGAGTGGTGAATGCTGTGTAATTACAATGTTTCAGGTTGTGAGTCATACTTCAAAATGAGCTTAGGACTACAACAGTATGTGCTTGATTTGACCTAGTCTCTAGAGGGGCAGTGTTTGTCCTTTGAAAAGTGAATGAAAGTTACTGAGTGTTGGTGGGTTTTCTGAACCATTCACCCCTCATGCTATTGGCCAGGAGGCTGAGGAGCTCCTACATAACAAACTGAAGGAGAGAAACCTGTCCTTCTTAGGTAAGGCTACACCTCTCTCACACTCACTCACACACCACAACAGTTAGCTAAGGTAATCTGTCCCTGCATTGATTCTGTTCTCAGGGGGAGAGTTAAAAAGGAAACGTGGACATGATTGATGTAGTGGGTGGTATCTCCCATTGATTTACTTACAACCAGGAGCTGTGTTATCTAATACCCTGTATGTTTAATTTATGCACTCACCCAGTATGAATATTTGATTAAATAAGACCTTCAAAGATACAGGCCTAATGTTTGATCCTCTTAGGTTTCACCACTCAACCCGTTTCATTTAGAACATTTTACAGAATGGTCAGTTTCTGCCCAGATAGATTTTATGATTGATTACTTACCTGCCTTCTGAATGAGAGAGAAGGAACATGGAGATGTATCTGTAATTTTAATATTGATGCTGTTTAAGTGGTCATCTGCAGTATGAAGACATTATGGTCTAAAAAGGTAGTCGGTTGTAGTCTTATGAATAGATTAGTCCAGGAAAGTTTAGCTTATTTAACACCAACACATTGCTGAATTAATGTTGTTGTGGTTTCAATGTTCTAATGGCTATCAAGCTTAGTCCATTTTTAGCCATAATCACGCGGTTGACCATGAGAATTGGTCATTTTCCCTCCAGCAATGCTAGAGGCTTTTCAAATATGTTTTCTAGGTTAGTGTTGCCCCCCCCAACCCCAACCCCAACCCCACCCAACCCCACCCCACCCCACCACCCCTTCACCCCCCCCCCCCCTCCCCATACACTATTGTCTTGTCTAGAGTCTCTACATCAAGGTAGTGAGTGTCCAGGTGTGAAATTGTTAGAGGGAAATTTCCCCCCATCAGATCCCCTCGGTCAGATGAGTGATGAAGATAAAAAGTCATTCCCCCGTCATTAAGAAGATATCATTTATTTGGGCCGGGAGTGCTGACCTTTCTCCAGGCTTGCGTGGAGGACCGTTCTAAAACTGTCAGAGTTTGGGGGCCTTAGTGTGGCGTTGGGGGCCACAGAGGCAGCCCTGCCTCACGACACCCGGCCTGATAAATGGATTGGAAATAAGCTCCCCGACAGTGGGGACGGACCATTAATTTTAATCAAAGGTGGTGTAAAAAGGCAATCAGCCTCGCATGACAATGTCAACAGCCCGGTAGGTGTTAGGAGAGAGACCACACAGCCCTTCCACCACCACTAAGGACCTTTGGGTGGAGACTGCCTGCCACAGACCTTCACTTCTCCTCTTTCAACCCCCCCAACCCCAACCCCACCCCACCACCCCTTCACTCTCCGCTCGGTCCCCCTCTTTGGCCCATTAGTCGAGCTTGGCTGGCGACGAAGAGGCAGGCCTCCGGAATTGAATGACCTGGTCAGCCTGAGAGTTAATGGAGAAATCAGGTGTTGGGCGGATAATGGCCGAAGCGCGCCAGGAGTCAAGGACAATGGCTGCGGTCCGTGCAGGCAGGGGTCAGGCTCACAGCGGCTATAATGCCAACCCTGTCTGTCCCCTTTTATGCTTTATGAAGCTCCACCATCCCATCTACTGCTGGAGCTAGTGAAGAGTGGAGTAACTACCAGGCTTTATAGATTTTGTGCAGTTGTAGCACAATAAGTGTCAGATGTAGTTAATGGTTTCACTGTTTCCTGCTGTCCTCGGCTGTGTCTTGGTGCTTTTGCAACACTGACCTTTTGTTATCACTGTGCTGTGGTGGTAAAGAAAGGCATCTTGGGTCAAATGTGCTGGTTAGTGTGAAATGGCTACTGGAGGTATGAAGGGTCAATCTGGAGAATATAGAATCTAAGGCAAAACTTTTGAGTGGATACAACATACAGTATGTAGCACTGTTCACTGTAGGTTGTCACCAAATAAGTGTCAGCTTTTCTTTATCTCTGTGATATGGTCAAATGCTAAAATGACTGATTGCTGTAGATGAAAACCAACTGCGAACCAAAGGTTATGACAAGCCTGACATTATCCTGAAGGTGCCAATTGGTACGTATTTATTTACATGATAAATGTAAATGATTTTATTTCCTTTTGTAAATGCTATGGTCAGTTGGCTATGATAGCTAGCCTTTTACAGTTCTCTGGGATATTTACAAGGGTGTCAAGCCTTTCTCATAACAATACACATTTCCTTCCATGCTAGTTGCCATTCTAGTTGA
The DNA here is from genome assembly GCF_964263955.1 of Coregonus lavaretus. NCBI lineage: Eukaryota > Metazoa > Chordata > Actinopteri > Salmoniformes > Salmonidae > Coregonus > Coregonus lavaretus. The sequence continues at coordinate 28,461,782 of NC_140014.1, forward strand.
TATCACTGAAAAGCTTCAAAGTTAATTTAGCAAAAAAATGTCACGTCTCCTCCAAATGCTAGTTGTGTGACTTGCTTGATTACACTGTTTGATTGTTGCAGTCTACAAAATGATACGTTTATACAGTATGCTTGTGGTTTTTATTATAGTGGGTGGATAGATACTCAAAATCACTGTTCTCATTTGGAAACATCTTAGGCCTGAATGTAAATGCTGGGTTAGACCAGGGTAAATGCACAGATCTGACTATCCTATGACCTTTGTGTTTTTCTTGTTTCATTACATTTACATTTTAGTAATTTAGCAGACACTTTTATCCAGAGCGACTTACATGAGCAATTAGGGTTAAGTGCCTTGCTCAAGGGCACATCGACAGATTTTTCACCTAGTCGGCTCGGGGATTAGAACCAGCGACCTTTCGGTTACTGGCACAACGCTCTTAACCACTAAGCTACCAGCCGTTTCAGCTGTGGATGGCCATATCGTCCACTGGATTGAGAGCAAGGCCTTGTTTGGGGACGACCACAGCCTTCGCACCTACCTGAATGAGCAGTTCTGGAGGTACTGGAACAGGTATGTCTTCTCATTGGAATCCATTCTGCATCGCCAAACCTACAGTATACTATGCTTGCAATACACTTTCTAACATCTCCCAATCAAACCCTTTTAACATCATTAGCTGCTCCCAGCTTTTTAAGTCTTCTGAAGGCAGGTCATATAGTTGTGTTTAAAACAATATTCCTCTCCAAACCTCCACACAGTGTAACATTAACCACTTCCTCCCAAAGAGGGCCACTGAATGAACGTATGTATAGTAGGACTACATTACAACGCTAGTCACTTCCATCCTGGTCCTGGGGGTCCTTGAGAACTTCTCAGAGCTGACTGCCTCACTGTGGCTGGATTGTTTTTCCAGAGTACACAACACATTGTTTGGGAATGGAAACAGGGAAACATAAGGGTGATTAATGTCTTACATCTGTTGTCATAAGAACCCCTGGACAGGAACGAGAGACGGGGGGCTGGATGGTCCCACATTGGGGAGGAACAGAGGCGTGCTGCCCGTCTCATGTAACGGCCCCTCTCAGTCAGGCCTCGACCACAACACAACATGCATGCAGTACAGGACCTCTTGTCATTGTCTCTGAGTAGTACACGCACTCCAGGCATCTGCCAGGGAGTCTCCGAGAGGGAAGCCAGGCCCACAACGTCTCCCTCGAGGAGGATACAAAGTTTGAATACAAACTGTAGTGGCAGTAAAGGGGAGGGGAAGTGAGGTATGTGGGGGTGTAAACAGCTGTTTGTGGATTCAGCTTTCTCAGAAATGAAGAAGTAATTTCTTCTTCTATACAGCAAATGTACAAATGGTGCTCAAGGAGAAATCGTTAGTCCTTGGGTTGTACTGGTGAAATGATCGATGATGTGTACCGGAGCGTCATTCACAGCGTTGTGGCTCATTTAAACCCATAGCGTCCCTCTGAGTGCCCAGACACTCGCCTGCCTGGCCAGTAGGGGCTTCTCTGACTCACTCACTGTGGCGATGGCTTCCGTAACGCCTGGCACCATGGAGACCTCACCTTGCAGGTTTAGTAACTAGGCGACCGACACAACAACCCAAGTGTGCTTGTGTGTCAGGGCATGGCAGAGGCGAAATGAGGAGCCAAAGCACTCACGCATGGCCTCTCTCCCACTATCCTGGCCTCAACCATGGCTTCCAAACGCACTGAGCCTGAAAGGGCGCCCCTACTGCCCCTCTCCTGATGCTGTGGCTGCTACAGCCCCAGCCCCCCTCAGCTGTGATGGCTGGCTGACACATAGTGACATGGCAGGCCAGTGCCGGAAGGTTCCAGATTCCCCATGCTGTGACCAGAGACCAGGCTGCGGCAGAGAGAACACAGACATATTTTCTGTTTGTTTGGTTTAATTGATAGTTGTCACTTTGTCAAAAGGTCATAATGGCAAAGTAATGTGATTAGGCCTGTCTGTTTGCCAGTAGTGTGATAATGACAGTTATGATTGACAGCACTTTGTCAGTTTCGTACATCTATCACAAATATAATCACTTGGATTATGTTGATGATATTACTGATATTTATATTAAAACATAAATTAGGCAATTGAGGTGAACGGCATGGAATAGTTTTACAGCGGGAGAGCGTTAAGCATGTTTATAGACAAATGACTTCCTGATTGACTTAACAGATGCCATTAGCCCAAACATCTGCCTTCCAGGGAGGAGGATTCAACAAAGTACTGAGCAGTGAAATTAGAGAGGATGCTAGCAGGATGCCAAGGTCATAATCAACAATGTGTTTTATTTTCTGTCTAATATAGTTTTATTTGGAAATGGCATGCACCTGAGGCAGGGGGGGGGGGGGGGGGGGGGGGGGGGGGAAGCGCTCTGCTGTGGCATTTGATAATATTGGGGACCCCAGGAACCCAACATCACTGGAGTGTGACATTCGAAGGACCATCACCTTTGATGGCTGACATTTTTAGTAGGCCTCATTAAAGAAGCGCCTTTAAGAAAGTTGTTGACCAGAAAAAAGATTTGCCCGGGATCCAGAACATTCCTAGACCATGAGGGGATGACCAGCATTTAATGAGAAAAGACTTGAATCAGAACTGTCTCAGTCAATCAACTCTGGCATGATATACGAGTCAACGTTTGAGAGATGTGTGTTTTATTCCCATTAGATCCTATGATTAGTACCACAGGCAGCATGACACGGCAGCAAGAACAACAGACTCTGAGGTCCATGTACCCCAGTCTGTTGTTGTTTGGAGGAAAATAGCACATCTACCTGCTTCAACAGAAGCTCATTGTATTAGACTAGAGTTATGGAATACAAACTGATAGACTGATTGGAAGATGGCTGCTCTAAGCCTAAGAACCTAAGATATCTGTCCATTCCGATCTTCATTGGTATGCAGTGCAGCGGCCTTGTCGGGGTGCGTTAAGGAACTGACAGTGTAGATCCCATCATGTCAGCCAACGGCCTGGTCAGATAAACGCTGTCGTGTCAAAGGAATGTCAGTCCCTTCAGACCCCACCTTTCCCAGCACCCTTGTAATTTTTAATTGACATTTACTGCTGACATTTTGTATGCGCTCCCTCGTATTGTTAGGCCTGCATCGTAGAGTCTGAGAGGCATGAGCTGCCCCTGCACTTGTGTGTGTGTGTGTGTTTGTGTCGAGGGAGGAAGGCAATGAATCTGGGGTCACTGCATTGTTTGCAGTCACAACCATGTCAAGCCACAGAGAGGGAGAGCAAACGAGAGAAGGGGAGCGAGCGAGGGAGGGAGAGAATGATGGGGTGACATCATTCTCCCTTCTCTTCTCATTAGCTGTATAATTTCATGTGACGGGTCCTGGAGGGCTCAGGGCCTTTGTTTGTCCATTCCTTCATTCCTTCATTCCTCCAAGACAGGTTCCAGTGGAACCAGTCCCAGCCCTTTGGTTTCTCATCTACATGACCTTGTAATACCACCACCACATTGTGTTTATGACTTCACTACTCCTGACTGACGTTTCCAGTGATTAGTTTATTTTTTCATGTATTTCACCCCCCTGCCTTTTAACCAAACTCCAGCACACAGGGCTTGCGTTAATTGTTCTTTGTTTGCCCTCCAGCCTTACAAAGTGAGCAACGCCTGTGTGTGTGTCCTCGAAACAAAAACGACATAACCAATTTTCCCTCCAAAGCCCTCACCAACAGCATTCATCATCCAAACAATAGTCTTGCCAACACACTAACCTCATAATCAACCTCTCTTTAGTGGAGTGAGGGGTAATGATGCTGAGCCGAGGCTCCGCCTCCGAGAACGGAGAAGAAACTGCCTGGGAATAAAAAAGTGTTGTTCAGGCCCAGTGCATGGATGAGATGGCACGGCATCTCCACGGCAGCCATTGGTCTCCTCTAACCATCAATCTCTGGTGGTGGGGTTCCAGATTCCGAGGCAGGCAGAGAGGAAAGGCGGAGGTAGCCCTACTGACGGATGGGCAGATAATTGAGTCTCCCCCAACTATCAGAGTTGCATAAAAATGATTCACCTTCGGGTGAATATTAAACACATAATGAGCCTCCTGTGTGTTTTAGGAGAAGTTGGTAAGGTAAAACGGAACAAGGCATGAAATGAAATATGGGCCCCGTGTTGCCCAAGGAACTGCCCCACCTCCGCCCCCCAATGATGATGTAAATCAATTGTTGGCAAAGTTGCCCTAATAAATACTGGGTGGTGGTGATAACAGGAGAGAATATGTCTCTGTTGTGTAATCAATGTGTTTCTTCTAGATGTACAGTCATTTATTATGCAGACGTTGGTTGGCAATTAGCCTTTGTTTGTCTATCTGAATTAGGGCTGTAACGATTATGCAATTTTGGGTAATGATAAAATGTCATGCAAATAGCCACAGTTATTGTCATTATTGGTGAATTATTTTTTGAGCTTGTAGTGCATCATAAGGCATCTTTGAAAATTAGCTACGGCATACAGTACCTAATGAATACAACACAGCTTTCGTGACACCCCTGTCTAAAAAACGAATGGATTTGACCACTTAAAGCTTCTCCTCCCGACCGTGACGTTCTGCTCGTAAAATGATCACAAACTTTACCAACTTCATGTAGAAATGAAATACTGCTATTGGGTAAACTATATCGACTTGCATATGAAGTTGAAACCCCCCTTCTCCTAAAATGAATGTATTAAGATGATTCTGACGATCATTTTTTTTAGTTCATGGTTATTGTCCATAATTGTAGGTTATACGATTATACAATAATTGTACCCGGCCTAATCTGAATGTGATAGGGCGGTTTGTCATCATATACAGTGCATTCGGAAAGTATTCAGACACCTTGACTTTTTCCACATTTTGTTACGTTACAGCCTTATTCTAAAATGGATTCAATCGTTTTTTTCCATCATCAATCTACACACAATACCCCATAATGACAAAGCAAAAACAGGTTTTTAGAAATTTTGGCAAATGTATATAAAAAACATTTACCTAAGTATTCAGACCCTTTACTCAGTACTTTGTTGAAGAACCTTTGGCAGCGATTATAGCCTCGAGTCTTCTTGGGTATGACACCACAAGTTTTGCACGCCTGTATTTGGGGAGTTTCTCCCGTTCTTCTCTGCAGCTCCACTCAAGCTCTACACAGCTATTTTCAGGTCTCTCCAGACATGTTAGATCGGGTTCAAATCCGAGTTCTGGCTGGGCCACTCAAGGACATTCAGAGACTTTTCCCGAAGCCACTCCTGCGTTGTCTTGGCTGTGTGCTTAGGGTTGTTGTCCTGTTGGAAGGTGAACCTTCGCCCCAGTCTGAGGTCCTGAGTGCTCTGGAGTAGGTTTTCATCAAGGATTTCTCTGTACTTTGCTCCGTTCATCTTTCCCTCAATCCTGACTAGTCTCCCAGTCCCTGCCGCTGAAAAACATCCCCACAGCATGATGCTGTCACCACCATGCTTCACCGTAGGGATGGTGCCAGGTTTCCTCCAGACATGACGCTTGGCATTCAGGCCAAAGAGTTCAATCTTGGTGTCATCATAGCAGAGAATCTTGTTTCTCATTGTCAGAGAGTCTTTAGGTGCCTTTTGGCAAACTCCAAGCGGGCTGTCATGCCTTTTACTGAGGAGTGGCTTCTGTCTGGCCACTCTACTATAATGGCCTGACTGGTGGAGTGCTGCAGAGATGGTTGTCCTTCTGGAAAGTTCTCCCATCTCCACAGAGGAACTCTGGAGCTCTGTCTTAGTGACCATCGGGTTCTTGGTCACCTCCCTGACCAAGGCCCTTCTCCCCTGAATGCTCAGTTTGGCTGGGCGGCCAGCTCTAGGTCTTGGTCGTTCCAAACTTCTTCCATTTAACAATGATGGAGGCCACTGTGTTCTTGGGGACTTTCAATGCTGCAGACATTTTTTGGTACCTTTCCCCAGATCTATGCCTCAACACAATCCTGTCTCGGAGCTCTACGGACAATTCCTTCGACTTCATGGCTTGGATTAGCTCTGACATGCACTGTCAACTGTGGGACCTTATATAGACAGATGTGTGCCTTTCCAAATCATGTCCAATCAATTGAATTTACCCTAGGGGGACTTCAATCAAGTTTTAGAATAATATCAAGGATGATCAATGGAAACAGGATGTACCTGAGCTCAATTTCGAGTCTCATAGCAAAGGATCTGAGTACTTATGTAAATAAGGCATTTCAGTTTATTTTTTGTTTTTAAAAAAAGCACAACATTCTAAAAACCTGTTTTCGCTTTGTCATTATGGGGTATTGTGTGTAGATTGAGGATTTTTTTTTTTGTAACGTAACAAAATGTGGAAAAAGTAAAGGGGTCTGAATACTTTCCGAAGGCACTGTACCGTGCTGTATGATAGTGGTTGTCATGATTTTGTTTGACTCGTTGATTCAGTCTTGTGCCATCTTGTTGGGTCTCTTCTGAATGAATGTTGTGTGTGAGTCATGTCTTGAAGAGGGGAGGGAACAGGGGACTTGGCTGAGTGGCGAATGTCCGTCTGAGATGTCAGAGTCACTCTCCTCTGATCTGGACATTGATGTTCCTTAATAGCAGCATTGCTGACTGGAGGATACACTGTGCTGATACGCATTCTCCCTCTACAGTATCTGACTCTTTAGGTTCAACCGTGCTTTAGGCCTTTACAGTATGTTTAAGTACCACAATAAAATCATGCTCGCCAAGTTCGCATTTTCCAATCATTTTCCAAACACTCAAGTAAATCTTAATGTAGCCTGGTTGTAAAAACACACCTCACTTTATCTCTAAATGATAATGCATCAGCTAAACAAATGAAAAAACCCTTTCATTCAGTGATATTGGTACATATTAAAAGGGCAAGTGTAGAGCTAAATAATTAGATTCCAGCTTCACCATACTATACAGGACGATGGACGGCCTTTGTGGAAATGAGTGTGATCGCCGCCCGGCTCTCTCGCCCCTGCCCAAAGTTAATCAGCTGTGCAATTCTTAAACTACAAATGTGTCAGAGTTGAAAATGTTAGCGCTCCTAATGGAGACTTGAAAAGGTTAGATCTGATAAAAAGCTGTCAGGCGTCCACAAAAATGGTTTATGGCAATATAATGGGACAACATGGCTCATTTCTCCCTCATATGAAATGGGGGTTAAGACTTTTGCGTTGGTCATACACATCATCACTTGACCACTTTGATGTTGTTTATTTTATATTAGTTGACACAGCTGCAATCATATCTTGAGTACTTTCAGAACTTTTACCAATTATTTCAGACACTGTAGTGCGTGCTGTGGTTTTTACAACAGAAATTGCATGATAATTCTGTTATAGTATTAGCCTGGTCAATCTGATGGCCCTGACATCAAATTAAAAGGTTTTAAGATATTGCTATAATGTATTCATTTTTAATGGATATGTCCATCATTTTGCGGTACATCCTAAAACAGCAAGAGCAGCCATGTCTAATTAATAAATTGTAATGACTTGCTCTCTTGTGGGCAAGCCTTATTGAGTTCAGCTGATTATACCTTTGTCTCTATAGGAAGGTGTTCTGGTTGGACACTGTGTGAGATAGGATAAGGTGTGTTTGGTTTGGAAAGTATCCTTTGTGCTTTTGGATGTGTACAGTATGCTGTGTCCATGCTTACATTGCTGTTATGTGGTATGCACATTTTGTGTGTGTGTGTGTGTGTGTGTGTGTGTGTGTGTGTGTGTGTGTGTGTGTGTGTGTGTGTGTGTGTGTGTGTGTGTGTGTGTGTGTGTGTGTGTGTGTGTGTGTGTGTGTGTGTGTGTGTGTGTGTGTGTGTGTGTGTGTGTGTGTGTGTGTGTGTGTGCGTGCGCGTGCGTAGGCAGGTAGGTTATGGCTAAAGGGGAGTGTGCTTCTGGCCCAGTGCCAGAATCGAAGAGGGACCATCATAGAGCCTGAGCAGATAGAGGATGTCACCTGAGAATCGGTTGCCCAGGGGCCCCTGCCACAGCAGCCAGGGCTGATCCTGAGGCCAGACATCACAGGGCCATCCTCAGGGACAGGGCCCCCGCACCTTTGGGGTGACAGTGTGACAGGGACAAGACCTGTGCCGTGCCACACTGCACCTCTCCACGAGAGACGTGTGCAGAGAGGACAATGGGCAGCGTCGGGTCATTGTCAGACTGTGGCGATAGTGATGGTGATTCACAGAGGTGCAGGGGATTAAATGCATCATTACCTCCAGAACTGAGAGATCGTAGAGTGGTTCCTTTCTGATAAGGCCTCCTGTCGTTTTTGGGGATGATAGGCCTACGTTAGGACATACTGAAGTGATTGTGCTACTTTTTAAGGACAATGTTTATGTAAACACCAGGTGTGGATGAGTTAATTTGACCCATTCACCCAGCTTTTCTGGGTAGAAGTATCCGTAGTCCTCCTGATATTATCTTTTCCTCTCATTCATAATGTTGTGGAGACCCCATGTGGAGTTGGAATGTGCCTTCTTTTGTTGTTTCCTTTGTTATAACGTCCTCCTGGAGAATCTACCACAGCTAGAAAAATAGATCCACAATGGAGGTCCCCCAGGGCTCAGAGAGAGAGTGTCTATTGGGCCACAGTGGTAACACATCACACCGAGGTGGAAAGCTACAGCTACTCCCGTATAACAAGAGCAATTCAGAAATACTAATGCAAATGACAAGTAGGCTTGATGTTTTAAGGATTTCATGCTTTTAAGGACGCACATTTGGGTGCATTGTTTAAGGCGTCTGGAGTATAATCCTCAACACTTCAGGTCCCCAGCAGCCTCAGGATTTAGTCGCTCTGCGCTAAGCTAAACCTCCATGTCACCTATTTATTTTACTGCCTGCACGTTATCCACATTTGTCATTTAACGTTGAGGGTGACGGCAACAGCAGGCAGGAGGCGTGTACTGTATAAACGAGGAGCGGGACACAGAGGCACCCCAGCGTTATGAGGATATCCCCGGCCTCACCGTGTGACAGTCAGTTTAACAGTAGCCTAAATGGAGGAGGCAACGCCAGCTGCATGCCTCGCCCACAGATTTCTGTTTGGTTGCGGAACTTCGTCTGAAAATGAATGTACATTTTTTTTGTCAGCCTTCAAGACTTATGTCATCAAGACTTGTAGAGGCACATGCTTGTTTTTCTATTTTTTTCTTTGTTTTCTTTCCTCCCTGCTTTTTTCCTTTGGTTGACCTTCCGGGGTTTCATTCCAGGCAGGAGTCAGCAGCATTTATCATCCCTGTGAGAATGTGAGATCCTGTCTAGGGGCGCGGAACAGAGAGGAGTAGGCCTGGATTAGAATGGCTCTTTGTAAAACCCAATCGTACAGGAGAATTCTGATGGCTGGAATAGTTTTGAGCAGATGTGGGCCCCTGACCCCCCAAAGACATTGGGGCCCGGCCGTGTTATAGCCGACGTGACGGGAGACGTGCACTGTTATTTTCCTGACACAAAGATAGCCTTGTGACAAAAAGAGTGTTCACACCGAGCAGAACAACCACTCAATCCACTGTATCTCACATCACACAGGCCTGTTAGACATGTCCACTGTATAAAGCGTTACAAAGAGATGGCTGAAGATAGCAGGATAATTACGGGGGTGTGGGGGGACTGGTTGTTATCATTTGATGGCTATGCTATTCTAGCTTGCTGACTCGAGCCATTATAAAGAAGGGCAAATGTGGTTTGAAGACATTTTATAGATACACACACACTAGGAGAGAGTTGTTGTTATAATGTAATGTATTTCTAAAGGCCCTCAGATAAAACCCCTCTAAGTGTCTCATCTTATGTAGCTCCACAGTGGGCTTTAATAGAAGCCTAAAATAACCTATTAAACAGCTTAATTATGGTCTCTAGGAGTGCAGAGGAGGGTATAAAAAGCCCAGAAGTCATCAGATGATCCCTCTATTCTACACAGAGGGCTAAGGAGAGCGCTGGACCATGAGCCTCATGCCTGTCAAGAGGAAATGGAGGCTAAAAAAAGGGGATCCATACCCTGCCTGCTCCACAGCCTCCACCACAGCTAAAATATACCCAATTGAACGGAAACAATCTGGGCTTTTGTTCTTCTATCAAGCAACATGCCCGTGACATTTGGTTTTAAGGAATTGCATTAGGTGTAGAAGGAGAGGTTTTTCCACCCTCTCTCCTCTCTTTCTTTCCGCTTGAAATGGAGAGAAGAGGAATGCATATTTTAGTTCTGGTTGTGCTAGCTTCATGACATGGCAAGTGTTTAACAGCCTTTTGGGGAGGATTACTTTCCCCCTGGTATTTTTCTGATTTATTCATCTTTCCGTTGAGGCATTAAATACCCACTGGATATGGGCCCACTGTATATCCTTTTCCTCAAAATAGTACATGACTGCTATAGGCCTAGTCAGTGTGCCTGCCTTCTTAAAGGTACATTTGCATCAGATTTCGACATTTACATCAGATATCAGTAATTTAGCAGTTTGATTGTCAGAGTGACTTGCATGTCAGTCTATGATTTTACTGTATAAGATATGGTAATAAAGTGGTGGTCATTAAGTTCATCTTGATTTTGATAATTATATTAATATTTTGACTTATTCATATTTATATATTAATCTGATATAGACCAGAATAGTAGATGCAAGTATTTCAATTAGTTTGAGTCTAAACATATTTCATATATTGAATACATTTGATAATATAGAGAACATAGATATCTTCCCTTTTTCTTGTGTTAAAATACCAACTCTCTGTCTAACACACAGTTGTGTCACTCGTGATCTTCAGAGGCCCATCACTCATAGTGTGGTGTGGTGCTGTGGGCTGGTGATAAGTAGATAAACCAGACTGCTTCCCCTTTCTAGGCCCACTGTCTTCCTCAACCTTGTCCTTTTCTGATCTCTATTTCCCTTAACCCCTGTTTCTCTTTCTGGGTGCCCGTACTCTACATTTACAGAGTCCCACATCGTGCTGTTGTAATCGAGGACCAGATAAATGCAGCTATAGACACTTCTTCCTAATCTGGAACAAATTTGTTTCTGGGACAAAGTGGACCGATGTCATACGTACCACTCCGCTGTGTCCGCCCACACACTACTGTGTGTAGTAATTCAGTTTGTGATGTTTTCCTAGCTCTCTGTTCTGTTACAGTGTGACCTCTGTGTACTGACCTCAGAGAGTCACACATGAAGGTCCTCGGGTGATTTGTACCTGAAAAGAGCCTTTGAGACTCCAACCTGAGGTCAACGCAGGGTCCAACAGAATGTTGTTTTTTAAAATACCCCATGGTCGCCTAGAGGTCTTCTTGAATAAATCACAATTAGCAAGCAGCCTTCACTACGAAGCCGCTCTGAGTAAATAACATGATGGTTATAAACAGAACTCTGAGAAAATAAATGTCACCAAACACAAATCGCTCTTAATTTCCAACCTCATAAACAATGTATTTCAGGTTTTTGCAATCATTTTAGAAAATGAAGTTAAGTTATATTGTCTCCATTGCTCAGTATCCTTTCATCAGAATAATGTAAACATGTAAGCTTTTCAAGAAATTAGTATACATATTTTAAGTCAACATAGCTAAGAGTGCGGTTTTTCATTATAGTCCCTCCTTCACCTACATTTGTTTAGGCTCTTTTAGCTTATCTGCCCTTGAATAAGACTTCTAAAATGTATAAATAAATATGTAGACATAATGTATGAGATTTATATCTGGTCTCACTTAGTAGTAGCCCTGACTTTGTTTGATGGATGTACCAGTCTCACTTAGTGGTAGCCTTGACTTTGTTTGATGGATGTACCGGTCTCACTTAGTGGTAGCCTTGACTTTGTTTGATGGATGTACCGGTCTCACTTAGTGGTAGCCCTGACTTTGTTTGATGGATGTACCGGTCTCACTTAGTGGTAGCCCTGACTTTGTTTGATGGATGCATCGTAGGACAATATGTTCAGAAACTGATAAAAAGTGGTATTTTGTGTTAGGATTTATGCACATTGCTTTATATTATAGTATTATTTATCTAAAATCAAATTAACAGGGCTGTCAAATAAATAGAGATACACTTTAGTACTCTATTCTTTATTTCCACGCTGGCTTGGCATTTGCTGAAGAGATTTAGCGAAACCAAGTTCTCCCCCGACCCCCAACCCTGGCTGTTCCCACCGCTCTCCTCTCTGGTTTGAGTTTCACGTCTCTCGGCGGCCTGATTGCCTGATAGCTTAAACATCTCTGCCCTCATATCCATCGGTGGGAGTAGTGTGTAATCAAAGACACATGAGAAGCCGACGTCCAAGCTCTGACCTGATTTCACTTATCAATTCTGGAGGGCTAATGTACGATATCTATCAGGTCAACAGATTCGTCTCTCCAAAGCCTTGCACATATATAAACGGTTAGGGAAAAGGCATTCAGGGACTAATCTAAACCTCCTATGATAAATAGTGCCCTCCAACCAGAAATCCTTGACAGCGAATATGGTAACGTTCTTTATTATTTTCTGTGCCATAAATGAGGCCCACAGCGCAGACCTTTGTGGCCGGGGCTTGAAAGGGTTAACGGTGTGGTATGATCCACATTCCAGACTGTCATCAATGTAATGTTTCATCGGAGGCGGGAGGTTGAAACGGAAGAGGCAGATATCCCCTCCCCTTTTTGGACTGATGCAAGATAACGGGGGAGGGGAGTGAAACATAAACTCTGTCCGAGTTTGGGCTTTGGGCCGCCCCCTTTGAATGGCGGCCGCGGAGACAAAGTCAAAGAAATCCATTTCTCATTTTGAAGGATATCTATATCAGCAGGCGTGTAGTCCGTGGATCTTGGTCCATGTTAATCCCAGGGTCTGTCTCTTCAATGACGGCTGTGTGTTTTAAGTGAGAAGTCTTATTTTTATTATGGCCGTCTGTGTGTCAGGGAGGTTAGAAATTAGGAGGCAGAATAGAGTTGTCTGGTGAAAGGCCTCTGATAGAAAGTGCCACTTCAATTTGAGCGCAGCTGCGGCTAGGCCAAGGCTGGCTCGCTGTCCAGCCCGACGGTTCACATTCTCTTCTCCTCGGACTGGAATGAATGTGAAAACTATTAGCTTCAGACAGAGTTGGGCCCGTCAGTTTCTGATCGCAGCAGCAACTCCCACTCACTCAGCCATGCAAGTTTTACCATACTGTTGTTTTTTCATGAACTCAATTTGCAAATAGTTTTCAGAAACTAAAAGTTGTTAATTTTTTGTTCACTGGCTCAATAGTTTATTTCTTCAGGGTTGACAAAACATCCATAACAAAAATACAATTTTATGAAGAACAAACCACAGGTCACCCGTGACAACATTGACCTCAGAGTATTATTACATTCTAACTGTCCTGAACTATTCATTTGAATCGTATTTGAAAAATAGGTTTCGTGATTGCATTGGCGTAGGAAAGGGCAGTCTGCTACACCTCTCCTAATTTGGCAATGAGGGGGTTTAACGGCTTGGGGAACTCTATCCTCTGAGTTGCTGACAGTCCACAGCCCCCTGAGTCCCCTCTGAGGGAGTCGCGGTCAGAGAAAAGACTACCGGCTCTGTTTTGAGTAATCGTTGTGGTTTAAATTAGAAAGGGGATAAATTCTCTGAATAATGATCGCAAAACATTTTGCTTCAGCTGCCTGGGTGAAACTAAGCACACTCATTTAAAACCTTAAACCGCTATTTTTGTATTCTAGCGCTGAGTTCATGGGAAACTCACTCCGAGCTTACCTGCGCCCTTGCAAAGTGATAGAAAAAAATGTCATGGCCACGAGAATGTTTTTGCAGTTAGTTGAAATATTACTAACCTTGTCAAATGTCATTTTGAATGAGAAAGCAAACATATTTTAATCAGCATTTTAGAAGCTTGGCTTTTTTTGCTGTTGACTCCGGCAGAAAGAGGTCAGCTAATTGCAACATTTGATGTCATGTTTGGTCTTCCTCCCCATTTTTATGCCGTTCCATGGAAAGTTATACTCTCACCTCTCCACCCCTCCTCCTCCTCACGCACAGACTCTCTTACACACACACACACACACACACACACACACACACACACACACACACACACACACACACACACACACACACACACACACACACACACACACACAGGCAAATGTAAAACTACTAACATTCTCAAAGCTGTAATCTTCCCAAAGTGTTTGCTGCTTTTTCCTGTCAGTCCTTTTCCTGTCAGCCCCACTACCCGACATGTATCACTGCCACTGAAGCCGTCCCACACTGCTCTGACAGGGCTGGAGGGGGGACCAGTGGAGGGGGGGTTGCAGCCATTTCCCTCAGGGCTCGGTCCTCAGTCCGTCGCAGTCTCCTGGCTGGCTTGCCACCACATGACCACACCATAGCTAAACACGGAGGGAGCGCTCCCTTTAAAGCCCTCCAACGGGCTCGGCGCAGCCTTTCACTACACAGCGGCCCGTATCGCTTTGGCTCTCATAATTACTGTTCTAACAGCACAAGAGGAGGGGGAATATACATTGTAAATTGTGTTTGACAACGTGGGTTTAGTGGTTTTGTCGTGGCTTGTCTTTAGTTATTAGTCAGACTTCCTCCCGCCACAGATAAGGCCTGTTGCCGAACATACCAAGGTGAGCATTGTAGTAGCGTTGCCCTTATCACTAACATTGATTTAGGGCAAGCACCCTGTGACAGAGGTCATTGTGTACTAGAGCTACCCATCATCCAGGTTTGATTTCTGTTCAGGCCTGTCTCCAAGTTGTCTACACGTAGGCAGTCTGCTTGACGCATGGGTGGAGGGTTGGGTTGGGAGGGTGGCGCAATGCGGAAGGTATGGAATCCACAATGGCGTTACGCAAACAGCCTGTTTTAAGATGTACAAGTAGTGAACACTTAAAGGAACATGTGTTTATCGGTTTACTTGTGCATTGTGATTTGAACATGAGAAGGCTGTGTTTGTTTAGTTGGATTTACCAAACACTGGACTGATCCACAGGCGCTCTATCTCGCCCTATAATAGCTTGTCAGATTCAGACGAATATTACCATAATCCTTGATACCTCACAACAAGCTACATGTAATGCATTTCTCTATCACCTGTGTCATAATTATAAATTATTATTATTTTCCCACAATTTATTTCCCAAGGCTCCAAAGCTGTAGGTAGATATTTGCCTTGAGATATTTGAGCTGTTCAGATTTTCCACTATTTAAATTCCAATGATAATTTTGTACCCGATGGTAAATAATCTTATTCATAAACACAGTAGTTCAGTATTTTTTCTTAGCAAGGGTGTTTTTTTCACTAGTCTGGAGATGGGTATTTATTGCTGTTATTGTCGTTCATGGCCAGATTTGTAAACTCTGGCTTAAATGTTGTATTTACTCTGGCGTCAATTTAGGAAATCATACTTTCAAATATGCTATGATTCATAATATTGATATTTCATGCAGGTTATTTATTGTGCTTTCATTTCCCACAACTTCTGCAGAAGTTTTAAAGCTGTCAAAGATTCTCCTGGAGTGGTTGTATTTTTTTTTTACTCATAGTGCTGTAAGAAGCTGCATTGTGTTTTTGAGAATGGCTGGTGTTGGTTTTGTGGAAAATGTCTTTGTAGCCAACATGTTATGGTGCTTCTCTACTCACTCTCTCCCCTCAGAAGATGGCTTAAGTAATTTCACTTCAGTCTATAATCAAAACCGTGTCAGGTAGTTTGAGAAACCCTGGATTTATACAGTGGATTTCTGTTCAATACAAGGGCAGCTTTTAAAAAATGAATGGTTCTCTCCTCAGGTTATATTTTTCCCTCAAGCCCTTCTAACATGTCACATCCCATTACACAAATGTGGATTTGCTAATTAGCGAGGAGGGTTCTTATGCTGAATATGTTATGGAGGCTTTTTATTTAATTTTGTATCTTTTAAATTTTTTACAGTTTGCTGAGGTTCGCTTGTTGGTTGGGGGAAATGTAGGTCTTTAACTCTGGGAAGCTGTCTTGAATTCTCTCCCTTTCAGAAGGTGATGTGTTTTTGCAATTCAAATATTTGCTCATTCTCCTCTCCAGCGTTGAGATCTTTGAATCAGGGAAGTTCTATCAGGCCCAATGACAGTGTGAGTGTGCAGCCTGACAGCGCCAGAGGCAGAACCACACTATTTCTACCACATATTTAAATGGCAAGGATATCCCCAAAAAATGACTGCATGTTTTGTATGCTGATATTTTTGTTATTTGGAGTTTTGCATATTCAGGTGGTGTACAGTACATGCAGAGCCTAAACAACATTAATTTAGTTATTGTGGTTTGTATGTCTTGTTATCTTTATGAAAACAAACATTTGTTGAGAGGGGGCGCACAATTTGGTAGATTTACTTTGAATGAAAGGGTTGGTTAATGTATTTATGGCCTGCTTTAAGTGAAAAGAGGCTGGTAGCATAGTGGTTAAGAACGTTGGACCAGTAACCGAAAGGTTGTTGGTTCGAAACCCCAGAGAGTACGTGAAAAATGAGTCTGTGCCCTTGAGCAAGGCACTTAACCCTAATTGCTACTGTAAGTTGCTCTGGATAAGAGCGTCTGCTAAATGACTAAAATGTAAAGCCTTGGGCCTAAAAAGCATCTTTCATTTTACATTACATTGAAAGAAGATGAAACTGCTAATTACTTTTTGCAATTTACGGAAGTTAGCCTAGTTTACTTGAAGTGCCATTGATGGATCTCGTCACATCTGAGCTATTCAAACCAGATCTGTTGTTACAAAACCCACAATCTCCTGTGCTTTTATTCCATGGTCTCTTTTATAATAAAAAATAGGATATCTGTACAGGTGCCATTTAATGTGCACCATCTTTACTGTAGTGTCTGGATGGTTCTAGAGAGCAAGATTCCCCTACACATCCTATCAGAGCCTGTTCTTGCCTTTCACCACAAACCAAGCCCAAGACAAACAAACCATAAATGAGCGTCCTCCTCCTCTCCCTTCTTAACGTACAGAATATATCAAATAATGAATCGAAGAATTGTCATCTCGACGATGAGCAGCCTTTGCACGCCGCACCCTATAATTCAACCCTTTTCTTCCCCTCTCCTTGTTAAAAAAAAACACACAAAAAAACAGCAATTAATCTAATTTTAGGTCCAATTTCCACCCCGCTCCTGAAGTCAGAGCGAGTCCCCTGTTTTGTTCCTCTTTGGCTTGGTTCCTCTGCATAATCATTAAAGGCCCAATTAATGTCACCCTTTAGCTGAAGAGTGCTCATTTTTATTGGGGAGCTGACAGTCGCCGCCATGAGTGCCGCAGTGTAATATGCATTAATTGCCCCGTAACACTGGTAATTACCAGTTCTTCTAGCCTCTCAGTAAACTGTCATGCCCAGACACGACTGCTTTGAAATAGATTACTCATTAGGGGGACCTGCCCAGTTTTCCAATGGGGGCTTGCTGTGTTGCCATAAAAAATATATATTTTTGTGCTCTTGAACAAATCGTTGCCAAGAGCAATTTCCTATTACAACTTCTTGGTGACGGGTTCTCTTTCTTTCTCTCTCTTTTTTGCGTGGGCGAAATGCCGTTTCAGCCGTCACTTGAGGTGAGGGGTCAGTAAGGTGGAGGCGGGTGTCCATCACAGATCTTAAAGAAAGGAAAGGGGTCAGCAGGTTTTCCCTGGTTTATTCATCATACATTTAACTGCTTTGGTGTTTTCACATTCATGTTTTAGGTTGAGCTTAGTTCTCATTCTCCAGTACCAATACTGTATTTTCTGTCCAATTTTAATTACATTTACATTTTATCCAGAGCGACTTACAGTTAGTGAGTGCATACATTTTCATACTGGCCCCCCGTGGGAAACGAACCCACAACCCTGGCGTTGCAAGCGCAATGCTCTACCAACTGAGCTACAGCAATTCAATAAATTATACATGTATATTCCTATATAGGAGGAATATATAGGAATATTTTAGCTTTTTGTTTGATTTGGTGTATTTCATCACCACGGGTCCGTATTTGCAGATCGGATCAAGGCTGTGTTGATAAGATGTCTTGTTCAAATAGTGAGGTTGGCCTTTACCTTGGGACCGTGTGCTCTGCTGATTGTTCTGTCTTTAAACCTTCACGTTGTTGCTCACTTCACTAAATCACATGATGGATAGAAAAGACTTGATACGGAGTGCAAGTAAAATATAGAAAAACAGAAGGGAAAACATGGTGGGATGGGGTGGGTGTTGACTTTGTGTCGTGATAAGATACTGTACTAGAGGAAGGACAGACCAAATCAAACAGGGCCAGCTATCGCACATCTTCCACGGCTAAAGGTGTTGGCCTGTTTAGTCATGCTAGAAACAATAAGTGGTGCACTGATGACTGACGAGGTTCTGTTCTCCTCATTGTTTTGTCATTAATCATTTAACTCAGCAAAGGAAATCACAGAATGTGAAGACCATGAGAAAAAACCTCCCCTGTACACACACACACACACACACACACACACACACACACACACAGACACACAGACCACTTTTGTTTTATCTCCCTTACAGCACCTGCTTCAGGCAATCTGCTCCCACTCCTCTCAAATGAATGTTGTCACGGCCCTTCAGATTCTCACCCGGCTATGTGCTAATGAAAGGAGATGGTACAATTTGAAGAGACCAGGTAGGAGCCAGCAGTGCACAGCTGAACCAGAAAGAGGGGTAGGGGACACACACTGCAGTGAGACAAAAGACAAGCCAACCGTTAGTCCTCTCTCTCGCTGATATACCCATTACGCTTCTTAAATACCACCCAGACCTCTGTGTGTGTGTGTGTGTGTGTGTGTGTGTGTGTGTGTGTGTGTGTGTGTGTGTGTGTGTGTGTGTGTGTGTTGGTCGAGCACTTATCGAATTGTTTATGACAGGCTTAATTGGGATAATTGAAGACATTAAGATTACCTGTCAGCTATGTGTATCCAAACTCCCCATCCGTCTGACAACTAGTGACAAGTGAGGGACCCCGTAGCATCCGTCATGATGGCGCCTTCCCAAGTGGTAATAGCGACAATAGAGGCCGCTCTAATTTCATGTGGACAACCTCCACCATGCGTAGCTGCCAGTGGTGGTGGGGGGGGGAGAGAGTGGGAATAGGGTCTTTGGGCTAGGCTGGCCTAATGGTGTCCCCTTTGGCATCCTGACAGGCCGATGAGGGAATTTGAAGGGGAAAAGTGAAAAGGGCTCCAGCGTTTTCAAGTGTTGAGGGACATGAGTCAAGACGCTCGGGGCAGTGGCCTTAACAGAGAGAGAGACAGGCGAAAGAGGAGGGGAGAGGGAGATTTGTGTGTGGGGGTAATGGCTGGCCACCCATGGTTGGAGATAAAAAGTGGTGTCATCTACCATTAAGATAATTTCACCAGTGATGGCGTACATTTACATTTTAGTCATTTAGCAGACGCTCTTATCCAGAGCGACTTACAGTTAGTGAGTGCATACATTTTCATACCTTTTTGTACTGGTCCCCCATGGGAATCGAACCCACAACCGTAGCATTGCAAGCGCCATGCTCTACCAACTGAGCACACAGTGACCATAGAGCAGTACGTAGGATGCAATATCTTTGTCTCAGGACTGACAAACATCCTTTCTTGGAGCTAGTAAGTTAACGTCGACATATCAATGTCAATGTCTGAACATTGCACCAAAGCAATGCCTGTATTTAACTTGATGTATTTCAATAATTCCTCAAGACGATATATTTGGCCCTTACTGATGCTTGTTGGGCTGCCTTGGTATGTTAGTCTTTTAGCCATAGAAATTGAGGACTTTCCACACATGTGAGCGGGCTTTGGTTGCCAGGTTTTGGGTTGCCAGGTCTTGGACAGAGTGCTCTCTATCCTTCCAGTCAGGGAATGTGTTTCTGTATGTCTTTAACTGCCCCCCTCCTCTCCCCTCTGTGAGCATTGTGTGTGTGGGGTGCTTTGCTG